>NC_092522.1:69727160-70927160 GCF_037038585.1 Patagioenas fasciata
TAAGCAGGACAAATAAACTTCAGTACAAGACAACTTGAAAGAAATGTGGTAAAATAAAAAGACAGGAGGTATAAATCATTCTCACATTTATTGCCCAGTTTTGCTTCTGTCATGGGATAGAATAACACCCTTGTTTCTAATTGATATTCTGTGTTGGTATACAACACAGCAATTTGGTTCTACTGTTTCATTTGCAATGACAGAGGAAATAAGGGTGATTTTCAAGAAAAAAGTATTCCAGACTTGTTTAGAGAAGTGTGAATAACTTGCTAGAAACAAATTCCAAACCTATTTAATTAAGATGCATATTTAACATATACTTCCTACATCAAATCAGTTATTTCCAAAACATAACCATGGTACTCTAGAATTAGGAAAGGTATGTAAGGAGCAAACATATCCATGGACAGGTGTTAAAAGAGAGAAATTACTGAGTATTGACAGATACATGTACAACATTGTTAGCATGATTTTGAAATGAGACCTAATGATAGTATATGGAGAGATGTCACATCACCAAGTTGAGAGATGGCAGAAAGCACATTTAAAAAAAATATATTTTTCTGAAAAACATGATAAATATTTCTCTTGCCTGTTTTTCATGCTTTTGTTTTACTTCACTTTTATTTCTTTTTAGATCACACCCCAAAATCCAATACCTGGATGCACTCGAGGACCTTACTTCTGAGATTTCTCACGTGACATGATTTTGTACACACTAATATCAATTCCATAGTACAAGTGTCCAATGCAAAAAGACTAATGTGGAATATATTTCCTGTAGCTGACAGATATCTCCTGATATTACACAGCAAACATAATCATGACTAAGTGACACAAAGGCCCCCAGGTTTGGGCCCGTAATAAAACCCCTGCAGTGCATAACCAGGTAGCTGTTGGGGAACAACGTTTTCTAGTCCATTGTCCCATGTAGCAAAAAAAAAAATAGGCTTTGGATTAGCAAAGGAGTGCAAGAGAAAGAGGTATTTTGTTTTAAGCGGGTTTGAAAGGAATTAATTTTAGTCCTCAGGAATCACCACCAAACACAAACCTCTGAGAACTCTGTGATTTCACTGGAAAAAATGTCCAGATTCCCAAATATTCCTGGCTTCCTCCAAAGAGCCATTTCTTCAAATGAATGTGGCACATAGCCTTACATAGGTCCAGTTATTTTTAATTGCAATATTTTATTCTTATCAGGAAGATAAGAATAGCCTGTTGAAAAAACGTATGCCTCTCTCAGCTTCCCATACAGCTCTCTGTCCTGTTATCACCTTGATTTCCAGTATAACCTGCATTCATCCTCTCCTTGCCTGCACCATCATTTGGGTCATGCCCTGTGGTCTTTGTAAGGAAGTCACAACATGATGCTTACCCACACTGAATGGCAGACCATGGGAACCTATCCAGCAGAACAGGCTGGGGGTCTATGATGTGAGTTTCTTATGCCATTTGGGTGGTGAAAGAAGCTGCTGTTCTCCCTAGGAATAAAGGTTGCCTTTCCTGGAGAGTGATGAGACCTGTCAGAGATGACTAGGAGTGTCATTGACACAGGTATAAGAAAAACCTTCCACTATAGCTTACATTTCAATGAAAGACCAGAGGTAACTTTTTTTGCCTTTACATAGACTTTGTTATAGACTAATTTACACATATTAACATAGCACACTGTTAAGCAAAGCCAATCTTAAAATCTTGAAATCTTAAGCTTTCAAGAAGGAGGCAGAAGACAGAAATCCTCCAGAACAGTGAATGTAAACAGCCAAGCAGAAGGCATGCTTCTGAAGTCTGTGACTTTGTCCTGGATTTCTGCCGCTTTTTCTTCTAATTAATCTAGTTTTAAAAGCTCAGCCTTGGAGCCAGAAGATTTGTGTTCTTGTTCTGATTCTCTGCCTATGTACAAGTAATTTAAAAGTAAAGTATCGTAGTTTATTTTGTCAAATCTGAGTGAGTACATCAGGCTTTCACCATCTTTATATTAGAATTGCACACCAATATTGCCTGGCTTAACCTCATATGCAAAAAAAACTTGAAATAAGATATCTGACATTCTTGTTCCACAACTGTGAACCCTAACAATATGGTCATAACACAACTTCAAACCAAATGCTCTGTTGTTGTTGTTGTTGTTAGAGTCCACAGGTTGACAGCTGGAAATAAGGACTTTACCTCACATTTTTCTTTGGAGTCAACACTGGTGCCAGGCAATCTGAATAAGGATGATGAGACTGTAAATTTGTATATGACCACTAGATGTTGCTATGTAACTTTTAAATCTCTGTTACTTTCATACATAACTGAAAATGCAAATATGCACAAAAGCCAAATTGTAGCACTTAAGTAAAAAAATCCACATTCCTCTCGTAGTCAGCAATTGTTGACAGATGGGTATATCTGATTTGAGGGCTCCTTGTGCCAGACCTAAAAAATTGTGGCAATAGTATGATTTTTAAAAATAGTATGATTTTTAGAAAACCTTTAACAACAAAGGTTATTTCAAAAACTGGTAAAAAAAAGTAGCTTTGCCCAGTAGTTTTTATACTGGATCAGGTATCAGTTCTTTTCCTGCAGTCAGGATAATGCCTTAAACTGGCACAAATATTAATGCCATACTTGGACTAAATTAGCTTGATTTTGATCCAGATGAAACTTGTACTGTCAGGTAGTTTGATAGTGCACAAAAAGAAACTATGGCTCAGAAAAAGGCTTTGGAGTCATTCTGACTTCTATCTTTCCTATAAGAAATAGCTCTGACCTTACTTTGTAAGTTTTGCCCACCAAGATACAGGGGGGAATTGCGTGGCTATGCTTAGTTCTTGACTTGGCTAAGAGGTTTGGTGCTAAATAAAAGCCACATGTCCTCCATTCCTATGTAAGGATGACATCTAACAGATGTCTGGAGTCTACTGTTGCTGTGTAAAAAAGAAATGCTACCCGATGTATTAATACTATTAATTACAGTTATTAATATTAATATTTATATTAATATTGACAAAAACATTCATTAACACCACTGATATTTTACAGTGAAATTACAGAAAGTGTTTCCACTATCTAGTCATTAAGACGCGTAATATATGACTGCATTTTTCTGTTGCTTTGCATGTGAGAAAACAGTGGAGCCAGTCTTTTGCAAATGAGAAATGTTTTGTGACATTTCACTAATTTGAGACCTAATAATCACAGTGTTCACTTAATTTTGATCTAAAATCAAGAAAGAGACAAAATGCAGCAAATATTTGTAGTGTCTAAGAATATATATATATATTTGAATACATCCTGTAATTACTACAGTGGAGTAAAAGGTACAGGAATTCCACTTGTATGCAACTTACCTGTTTCTTCTTAGACGTAATTTCTATCTATATTTATACTCTGTTCTTCTTGCAGCTCCTTTTCCTTTTCTGTCTATGTTGAAGAAGAAAAGACGTGAAAATGCATATGAAAAACATAAGACATGGGGTCAGGTTTAGTAGTCCTCCACAGCTGGACTCTCAGCAGAATCCAGTTCTGATTTCTGTTTTGCGAAATTTGTGTGGCCCCCACCTGCAGGGCCTCAGAATTGTCATACTACTGACAGCAAAGGTGTGTGGCTCCTCAGTGTCCCAAGAGGCATGTGGCAAGATGACTGAGTAGAGCACAGAAAAAAAAGAGGTCGAAATTGCCCAGCAGGTTTCTGCAGAAATTAGTGGGTTTCAGAGAAATCACTGAGTGGACCCAGCAAACCATCATTGAGAAATCCTGTCCAAGGCAACCACCACTGTAGCAAAGATATACGTTCTCAGAGAAGACACAGCAGAGCAGCTGTGAAGGCTGTTGCTGCTGTAGAAGAGAAGAAAGAGAGATCTGCAGTGGTAAGAGCTTAGCTTACTTGAATTTTAGCATTATCAGAAGTAGAGCACAGGTTTTATAGTGTTCTGCTTGAGCTGGAGAGCAACTCTGGTCACTGTTAAGTGAATATGATTACAAATATGACGATAAGAGTGTGAGGAATAGAAGCTGTTACCTCTTACTTACAAACCAGAGAAGTTCTGACCAGATGCTTCCATTCTCAGCAAGATTTTTCTAACTGCTGTATATTAAGCTCATGTCCTCATCAACAATATTTTAACATACAACTGAACTTTTGTACTTACTCCCCATGAGCACCTACACCTTCCTGTGATAAGAAATAAAGCTTCTCTGCACTAGGACCTATTGTTTTCTGTTTTGTCCACATTACTTCAACAGCAGTAGACATTGAACACCCGTCTTACAGTTTCCTCTATATGTCTCCAAGTGCTTTATGGAGACATCAACATCTTCCTTTGTGCATGTGGGGAAACTATTTGATTTTTCTAGTATGCCAAGAGAGATGTTAAAAGGAACGTTCCTTATTCTGGAATGTCATAAAATGATACAGTTCCTCGGTTTCTCATCTTTGCAGGAGAACAACATTTTTTTTTTTACAAGTCTCCATTGCATTATGCAGACAGTATATGTGCAATGGAATCAACTGCTTTACTATAGTTATGAAATTCTCACATATGGCCTAGAAAATAAGGCTGAAAGACTATAAAAATAAACATAATCAAACCAGTTTCATACTTCAGTGCTCAAACTCCCAATGGCTCACAAAAGAGAGAAGAGAACAAGGAGAGAGAACATCACCACAGTTGCTGAAGAAGTCGCGTACTCTTGCAGGAGGGAGATTCTGGTCTTAAAGAAAGTTTTGACATGTGTCTTTTTTGTGGGATTTAATGATAATGAAGCTTTCAGCACTGGAATTTTCAGCATTTTTAGCTATTAAAAATACGGAAAATGAAAAGAAACCCAGAATTGCTCTTTGACTCATTAGACTTCTTTTTTTTTTTTAATTTTAATTATTATGGATTAATGCAAAGTATATACAAATGAAAAGATAGCACAAATGCTTCTTACACACACACATGCACATCTTTTTCCCCTTTTTTTTTTCCAAAAAAACCAGAATTCAGTCCTCTGTGAGAGAAGGGACTTAACTTCCCCGAGTTAATCTATGTTTTATAGCTGGTTCCAGGATTAGATCTGAGAGGCAGGAAAGGAAGAGAAGGCAGCAAATATTGTAATGACTTTAGGAGACTGTGACACTGAAAGTGATTTGATACATGGCCACTATCAAACAGGAGATCAGACTGCACAGCTCGGCTCTGCACGTGAGTTTCAGCAACCCCAGCTGAGCACAGAGAACCTTCATTTCCAGTAACTACAGTAGTTTCAAAATAAAAACTCCATTATAAAATTGGGAACATCTGTTCTATTGCATTTAATTTGATTTTTCTTTTTTTCTTTTTCTGTAATACAAAAATCAGTTACATGCAAAGACAACTGCTGTTTTAGTGAAGTCCATTCCCAAAATCTCTTTTTAGTACAATTCATTATTATGTTGCACAGAATTTCTCAGGTTATATGAAGCATTTCAAATGAACAAAACATCGTGCTTTTCTAATAATGGCAGAAATAATCAGTGATTTGAAAAGATATATCAGCTTTATAGTGGATTATTTAGTAAAACTTCTAAACTAAGTCTATCAGTATTCAAATCACCGTGAATAATTCTGTGTCAGCTCAGAGGAGACAGTAAAACGGGCAAGAAATCCCAACATTTGGGGCTTGCCATTTTTAGGACAAATTGAGATTTGCTATTGGTTTCTGTGAAGCAAAAATTTAGTCCCAGAAGATTTTAAGGGATATCCCTGCAACATGAGGTTTTGTTGCTTCCTACACGTCTTTTCCACAATTACAGGACAACTCGGAGCATGGGAAAAGAGGGTGAGTTTGGAAAGAGTGGATCACAGCTCTTATGAGTAACTATGGGTTTACAGCAGGGTAAGTTCTTGTGCCTTCCTTGGACCTTCTCCCTCAGTAATGAATGAAACCTGTGGGGCATCCTCTCCTATACATATATTCCATTAATAAGCGATTAGTTAGGCCAAACAGAAACATTTGGATTCACTCCTGACTCTGCTGGGGTAGATAGGAAATTAACCCCCCATTCAAACTCAGAGGAGAGAAGAAGAGCAAGATTCAGTCAGCAGCACCCTCTTCAACCCAAAGCCATTACCTTAAGCTTAAGATTGCCCTTCAATGATGGTCTCTGACACCTCAGATCAATAAAGGGTTATCTCAGATCTCTCCTGCAACATTCTAATTTTCTGTAGGCAGCAGCACTGGCTGTCCAGGGTTTATGTTATGCTATGGCAATGTGACCCAGAGCCTTGTCACTGGACTCCAATGTCACCCGCTTTGCCCTTACTCTACTGAGCCTGATAGTTATTTCACATATAATAGAATTACACCAGAGTAGATGTACTGTGCTGAATAACATGACTCCACTGGGACTCCAAATAAGATCAGGTTATCAGCACCTTCTCTCTGCTATGCTTCTGTGAGATGCAAAGTGTGCAGGAGGGAGTGAAGCTGAAGAAGCCTAGCACGCCCTGGAGCTGGCCCCACAGGAACGATATTGCTCTTATTTCCGTTCTCCAATCTTCGAAGACTACCATAAAGGCTACTCAGGTAATGCACTGACTGTAGCTTCCCAGGCTTCTCCTTGGAGATGCCCCTTTTCTGCCTCCATCTCTTCTCCCACCCCCTGCCAGCATGATGGCTTGAAGAGGGACTGCTTGATGAGGTGATGTGAGGGTGAAGTCACCATAGAAACAGGGATTCTGGCCTCATTCACACACTGAGCTGCTCCCCAGCAGCCTGGAGGGAACACAGAAGCTGTCGTAGGGATAATCACAGTTGATTGACACTGCCCATTGTTCAAAACTGTGTAAAGCAGTATCGGTGTACACAAGGAAGGATATTTGGCCAAATAATTTTCTCAATTGTTCTTCTCATGTACAGCCCCTGAATCGAAAGCCCTACAATAAACCTGTTACGTGTACTTCTCAATATACCTATGGAGCTTTTTCCATGCGCCATGTACCAGGCAGAAAACCTGATATCCTGATTTTACTATTTTGATGTGTGCCAGAAGTCATCTAATTTCTCCAAAAGCACTAGGGCATTAGGTAAGAAGCTTGGATGTGATTCAGGGTGTAGATAAGAGCATAACAGGCATGATAGAAAGTCCAGCAAATCGGTAAACAAAGGATCTGATTCACTATTGATTTATTAATCTTCAGCTTGCATTAGTACAGTGATTTTTCCCTAGCCTTTGCAAATGTAAATTAACAAATAAAATGTCAACTTATCATATTCAAAATCCATTAAGACACAGGAATGAAAAAACTGATTTTCAAAATTACTTACGTTGAGCTCTCACAGGTGTGTGGGAGAATAAAAAAGAGATAAATTTGTGAGCATTTTCAAAAGTTCCTTGTCCAAGAGTTATCTATGAAAATGGTATTCAGCTCACAAACCTGGATATGTACAGAAAACCACTGATGCCAAAATACAAATCATAACGAGTAATTACCAGAGAGACTAAATACAAAATAAGAAGACAGGTTATCAGAAATAAGATGACAGTAAGGCACAGGGTAATTCAGGAGACACCACTGGTGAAAGGCAACCAATTGTTTAACACCAGCTCTTGAAAAACCTATTTAGATGAGGGAAAGGCTGTGGATTTTATGTACTTAGACTTCACTAAAGCCTTTGACACCATATCCCACAGCATTCTCTTGGAGAAGTTGACACCTCATGGCCTGGATGGGTGTACTCTGTGATGGATAAAGAATGGACTGGGGGCCAGGCCCAAAGAGTTGTGATGAATGGAGCCAAATCCAGTTGGTGGCAGGTCATGAGTGGTGCTCCCCAGGACTCGGTATTAGGGTCAGTTCTGTTTAATCTCTTTATCAATGATCTGGATGAGGGGATTGAGTGCACCCTCAGTAAATTTGCAGATGACACCAAATTGAGTGGGAGTGTTGATCTGCTGGAGGGTAGAAAGGCCATATAGAGGGATCTGGACGAGCTGGGTCATTGGGCTGAGGCCAGTTGTATGAGGTTTAACAAAGCCAAGTGCTGAGTCCTGCACTTGGGTCATAACAACCCTGGGCAGGGCTACAGGCTCAGGAAGAGTGGCTGGAAAGCTGCCTGGGGAAAAAGGATTGGGGAGGGTGGGGTGTTGACTGACAGCAGCTGAACATGAGCCAGCAGTGTGCCCAGGTGGCCAAAAAGACCAACAGCATCCTGGCTTGTATCAGGAATAGTGTTGCCACCAGGACTAAGGAAGTGATTGTGCCACTGTACTTGGCACTGGTGAGGCCCCACCTTGAATCCTGTGTTTGGTTTTGGGCCCCTCATCATAAGAAGGACATTGAAATACTACAGAGAGTGCAGAGCAGGGCGGCGAAGCTGCTGAGGGGCCTGGAGCACAAGTCTGATGAGGAGCAGTTGAGGGAACTGGGGCTGTTTAGCCTGGGGAAAAGGAGGCTGAGGGGAGACCTTATCACTCTCTGCAACTACCTGAAAGGAGGTTGTAGCGTGGAGGGTGTTGGTCTTTTCTTGCAAGCAGCAAGTGATAGGACAAGAGGAAATGGCCTCAAGTTGTGCCAGGGAAGGTTTAGATTGGATATTAGGAAAAAATTATCCACAGAAAGGGTTGTCAGTCATTGGAACAGACTGCTCAGGGAAGTGGTATAGTCACCATCCCTGGAGGTGTTTAAAAGGCATTTAGACGAGGCTCTTAGGGACATTGTTTAGTGCTAGAGGTAGGTTAGGTTATGTTTGGACTTGATGATCCTGATGGTCTCTTCCAACTGAAATGATTCTATGATTATATGATTATATGATTCTATGAATTTTGCATCTGGAAATGTATGTGTATGGTAATGGGATGCCACCTGGAAGTCAGTTTAGCAAGATACAGTTCCAGTCTAAACAATTATACATATTCATAAGCTATCAAAACAAGCATGCCAAATTAACAAGGAAGAAATTAAAATTAAATAGTAAAAGAGGAATAAATAAAAAAATAAAACACTCCCAAGCCTCTCAGCTAACAAAATGAAGTGTTTCATCACCCGTTTCCTTGCTTCAGCCCATTTTTTCAACATAAGGGTCTAAGTACTCTACCAATCAAAGGGAATTGGCCACTTCAGTGCCTTTAAAGTTGTGCAGCTTCATTTTATGCTTACCTGCTAATGCAATGTCCAACTGCTGGGCTATAAAGGATCATTGGAGAAAAATCATCCACTGTGGAGAAAAGCTCTAGAAAGGTGACCTTATTAGTCACTAAGTGTATGAGATTGGGATGGTCCTGCTTTTCCCAAACTCCCTTTAGGCACAGAGGAAAGAGTGTCTAAACCCCTGCAGATGCAGATGTTGTTGTCACTTAAAGCTGTGGTGGAGCACAATGGGGTAAGGAGCTCTGCCAGATGCTTGAGCAAGCCACGAGGAGGATTTTAAGGATTAAGATGAGTAACAAAACCCTTGTATTGACCGTGAGCCATGGCTTGGTGCAATGCAAAGGTTGTGGCACACCCTCGCTTGCAGAAGGAAGCAGACAGACCACCTTGGTACCTGTTCATGAGTAGCTTGTTTAACCATCCATCTAGTGCTAGAGAAGAGCTCTGAGGTTTCCTTCAGTCATTTTCCTTTACATATGAAATCCCTCCCTGGAAAGGGCTCTTTGAATGTGCTGCTACTGTGCTAGTGGCCAAACAGGAATAATGGTTTTCTTTAGCAGCCAATGAGTGTAGGAGATTTGAGGGATTTTCCTGAGGCTGAGTTGTGGAGGGGTTGCTGTTAGATGGAGGTTTGTTACTGAACCAGACAGGAATTTCAAGGCTGGGAACAGGACCTGCTGTGGGAGAGAAGCAACTCTGAAATAACAAGGCCCCAATGTGGTGTAAATCAACGGACCTATTAGCAGTGAGACTCGGGCGCATGGACAGCCCGTGAACATGGACAATATCCAATCAGCTAATGCATGCTTGGAGCGTGGACGTGTGATCAGGAAATAACTGCATATATAAGGAGGCTTGTCTCTGTAATAAAGGACTTCGCTTGAATTCATATTGAATTGCGTGTAGTCCATGAATTTTTGCCCTTGCAAATGAGTATGCTACATCAAACGCAATGAGACAGGGTACAAGACTGATTAATCCAGAGAAATTCCATATTTTTATTTTCATTCCTACACACTTCGCTGTAAAATTTTCTGTACCATTCCTCTCTCATTAGCCTTATTAAGTAACCAACGAGATTTAGATGCTAATGCAACATATAGACTATGCAGATATATGCTTATATGACAGGATTTATGTACATTTAGTATAATCCTATCCTCTGAATACGAGAAAGTAGAATTGAAGGAAACACAGAGAAACAGATATATATATATGTGTAAATTTTTTTTTTAGTGTAAATAATGTCTGAAGTTCCGAATTTTTTTTTAATTATTATTATTTTTTAATCATCCTAGTAACATAAGATATAACAAGTCCCGGAGAGAGAGAGAGAGACTAGCAGAGGTAATTTTTTTGATAGAAATGGTTGAGCAGCACTGGCCTGTTTCAAGGCATGCTCAGTTCTGTCACTCTCTGAACAATAGGTACAATTGATTGCTGTAGGAATAAAAAGCAGTATGAAACTTCCTGCGGCCTTCAGAAAGGCTGAATGAAATGTTTGACAGTAAAAACAGAAACAAGCCTTTGTTTGATAAGGATTGATTCTAATAAGCAAGAGACCTAATTTCACCTATTTTTATTCTCCATTGCCAGAGCCAAAGATTGTTTTATTTTTCATTACAATTTTAATTTTTTGGTGCCTTGTCACCCCCTGTAAGGCTAAGAAACCATATGTTGGAACATATGGGTTAAACAAAGATAGGTTTGACACAGTGCATGGCACACAAACAGACTTGCTGAACTAGGATATAGGAGATCCCTTACAAATATGAAGACTGAAGATGTTTCCTTTACATAGCAGTGAAAAGCAGCATGATCTACTTCTCCCGTTGGGGTGGATTGTCAGAGAGGGTGCAGATGGTATTGCTGTGCCTTTGGTGGGACACCCCATCCCCTTGGTGGAGTCTGTGGCTATGAGTACATAGATGAAAAGAAGGTGCAGCCTCAATGTGCCATGCTATAGCTGTCTTTGGCTGAGACGTAGCCATTAAAGAGGAGGAGGAAGAAAAAGGAGACACATACAACAACAACCATGATTTTTACAATGGTCTGGTCAAACACACGTCAAATACTCCTGTTTTAACAAACTATTTGATGCTGTTAACATGTTTTTATTTGATGAATTGTATGAACTTAAAATGCTGTTTCTTAGCTTTGCTTTTTCACCCAAGTGTTGTTCCTCTTCAACATAAAGTTTTCTTTTTTTGGAAATATCATTGTTTGGTGCTGTGCAATTTTGCTATGCAGTATGTCTGGAAAGATTTTCCATTTCCAAGTAAATAAGAAAGGAGAACTTATAAAGTATTCATTGTTTATGCTCAGATTACTGCTTGGCACAATAAATGTCAGGGCCATTTAGTCAACATATTAGAAACTGGTTGAGTTAAAGTCTTGAACTTTCAGTTTTCCACGGATAGAGAAAAAGGGCTCTGGCCTAAGCAGTCGTGTCCGGCATATCTCCTTGGGCAGGGAGATAAGCTGCAGCCTGTGCCAGCTGGGGCACTGCCAGTACCATGAATGAGCACAGCATGGTCCAGCAGCTCCTCTTTCTGCCCAGCACAGCCCAGCATATTCCCAGGAGGGCAGAAGAGGTGAGTAAGCAAAGTAGCCAAAGTGCAGCAGCTGAGTGCCAGCCAGGCATCCTCATGGAAAAGCATCCTCTCCAACCCACTTCTGAAATCTCTTATTAAGGTATTCTCTACTGAAAGCTGGAAGGTCAAGCTTGGGTCATGCTTTTAGGGTGTTATGTAAAGGGATTCTCATCTTAACTTAGGAAAATAAACTTATATGACTTAAACTGAAACTCTGCTTGGAGGAAAAATTCTTTCTCCCCCTTCTCTTCCTCTCCTTCTCTTTCAGTCTAGTGTCCTTTCATCTCTTGCATAACTACGTACAACTAAATGCAATCAAAGCCGAATAAAAAAAAATGTCTCTATGTGAGAAAGCTATAATGGGGAATGAAAAAAAGGGTATTCACGACTCTAATTTGAGTCAAAATGCTTAAAGCTACTTGAAGGCAAAAGAGAACTGAAAAACTCATAGGTATGCTCTACCAGGGTGCCTAAGTCACCAATGCATGACAAGAAATCTAAGCAGGAAGAATGAAAAAGAAACTAAGAAAATAAAAGAAGGTGTGAAAGAGAGAGAGGCAAAACTAGAAGGTGATACTAATAGGATAAGAATTTTCATATGGAGCCAGATCAAAGATATTTTAGCTCGTTGATGGGTATCTGGCTGTGGTCAATAGTGGATGCCAGAAAAAAACACAAAACCACATACTGATATCTCTCCCAGACAATTTCCCAGAAAAAAAAAATGTCCGTGAAGAGCTTTTTGAGCTACATGGTCTGCCTTTGTTGTCCCAAACTATTTTTTTTTTTCATTATCTCGTTCAATCACTTTTTAAACCCATGTAGACCCTTACATTCACAACACTCTCTGGTAAGGAGTTGAATAGCACAACCACAAGGACCATTTTCTTTTCTGTTTTCATTTGTTGTTTGTTTTCTTTTTAATCCATTAGCTGTTTGGTTCTTCCATTCACATTTGCACTTTTGCACTGCTTGTATGGAAAGAGACTGTAACAGTGAAGATTTTACCCACATTCAGTTTCCTCACTAAAGATTGTAGAGACCTGAGTCATATTTCTGCTCAGTCATCTCATTGCCAGCCCGAAGACTCCTGCCATGCTTAGTCACTCTGTGAGCAGAGCCACTTCAGACCCTGGACACCCCTGTCTGTACCTCGCCCCCTTCCACCATGCCTGGTTTGAATGGGGGTTCAGAACTGCCCTTTGTAATCAAAATCTGCCTGTACCATCAAGTTATACTGGAGCAATAATTATGTTTTCCGGTCTGTTCTCTGCTTCCTAAATAATTTCTAATATTTGGTTTCCATTCTTTTGTTTGCCACTGACATTTGAGCTAGTATATTTATGTAACTGTTTAGCAGCATGTCAGTGCTCGATTCCTGAATGGTAATAGTCAACTGAGAGCCCCTTTTTTTCTATGTGAAATTGTGGTATTTTTTTCTGCATTTTATTTCCATCCTCAGGTTTTTAGAGACTCTACAACAAAATCTGATCATAAATGGAACTTTTACTTCATGAACTTTCCTGTACAGGTCTCTTCATACGAAACTTATTCGAGGGTAGATATAATTATTGTATTTATTATATCATGACCTGCTCGTGATGTAAAATGCCTACAGAGATCTCACAGCAAATTTCCTAATGGAAATACAGATTTTATTAGCAAAACAGTGGTTTAGCTTGTGTAGATTATACCTATTCCTCTCAGAAGAGTAAATTATATGAATAGAAACATTTTTGCACCCATGTCAATTTTTAGAACTGTGTCAGCACCGAAGTTTTAGCCAGAATAGAAATTTTGAGAGTAAAGTCAACAATCTCAAATGTCATTGAGACATGGGCAAATTTTTCTGCCACAGGATTTGTCTCTACTATGAGCCATATGGCCTGACAATGTGGATGTAGAAAATCTGATGACCTAGTTTTCATTTGGACACTACTATGAGAAAATAAGAATCTGTATCTTTCCAAAAGCACGATAAAACATGTTGTAGGTGGTATGAGATGTCATCACATGTCATTTTTATTTTACTGTGGAAAGTCCATTCAGGGGTCTCATCCACTGAGGGAGCAGAAAGGATGCTGATTGCTGTCTAGCGCTTAAAGGTAAGGACTGCTGTGCTTGTCCTTCTAGATGATATTGTGTAGACAAAATGTAATGTCATTATGCTGACCTCATCATTGTTACTCTGTATATTCACTGAGACAAGGAGCATAGGTGTTCTTCTAGTAAAATATATCCACCAAATTCATAGGAAAATTTCTTAGCTCCAACCCCAGAAATGTTTTGTATTTTCATTCCTCATATTTTCAACAAATTATTCTGTTTAGTTGGTATGACTGCAATCAATATTTATGAGTTTCAAAGGCCTAACAAATCATTAAATATTATGGATTTTAAAAGTAGATTTTTGCCATCCCAGTGTTTTTGTTCTTCAGCATAATTGTTCCATTTCCTATTTTCTGATTGTCCTCAACTCATCACATTTATATATATCTGGTTCACACAGTCCCTGGGCTCCAGGCTGGAGAGCATGCCTTTGCACAGGGGGGTGGAGTACCTTTTCACATTCCAGGACATGCTTTTTCAGGTGTGTTGGGTCTTGTTTGTCATATAAGAAAAGGTGGAGAGGAGTGTGGGGCAGGGGCAGCTGGAAAGGGGGCAGCTACTCTCCTCTGAGCTTGCCATGCTCCAAGGGCTGCACAAGGAGCTCACAGATACATATATATATGTACATACAATATATAAAACTATTCATATATAGGTATATACAGTATATAAACCCACTGATATATATATGCATATTTTATATGTGTTCACGTGTGTGTATGCACACCTGTTTATGTATATACATATGTACAGTGTATTTGTGTATATATATTTTGTATATAGGTGTACACACATGTGTATATGCTGGTTTACCAATGGGCAGACAGGTAGACACACAGACACAGGTGGGTCCGGGACACTCCCACGCACAGCTATCAGAGGCAAATACCCCCTCCTCGGAGGGCAGGGAAAGGAAAAATAAGCTTTTTTTTTTTTCCTTGTCTTTGTAATTGAGAGAGACTTCAAGCACGAAGTATTAAGAGCTAACTAAGGTGCTTCAGAGGAAAGACAAATTCAGCTCATGATAAAGGGGTAAACAGATGGGGTTTGCCCACGGTACGAGTAAATATTCGTTGGTCCGTTAGTCCTTGTGTTCACGGGAATAACTAACACCAGGGGATAATTTTCAATAGAGTAGAGCGGGTTGCTTTTGTTTCGCTCCGTCCCGGCCGTGGCGGCTACCAGTCAATGGGACGCGATGGGGGACCCGCCACCCTCCCAGCGAACAAAGGAAAATCCTGTTATCGTCTTGCTGCTGGTGCAGCAAGCGCCCGGCATCCCTGCCTGGTCAGGGCAGGTTTCCCTGAAAGTGACACTAAATAATTGATGAGAATCGATTGCCAGCGTGGATTGGGAAGGCAAACAGGACGCATTCCTTGCATGCAGCCTATCCTTCCCGTTTGCTCTGTAATCCTATTCTACGATGTGCAGATAAAGGGACGCAACTCAGCCTTCAGGCCTGGGCGGGGTTCTTGCCGTTTAATCTTTTCTCTTCCCTTCGCTGCTTTCCTCCCTCCCCTCCCGCCCCCCCCGCTTTCCGTCTCCCAGGCCCAGTGAGGTCAGCTCATGAATATTGCTTCATTTTCCTGAGAGGCTCTGGCAGCGCTGGGTACCTCGTGCGCGAGTGCCCGTCTCTCCGTGCATGCATTTCGCCAGCCCCGCGGCAGACAAAGTGGTGGTGAGTAATGCGGCTGGTTTAGATTCAAGCCTTTTTCTTTTCTTTTTTTTTTTTTATTTTTTTTTCCTCCAAAAGGGAATGATATTCTGGATTCAGATACAACAAATCCACCAGGTATGAAGGGGGGGGGACATGCGAAAATCCTCCGACGCCTTTAAAACCCGGACAAAAGGCAAACGCCCTCCCCAAACTGAAGGCGCGGTTGCGAATCGGGATGTCGGAGACGGAGAGGAGGGCAGCCGGGGAGGGGAAGGGGGGCCGGGGGAAGCCCTGCCTGAAGCCCCAGGCAGCGGAGATCCCCACGCTGGCGGGTGGAGCCACCGGACCTTTCTCTTTTGTTGCTGCCGTTTATTTATTAATTTTTCCGCCTGGGCAGCTGTTCCCGACTGGAAAACCTGCGGAGACGCCACGTCCTGGCGCCACGTGGGTTTGCCTCTGGAGAGGAGGTCGTGTGGCAGAGTTTTGTGAGGACAAGGATTTCGGATTTGAGCTCAAACAGAGCTTTAGCTGTGTCAGTTAGAAGAAAAAAAAATCAGCCAACTGAACCGTAGGCGATAGTCGGTCCTGGAATTGGGGGCAGGCACGGTGCGGGTTGTGCTCCCAGCAGATCGCAGCTGAGCCTGATGACTTTGCTGCAGGGAAACATCCCTAAGAAATACAGGTATAGTGTAGTCTCCCGATTATCATATTTAATTTAATTTTGAACAGCAGGTAAAAGGCAGAGTAATGAGCAAGATACAGAATCTGAGCTGAGTCTTGGATTTTTGCAGTTTCTTTTGGTTTGGATTTCAAGAGTGACATTTTGTACCTGTACAGCTCTGAACAACAGCAGTTTGGGAATTCTGGTGGTGACAGTTAATAGAGATGCAAAGCAAATAATTTATGGTGGTGTGATACAAATTAGTCCCATGTTTCCTTTTTACTAATTAATACTTGCGAAGTTTCTGCTAAATTGTGTTCTTTTGGGCATTACTTTCCAACATATTGTTTAAAATCAAGGTGGTAATGACAGTGCATTTGAGAGGAAACCTAGTGTCCCTGCCAGTGAGAGCAGAGCAAACACGGTTTTATTGTCTAGTATGTTCCAGGGAGTAAACCAATTGTCAGAATGTGGTGTAATGTCTACATCGACTTTGTCAAGTTTGGTTTCTATCTTTATTCCTTGTTCTAGTAGGGAATGGTTAGGCCATATTCTAGGAGGGAATCGTTAGGCCGTGTTAGGAATGCTGTCATTTCTACTTTGGCCATGTTTTCCCTTTAAGGCCAGTTGAATAAAGGCTATGTGAAAGCAGCTTGTGTATCATAGCCATTATTTTCAGAATATATTAAGGAACATCTATGCAGCATGATATGCCTTTTAACAGCCCTTTTAAAGGATCTTTTGTGACCATGAAAACTCTACTTTTGTCACTATAGGGGGAAATTGCCATCTGAGCACCTGTCAGTGAATACCACATAGTATCTTGTACTGGGTGAGGCTGTTTTGAAAATCTGCTGGGGTCACTATGCCTCAGTCATATGTCAGTATAGCCTGCAGCAAACCTCAGTCATAATCATCATAAGTCCTGACAAATCCTCTGGAAAACAAACTGGGACAAATCTTGGTTTAGAAGATGATTGAAGGGCTCCTTTCCTTTATGACTCTTGATTCCTGTGGTTTGGGGTCCTATACTTGTCCTGGAAGAGTCCCTCTCAAAGCTGAAGGGAAATCTGTTGTTGCATCCACGTGTGCAGCCCTTTGTACAGCAGCCTTTCCCCACTTGGCTGTGACAGACACCTGGAAGATCCCTCTGAGGAAACAAACAGGTGCAGTAGTAGCCCAGACTGGTACTCGGTTTGGAAATGCAGATGAGCGAGAGGGAAGGTTTTGTGTGGATGGACATTTAGCTGTGAGTTGGCAGCCTGTAGGGGAACGGCTCGGCATCAGGGGGAAAAATGTCCCTTAATGCGGGTGGAGCGGGAGCTGATCTCAGCCTCAGCCCTGCAGTGTGGACTGTCTCTCGAAAACCACTCCGGACTGACGCCGGGCTTCAGCCTCGGCCGGCTGGTTCCCGCCGCCTCTCTGCCGGCAGGTGCCCGCGGGGCAGAGCCCGGGAGCAAGCGGGGCATTGCGGCGGCAGGGGGCGGGCACGCTGGCCACCGGCTTGGCCACCAAGCCCGTATCACTGCCGCCACCGGGCCGTCCTCCGCGTCACCACCCGACCGTCTTCTCCGCTTCTCCTCCCCTAGTTCTCAGGGCGGAGGAGGAGGGGGAGGACGCCGCCGGTGATGGACGTCTCCTCGAGATAGCCGCCGCCATGAGCCAGCCGCCTGCAGGGGGCGCTTCCGCCGCCGAGCCTCGCCTGCATCCCGAGGGCAGCAGCGGCAGGAAGCAGCCGCGAGCCTCCTCTCCGGCCAGGGCCCGCGATAACCCCCCGCGCCCGCCGCCCACTGCCACCGCCGCCGCCGCCGCCTCCCGCGTCCCGGCCGCCGCCGCCAAGGCCGCCTTGGCGCGGCCGCCACCAGGCCAGGCCCCCAGAGCCTCCCGCGGCCGCGCCGCCGACAAGCCGCAGCGCGGCGCGGGGCCTTCAGGAGCTGTCCAGCCCGGCGCCGGTGCTGAACCTCCGCCCGCCGCCGCCGGGAGAGCCGTCGCCGAGGAGCCGGGGCCGCGCACCACTGAGTCCGCCGCGTCGCGGGCCGCCGAGGAGGCGCCCCCTGCAGGAGGCGGCGGCGGCCTGGGAGAGCGGGAGGGGGCGGTGGCGCCGCAGCCGCCGCCGCCGCCCAAGCACTGGCGGGGGAAAGCGGGGCGGTCTCCGCTGAAGGGCGCGGGGGAGGCGGCCCCGGCGCCTCCATCTTCCTCGGGCGCGGGGAAGGGCCGCGGGGCGGCGGGCGGCGGAGGGTACTGGAAGGAGGGATGCCTGCAAAGTGAGCTCATCCAGTTCCACCTCAGGAAGGGGCTGGCGGCGGCCGCCCAGATGCAAACCAAGGGCAGCAACCACAGCAGCAGCGGCAACGCTTCCTCCTCCTCCTCCTCCGCGGCCGCCGCCCCGGCCGAGCCTCCCCCGGCCGCCTCCGCCTCCTCGCCCTCTGCCATGGCGGCGGCCGGGGCGGAGGGGCTGCCGCAGGGCGAAGCGGGAGGTAGCAGGAGCGGCGTCCCCGAAGGCGCCCTGAGCCCGCAGCTGCAGGAGGAGATGCAGGAAGAGATGGAGAAGCTGCGGGAGGAGAACGAGAGCCTCAAGGTGAGGGGCTGGGGTGGCGGTGGCAGCAGGGGCGACCGAAGCCGGGGGCGAAGTGGGGGCTGGGGCCGGGCGATACCGGGCAGGCGGCCTCCCCACCCCTGCGCCAGCAGACGGCTTCCCCGCTGCCCTCTCCCGTGGCGCTAGCGCTGGAAGCACAGTTAAGATGGCCCTGTTGGCCCTGTCGGTGCGTGTGGGCACTGGCACTTCCTTGCTTCGTTGTGGTGCTTTTAATGAGCAGGGTTGTATTTAGGTGGTGTTCCTGCGGGAGGAGCTCCATTTTGGCCACCTTCCCGTATACGTTCTGACATTTGTGCTTTTAACCCACCTGTTGTGTCCCTGTCCCCATCTCACCCTGGTGCAAGAATGAGATAGATGAGCTGAGGACGGAGATGGATGAGATGAGGGACAGTTTCTTTGAAGAGGACGCTTGCCAGCTTCAAGAAATGCGCCATGAACTGGAGAGAGCCAACAAGAACTGCCGGATCCTTCAGTACCGGCTGCGCAAGGCTGAGCGCAAGAGGCTCCGCTACGCCCAGACCGGCGAGATCGACGGCGAGCTCTTGCGCAGCATGGAGCAAGACCTCAAGGTACAGATGTGAGCAGATGTCACGAAGAGGGAGCGCTCAGATGGAGACACAAACGTGCTCTCCATCCTCATGACTCAGGCATTTCCATCCGTTCTGTTGTACACTGTGCTCCCAGTGCAGCTCATAGGATAGCAATGGCCAAGTTTGGTGATAAAAGCCCTTCAGTATGTAGGCAGGCTATTTTCAGCTTTAGCCCAATCATTTTCTGTAATGATAATGTATGAGAAGTGACTCCAATACAAACTAGGACCTAGAAATTTTGGGTGTTTGATGATGAATGCAAAACATACCCTATCACTGCAAAATTAAACCAATCTCACTGAGTTGTTCCATTGACTTTGAGGGATTTGCTGTATTCTTTAGTAAAGATTTCAGAGGACTGGTAGATTGAATAATTGCAGAGCAGCAACATGAAATCCTGACTCTTTGGTGTCAGTGGAAAAACTGCTGTTATCTTCAGTGAAGGTGGGATTTTCCACATCCACCTGAAACCATAGACACATCAAATTTCAATGTGTAATCAACTCTATTTAATCCATAACGTCTGAATGAACCACAGCCCATTATTGAGGAAAAAGTTTCAGTCCTTGTTTAAAGGTTGTTGTTTGTAAAATATCCACCATGTCCATTCTAAATTGGTCCAATTACAGAAGAAAAACCATTTCTTGCACTAGTTGGAAGTTGTTTGATTTCTGCTTCCATCTACTGAACTTTGTTAAGGCTGGTACTTAACCGGGACTCCTGAATTTTTTTCACTTGATAGGTCTACCTCCATTACTGATGGAAGCACAGACCTCTGTTTACACTAGTTACCTATGTCTTATTGGATTCAGTGGGCTGCAGTTGAAAGTACTAATTTAATACATGAACAGGAAGAAGATCATTCTTAAACTTCTTTCTGATAAGTATGATGGATTGAGAGTCTATTATTCCCAAGCCTGGTTTGCAGACTTGGATCATTTTTTTCTGAAAGTTTTCCAGGTTGTTATCATTTTTATTAAAAGGTTGACACTAGTCCAAGACATGTTTCAGTATTTTTCTCACTAATGCCATTTAAAATTCCAATATATTTATCTATATTTCTGTTTGATATTCCTTACCTGTGCATATTCAAAACCCACATTTACAGTTGTGGCCATTACAGTTCTGTACATACAGCTGTTCATGTGGCTTTTGACAAAGCAGTGTCTTCCTGGTCAGAAGCAAAATGACCCCTTTGCCAGGGGTCAGATGGAATTGCTGATCAAAGCAAGGGACATTTTGCACACTCAGAATGATGCTTAGGTGAACAGTTGAGACACGTACATTTGCAGACAGAATTTGAACGTGAGCCTTCATGTCCCAAGTGAATATTGTGATTTCAGCTTATAGAACGGATTTATTTGTTGACTCAATGTTGTTTTGTATTAACAAGTAATACATGCACAGGGCCTGGGAGATAAATGGTAAGAGCACTTCTGGTGAGGTGCTCACTTGCAGCAAACGAGGTATCTGCTAAGGCCTTAGGTTAAGCTGGACAAAGGGCTCACTTCAGTTAGGATTTCTCCCATGTCTTTCCCAATAACAACACAACTGAGTATTTGGAAAGAAATAGTGTTTTTGCAAAGTATTCCCACAGATCATTAATGTGTTCTGCTTTGGAGTTGGGACGAATGTCTAATGCCAAATTTTTGCCTAATTGAATTCTGCATGCTGGCTGACCATAACTGTAACTCATGGGCAAATCTGTGGTGTTCCCAAGTCCTCTTCTGAAGAATTTATATCCAAAATAATGTCTATTTTGTGCAAGTAATATATTAGGGGACTTAATCCTTCAGAGATACAGTCTTGCATTTAGCTGTATTAAAATACATCTTGCACAAGTGAGTCCTGTTTCCCAAATGATCTAGAATGCTCTGTAGGATTTTTCTGCATTAACTGACACTCCACCAAATCTTGTGTCAAAAAATCACTACCATTAACGATCCTGTTATTTTGTTGTATTTACTGGCACAGACTGTATCTATGGACCGAAGACAGATTCTGATAGGATGCTGTTAAAAATGTCCCACAAGATTTTCCATTTACTTTTGTTGGACAATCAGATGAGCAGTTCAATACTGAGTGTAGGAGAAGACATCAAGATGTAGCCCTGCCGTGTGATTCACAGCTCATCCTGCAGTCTTTTTGGAGTATGGTTATAACTGAAATTCCCCTCCACTCTCCTTCTGTTGGGCATTGTGTGTCATGAGCGTGCGTGCAGTGGGAGAGGTTATTGAATGATCTGGTGCTACACTGCAGTGTTGTATCTGTAATTCACACACACTGGGTTTCTTGTCAGGGAAAGCTGAGTCACTAGCTGCTGCTGTTTTCTGATAAATCGGATTCTTCTAGACTGCTTGCTTACAATTATTAGCTTTTTCTTTAGGGTTTTAGTATGTCAAAGAGAGTTCCTTGACAAATAAACATGAAGATTGTTCTAGTGAAAGCCATAAAGGATAGCTCTCTGAGCTGTTCTAGCTAATGCTAAGAAGGATTAATTATACTTTCCAATGTTCTAAAAAAAGCAGGAAATTAGGCTTTTCAAACTGTGTGTCAAAATCACCATCATAACAGTGATTAGTGTACACTTAAATATTTTTGGTGCATGATTATAGTTTCTCATGGTTTCACAAAATTCAATGAGAGTTGCTTGAATGGCAAAATTCTTATTACTTCACATGAAGAAGATGAATTGGATCTTGACTTTTAATTCTATTCCTGTGAAAATGGATTTTTTAAAAAAAAGCAAAAAGCAAAAACCTTAGCAGTCATTTTCATTTAAAATATTTAATATCATTTGAGTTAACATAAGGTCAGTAAAAATGTCATTTATTCATATTTTACTCTTTAAATTAACCAATAGTAGTAAATACTAGATATTTAGATTAATTGTCCATGAAGGAGAGAGAACTAGCAGGGTTGAAATAAAGACGTGTCTGTTTGTGGTCCTCTACAAGGCACAGGTAGGGTAAGTCTGAAGAAGGTGGGCCCTGATTTTAGATGCTTCTGCATGTCAAGAATTTGAAGTGCATATGACTTAGTGCATTGAAAAACACAAGCTAGCAGTGGTTGTGAGAAAACAGATGCTGCTCTGTCTACAGGAATAATGAGGGTTCTGTTTCACTGTTGACATAACAGAACCTAAGAAGGAGTTGGGGTTTAGTATCTAATGTGGTTTTCAGTGAAGCCCATGGGGACATTATACCATTTTTGGAAGGAATCAGCTTGAATTTTGCATCATTTAGAATTCTGTCTGTGGATGTCCTTGTTGACAAGTTTCCTTTCATACCACTTCCATAATTAACATGTAAATGGTTGCTTAGGCACTAAGCACCGCAGCAGTAATTTTTTTTTAATCTTTCTTCTTAAATATAATTTCATTTAGGTTGCAAAAGATGTATCAGTGAGACTTCACCATGAGTTAGAAAATGTGGAAGAAAAACGTACTGTAACAGAAGATGAAAATGAAAAATTAAGACAGCAGCTTATAGAAGTTGAAATTGCCAAACAAGCACTACAGAATGAACTGGAAAAAATGAAAGAGGTTAGTGTTGTTATTTATTGCTACACAAAGTAGTTGAATTTCTCAAATTCTTATTGCTGAACTAACTGGTTTCCTTCCTATAGCTTATTTTGGGGGGCACAAAATATGGCAGGCAAAAGTTGAAAGTTGCAAAGGATGCTGAAGTACAGCTAGAGGATTGGGAATCTGAGAACAAACTAAAATACTCAGTGTTTCCTAGGCAAAACAGAAACCAAACTGTGGCTTTGTTTTTCCTGTACAAGGAGGGAAATACGGAGCTGAGTAACAGAGTTCAGAGGCTTTGAGACATTGTACTTGCATCAAGATACACAAGAAGAGCACTGAAGGGAGTGGGAGGAATCTAACTTTGCAGATGATGTTCCCCACAAGGTTTTACAGAGACCAGAATTTTTCCCTTGCTAAGTACTGCTAGGTAGCAGCAGGCACACTGAGACTGGGGATTAGGCCACCTCCCCATCCTGTTGGCTCTTTTGGGAGTATCAGAGAGTGAGAGATTCTACCTGGCTTTTCACTCTAAGCGTAATTTTACATTATACCTAATTCATCTTCAGAATTACTCCATTCATCATTATATAGATGCAAGATATTGTGCCATTAAGTAAGCAGAAAATTGTGTTACAGCCGTAATAGCCTGGCTGACAGAGATAACAAAGCACACAGTAAAAAGAGAAACTGTTGACGAAGAATGACTTCTTAGAACAGATTTTAGAAGCAGCTATCCACTTCATTGTTTAAAATTCAATGAATGCCACTGATTTTCACCTTTGGTAATATTCCCTAGTAGGAATGCCAATGTCTACTTTGATCTTGTATAAAGCGGAAGAAATGTATTTCAGTTGTTAAGAAAGGCAGGGAATTTTCAATAGTATGTAACTTACAGTATTTTTAAGAATGGCAAGTGCTCACTTTAAGTGATGTAGTATGAAAAATATTAATATGTTTTCCTTACAGGAACTGAATTTCAATTATGTTTGTAGAGGATAAACGTGGTTTTTTTCCACCTTCTGCTGCTTTTCCAGATAATTGCACATTTGAAAAGACCATGAAATCTAAGCCTTATTCAGCTTCTTTTTCCTATGCCTGGTACTTTCTTATTCTGTTTTCACTCTGGTTTCTGCCATCAAATGTGACTCAGTTTCCAGGACCATCTTCTTTATGAGAGCATGATCTTTCTGTAATTATCCTTATGACTTCTTGTTAAGCTTGGCTTTTCTCCAAATTTTCCATTATTCTTGTCCATTCAGACTCTTGTAGCTTCCCATGTCTGCATCCTTTCCTCCTGCTCTGTGATAGGTTGCACCAGAGTAAGCGTCTTTTGCCTTGGTTCTTCTTGTGGATCTTCAGACTACAATGAGGTGTAGCAGCAATTTAATAGCTTATGCTCTTCAGGAGCTATGTATCTGCAGGAAATTAACACATTAAGTAGGCTGCTTCATCTCTGTCAGCAGTAGTCACTTTCTCCTTATCCTGATTCTTCCCTCTGGCTCACTATGCTGAACTAGGGGTTCTGCTGCTCTCTTACTGCTTTTTCCACTTATTTCTTTAGCTTAAGTGTTTGCAGCTTCTGTCTTTGCTCTTGGTATCAGTGAAAGATACTTGAGACTCCGAAAGAAAGTGTCCTGTTGAAACTAGGGGCTCCTCTACGCGATACTATTTTAATGAAGCTGAAACAGATGGATGATTCCCATTGGCACAGAATGGGGTCACTGAGCCAGGATGGAAAAATGAAGTTAAGATTCTATGCCAGAGTAGAGGTGGAGTGGACAAAAAGTCAGAAATATGTCTATATACTGAACTGGAGAGAAGTGCCATGCCCAGTCATTTTATGTGTCATCATAATTAGGCAAGAGCTTTCATTTACATATTTCAAACAGGCTGCTGAGTGCCTTTCAGTAGGAGAAGGGTGATTTTCAGGCTAGGACTTTCATCACAGCATGGGGCAAGTTGGAGGATGGTTGTGGAGGTGCAAGTCAGAGAAAAGCAAGTTTGAAGTGCAGCCAGATTATTATGCACTTTGCAAGCATACCATGACTTGGACGACCAAGGGAAGGATGCTGATGAAGAATAGTAATTCTTACAAATTTGGAACTTAGAATTTGTGAAGAAGCTATGAAAATGTTAACATGAAACAACCATGAAAACAACCCAAAGCACTCTGAAGTGCTTTAGAATTTTTCTGTGACAAGTACCTTCTCTTCTTCTCTGGCAATTGGAGGTTTCATGCGTCTTAAATGTAATTGTCAGATAGTCATAACGTTAATTTTCTGTTTGCTTGTGAATTATTTACTTCAGTTTCATGAGTTTACAACCTTTTCTCATTTCAATGCAACCATTATAAACAATAGAACCTCCTGCTTAAGAAGTTCTACTCAGCATAAATAGGAATGCAAAGTCAAGACCTTTTGTCTGGATTGTGATTTTCACTTTATTGAGCTTAGAATTAATGAGACAGTTAATCTCCAAAGACAATGAAGCATTTTTATTTTGCAGTATAATAGCAGTCCTCAGAGTACGTAATGACTGATTTCTGTGCTTTCATGACATCAAATGTACTGCAAAAACACAAACCTTCCAATTTTTCTTAATATCTATGTGTGTGTACAACTGCCATGGGAAATTTGTTCTCCTTTTGTGATGAACAGTGTGAGATAGAGAATGGTTAAAAGACTTAATAGAAAATGCTGGAGGCAGAAGCATAATTTTGTGTCAGGTAGTCTCTAGGGCAGGACCAACACCAAACATCTCTTTGTGTAGATTCTATATTGTTTTAAAAAACACAGTAGACTTGAGTACAAGCATATATAAAAGATAAATGCTAGCAAATGTTTGTGCAGAGACAAATCTAGAGTTCTCCAGTGAACATTTGGGTGAATATACTCTTGTGAATGTATTCATCCATTAATATAGGGACATAGTTGCTGTTTTCTTTCTTGATTTGGAGCTTTTGAAAAAAATAATCAAGATATATTCCATGACAAATGGAAGTTGTTGTTGATGGCAGCAGAAGCTTGCAAGCATCAAGGATCTGGAAGGGTGTTCCAGCAAAGCATACATTTTCTATCAGTTACATTTACTTTCAGTCTTCCAAGTTGCATCTATTTCATTTAATGTTAGTCCTGCATATGTCCACATGGAAACACAAGATTTTTAATGTGCCTTGTCAATTCTTGGAATTTGTTTGTAGCAATTGCTGCTAATTTCCTCTTGAATATTTGTTATTATTAATTGTAATGCTTTTTGGGAATCTGAAAACAAATTAGAGAAGTTGTTTCCTGAGAGAAAGGTAAACCAACTAGATGTATAGCTAGATGTATTTTTTTTCAGATGTATTTTTTTTCAGATGTAAAAGATTTGTTAAATAGCTGGATTCTTTAACGTGTTCATTAATTTGTTGGTAAACATTTGTTAGAGCCTAGATAACTCTTCTAGAGCTTTTAATGATAATAATACAAACTAAGAATTTATTCATTTGCTATAGCTACATAGGAAACACCCAGTTAGTCGTGCTTTAGATGGTATGTCGTGAGACAAATGAAGCAGGAGGAAAACATGACAGGTGTGTTGGACCCCAGGCTTTACAAATCTTCACTGCAATGCAAATATGTAATTGCAGGAGGCACCGTGTTTTTTCGGAAACATATGTCTTTATGGATAGAAATAGATTATTCCCTTAGTCCTCCAAACTGGGCAGATGCAAGACAGCTCTGTTTTTACAGCTGTATTAGGGTGTCAAGCCACCATTTTCTTATTCTAAGCATAAGTTATTAGCCTGGTATGGAGCTTGTGACAACCAGAGATGTCTTTTGTCCTGTCAGTTCAGGCTGCAGGAAGAGGAGTTTGTGCCTCTGTACACTGTGTTTTGCTGGACTGGTGCCTGTCTTGTCAGTCAGTCTGGTTTGTACGCTGCATGGAAATGGGAGAAGGCAGCAGGGAATGGGAAACTGGGCACTGGAGCTGGGAGAGGAATCTGAATTCTGTTCTTGATTTTGATACTATCCTGCTGTGGGACCACAGGAAAGTAATTACACTTTTCTGCTCACTCTTGCAACCTTTACCTGCTCCGTTTATGCACAGATTAGCTCTCCATACATCTCTGAGTGCTCAGGCTGCACGGAAATCAGGAGGGTAGCTGGAAATTTCACAACAAAACCTACTAAAACCACCCCCTCAAAACCCAAACCAAATCAAAACCAACCAACCAAACCCCCACAAACCACCCAAAGAACTCACAACAACAGAACACCCCCCCAAAAAAACAACAACAACAAAACAAAACAAAACAAAACAAAACAAAATGGAGGCTGTGAAAAGAACTGGTAAAGGAAGATCCTGTCCCAGTCTCCTTAGTCACTAATACCAGCTTGCATGCTACATCTCATAAATAAAAATCCACTCTCTCTCCTTTCTCTCAGACCTTTCTCTCTCTAAGCTGCCTCTCCTGCCATTTAAGCACAACCACTTATTTCCAGTCTTTCTCCTGTAACTCACAAAATCTCAGATTCTCCAGAGTCTCTCTTTGTCTTGATCCTGTTTTTGTTTTGTGTTTGTTTGTTTGTTTGTTTGGCGTTTGGTTTTTTTTTGCAGTCTTCTGTCTCTTAAGTTGCAGTCTTGTCTTTCTCCATACCATCCTGTCCTTCCCTGCATCCTTCCAACTCTTCTTGAGTGTCCAGTGTCCTTCCTGGATTTTGAGTCTTTTCCAGTTAATTTCCCTCTTATTCTACTCCAACTATATTATTTCCATTTCTTAGTTACAGCTTCTGTCTTCTGCAAAATTTGTCCTTTTCCCCTGATTTTTCCACTCCCTCATATAAATATGTACCTGTCCTTAGTTTGTTCTGTTCCTTTCCTTGTTTTCAAGCCTCAGGTCTTCACTTTTGCATCTGGACTCAGAGACATGAAGGATCACCCACTATGCTAGGAAACAGCAGCTATACCACTATGAACACTGGAGAAAAGGTTTCTGGTTCTAATGCCTAGCCTCAGCTTTATCTAGACCTGCATGAAGCAACATTTTGCCTTCTGGGTTGGGGATGGAACATAATCTGTCAGCTGGAGAAAATGTGCAGGTTGGTGGCTGGGGTTAGAGAGGATGTGGTAGTTCGTAAATACAGAATTTTCACCAGTTTAAACTGGTAAGCTCCAATAAATGATTATGTGGTAATGAGTAGGAATGAAAGATTTCTGAAAGGTTATGGTTTGGCGAGTTGATGACTTATCCTGAGACAGATGCTTGGTGTGGAATATCTGCAACATCTAAAATGTGGTGAGGTTGTAAGAAACTGGAAACAAGTCTCACAATGAGTGGTGGTGTGCAGCATTTCCATTAGGCAAGGCGACCATATCCAACAGCAGCATTGCAATTTTGGGTGCCTTCAGAATCAAAGCTTTTTGACTGCTATTTGTCTTAGTCCCTTCTCTTAGGACCTTAAACTTCATTTCACAATCAGGGCTGCCAATGCTACCATTAGCCATTGAACACCTGATCAATGCTGCCTTATTTGCAAGAGGTCCATCAAAGTGATTCCCACAGCTGACTTGTTTATCACCTGAGAAAAAAATTGTTATAAGTCCATTGCATAAACCGTGTGACTTCCAGCTGTCTAAAAAACACTTCATCTATTCCCTTTTATTCATCTGGTGGTCTGTAGAAGATACCCCAAATGATGCCACCCACGCTTCTCTGTCCTCTGTCTCTTACCTATAGCTCACAGCTGGCCTGTCACCTGTCACAAGGCAATGCTACATGCAGTTGAACTGCTCTTTTTTGTAATGCACAACCCTTTTTCCTCACCTTTAGAGTTTTTATCAATCCATGGCTGCACTACAGACATTGTAAGCTATCCTGTCATATCTCTGTGATCCCAGTGAAGTCATAGCTCTGTAAATGTTCATGGTTTTCCTTCTAGCTTCTGTCTGTTGCCCATGTTGCATGAATACAAGTCACTGGAGATGGATACTTGGTTGTACTTCTTTGAAAGGGAAAGTTTGAGTCTCTTCCATCACACTGTCCCCTCAGTGCTTCCTATTTGCACCTTAGGCTTCCATTCGGCTTCAGAGTTTAAGCCTCAATTCAAATAGCTGTAATGGAGGGGGCAGGGATAAGGCAGATAGAGAGATGAGATGCTATTACGCCTGCTGATGTAGCTGATCAGCTTCACAGGATTAGTGTAGTAAGTGATACTCAAGTACAGTAATTTACTTGCTCCTGGCACCAGATGGCAGCAAGGGAGGATTTAATAAGTCTCTCACAAGCCCAGTTCCTTCCTGGGTCTTTTGGAGGATCCAAATACCAAGTGTATCAGCAACACTTCTACTAAAAGTACCCTTAAGCAGAAAGTGTTTTGTCATCTGGAATCTCAGTTTGCTGCCTCATGAAAATTCAATTTGCTCTGGTGGAAAGAACAACAGGATAATGAGGAGGGTTTGTTTTGTTTTTTTTTGTTTTTTTTTTTTTTTAAAAAAAGGAGATGAGAAACAAGTCTCTGCCTGTGTTATACAAGAAAAAAGCAAAAAATTCCTCTGTCTTCAAGAAAGGCTCAGGGATTCTCTAAGTGGCACATCCCTGCAGATGCACAACCCCCAGTTACTTCTGTCAGACTTGGTTGAGTGAAATTCTGTTACCTTTGGTATCCTGCCCAAATATTTTGTTCCTTTAAAAACAGTACTCACCAGGGATGCTATTCATCATCTGTGAGGGTGTGATTCTGGTGTCTTTGCTCAGAGCACACACTGATTTCACAGTGAGCAGGATAAGCAGAGTTTGCTTCAGTTTAGTTCTTTGAATATGAGAAAATAATCATAATGCAGAAAGAAATTGATCTCACAAAATGTGTTGTAGTAATACTCTAAAAATGTCATATCATAAACAGGAAAAAATACGTGCATTTGAGAATCAGTTTACACTTAAATCTCATAAAATTACATTTTAATTATGTATCAGCCATCAGAAATTCACATGAGCCATTTGCTTAAAGAGAGTTTATCAAAACTGAAAATAAACAGCCCGATGGTCAATAATAATGCAGTTCAAAAACATATGTAATAAATAGTGAATGATTTCAAAAGAATAAAGCTTCATAAATATCTTATTGTGAAGAGGTTTTGTGAATAAAGATGCCTGGGGGGTAGTTTTTTCAGAGAGTCATTGAAGCTGGTGTGCTGCTTTGTGGATTCCCATTGAATTGTCTTAAAATTTGCAATGATGTGTAGAAGGAGTGAGAGGATTGCTTGTTAATGGAGAAGTAATAATGGAAGAGTAGCAACTGTAGTGAAAAAGAGGGTATTTGGAATATGTTCGAAGCAGAAAATAATTTAGCCATCACAAAATAAAGTTTGATCAGTTCTTTCAAACCTGTAAACATAATGCTGCTAGTCTGGTTTGATGGGGGCATAAGAGTTTCTTCCTTGTGGCAAAATGTTACTTTGTTTTCCTTGCTTTCTGTGACCAATATCAGTAGCCTTAGATTTGCAAGTTCTCCTGTCAAAGTTGTTATGGATACTACATACAGTCTCCAGGTAAAATCAGAGTCTCATTGCAGTAAGCTCTATTTTAAAGAGAAAAAAAAATACCATCTTAAACAAACAAACAACAAAACAAACAAACACAACCAGCAACCAAACAAAAAACAACAAACCAACTAAAAAACAAAAAAAACCCAAACCAAACAAAAAAACCCACAACCAAACAAAAACCAACCTAACCAGAATGGAGGCACAGAATAAGAGCTGAGCTTCCATACATGTGGAATCTGTGTTAGAGAAAGGACATGAGCCCCTACATCCTGGTCTTAAGTCAGCACCTGTGACCCTTTTTTTGCTTAGAGCATTCTTCTCAGAGTTGTTCTTTGCTACGGAATTCCTTTTGTTAGTAAAAAACTAGATTTGTAAAGTAAGTTGGGCTAAGGAATAGGTCCACACACTGACAAGAGATTGCTAGCACATCCCTCGTATGGTTTTTGGCCTGGATCAGCTACCACTGCCTCAGGGCTTGGGTAAGATTTGGGGTCTAGCCTGGGTGAGAGCTCATTCCTGATTGACAGTTCGGATGCTGTCTGGCTTGCTTGGGAATAAGCTGTAGGGAAGTATAGCTGTATTGTCGTTGTCGCTTTAGCTGAAAGGAGACCAAGTTGTGGGGTGCCAGTTGGCGTTGAGTCCTGAGAACAGTCCCTGACCCTTTCATTTATTAGTGTAAAAACTAGGCAAAGGGTCTCTGGCTTGGTGTAGAGCCAGATGAGATGGCAAATGAGACCGAGAATAACAAGTTCAGTCCATTGTTGCCATGTGAATTCCAGCTGCTGAGAATTATTGGCAAGGAGTAATCACCAGCCGTGAACCCATGGGCACCACCAGACCACGAGTAGGGCTGTGGGTGAAAGCCTCACATGAAGCTCAGCAGGTTATCCAAAGCTTATTAACACTCAGGTCCCTGGCAAGACCCCAGGGGTCAACACTTGGCCGATTGTGTGTAACATCTTCATTACTGACCTGGATGAGGTCAGCAGGACAAGGGACGTGATCCTTCCCCTCTACTCAGCTCTGGTGACACCACACCTGGAGCGCTGGGCTCTTTAGCAGAAAAGAGGCATGGACGCACTGAAGCAAACAAGGGCTGTGAAGATGATTAAGGACCTGGAACATGTGTCAAGTGAAGGGGGGCTGAGAGATCTGGGACTGTTCAGCATGGAGATGTTGGGGAGCAGCAAGGACTGGCAGCTCCCTGCAGGATGGGCAGTTCTGGGGGACAACATGGCTGGGGGGCATGTGCAATCAATACTAACCAGGAACAAGAACACCAGGTTTTAGATGTTTGTTCACTGCAACCCAGAGGTTTATTTTTCACTTACCACAGTTTTCATACTGTTCAGAAATGCAAATCTCTGCCATTTTAGCAGCTTCAGGTTTTGATAACATTACATAGTTTAGAGTTCTAAGAACTGCCTTTCTTATTTTGAAGTAAAGGGCAGTGTATTAACATTTTAGATGTGCAGATGTGCTTTTCTGAAGTGTTTGGTTTTGCTGAGATGTTTTCCATATTATATGATTTTATTAATTTTTTTTTTCCCCACTGCTAGTATTAATGACAGCATAAATCAAGATGCATAAAATCAGACTTGTGGATATCAATTCTGTTTTGCTTTGTCTGATCCTAGTTGTATGATTGTGTTAATTAACTTTGGCTATCTCAGCGATGAATCCAGGTTAGGATAATAACTGAACTCTTTGCTTAGGTCACAGATGAGTACTTGCACTTAGAAGGTATTTGCCATGAATCTGTTTCTGTATATGTTGTGTGTAATGAGAGGCTTCTACATCTCTGTATAGAATGACTGATGATGACATTCAACTGGTCTAATTACCAAGAGTGTTTTATATTACAGGCTTGGCTGAAAAATTTTACTTTTTACAGATGATATCAATTTAGATCTTTGATGAAGTGATTAATTGGAAGCACCAGTAACAGTGCCCTAGAAAGAGTTTCGAACTGAAACATTGCCTTGATGATACACATAGATATACTCTGAGGTTCATTTTCCTTGTGATGTGCTTCTAGGAGTATTGTTGCTGAGCTCCCAAACTTTGGTCAGGTTTCATGCATTCAGAAATTATGAGGTCAGAATTGTATAATATGACCAACCAGTCTGACTTGCTGAATAACATGGGTCATAAAATACTCCCAACTATTTTATTTAAACTGATACCTACTTTTCAGAAAAGGGTGTTGGTCTGTATTACAAATTGACAGCTGAGACAGTCCAACACATCTCTTCCTGAACTGTCCTGGGAACAGTTACAATTTTGCACCTTTCTTCTCATCTGAATTTACTCAAAGCTAATTACTAGCCAGGAGATGTATGTTCTTACTACCACACTAAATTCATGAGTCCAGCATCAATGCCTTGATTTTTTTGTTGTTGTTGTTTTGTGTTATTTAGTTGGTTGGTTGCTTTGTTTGTTTTTTGTTTTGTTTTGTTGTTTTTATTTATTTATTTTTTAAAAAAAGTCTTCAGGCTTAGGGTTGATATCATTTAGCCATCTGAAAATTTAGCATTTAACCTAAGTTAGGCATTTGGCTTCTCTCAAAGGAGAAAGATGGGTACTTCTTGGAAGTGATTTATTCCACTTGTCTGAGGGTGATTTGGCTCTATGGAGAGGCACATCCCTTTCTAGCTATTGCACAGGGAACCTCAGTTTTGACATCTACAGTGTGTTTCAAGAAGATGGACTCAATTTGAAATCACTACCTTTTGAAATTAGGTCCATCTTTTTGAAACACCCTGTGCACCTTGAGACTAAATTAAGCCTTTTGGTACCAAAATTACATTTGGACATTATTTCAGTTAATTATCCTCTATAGCTCCATAGTCATTTTCAGAGATGTGGCTTTTCAAGAGATCTCTATTCCCTAGGCTGTTTTCCTATTGTCTTAGCATAGCTTTCATTCCATTTTCTTACATATGTATCTTCATATTTAGTCATATTAAAACAGATATTATTTGATTGCACCAAGGTTTGTATCAATGACCATCCTTTTCAGTATTTAACATTTCTCCAACCTTTACTCTATCTACAGTCTTTATCCAATATTATTTTATATTTTTTCCAGGCAGTGGCAAAAAACGCTAATTAGTGTAGGACCAAGAATTGATTCTTGTGTGACCCCATTCGGATGGCTGTGGCATTAATCTGCAGGTGATCTGCTGGTTCAGTGGCATTTGCATTAAATACTGAAGAGTCAGATGTTTGTCTGTGACAACTAGTTAAAAATGCGTCCCAGTGGTCAAATATTTATAATGAGTGGAAGACTGTCAATCTTCATATCGGAATGAGATTTTCACATTCTTATCAAAGGAAACCTCTAAGTGAGAGACTTAAGTCAACCTCTACAAGGCTTTAGGCCAGTCTAAGAGCCACAGCCCCTTTCCTTGCTGGCAATAAGCATTTCCCTTAAGACGCTGAGCAAGTTTCATTTAGGAGGAAGAGGTAATTTGGAAGGAAGAGGCATGGGGCCAGTAATGGGTCTTCTGAGCCTTTTGTAGTCTGTGCAGCCTCTAGACACACTGCTCCAGACAGCACTGCAATATTCTCCCTTCCCTCTTCTCCATCTTTGCATGACAGAAACACCAGGAAAAGCATGGGGTGCAGGCTTATGGTAGAGCAGATTGGTACCAGACAGTATGAGAAAGGTGGGTGTGGGGATGTCCAAACTTCTTGTAGCCTCCATGGTTTATTTTTTTCAGAGCACCTTCTTTAGATGAGCTACTCAACAAAACTTAGACCAAAACTTGGATTTGGTTTGTGGCAGGATCACACTGGCATAACTTAAGAGCACTGCAGAGTCTGATCCTCTGTTTGCAATAACCTAAGTTCCCAAACACCCTTGAAACTTGCCCGTATGTTGTATTACGGAAAATATTTTTTAGCCAGTTTACAAATGACTAGCTTTACAATAGAACTTCCCCAGTGAACACAGACAAAAGAAGAGACAATGAGTAACAGAAGACCCTGTCATAGTCACAGGACAGAGAGGTGATTGCTGGCGTATGAGAGATGAATTTCTTTCCTCTGTTAACAGAAAATCTTCTCACTGCTCAGGCTTCTAGAACAAGTGCAGATCAAAATTTCTCCTTCCTGAATTAATCTTAAATTTTTGCATCTTCTCAAACTCTAAAATCTGATTTTTTGGTGAGACATCCCTGTAACAGGAGGTGTTGACCAAGGTGCACTGCCTCATAGGGTGAGATGCAAAGCTCCTTTCTCTGCTATATGCCTACAAACCTTTGGAGAGATGTGCATTTTCTTGATGCCATCCTACCCTGTGAATACAGGGGAGGCACTGTAAGAGGTGTCTATACATTTAATACAACTCTTCAATATAAAATGAGCTTGAATGCAAATGTACACGTGATCAGCCCGCAACTTTGCCAAACTGGCTGCTGTATACATTTCCAGTGAGCAGTGTAGAGATGCACATTGTGTGCAGCATAATTCTTCATTTCCTTCTCATTACTTTTAATTTTCAGACTAACTTTTTTTTTTTTCAGTATATGGGAACTACACTGGTTTATATATATGCATTTTTGTAACCAAGGCAATGAACCTAATCTGGTTGCTTGCACTTTCCCATTCTTCTGAAAATTTATTTGGAATCTTTTCTGAGATATTCTTCTAAGACAACTGAAAAACTCTGAAGGTGATAATAGGTGTGAGAAAGAAAACTCTTTTTAGATTTGGCAAAATCTCATGTGTATTTAATACATAATTGCCATATTTATGTCTGTGACTGTGATTACTGGTATTGTTATGTGGTGGTGTTTTGGACTATGCTAACACACTGTCATACGGGGAGTCCCAGATAAAGGCTGGGACAGTGCATTGTACTAGGCATTGTGTACACCGTGACAAAAAGACTGACTCTATTTTCCCAAAAAAAGACAGCTGAGCTAAGAAATAAACAGCAACTTAGGAAGACCTAGGAAATAGGTTTAACTTGCATCACTTTGCAGCAAAATACCTTATTCCTGCACTTTGCCTCCAAAGGATGCATGCTGTTCTGAGATTTGCTTTTGCATTTCAGGATTAGGAGCTGAGTGTAAGCTGATTGTGATCTCTGCCTCTTTAATAAGGCCCGGTTGGGTAGTACCGGGGAACTAAGCATGTCTAGCTCTTCCATCATCTGTCAGGTTCAAATGGCAGGAGACCTCTTGCCCTTCAGAGAAGTTGCCTCTACTGTTTTATGATATCCTGCTAGATGAGAGAGTGTGCAATCCCAGAAAGCAAAGTATCGGAGTTTAGCCAGCTATTTGACCAGGTCATATGGAGAGCTTTGAAAAGGCAGCTTTCATCTTCTACTGCTAAGGATTTTTTTCAAATAAGAAAAAAAATAACAGAAATGTAGTGAAAGCATAAATGTGCTGCTTCATTTTATGCCTTGCAAAGGATGTTTTTACCTGGTTATACCACAGGGTTTTCATTATTTACTCTAGCACTGTGGTTTCAGTTCAAAATGCAAAGGTTTTCTCTAGGTAAAGTGCAAATGTTGTGTATCTTTTACCTTCTTTTCTTTTTTGTATTTAATTGGCAAAGGATCTGAAGATGATGACTGAAATATCTCATAAGTAAATGCAAATGAAATAATAAAAATACTGGACGGCAGGTCCTCTTTTCTCTTCTGCAATATGAAGACATTCAAAGGACTACATAAGAATTATTTTTCTCTCTAGGGTGAAGTAGTAAAGATTGCTTTGGTTTTCTATCATTCCTCAACAGTGTTTTCAAATATGCCAGTTTTAATATGAAGAAATCATTGCTAGAGCTAGGAGGGATATGCTTAGTGTTTGCTTCATGGACAGGGGTGCTGTGTTTCTTTGCTTTTCACTTATTCCCTGCTTTTCCTTTCCTGCCTTAATCTTGCAAGCAAGTACAATAGTGAAATACCCAGGACTCTTCCTGCTCTTGAAGGGGCTGGAAGGACTAAAGGATTGTAGTTGTGCCAATGAGGCAGTGTCTTGAGCTTGTTGCTGGCAAATTGCACTTTTAGAGTTGCAGAATAAGGGAGACATTTTAGACACAAGGATTTTTTTTTTTTTTTGAGGATAATATATATTTTCGATTTGCCAAAATGGGTAGCATCCATTTAGTTTTTTCTATGTATTCTGATACACTGAATTAGGGTCAGTGGCAGTTAACTAAAAAAATCTGTCTTGCATCTGATTTGATCCAGCTCCATGAGCTAACTGACCTTATTGACTGAAGGGAAAATGCAGAGAGAGTCTTAGGGCACATTTCCATTTCCCTGGCCATAGTCATTCTGTGCCAAACAGAGGCAAGTTGGTGCAGCCCAAAAATTGTTCAATATTCAGTGACTTTTCAAAACTGTAAAGACAATGGTAGGTTTGCTCTGATTTTTGCAAGTTCTGCAGACCTATCACAGGAGTTCAGAGACAGGTAACCATAACTGTGTACAGTACAGTTGTGTGCAGATGAGAAGGTTCAGTTGCAGATGTAGAGGTTCAAAAAGCTGCACACCCTGTGCCTTATCCTGCTCTGTGAGGAGGGATAAGGGATATTTTGGGGGCTCTGTGCACCCATAAATCCCTTTATATGTCAGGAATTCCTCCTGTGGTTGTCTGCATTATGTCTTGGATCGTATACACCCAGATGAGGCTTGAAATAATCAAACATAAGTGCCTTGAAAAATCTTGGCATGTTTTGCTTAGGTATTCTTTATTAATTGCTGAGAGATTTACTGTAGCTTAAGATCAGGTAACAAGAACCAGAGTTCATTTTACAGCTTACCTACTCAGTGGAGTGTGATGCTATTATTTCTGCATTGTGTTATTCTCAGAGTAGATTTCAGTTCTTTTTACAGCTGAGGAGAACTGAGCATCACAGGTGGTGTTTAGGACCACACATTTGGCTTGCAGTTTAGGTCTGGCAAGAGAAGGATTATACCATCTGGTCTTCAGAAGTGCTTAGCATCTCCAGCAAGACATTGGATAAACTCCAGTGCAGGTTACCTGAGAATTGATGCTGCTGAACATTGCAACAGAATTGCCCATTGTGTGTTGTCCCATGTGTATATAATGCAAACATTATCTATGGTCTTATCTAGATTATGGAAACTCCTCAGCATTGCCAGAACACACATGCAGCCCCATGTGTGCTGTCTGCAGTGGATGCTGGAATAGTCAGGTCAAACCCAGTTTTACCTCCTAGTCTTTCAGATGTAAGCAGAGATTATACAAAGTAATGATACATGCCCCAGTTACTGGTCTTATTATCCCTAGTGCTGTCTAAATATTTCATTAGTACTCGAGCAGTTTAGCAAACTCCTGGTTGTAGAAACAGCATTATATACATTTTTTGCTTGTTTTCTCCTGCAGGTGGGTAACTTGGTTTGAAGTTATTAAAACCATAAAGCTGTCTGGTGAGCATTACTGATCAGATAGTGGAAAAGCAGTCTTATGTTTGTTACTTTTACCTTTATCTTTGTTTACACATAATCTTTGAATAAACTTAATATGATTTTTTTAATTATATAAAAGAAATATTATCTGAGCCCCAAAATTATCTTCCACAAAAAAATCAAATTCAAAACCACTTCTAGAATATGAGGAGCAGATATTTTTTTTGCTATAGTTCGAGAAAACAGCAGTGGTGGCTGTTAGTGGCACTACGGTATGTTTTGTGGTACACTGTGACATGGGAAAAGGATCAAGAAGACAATAATTATATTAAAAGGTGAAAAAACATTAAAACTTTTGAACAAAAAATGTTGTACATGAAGGTGACTGATTCACTCACTGGCCCTGTCTAACACTTGTTAGTATACCAAAACAAGCAGCATGCGGACTGGTTTAGTACTGTCCAGTTGCAGGCATGATATGAAGATTCACTTTTGAGAGTCTGAGTTGCTGGTTTTGGTTTTGACATATGCTTATTTGAACCTTGCTTTTTTTTCCTTTTTCTCTTTCTCTTTGCTACTCCTTTTCATTAGCAGAAATATATTGTTCAATGACAGTTGAATTGGAAGAGTGGACTAGTACAGGGCTTGAGAGACATCATAGAAAGAGTAGCCACAGTAAACTGTGAAATGTACCTCCGAAGTAGCTGTCAAAAATTCATTATTTATAGCAGGATATACTGCTTGATATGTGGCATTCTCTATTCAGTATGAGTATTACCTCAGTGCCCTAACATTACGTTATGGGGCACTGTGATTTTGCAGATGTCGAATGCCAGCTGCGGTGTGCAGATGAGGTCTTAATCTCTAGTGATCAGAAACTGTCTGATGGTGTTTTTCACAAGAGATCATGTCACTTCCAGCTGGGCCTAATCAACTTACCCAAATCATCCTGCTAATTGAATTGTTCGTGTTCTTCACTGCTTTCTGCAATAAAATGGTGTTGCTAAATAACATCGTTTGTTGATGAATAATACAAACTCTGTGGATGGTTTGTTGTAATTCAAGTAGAGCAGAATACAAAGTATTATTAGTGCCTAGTCATTAGATAGTAACAACTATTGCTATAATTAAAATATTACTATCCTGACTACAAGAAGGAACTTTACCACAAAAGATATGGAGAAAAAGAAGAAAACCAGATTTTTCCTCTTGTGTCACACCCATAAAAATATTTTTTGTCTTCTGTAGTTTCTCTTTTTTTTGGTCATAGGAAACTTTTGTATGTATCTCTAATCTTTTGAAAAGTTGTAGGGAACACAATAAGTTGCAGCTCAGCATTTCAGAACCTCATTATATCTGGAAAGATGCTGAGCTTGGCAGGGTGACTAGAAGGCATTTAGATAATCAAGCAAAAAATATAGTTTAACTATCTCTTAGTTATTTTAGCAGTGGGTGGCATTGGCAAGAATCTGGTGCAAGGAGAAGTTTGAAGAGCTAAGTGGTTTGAAAAGGGGCTTTTCAAAGCTATAATACATAGTGGTATAATCAGTGGCGATATGAGGAAGCTGCACCTCTGAAAGTTTAATGCTCTATAAATTTGCCCATTCAAAAGGAAAAACAACAAGAAAACCTTCCACATGCACATACCATTTCTGCGATAGGAAAACTGATGGGTGACCATGGAGAAGAATAATTTTGTTTGTAGACTGGATCCCAAAGTTGTTTGGTTTATTTTTAAAGGAAAATTAATCAACAATTTTTGTGTCTTTTCTGGATTATTTCAGAATTCCTTGTTTCACATCTATCCAGGTATCACAGTTAAGATGATAATGATCTTTTGTTTGGTTTTGTTGTTTTGTCTTCTGAGCATTCAGTGTTTCTGCAAGAGGCATAAAAATTTTAATTCTGGTTCTTGGTGGATCCATCTGTGACTTTTAGTTCTGATTCTGAATCTGAGGTAATTTTTCTAAATTCTCGGATAACACTATAGTTAATTTAAGCAAAAAGCTTAATGGGAAATAATCTCTTGTGGTTGCTCACATTTATAGGTGAGTCCTTTCTATGGTATTGACTTTTCCTTTGGAGTGAGCAGTCCATGAGCCTAGTGTTTGTTATGGGGACGATCTGCAGAAAAAAGAAAACAATTGGTACCAGCAGGCAAATAGGGCACAGGATCATTATGTACAACATACTTAGTTGCTGTACTCTGTTCCTTGGGGATTATGAACATGTTTTAATTCCCAGCATATGGAACTGGCTGGCTTTTAGATACAGCTGGATTCCCTGGCTGGTGCAGGCAAGTGCGTGTTTCTCCAAGGCACAAATGATTCTTCTATCAGAGAATGATCTCAGAGGGAGATGGTGCTGGTTATATCACTGCTCTGCCTCAGGGCCTTCATTTTACCTGGGAAACATAAAAACTGGAAACAGCTGCAAGTGGCATGTTATGTAGGAACATATTCTCTCACTCACTTTCTTCTCTCCTGTTTTCTTGACGATCTGTACTGACAGTGGGATGGTTGCAGTTGTTTTCCACTGCAAGCGCTTGCCCACTAATGAACCTTCTACCATCAGCAATTACGAGATTTTTGCTGGATGTGCTAGTAGGCTTCAATTCCAGTACCTCCTGCTCTAAAAGCAGGAGTATTTTTTCCACTCACTTTGGCTACATAGCAGATGAGAAGACACCAAAAAAGTTTGCTCGCACGGTGGTACATACATGTGTTTGTGTGGTGCTGGACGAGGACTTTGTAGTCCAAGCAGTTTTAAATTGTATTTACTTGAATATGTTCTGAAAACAGAACCAGTCGTCTAGTGACCAGGTCAATGTGTGAATTTGCATGGATTTTGTCTACAGTGTTCAGCTACGGAGGTGTGACCACAATACACTGCAGGCTTGAAGCCCGTGGATGGGACACAGAGAGAGGTTTCCTTGTAGATGTACACCAAAATCAGTTGATGGATCTCAGAGACATTGTTTTATGTAGCTTGCCTATCACAAAGGGTAAGGCCACATGTCTGGCTATGTACATCGTCAGGTGCCTTGGCCTCATTAGAGTTAATATAAAATGGGCAAGGCTGAATCTGGGTTTCACTGCTTGCCTCAGTTTCTGTATCTGTAAGTTACCATTTGGCATACCTGCTTTCTTACTTCTCTTGTCATGTGTTAAGCGTTCATTATGCAGTAGTCGTAATATGTGTTGAATAAAAAAGGTAAGAGACTGGTTAAACCCTCTTCTTCCGTCTGCATTTGGTATCAAGGATTACAATAAATTAATTCATTTATAGTTGCATTTGACTTGCTATGTTTTAAAAGAGTGACTGAATTATATACATCTTTAGTGAAATATTCAGTGCATCTCATTTTGTTGTTGTTGCAGCAATCGCTGAAAAGAAGAGGGAGCAAAGACCTACCAAAATCAGAAAAAAAGTCACAGCAGACACCAACAGAGGTATGTTGTAATAACAGTATCCTGGTTTCTCATGTGAATGCTTCAGAGACACTATGGGAATGATATACATGATTTGTACATTTGCACTTTGCTTGCTTGTTTGCTTTGCTCTTTGTTTTCCTGTATGCTGTGAAATGGAGAGCCCTTACCCCAGATCTGCAGCCAGACAACACCATGTCAAAGACCATCTAAACAAACATCTGGTGCTACAACAGAACCCACCAGTTTTCATGTACTCTATATTTTAGGGAAAATAAGAGCATCAGTGAAAATAGTGAAAATAGGAGCATCAGTGAAACAAGATTATAGGCCCTTTGTGTGCTGACTTCAAGATTTTTGAACCCTGTAAGATCTATTATAGTGTTGCAAGCCTAGAAATTATACGGATTTTTTACAACCCCCCCCTCCCGCCATTTATTTTCTGGGGACTCTGCAAACTTCAGTTGTGCGTAAAATAGTCTTTTCCCCTCTTTTAAACGTAAGTATTTATTTCCCTCTCTTTAATTTATTTATCAGTGAAAAAAATGATTGCAGGAAAATCTCTGAGTATGTACAGCTATGTACCTGTGCTTGTTAATCTTGTAATTTAAGACCATCCACTGGAGGTCTTCTGTTTTACATCCAGTTTCTTCAAATACTTCTTTTTTTCTTTATTCTAAGGAGGACAATGAAGACCTGAAATGCCAGCTACAGTTTGTCAAAGAAGAAGCAGCCTTGATGAGGAAGAAAATGGCTAAGATTGATAAAGAGAAGGACAGATTTGAACATGAGCTGCAAAAATATAGATCATTTTATGGGGATTTGGACAGTCCCTTGCCAAAGGGTGAAGCAGGTGGTCCACCTACCACAAGAGAAGCTGAACTCAAGCTTCGATTGAGACTTGTGGAGGAGGAAGCTAATATTCTTGGGAGGAAAATAGTGGAACTAGAGGTGGAAAATAGAGGACTGAAAGCAGAGCTTGATGATTTAAGAGGAGATGATTTCTCAGGGACCACTAACCCACTCCTGGGAGAGCAGAGTGAATCCCTGTCAGAATTACGACAGCATTTGCAGCTAGTAGAAGATGAAACAGAATTGCTGAGGAGAAATTTAGCTGACTTGGAAGAACAAAACAAGCGCATAACAGCTGAGCTGAACAAATACAAGTACAAGTCTGGAGCCCACGAGAGTTCTAGACACCATGATAATGCCAAGACAGAAGCATTACAGGAGGAGTTAAAAGCTGCACGAATGCAGATCAATGAGCTGAGTGGCAAAGTCATGCAGCTCCAGTATGAGAACAGAGTCTTAATGTCCAACATGCAACGCTACGACTTGGCCTCTCATCTTGGGATCCGTGGAAGTCCCAGAGACAGCGATGCGGAAAGTGATGCAGGAAAAAAGGAGAGCGATGATGATTCCCGTCCCCCTCACCGCAAGAGGGAAGGCCCCATCGGTGGGGAAAGCGACTCGGAGGAGGTACGCAACATTCGATGCCTGACACCCACAAGGTCTTTTTATCCAACAACATCTGGGTGGCAGAAAAGCTTCACTGACAGGCAGCAGATGAAGGACATTCGCTCAGAAGCTGAGCGGCTGGGCAAGACAATAGATCGCCTAATTTCTGACACGAGCACCATCATAACAGAGGCGAGAATTTATGTAGCTAATGGGGACCTTTTTGGACTGATGGATGAGGAAGATGATGGCAGCAGAATACGCGAGCATGAGCTTCTTTACAGGATCAACGCACAGATGAAGGCCTTCAGGAAAGAGCTCCAGGCTTTCATCGACAGACTCGAAGTTCCAAAGTCTTCGGATGATCGAAGTGCAGATGAACCTTTGTCAGTGAGTCAGGTAGACTTTTACTTATTACAGCCTACAGGTAACAAGGCTCTGCCAAATGAATTAATCCTCAAATTTGATGTATGGCACATGAAAAGTCTTTATTCTAGACGGTGGATGAAAATTACCATTTCTTGAATTATTTTAAATACTCATTTGGCCATCTGAAACCTTGTTCTACCAATGGGGCTGTTTGTGAACGGTGAATAAGACTAGTATCCTGGAAATTTTAAAAAATGCATTCTAGGGGATATAAGATTTTATTTCTTTCCTTTCTGGCTTTGCAGCTGCATTTGCCAGAGCGGTGCCTTCATCACCAGTAAAGGCAGTGCAGAATGCATTTTTGGCACATACATGAATATGATTGTTTTCTTAGTGGTTGAGTTCCAATTAAATAAATAAAAAGAAAATCTTATTAAATTTAACAGGAGGAAACATTACATTTCCAAAAATATAGACAATATGACAAACTACAGATCAAAATAAACGATGCAAATCTACTCTACAGAGTCACAGAGCCACACCGATAGTGTGAATATTGGAATTCCTGTAACGGATTGTATCTTGTTGAAGGCCTATGGGTCACTGCTTACATGCAGTAGTGACTAGCATCTTTTCTGTAGTACATTTGTATGCAGAATTGTTCCAGAGAGGTTTTGGGGAGCAAATGCCCTGCTGACTCAAGATATTTTGCCATGAAAAATGAATATTACCTACCCTTATCTTATCATGAAATCCTATAGTTGGCAAATCTTGTTATTGCTCATGCTATTATCTAATGTTTTAGTAAGTCTCTTGCTGTGTTAATTTACTTTGTGCTATCCTGCTAGTTTACAGTCAAAGTAGTTGCCAGGTGAAACTGAAAGCTATTATTTCTTGTTCCTATGCTCACTAATTAGCCTTTTGTTTCCTTGTATCAGAAAGTCACAGACGCAGTGAGTTTAAAGTTAATCAATTACTATACATGTATTGCATGAAATCAAACAGAAATGGTATTTAGCATGCTCACTTTCTGATCTAGCAATAGCTTCGAGCTTGTAGAGCTCCCATTAACTTGAAGGCAGAGCACTGCATGGGCTTATACAAATTTAAAGCAAACTAATTAGTATTTCTCTAAAAAAATAACAGCAATCATTAAATTTGGCATTTTGTGGCTTGACCATGCAGAACTCCTAATGAAGTCAATGGGAGATGGGCACTTGGTCCCTCCACGAGCATAGTCTGATTCACTATTTATTTTGTTTAAACTTTGGACTTGCTATTCCATTAATTGACTGTTCTCTTTGTCTTTGTATTTACTTTCCCAGATGTTCCAGCCTATCATTTTACTTATTCTCATCCTTGTATTATTTTCATCCCTTTCATACACAACAATATTTAAACTTGTCTTCCTTTTTACACTGTTTTTTGTACTGTAAGCCATTCATCATTTACTGTTCATTGTAGTATTCTTTTCAGTTTGTTTATTTTGTCCACCCTCCAAGATAAGAAGTGCAAGAGACATAGTTTCTGTTATAGCCACTGCTGTAAAAACACTGAAGACTACTTGTTTGCCAAAACCAAAACAAAACCAAAAAACTGCAAAAAATCATACCAAAAAGTCACCCAGTTGAATAGGAAACCCAGTCACCACAGTGTTCCAGGTAAGCAAACAGAAAATGGTATTTTTCACTTCATCTGGTTTTATAATTTTTGAATAAAAATATCCTGAGTGGCTAGAAGCAATTTAATATTAATTGATTTACACCAAATCAGAAACAAAGCAGAAATATGCAGAGTGAGTCTGAGGAGTCTATTTCTTTCCTCTTCCTACTCCCAGAAAAAGAATTTGTATTCTAGCCACATATGAATAACAAAATTACATTCGATATGTATTCTGCAATTGTACATCACAGCTTCTATATACGTTGCATGATAACGTTTTTCAGCCCCATATTACATGGATTAGACACCACGGAGGGGACAAAATCATACTGGTTGGTATATTTAGCACTATATCTGGAAATGTGGCAAGGAGCAGAATCCCCTGAGAATGGGATGCACGAGGAGGAGGTATCAGAGTAGGCAAGGAGTCTTCTGAGAGATGTAGGCTGCTGCATTCTCTCTGTACTCTAGAAAAATGGCCACAATGCAGTCTGACTTGAACAGGAGTGATGTGAGTCACCTTGCTGGATGTCAAATAACTGTTCCTGACAACCTAGTTTATCAGATAGCATTTTCCAGTCTGTAGCTGCCAGGGCTCTGGATTCTCTCTCCAGGTCTCAGAACAACTTTTGAATGAGCATGGTAACTCTAGGCTTGCTGAGTGATCCCATCTAACAAGTATTACCCTGTTGATAATGAGTGACCACAAGTGAGGGAAGGTTGTGTCCATAGATGTGCATCAATAGGCATTGAATATTCCTGTCTTGCCTATGAGAAGCTGCACTGAGACTGCAGGCGACTCATGATCTTTCTATCACACTGAACACAGGCAGGTCCTACAAACAGTAGGTCTTGCACTGTGAAAACCTCATCTGAAATGCCAAGTGGAGCTCAGTTTTCTGTTTTATTCATCCCATGTTGAAATTACTGAGTCCCACAAATGTGAATTTTCCAAGGTGATCATTTACAAGTACATGTATTAATGAAATATTTGTGAATGCAGATGCCATGATAAAAAAATCTAGTAATAGTGGTAGTAAATAAAGCAGCCATTTTTCTAGCTGGTAATAAGTTTTCCCTTTGAATGGTAGTGCTCTCTTCAATTAACCCATTCCTCGAGGCGAACAGTCCATCTCTATGCCAGGGTTCTGATCTGCTACATGAAATAATAGAGACACCATTTTGAGGGAAACCCCTCAGAGAGAAGCAGAGGTGGGGCAAGAAAATTTATTTTATGAGAATGAACAGAATAGTAAACTCACAATATTCAGTATTAAACAAAGCCTGTGGTTTTCTCCTTCTTTGTCAAGGTTTCTCTCAGCATACTCCACAGGTGTATTAACCTTGATCACTTGAATCACTAAACCTCAACTTAATACAAGTATTTATTCCTACCAGGGGATGTTGTCATCATTATTTATTTTGTAGTCATCAAGATATGTCTAAAGGAAATGATAATTAATATGTGAGATTAATAGGTAACCCTGCCTACTTTCCTGATTAAAGAGAAAGTCAGGCCCCAAGTAATTTTGAGGATTTTCTAAACTATTGTAATTTATTCTCATGTTCCTAAAAGTTTAGTTAGTTCTACATATTAGAAACTCTTTTGGCAAGATATAGTCAAGCATATCATACCTTCAATGTGAATTTCTGTAACTGTAAAGGTAATTCTCAAATCACTGGGGAAAAGGCCGTTTTTCTGATTTTCTCTCAGGAACTGTTGTAAGAAATTTTGCAAGTGCTTGAGAAATTACTTTTTTCCCCCCATAAGTCTGCAATTTGGACATGAAAAGTATAATAATTTGAGGCTTAAACTTGTCATATCAAATCTTAGCACGAGACTGACTTTTTGAGTTTCTGTTTTACTGTTTCCCTTGGGGGAAGAAAAGATCATTTGGGTTTTCTTAAATGTTACTGGCTCAATCCCATACAAGAGAGAAAAAAATAGTACTTAAATCTGATCTGAACTTCTGGGCTTTCAGATTTTAACCCACACTTGTTTATATCTTTCTCAGCTTTGTATGTAAGAAAGATGTGTAGAGAGGGCTTGATTTACACTGAGCATATCAGTAACAGTACTACTATAAAGCAGTAGGAACGTTTAATGCACTGAATTCGTAAATTGAATACATCTTGGAAGTAATTGGAAAAGATTTGCTTCTTTCTTAGAAATCAGAAAAGGTGAGAATGAACCTCTTGAGGCAAAAGGTGGAGATAACCTCTGCACAGGACTGGCAATTGATTTCCCCATTGATTTCTCACAGTGTTTTTTCTTGCATATAGCTGGAGCTTCCCTCATCCTAATTCTGTCAGGCATCAACAAAGCAAATCAAAGCTGAGACCTTTTGGGACATTTAGGGAGCTATTACACAGGCTTCAGTCTGAAATCAAAGCATACTGAAGCATACAAAATCATTTTGAGAAACTCCCCACAGTCTTTGAATCTGTGATGAACAAGGAGAACCATGAGGACCTCTGCAAACCTCAGTACAGAGGAATTTCAATGAGAAATTAGATGTGTTTTTTATGTCCCTCTGCATTTAGCTTGAAGGGAGTGATTTGAGCTGCTTATCTCTTTCACATCAGATATTGCAGAAAAGCTCACAGCTCTCAATTTTTCACTATTTTAAAAGCTGCTGAGAAAGCTAATAAAATCAGTATGGACATGTGTCTGTAGCCAGAAGATAACATCTTGCCAAAGAAATAAGTGTTCTGTGTCTTGCTAAGTTGAAATAACTTGGTCTCACAGAGAAACGCAGTAATTATACTTGCCAAGAAAGGAAGCAGACTCTCCCCACTCGCTTCCTGGGCTGGTGGGCAAAGTCCATCTCCCAGGGGAGTGAGTACAATAATTGCAGCTGAACATGTCCACAGCCTCCAGCAGGAGCGCGTGGGAGTTGGGTAGGGCAGAGCCAGGCAGAACACTGCTGCTTACTCAAATTCTGCCTGCTGCATAGCATCTAATTCTGAAGAGCAATTATAAGAAGAATGTAAGACTTTGCTTTCATGTAGCAACAAACTTGATATGCCAGGTTACCTATCAGTTCAAATCTCAGTTATACCAATAGCAGATTCACAGTCCCCGTTCTGGAATATTCTGGCAAAACATTAATATTCTGGAAAAATCATGATTGAATTTGAACCCTGAGATTGCCTTAATTTTGCATTTCTCTGAAAGATTAAATTTCACTTTCCTGTGTTCCCAGGGCATTCATTGTATGTTCTTTCAGAAAGAAAACTTGCATTTATGTCTATAGATTTAATTCTGACATTTTTACACTTGAGTAAATTTGCAGTTACTCCAATGAATTTTTATGTTGTTTAGAAAACAGATGCATTTTTTTCCTTTAATGCAACCACCTACATTCAATTAAATTTGTTTCATATTTAGAGTTGTCTGTGAATGTCCTGACGAAATACCTCTAGAAATATTTTCTTTCCTGTTACTGAAAAATTGCCATGACACTAGAATGATCGTCTTCTCCAGGATCAGAAATATTTCTTTAAACCAAAAATATCTTTGCCTGAAGCTCCAGTTAGCGACAGAGTAAGTGTCTGCTGACACACATCACCAGTGCTTCAGAATCAAAACTAGACGAGAGCAGGTGCTATAGCGTACAAATATGCCTGGCAGTCGGAAAATAGAAAATTGCCAAAAACGTGGCTGTCTAAATATGTGTTATAAAAAGAGATGAACTGCACATGAACTTTGGGAGTTGTTTACGAAAACAAGCAGAGCTTTAGGATATTAGATGCCCTTCCCCTTAATCACCCCAGAATTTGATAGGTGAGCAGGAGACTTCTAAAGGCATCAGTATCAGGGACGTAATTCCCATTGGCTTACATTTCTGCCTCTGATTTAATGCCAGGGGAAGTGATATTCAAACCCGACTTTTGCCATTACACATGCAGTTGCCTATGGGGAAAATTACAGTGGCTCTATTTAAAGTAAACATCTAAAGTATCTGCCACCGATTTCCAATGTAACCTTGGAGAAGTGACATGACATAACACTTTGTTGGCTCTGTTTCTCCATTAAGTTATATACTATTGCAGAAGTGCACAATAATAAGAGGAGACAGAATTTGTATTCCATCTGCCCGTTTCCTGATTTATATATCCACTCCTGACATGTATATGCCAGGAATATTGAGGGGTAAAAAGTAACATCATTCAGGAATCTGACATTGTGATTGAGTTGATTACAGTGGCAGCAGTGCTGCTCTTCCTTCTTCTTATCAAATTTATGTGGGCACAGCAAAACAGATGTGCCATAGCCAAGTGAGTACAGCAGAACCAGAGAGGCTCTACAATGATCTTGAGCATAGACTATTAACCTGAATACACATTGCTCTGAGAATGGAATCAGATTATACCCCATGCAGAAACTTAGGCTCCTTTGACTTCGGTCTTCTGTGATGAAGAGAAATTTAGCAGAGGGCTTGTTTAAAATGCCTTTGCAACTTTTTCTGTTGAGGTGCTGGCTTTTAACACAAGCAGGGCTGATACAAGGTATGAACAAAGGACACTTTCTGTGGAAGCAGCGTGTTGGATGTAATAGACCTAGAATAGCCTTCCTGTGTATTTTGCCTGTGCCAGAGGCCAGAAAGCCATGTTTGTTGCTTTGTCTGCTGCTGCTGGGGAGGGACAGTCTGTGTTGCATAACTTTTTCCCCAAAAGCAAAAGTCACTACTGCTATACTTAAGCGTGTCAGGAGCAATGAGCGCATGTTTTCAGAGCTTGCTTCATGTTTTTTTTGTCCCAACTTTGCTCTGCCTTTCTCATATTTTAGGACAAGTTTAACATGGCCCTGTGACTTGTGAGTGATGTCCAACACTTGTCTCTTAATGAGCCCCTTGATCTCACACATTTCTAATTCCTCACAGTGACAGAAATGTAGGATTTTGCCTGACTGGAATCTCAAGTCTGGGATTTAGTCCATTATTTTCTTTAATTTTACCGTGTTTTATTTCAAAGAGTTCATGTAGCAAGATGAGGGCCGTTGAGTCAGCAAAGTTAAATACACAAAGATAATAGCCTATGCTGATGGATAGGAATGAAAAAATACGTCTTCAGAGTCTGTTTTCATTTGCAGTGGTGCAGCTGCGCTGGCTTCGAGCAGGAGGCAGCACTGTGGCTCCCAGCCTCCAGCTGTGAGCTCAGTTCTGCTCACAGGCACTCAGGCCATGTCAGGTGGCAGATTGGGACATAACCTCCCAAAGTAAAGTCACACTGCTGTTTTATGAACAGGGAAATTTTAAATCCTTAGAGTTCAGAGGCTGAGGATTTTCTTCAGGAGCATTCAGTCATGTCCTTGGGCATCTTTGTTCACTTTCTAGATCACTGAAATTTTCATAAATAGCCTGAGTCCCATTATTTATGTTGCATGGGAGCAGAATAAGCACCCAAGTAATGTATTCACTGAGACTTACAGCTAGACCATATAAGGAGAAAAAATGTGTTTTCCCTGAAACCTGCTTTCATATTTACTATAAAATGCACCCAGAGCTAAAATCTTTATACTGTGCATGGATTTTATTACAGATAGAGCCTTGTTGTTCTAAAGAGGGAAGTGCTGACTAAGCAGAGGATGTGTGAATCCTCATATCGTGTCCTTCGTCTCACTGATCCTCTTGTCATCAGCTGCTCTGCCTACAAAAATGTGTGTCCTGCTTAGTGCATTCGAAGACACCCGTCTGGTAGCAGAATTTGTATAGTTTTATGCTGCATGAGTCAAGGACTTTGTAGCCCTTCTCCAGGTACACGTGGGAACAAACGTTCCCTGAAATGCATATTTTCTGACTATGGATGTTCTTGCTCACTGTCCACAGACATATCTGAGCACAAGTAGATGACAGGGCAGTGGTAGGTGCGTGAAGCTTCTGCTGGGGATCTCTCTCAGTGTGCCAAGTGAAAGTAATCTGACACATGATGCAAAAGGAGAGATGCTGCGGTGGGCAGGGATGCAAGAAGCAGGCTGAGTTCCTCCTGCCTGCGGCTCAGCAGGGGGAGCAGCTCAATTTCCCTACACTGGCTTCAGGGTCTCCCGTGGACTTTCGTTTGCTGGATCACTTCTGTCACATGCGTTCTCTTCAGTCACTCCATGCTGACACTTACTGTGGGCATGCTCAGTGCTTTAAATCCCGGCCGAGGTGGTTTTTTGACCTTCCTTGCTAGTCTTATGACAGGGATGAGTTTCCCTACGCAAGGGAAATTCTCTGTCCAACTTCAAGCACTTTACTTTGCTGAGACACAAAGTATCTTAACAGACTGGAGAATCTGATCCAGAAACCTTATAAAGTAGCAGGAATATTTAGGTGTATCCCAAAGAAACCATTGTCACCATTCCTGGGATGCAAGACAGTAAGATTACACAGTGCCCAATAATTCTGCACTTCATAAGTTATAGTGAATTTAGAATATAGAAAAATATTTTAGGAGGGAGTGGTTTGCTTTTAGCTCTTTAAGATAACCGTTAACCAACAAAACTGCTGCTTTAAGCAAACTCCCTTTTCAAAGCACTTTATGAGGATCAAGTTGTGAAATTCAAAATTGTCATACTGAAAAATATAATGTGAAAACTGGGTCTGGAAGGCAGCAAAGAATCTTCCTGGACAACACGGACGCTAATAAAAGAAACCTAAAATTGCCTATTGTCATAGCTTTAATATTAACACTGGCTGCTTTGGCAAGCTTTAAAGACTGGACTGCACTATAAAACCTAAAAATGTCCTGGACTTGGAGTTGTTTACACAAAATATGAGGAGATATAAAGTTACAGAGCTGGGGGTTGGAAGAGATGACTTTAAAACCATCCTCCGTGCACTGACGTCACGTGGAAGCCAGCTGCCGGGATGATGCTGAACGGAACTGTTTTTCAGTTTGCAAAAGTTGTGGAGTTATTCAAAGAGAGTTGCAAATGCTGCCCCCGTTGAAAGGCTGTGTCTTGCTTAGTGTTCTTGTTTCTTTTAAAGATCAAGATTCGCAGAACTGGATTCCAGCTAGCTGTGCATTTCATTGCTTTCACTGCTGTTTAGAAATGGACTGAAAAGCTTCTAAAGGATTTCTTATTCCATTAAAGGTATGGTTACAGCTTCTTTTAAACCAGTTGTTTTGAACAGTTAAGATTTAAAAGGGAGCAAATTACTAATGTGGCAAACACTTATTTAAACATCTCTCTAATGTTATTTATAGGTAGTGTGGTGTCTATGTATGTTATATATGGTCTTTATTCTTAGAGAAAGATTATTCATTAGTTCAGTCTCTTCGGAGCAAGCACAGATAAATCAACAGGACAGGGATGACAGGTAGCATTGGGAGCACTCACGTCTTTCCTTCTTTCTTTTACTTCCTTTTATCCTTTGTTCTTCCCTCCTTTCTTTTTTCTTTCCTTTTCTTTCCTTCTTTCACACTCTCATCTATCTTTTTTCTTTCTCTTCTCTCTCTTTCACTCTCTCAACTGTAGTTTCTTTTTATGTATAAAGTGCACAGTATTGTGACACATGACACACTTCTATAATTGAATGAATACATAAATTTGCAATTTTGTTAGTCATCCAAAATACAGCACTTTGTTTGAAATATAATTTAATAACTTTTTTTTTCTGTAAAATCGAGGGAAAATTTGGGTATCTGAATGGTTGTGCATATTCAATCTAATTAATCTCTGTTGACAAATAACATCGCAGCTGATGTCACTGCAGATTATTTTCAGAAGTTGATAGAGGTTGGTTGCAAACTATTTTGCATTTATAATATGTGGGTAGAAAGGGTATGAGTAATACATGGGGGAATAATAACATTAGCACCAAATAGTTCCTTATGAACAATTTTTTGCTTGAGAGGAGGGAGGGCTGGACAGAATTGATTATTTGCTTGAATTTGATTTCTGTAATGAGCTTCTGACCTTGTCTAGGACATGCAGAAAGTGCCAATACTGCAAGAGCAATCCACACAGCAAATTATAATGTGGCATTTTACATCCCTTTGGGTTGCTTAAACCATGTGAAATACCCATGGGGACATCGTGGTGCACTATGCAGACAGAGAGTACATTACCAGGACTACAAATTGCTTTTAATTGCTAGTGGGAAAAAAAAAACCAACACACACACAACCCCCCCCCCAAAAAAAATACAAAAAACAAAAAACAAGCAAACCACCCCACCCTCCCTCAAAAAATCCCAACTCAACCCAACAAAACAAACAAACTAAAACCCCAAAACAAAACAAAACAAACCACCACAAAAACCAACCACCAAAGAATAAATGAGGAGTCATAGAAATACGAGTTAAAACTCTCTGAGGAATTTATCCACTGTACAATAGCAGCAAAAATATGTAGTCATCCAGCTGCTAACATTAATAAACATGAGTTTTCTTCTCAGAATTTACATCAAGAAGAAATCAGAGAAGCATAGGAAGCAATACAAGCTTTTTGTGGATCCTAGAGCTACAAGTGACTATTTGTAACTTCTGTAATTAACCTCTTCCAAGACTTGATTTCAATTTGATAGTCTCTAATCTCTTTTTATCATGAGAGTCCCAAAGTGAAACAACTTGGAAATTGTTAAGAGGAATGAAAACATAGCGATAGTAGTTCCCAGCACTAAGAAACCACCAGGGGTCTTTTCAATGCTATATGCATGCTTGGAAGGAGTACATAATATATATTCATTCTTATATGTGTAGAAAAAAAAGCTATATAGTATTGACTTTCTAGTAATATGGTACTGGGTGAAGCATTGTCATTGTTACTAGTACTTCACTAGCAAATTCACCACTTGTGCAAGTTGTAGATAGTTTACCCTGCATTTACGTGTCCTTCTGTTTCTATTTGACATTTATCTGAGGCATTGTATTGGAGCAGAGAATTGACTTTTGTTTAGTCCTCAGAGATGTCTTGAAAGTTTGTAAAGACAGGAAAGAAAGCCAAAAAAAACCAACCCAAAACAACAGGAAATGACCATACTAAAAATTGTAACCTTTGAATTAGCAAACTGAGAAAGTATTGAAATTACTTTAAAGTTCATTAGCAATAGGTGTCTAGATTGCAACAGAGCTTAAGTGCAGTGGTTGGGTTTTTTTTGTAAGTTGTTTTCAGTCACCGCTTATCGAAGTCTGGCACAAAGCTGAAATTGTTGGCCTGGAGAGATGCAGCCTCTGTAGCCTGGCTGCCTTCCCTAAGAAGCCATGAGCAAACCAGTGCTTGACTTCTTTTACTATGAGAATGTTGTACTGTCTTCCAGCAGCTCATAGTCTCAGGGAGTTTTGGTTTTTTGTAAAGCTGTCCCACATGTTTTTAGGCAGGTAGAAGAAATGTCTGAAACCTGTTTGTAAGTAACTGAGGGAGAGATTGCCATTTCAGAGCTTCAAGGCAGGAGTGAGTCAGAGTTTGAAAGAGTAATCTCCAATGCTACATTACATAGTGACATGGGTACACTGTTGTGAAACAAGCTGATAGAGATGTTCGAAGAATAGTCAGCTTGTTCTCTAAGTCCTCAGTCTAAAACTGCTTGGGGTAAATGGTTTTGCAACACCTGAGCTAGGACGAGGCCCATGGCAGCTGTCAGTTGAGAGATCCTGTAGCAGGACTTTGTGACATGAAGACCTGAGTAACCCGTTGGGCTTCAACTGAACTCTTCTGCTTACTTGTTCATGAAAGGAGCTGACTCTAAGTTTGGCATCACCTTCCCAGTCAGCTGAAATAACGCAGACACTGGTAAGCAGTGATTACTCAGTAGCCACAGCTGAATCAACAAGACTTGTCTAATAAAATACAGGATGGGGAAGGACTTTGTGTGAAGCTTAAGAATGAATTTTCACTTTATCAAAGAAAATGTGGGTGATAAAATGGGCAGTTCCTGTGAGTTGAAAATCACTGACCATCGCTCAGGGAAATGAACAAATTGCAAGAAGGTAATCTGGGCTTACCCGTGGTTAACTCTCTGACAATTCATTTGCCTGCCCATAGGCTTGATTTCTGTCAGGAGACCAAAGCAATGCAGAGGCATTTTGTGACTAGAACTAGATTCCACGTCCACATAAGTAACACAACAGCTGGCTCTGAGAGCCAAAGTTAACAAACTCAAGTGTCAATGTGTGTGTACCAGCCATTATACCACACGAGCCGTAGTAACTGAATGAATGAGTGTTACTTCAGCCCTGCTGGCATAGTAAACATGCTGATGGCAATGGAGTTTCTATTGTAAAGCCTAAGAAAGCAAGAGGAACACCAGGCCCATAAAATCTGTAGCTGTTTTGCTCAAAAGTCAGATAAGCAGATCCAAAGTATTTCCCTTAATATATACATGTTTAGTGGTTCAAATAATAGTTTTCCATCCACAGATATTAAGGTACCAAAGACTTCTGAAGGGGAAGGAGAAACTGAAGCACAAATTAATTAAACATTCTGAGCTTGGTTTTGAACTAAATTTGAGTTATTGCTATTGGAGGATACTTCCTACTTTTCCCTATGCTGGTTCTGGAGCTAAAATTTATAGATTTAGATTTGTAAATCCAAAATATATTAACTCTTTATAGTGACCTAGAGTCCTTTATATAGTAGAATGACGCTTTCTGCATGTTTGTTATCTGTTATTAGCTTTCCTCTCCTGTTTTGCTTCATGTATTCTAAAGCATTCATGTAACCAAGAGAATTTTCTGCATGTATCAATTTTACAGCCTTCAATTGCCAAAAGAATGTGACAGTCTTTGTTGTGCTACATGCATGTGTGAAAGGACTGTGTGAGCAAACATGATACCTTTACACTTGCAGTTGTCTTCTGAACAAATATAAAAATAGCTTTCACCCTCAAGGGCAGACGTTGCCGTTCAATATTGTGCAGACTTGAATTTCATTGAAAACAGGTTTATAGTGAAGAATAATGACAAGGATGTGAAGTGGCCATGGTACAGAGCCCTCTGTGGCAGACATTCCTGAATTCTATGATGCTGGGTGTGCGTCCTCCTTCCCTTTCCAGATTTGGCCTGTCTGCCCTTGGGTTTGTGTCCCATAACACTCAGTTCGTCTATATGCCAGATATATACTCACACTCCAGATATATATTGTGCAATCATGTGATGCTGTCTCCCACAAGCACATTTCAGTTAATTATTCTGGGGTTTTGCTAGGTTTTTTTTTTTCTCTGAATGTTAGAATCAAACACAAGTAAGACTTATTCTGATAAACTTCCAGGAAACATTCAGGGAAGAAAGAAAAAAAGCAGAGCTATCTTCTTGCTGTTACACAGACCGTAACCATGGACCTGCATAAACAACTGGAAAATACTGAGAGGAACTGGAATAAAGAGAAGATGGAATTGCTGGAGAGATTTGACAATGAAAGGAAAGAATGGGAATGTCAATGGAAGGTCATGCAGAAGAAGATAGAAGAGGTACTTTTAAATAAAACTCTGAACACTGACATTTTCAGTTAAGTCTTATCAGTGACTAGTGGTTGCTTCAATTTATATTTTTCTGAATTACATCCTACTTCCTGTCTGTCGCTGGAAGTTTCTAGTAGCTGATGGAAGAACACAAAATCTGGGGTTAAGCAGTATTTGCAATTGCACATTTAATAGTCATGAATATGAAGCAGGAAGTTAAATGTCACTTTATGTGAAGTTTGCAATAATATTACTGGCTGCATATACTGCTGCCAGTTCTGTTGGGCATGAGCCATGCTGCTGATATTATACATGTTTTTTTCATGTACATGCTGAACAACTGCATATATGTGGTTTAGGAAAATGCATATTTAGTAACAAAAATATAGGTATCATAATTCCCTGGCAGAAAAGAATTAGATGGTACAGATCAGCTGGGGTAAATGGTAATATTGAAAAGAACATCATACATTAAATGCTGCATGATGCAGAATAATTCTGACTAGAACCTGCTCCATTTATGGACAGCTTTTAGCAGACGAAACAGCTACAGTAAATATAATAGTATGAAAGTCCTGACACCCCTTGTGTTTACACGTACTAACAAACACTCACTCCCTGCCAGTTCTAATGCATCTCCTTCCAGAAATAGTTGAAGTAATTATTAATTTTTCTTTTATCTCCAAATTGTCCCTGCAACAAAACCCTCTGGCACTCTGTAATGCGTAAATTGAATCTGCCTTGGCAACATATAGAAGCAAGCTTTTCACCACCGAGCTTTCCACATTTTTCATTCTAATATACACATGGAGTAGTTTTTCTTGCTTTCTGCCAACACCGTCGTGTGGCTGAGCAACACAGGAATGCATGGCAGAGATTACTCACGTGAAAGTATGAGAAGGAAAATTATCAGAGCCAAGTGAATTGTAGCCATACACTGCTCATTGAACCAGCCTGCAGCATAATTCCATAATGTCAACTCTCTTGTATTTTACCTGCAGTTCTTACCAACTTCGGTATAATAGTCTTTTCCACATTTTGTCTTTTGTGTTAGGACGTTTCTGTGCAGTCTTACCAAATTTCACTGCCAAAGTGGGAGTGCTTAAAAAATTAGTAATGTGATCTCTGTGTGTGGTTGAAATTCAGTTTGTTAGTTACGTGAGCTGTTTTGGAATGAAGATAATGTGTCATGAAAAGGTATTCTGGCAACTAGTAGTCCTGACAATGGCAGCTAAGACCATGTTTTTCTTATGTTCTTTAGTAGTATATGGATTAGAAAAACATGACAGAGACAGAGATAAAGAATGGAATGGGGCTGAGGGGAAGGGAATAAAGCAAATCACTGGGTACTGCAGGACCAGACAAACTGCAGATGATACTCCAAGGTTACCAGTATCCTAAGGTCCCCCTCTTAACCTCTATCTAAAGCTTCTCTTGATTTCAGTTGACTGACATTTCTTCACCAAAAGACACATGGCTGGAGAAAAAGGGAGATACATTTTAAGTGCCATCATGTGTAAAGGGATTTCCTCAATAAAACTCGTGCTACCATATCAGCTTGTATTTTTGATAGTTTTCTCTAGCCCACCTAAACTTAATTCCTGGATTCCTCCACTAAGAATTTTGTGGTTTATGAAATTATATTGTTGAGCTATGAAGTGGTATGCTTCCTTCTTAGTGCTATGCTGAGTTTATATTAGGCCCTTATTTCTTGGAAACAACTAAGTTAAGCCCCCAGGTTCCATGAACATCTGGCCTTTGGGAGGGAAATCTGAAAGCCCAGGATGAGGTCAAGTGTCACATCTCTGAATGTAAGAATGCTTCTAATCCACAGCACTGCCCATGAAATGGCCCTATGTTCTTCATGTTGTTATTCTTTTTCACTATCCTTCCAAAAGCTGTTGTGATGGCCTTGTGCACTGCAAGGGAGCAGGCAGATGGCAGTTCAGAGGTTCCTGCTCTGTGCTTTCTACATAAAAGCAAGTTAAGAATGGATGTTTATAAAGAGCCATGGGATTCTTGGCACTGGAAATGATACTGTAAGCAGAAGAGGTTTTTATGATGTTGCTGTTTTTTCTAATTTATAATTTATCACAGTTTCCTAGTTTTAATGTGCCGGGTGACAGGAATTAACACTTTTACTAATGAAGCCACCGGATCTCAGCAGATAACATGAAAGAAGATAAGAGGGTGACAGCACATTGTGAAATAATACCATTCTGCAGTACTGATTTATCACTACAGTCACGGGGAAGAATTCTACTTGCCTGAGAAGCAGAAGAGTCTGCTCTAGTGCACATGTTGCTGCTCGTGATAAGAATTAACTTCCTTTCCTTAAATTAATACACGTTAACAGGCTGTGACATAGCCAGAACACTCTCCCTCCTTCCCGTTCTGTCACATTCTCCATCCAACAGATAAGGGCTGTATCCACCACATAGTGCATTGATATTACTTGGAACAGAACAATATAGCTTCTGGCTCAAGGCAGGGCCATTGACCTCATGAAATCTCTTCCAAACCCGTCCTACGGCTGGAAGCCATACATTAAAACCATGGCAAGGAGTTTGTGAATGGTAACAGCCCTTTCCTCATCCTTTGGCAATAACAATCTGTGAACTATCATGCTGTGTGACTCAACGCTTTTCTACCAACACATATAAAATCTTTCTATTTGGTGCTACTAGGTGAAACATCATTGAAAACAGAAGACAATTCTGTTCTTTTACCACAAAATTCATCACAGTACCATGATTTAATATAAGATTCTGTTGTTTTTTTCAGCTTTACCAGGAGGTAAAACTTAGAAGGGAGAGCAGTATGAATGTCCATGATAACAAGGCCATTCAGAGCAAGATGCTGCAGCTGTCCATGCATTCCCCTACTTCAGAAGAGACTGACACAGTGGAGCTGAACTATCAACACCATTTGGCAAACGACAGGATGAAAAAAGGGAGTTTACTCAGTAAAACAGGGCACGAATGTAAAGAAACCAGAGCCAAAAGCAGAAACAATATTCTGTTAACGGATAATCTGGCCTTTGAGAACTGTGAGGAACCTGAAGACAGCCTCAGCATCAAAACTTCCACAAAAAATGCCAAGAATTATATTGGTGACCTCAATGTAGTAAGTAAAGTATAAGCATGTTTCAGTTACAAGGGTGAGGAAAATGCTGAGGGCTTTGGCCTGCCAGGTTAACCTGAAGAACTAGTCTGCCTGATCTTAGTTTTCCAGAAAGACTGTCTTTCGTTCCTCCTTGGTTTGCTCTTGATGAGTGTCTTCTCATTGTTTAAATGTGTTAACAGCATGCTCTTTACCTCCGTTCATAACCTGGGGGAATTTTTGTATCTTTCCTTGTGATACTTTCCTCTGCTGTGAGTCTTAAACGCAAGTCACCACAGATCTCAAAATAATTCTGGAGATACCATTGAAAAGGCTTATGTTAAAGGACTGTTTTTATGTTTACAAAGGCTCTTAAAGAACTTGCCAGAGTCAGTGAAGAATTATGCAGCTATCAAGAGGAAATTCGAAAGAAGTCCAACCACAGAAGGTAAAAACATATTTTAACTTTTTATATTAGAAGAAGAAAATGAATAATGTAACTGTGCTCCTTTTTCACTTTGAAGGAGTGTTTGCTGTTGAATTTATTAAGAGTTGGGCAGTTCCTGTCCTAATGTTTCAGTGCTCAGCATAAAACATTCAAATTAAGTATACTGAAACAGGATACAAGGGCACACTTTACTAGCAAAAGAGAATTTATCTATGAAATGAAATTAGTATTTATACTAAATAAAATCAAGCTTGCTTCTAGTGGCTGTACAGAGGACTGGGAAAGTGAACTGATATTTCTGTCTGCCCTGGTCACAATTCTATGCAGTTCTATGCAATACTCTATGGGTTTCTTGGGCTGTGAGGTTCCTTACATTAAGCCCAGATCTAGCCTTAAGTCTGGGGAACATGTCACAGACTGACAGTCCAAAGACAACAAGAGAAGGAAGAACAACCATACATTTGTACTAATAAGCCAAACCCTGAAAAGTACAGTAAATGAATATTCCAGTGTCTGTTAAAAATTCAATGTTTGTGGTCTCCTTTAGTGAGACAGACATCAGTCTTCCTATCGACTTATGCAGAAATGCTCACAAGGTAAGATTGTACCCATGGTGTGACAGGGTACACACCATGAAAGAGACTGAGAAAGGCTATGGCTCAGCTATGCCTGCTGAGACCCCATGGAAGTCTGGAGCATGGCAAGCTCTTCTCAGATGCTCCCAAAGAACAGAAGGACTTACTACGCTCCCCCATGCAACCAGCTGGCAGTCTGTCACTAATTCATTGTTGCAGCTGGGTTAGCATTTGTATCTTTAAAGCAAACAGATTCATAGCTGATGCATAGTTTCTAAACCCAGGCTGAGAAAGGTGACTTCTGAACAGATCTAAAGAAACACATTTATACTGTTGTCTGGAATGTTAGAATACCTACATGAGGGATGCACTACGTCCTAAAACTTTCTTCATTCAGTTCATAGTCAGGTAGGTTCTCACTGGAGTCATTAAAGCTCACAAGATCCCACTGTCCTTACTGCAGGATAGTTAAAAAAACAAGCAACCATCTACAAAACCTCAGAATTTTAGTGGCAAGGGAAAGGAATAAGAGATACTACTTCCTTTACTGAGCTTTCTTCAAATTCTTCATGTATGTTTCAAATATGTTTGGTGTATCAGCTGCAACAAGACTGCTCCCAAGTCCTTTTAAGCAGATGGTATTAAAACACCTGCTCATGGGGAGAATGAATCCATGCTGAGGTCCTCTGGAGAAATACCCTTATTGTTCATCCCTAAAATACCTCTCATTTCCAGAATGAAATCACTTCCTTTCCTGGGGAAATCTGAGGAAACCCAAACTACAGTTATTCTGCCTGAGATGAACCATGTGCCCAGCAATGAATCACAGACTTCAATGGATTTTGAAACAGAGGACCATAACAATAGGAAGAATCTGATGAGCTCCACCAAGGCTTTGAAAGACATATCTTATGGTGCTCTTACTGGTGACAGAGGATCAGACTTCAGACCTTGGCAAAATAAAGAAGCTCCACCAGTTCCTCCACGGAGCACTTCTCGTCATCTAACAAACTCACTTTCTGCAGTTGTTCAGCTTTCTGAAGCACCAATAAGAGATCTAGGCATCAAAAGCAATTGCAAGGCTCAGGACTGTAGGAGTGGAAGGAAACCGATGAATCCTTCACCTATAAACCAGAATGAAACTGCAGCAGCCTGTGTAAATGAAGGGCAGGCTGTGGAAGGTCCTGGGATGGTAACTTCTGCAATACCTGTAACCAAAAATGAGTGCAATGTACCATCAAGTTTCTGCCACAACACGTGGGCATATGATGTGGGCAAACTTGGAAAAGATGGTAAAAGTGAACCTTCCCCACTGTCACCCCAAAAGAGTTGTTCCGATGGAAATATGGCCCAAAGCAACAAGTTGCACCAGAAACAAAATCCCAAGTCTCACAGCAGTCCTTATTACAGTAATGACTTTTATGCCCCTGCTACCCTGCACAAAGATCTTTTGGGAAACTCTAGGTATACTTTGGAAAAGACTCAAAGAAATGAAACTTTAGCAGCAAAGATTGATGAGTTTAACAGGACTGTATTTCACACAGATAAACGTAACAATGCTTTGCAAGATAACCAGGTGCCTCGAGCAGCACCAGAAGACCACAAACCCTGTGGCCCACTGTGTGACTCTGCTATTAGCAGGACAGAAACTGTAAATACATCTTGTGTTTCAAATCCCAAATTCTGTGCAGCAAAGGAACAAGAAACTAGCAACTCCAGCAAAGCTGTCACAATAGCAGGGCAGCAGAAGCAAATAAATGGACTTCCAAATACTAGTGGTTATAGGTACATGCTTCACGAGCATGACTGGCGACCAAGTAATTTATCCGGTCGCCCACGTTCAGCTGACTCAAGGTCGAACTATGGTGTTGTTGAAAAGCTTTTGAAAAACTACGAAAAATCAACAGTGACTTCTCCATGTAATTCAAAGTGCTGCAAAGATAAGTGGACACGGGCAAATTCTGAATTCGCTAATGGGGGTTGTGAGACATTGAGTCAGTATTTAGAAATGCTCCAGATTGAGCAAGGAAAGCAAGAATTTCCAAGGAATTCAGCCAGGCATATTGGGCAGCAACTCAAGCAAGGAAAAGAGAGGCAAAAGTTACCAGAGGTAAGGTTCATAAGAATGGCAAGAGCAAAATCATTCAATTTTGTACCAAGCTTCGCATTCTGAAAAGAGGCAGGCTAATGTGATATTGTAAACAATTATATTAAAATAGACACTTTAAGCCAGGGTCTGGAAAAATCAGGAGTATTTCGTTAGAAGATAACAGTGTTGTGGGTGGGCAGAAGCACATTAGTAATCATGACTGGTGAAGATGTGTGCCAGATCTCTGCTGCGGTTGTGTGAATCTAGATTTTAACTGCAGTGCAGTTATTCAAGCATCGAACTAGAGAAAACTACAATCAGGTTTTAACTCACTCCCTCCTTCCTTTAGTTGACAAGCCATTTATTAAGCCTTCCCAAAAGGCTTAAGCATACTCAGCCTTGTCAAAATCCTAGAGGGCTTAGATAAGCATCCTTCAGTGTCCTGAGTGCTGTTTGGTTCAAGATTTCCTTGGAAGTGCCTATGAAAAAGGGTATTATAGCTCCAGAAAGTTTTCAGTAATAAAGTGACCTTCTCTTACTCATGTCTCAGTTTCAGGCTTGTCCTAGGTATTCAAACATAGGCTCACAGAAACAGAAGAATATGGCATAACTGATTAATTTGTATTTGGCTGAATTTTATTTGCAGAAGTTTAGAAATATTACCTTTGCCAACATTTTTCTTAATGAAAAGAGAAACAGATGTTTTTGAAAATATACTATAAGTTGCAGGTTCTGTAAAAAGCCACAAAGAAAAAAAAAATCAGTTTTCCTGAAGAGCTCCTTGGCCAATGAACACAAAGAGACATGCACCTTAGCATCTCAGAAAAGCGAAGGCAAATGTATTCAGAGCTGAGGAACTTACATCAGTTCAGCCTGTCAGCTGGTATGCCTTAAACTGTCACAAACTGATAGACTGCAGTGGAGCTATGTGGATTTAAACAGCTGAGAATCCGACCATGCAGATTTTCTTCTGCATGTCTTACTGACAGCCTTGCAGTGACGCAATATCTTGCTTAGCTGAAACATCTTCACTACAGTGTAGCAAGAAAAACCATGAAATTTCTGATTTCTTTTTCATCCAGTGAATGTTTGATAGGAAAACGAATTTTTATCAATAAATACGTAGACAAAAAATAATGACCAGATAATGACTGAATTTACATATATGTAAGTCCAAAATAACTTTACTAAGCCAACTGGATTTTCTTCATAGGCTCACCCTTTATATTGTCATTTCTATCTGTACAAACTGAGCGTGGAATACTGCCTGATAAAGGAAAACCATTTTAGGTCCAGCAGCATTCATGTCACAATGACGTAAAGAACTACAGTTGGCATGAGGCATTTGGTTTATTTTAATTATTTCCAGTTTACTCCACTGTAGCCACAATTAAAATCTGTTGGTTTTCCTGTGTATATGACACTGCATGAATACACAACCATTCTGAATTAGTTACCAAGTGTAAACAGCTCCACGTTGCACTAACAAAAACAGAGTTCATAGCAAGATGTGACTGCTGAAATAGGATCTATCAAAAAATACACAAAAAGTATGAATGTCATACTCCAGTAAAGTATGATGATATTCTGAGTTCTACGTATGGAACAGTAAACAAAGTTAGCTCACAAAACTTCCAAAACTGGAGAGAAATGAGAAGTGAATGTCAGTTTTGGCTTGCATTAACACTTTGTACCTTTCCTTGTGTCTGACACTTGTCTCTATATATTTTAAACCACAACTGATGGGAGAATCCCTATACATAGAAATAGCTGTTCTCCCACATTCTGCACATTACTGTGCTCCTTTTAATAGCTTCAGACCACCTGTTCTGAGGTCACCCCAAATGTCTTCCTGCATTCCTGCTGCATTTCACAAAAGCCATCACTTGTTAAAGCAAGGAATTGCCTTTGTGTTCTAGATATCTGTGCCAGCTAAATGTTCAAGTGGGAAGGGTTTCTCCCGGCCTGCTCGGCCAGCGAATCGACGCTTACCTTCCAGATGGGCATCCAGGTCACCATCAGCACCGCCAGCTGTGAGAAGAACGGCGTACAACTGCTCTGTCTCCTTTCGGTCAGAGACCTCAGGCATCTGAACCCAGAGTTGGGTTGGATGGTGGTGTGAAAGCTCTACGTTTCATTGTAACTGTGTTGGGTATGTGGTAGAGCAACCAGTTCTACACTGTTGTGTCTTACCCAAGAGTGACCCCTACCACCTGTCGGACAAAGCGTTTTGAATCATCACCAAGGTCTTCAGTGTTTTTATTGAGATGAAATAATGATACCCCTGGTTTTCTCTGTTTTTTTGGTAATAGTTCACATGGAATTTCTTTTGAATGGCATCTTCCTTAATTTGCCAATCAATTTTGAGTTGAAACAATGTATAGTGCTGTATATTCTGACTCTTCTGCAAACAGCAGAACGTAAAGCTGTATGCATGATCATGTGTTCGTAGGTGCATGTGTTGGACTAGGAAGTATACAGGTCTGTATTTAGAAGAGACAAACTGTGCTAGTGTTGACATTGAAATTACAACCTATATGCCTACCTATATATACTTTGTGTTTATTTTAAAAAGTTTGAAATATACAGTCCTGATGACATTTATATTTTGTATATCTTTTACATAGGTTCACAGGTGTAGTATTTAATGAACAAAAACTAAATATTGCATTTTTGTGACTGATTGCAGCGATGATGCCTTGCACAATATGTATCTGAAGCAGACTAGCTCGACTGATTCATCAGTCATGCTTCATGACATCCTCGTTCAGTTTCCTAACCCTTATGATGTTAGGTCAAAATACCCAAACATATTTTTTCTGAATTAAAATATTGTACAATTTGTAATACATTAGCCTTTTTCAGCACCAGAGACATTCCCAAAATGTTCCAATCCCTTTGAAAAGCTTAAATGTGCCATTATATATATAGCATACTGTAAACACTTCGGTAGTTTCAACTAGAGTAACATACAATTTATGAAGGGAAGAAAAGGGTTGTATACGCTCAATTCTGTAAAACTTATTTTTCCTTCTAGCATTATAACTTTGAGGTTTGGCAAAGGCAGATAACAATGGACTTGTTTATTTTCACCCAAGGCAGGAGAACAAGGACTGTTGTTCCCAGGGCTGCAGCCACACTCCTTTTTTACTCTTCTCCTAGACTATAGAGTGCCTGAGCTACTTACTCACTTACTGCTCCCGGACTGACTCGTGGCAGTCAGTTGCGAAGTTTACTTGCACTCTAGCAACAAGCTGCATCTAGTATGGAAAAATTGCATCGAGGTATGATCACAATGGTGCCCAAAATCCTAGACACATGGCGTTGGAAGTATGTTTCTGCCACCACCTGACTTGCTATTGTGGGCCATCTGAATGATGTGCACAGAGCCTGGCTTGTTTCTTCCCGCAGCATGAAAGAAATATGGATGCTACCCAGACTCTTGCTGAACCTTCGGAAAGACAGTGTCCTTCATCCTGGAATTTTTGCACCCTTTTCTAGGCTGTTGCCGGATGCGTAGCGCGATAATGATGACACATGTTACCTTTAAACAGCATGTCTAGGTTAAAAGGAGTAAAGAGGCACCTCTTCAACATCAGCCTGACCTTGTCTTGCAACTTTTCTTCTTCTCCTGGAGAAACCTGGTGGGTTCCAAGGAATTTCAGAAATCATCCCAGGATCCATTAATGTGCACATCTTCCTATGTGAATGTAAAAAGGATTTCGGACAGAGTGTAGGCTTTTGTCCTAGTGAATTGTATGTATGGCAATATAGGCAAAACTAGTTGTGCTTAATTTGATAGTGATCTGTTGTCCTACTCCAGTCATGTTGAGAATCCATGCCTTTTCCCTTCCTTTAGGGCCTTATTCTTCTTTCCTCTGCACAACTTTGGTTTTGCAGAGAGGGAAAACAGGAGGCCGTATGTTCTGAGCAATATAGCCTGTATGATAGTACCAGTAACTGCTCAGGCATAGCAGTTTCAGAGCTAGTGGGCACTGGAGCTATAAATCCAAACTTATCACACAATTGTGGCTGCCTGCATGGCAAAAACATGCTCTGCATAATTTGCCCAATCTAGACTTCTGGTCCTTTCCAGACATGAGTCGTTGCACATACCAATATATGGAGGCTTCAAACAGATCAACAGTTCATCAAAATTTACTCAGACATTATTGCAAAGTTCTTACTAGAAAAGATACGAGGACAGAAAATCTTGAAGCTTGGATAGAGAAAAAATCTGTGTGCTTGACTGAAAAATCAAGAGTAATATAAATTAGCCTGTTTGCCCCAATTTAGAGATTGCACTCCATTAACTTCCTTAGAACTAGAAAAATTAGGGATGATTCATAGTGGATTTGGAACATGGCTTAAGATTCTAGCTTACTGTGGCAATTAGCAAACCAAAATGCCTTCCAAATTGACCTTTTAAATGCCTAAGTAGCTGAGCAGCTTTAAATGCCTAAGGCTGAGGAAAGGGTAATATGAGAGAATTGTAAAAAACGGTTCTTAATTTCAGTCAGTGTTGACTGCAACAAAACTTCTTCAAATTGCCTTTATGGTAAGTTAAGAAGTTTTGCTCTAAAAAAAATGGTGGTGCACTTCTGTTTGAAGTATGTAACAATTAAAGTGTTTCCCTTCGTTAGTCAGTGAAGGTGTTTCTTTAGTTCCCTTCAGTTTCTTTGATCACCTTTGATGGATATCACATTGTTGAATAACAGAGGAAGGATCAAATACCTACAACATTCCCTGATGTATGTAAGTTTAATGAACAGAAGGTTTTTGAAATAAACTAATAGGTCAAGGACAAGGCCATTTTGTCGAGATTTTCTGTGTCCATCTAATTACAGACATTGGTTCTGATGCCCCAAAGTATCAAAACTGATGATTTTGGTCTGTAGGTGGCTAGTTAGACATACCAGTTTTAGAAAGTTGCCACTAACACTGTTTAAATATTCTCTTCAGCTGCACCTGGAACAGGGCCAGTGCACTGCGGTAGCTTTTTTAGCTGCCGGAACTGTGATTACTGAGTCATAGAAATGGCTTTATTGCACTTATTTGCTATAGGAGGAAGAGCTCTGTTGGACTTTCAGGTTCCTCCCATGTTATCTCTGACAAGGAAACAGAGTTGCCTTGGAAGCTCTGAAACAGGAGTCTCTATACACACGCTCACTCTCACACATACACACGTAAGAACTACAAATAATCTAAGTATAACTTGACCTTTCTATTAATTCTAGAGTCACCTATGGAAGTGGTGATTTTTGTAAGCCTGTTTTTAAAATAGATTTTTAATATTATTCTTCCACATGCTGTCTAAATTCTTAATGCAGATATAGGCTCTTCTTAACTGTGCTCTGAACCAGTTGAAGACTCTCTTTATTGCATGTTTGGACTTTAATACTGAAATAAATACAGTGGGGAGTTTTCAAACTCCTGGCACACACAGAGTCAGCTGCTCATTGAAATGGGGTTGTTCGCTAGGAATCAGCTGGCTGGTACTCACTTGACAGAAAGCATCATTCTCTCTCATGCTGGGAGATGGAGCCATAACCTTTCCCTGAGGCCTTTTAAGGGTTGAGTGTGGCAGGGTAAAAACCATAGAAAAGAGTCAGTTGGGCCTTATCTACAAATGCAACAGAGCGGGCCACCTGAAGGCTGGAAAACCAGCCTGACTCAGAGCCTCTGCCAGAGACAGAAGGAGTAAAGGGAAAAAAATTACTTTAAAACCTCTGGATATCATTCCTCAAACTCAGTACATTTCCACTACATGCTTTATCTTTCCAGTGTTTTTCATTGACTTCTTACGTATCTTTAAAATGTAACTGAAGCGACGAAGTTTGTTTGTTCTTCAGCAGCAACACAATTATCTTTCACTACTACACATAGTGTAAGGGAGTTAGCTGCTATATATAGCAAAGAATTGGCAAACAATGTAATATAATTTTCCAGAGCATTCAGAGTACTGATTTATTTCTCTAGTTGTCTATTTTAAAAAATGTTTCTGTAAATAGGGATTTTGCATCCAAATGGCTTCAACAGCATTTTAGCAAAGATCTACAGCACCCCAGCAGGCAGGCTATTTCCCTTAGAGTTTTGTTATTTCTGGACCAAGTCTAAATTTCCTAGCATGCAAAAACTTATGCAATTCTCACAGTGCTGCTATGCAAATAACTTCTTTGGCTTTAAGATCTGTAATATACAACTCTAGCCATTACAATGCTGATATTCTCTATTGGACTAATCTGTAATGGTGTCTTTGGTTGCAGACATGGTCTTTAAACTGGAAGGCACAATGCGTTTGCTCTAAACACACTAAATCAAAGCCCCTTGTTGCTTCTGGCCTTTTCACCCCTCCTCAGTTTCCAGTGGATGCATATTTTTATGTGATTTATTGCCATTGGTCTATATGTATATGCCATACCATAGGACTTTCTATTTGTACCGCAGTCAAGATATTTTTTGGACAGCCTATTCTAAAAAGTGCTGATACTACTATTTCCATTCGCAAATATATTAGATTGTGATCTATTGTTTTGCATCACTGAAAATGCACTTTCTTCATCAACTGTTAGTGGCATACATTATACAAAACTTGCGCTCTTGTTCTTTGAAACTATGATTAATCTGCTTTTGAGGTTTGGTCCTATCACTCTCCCTCTCACCTTTCTGTTTTGCAAAGTACTTGCATCAGCAGAAACATGTTTCTGATGTGTATGGTTGATACAGTTGCTGTGCAGCTATGGGAGCTCTTACCTAAGGGTGCCTTGCTAACTATGTTACTCTAAAAATAATTGTATCAGAATTTCTATGGGGTAAGAGAAATCAAACTCTCAATATGATCAAAGTGAAAGTCTGCAAATAAAAATCAGAAAGAAAAAAGAACAAGAGGAGGGTGCAACACTTTTAGTAAATGTTGTGGCCAGTTCTTTGCTTCTAATGGAAGATCCCTCTGCTGCTTATTTCATACCACCTGAACCTTCCAGTAATGTCCTGTCTTTTTTCAATCAGCATGTACAATTTCCCTGCTCTGTGAGCCTGTAATAGCAAGAAGTACTGACGGGCTGAGGTTAGTAATGCAAGACTAACACCAGTCCTTCCACTTCCCATATTTGATGGTGTGGTGGTTATTGAAGAATGCTCGAGTTTCATTTGTTATTCCTTTCTGTGGCAGCAGGTGGTTTTATCAGCAGGTCCATGATGGTGCTCACAGCATGAGCATTGTGGAATGCGCAACATGTGTCTTCCACCCACGCTGGATTCCCAGCACTGCACAAGGGCACACTCTGTCAGGCTGCTGAAACAGGGAGATTCCTGGAAGATAAATGTGAACCAACCTTGTGCTTCAGTACAAGAGCCACACTCTACCTCAGCTCCACTGATTGTACCAGGCAGCATGACTAGACTACAAGCAATTTCCATCCTCAGTACAGGATGTTTTTTACCACACTGGCACAAAAAATAGTGTTATGCTCTTTTGGAGAGAGATGCCCTTCTCTAGGGACATGTGGGGAACAAAGAGTAGGGTGTCCTAGGGTGGTATATCTCCTGAATTTGGATCAGATCCATTTCACATAGTGTTAAATACCATACTGCTTTTGAGGGGAAAGTGGCAGGAGGAAAAATTGAGTGCAATATACCAATTAGTGTTTATTCTTATCCTTTTCCTAGTGCCCATCCAGGGGCTGATGTTTTACACATTTTCTCTGGTAACCACAGTCTACAATGTTTCTGTTTCAGGGTCCAGGGTTTGACTCTTTCTAGCAGTGTATGTTTGTGTGTATGGGCAAGATGCATTGAAAAATGACACTGTAAGGGTAAGCCCATACATCTTACACTTTTAAATCAGTTTGTCTAATGTGTGAACCCCAAATATACTGCTCTATTGCATGAGATTATGTTTCCTTTTGCTACAGGGCAGATGTGATCCCAATATGAATTGTGGGGAAGAGAGTACTCATCATACAGATGTGTCTAAGGCAATAATACAGGTAGACAAGCTGTACTGGCTGATATTAATGGGTGAGAAAAAATCCCTTGACTAGTCACACCAGAAAAGCCAGATGTTCTTTAATATTCAGTCTCAGTGTATGCATAGACTTCTACTAACTTGCTAATGTGTCACAGGGATCTTAATGTTGAGGTTTTGATTGCCTTTCCAACTGGAGGTATACAACTGCCTGTGGCAGACATCCCTGCAAAGTAGTTTTCCAGTGGCCCTCCAGTTTTCCTAAAGTAGTTTACTGCAGTTGGAAGAATTTCTGGCATCACCAAGTCATATTCACTGTAGAAAAGGACTTTTTGTTAAAGAAAATTGCACTCCTATGTGAGTTCTGCAAACATGACACTGAGAGCTGGCATGGTGACACAGAAAATCAGACTGGTTTACTTCTGTATCATTTCTGTATCACAAGATATCAGCAGCAGATTGGTTATGCTGGTACTATATATGATACATTGCTGCTTAAGAAATTATTGATGGAAGCACACCACAAATGGTTACATGTGCACCTATGGTCTGCTTGTTTCTTTGTGGAATCCTAGTTTCCACAGAGATATTCTGATTGTTTGGGGAGTTTGGGATTTTCTTTTTTTCAAAATCACTTGAAGGCAGCTGAGTTACCCAAACTACCAAAGCTATTGCTGGTAAGAAGTTACACAGGGAGTTCTGAACCCAGAATGTCTGCTCAGAGAAGAAAATGCCTGCCAAAGGAGGTAAGATGTTCACAAGCTGGCTCATACACTGTCACATCTCTTCTGTAAATGTATATATACATATACACATATATACATATATATATGACACATTGACACATCTTAGCAACTTCTCTCCCAGGAAGTCCCACAGTGTCCTGTGTAGCTGTTTTTTCTGTAAGACAGCGTTTACTGCATATATGAGTACCACAGTTAGATAAGTAATACATACAGATAAACTATGTCTAATACTGTATGTAAACAGACTCTTCTCAAAGAATGGTACTGAAATGATTTACATTAAAACCAGAATGCAGCTTAATGGGATACAGCACTTTTTGAAAGCCTATTTTCATATAAGTAAATGCAATCGTATATATATATATTTTTTTTTTTAATTAAACCAAATGTGCTTATGCATGTCACCTTTTCCTTCCTTATGTTGTAAGCATACCTTACAGCTCTGATCCTGATTTTGCCTCTTGTACTGGAGGAGGAAAAAAAAAAAGGTGGAAATAGAGATAATCAGAAAAATCCTGTAGCTTGGGCCCTACAAAATGACTGTTACTGATCTCCCAGTACATGTATATGAGACTGACAACTACAGATTAAGCAGTATTGTCCATGTGGAGAAGCTGAATTTCCATTTCTCCTTTCTGTAGTTTTACTTCTTCCTTCCCTCCTTCCGTTGGGAGGTGAAGATTCAACCACCCAAGGAGAAGACAAATAGGCCTGGTAAAAATAGCTGCCTGGAAGCTTCTCTTCACTCCGGTGTCTCTTCTGCAGGCCTCCAGACCTGCAAAACACATGATGTTTCCACGGACCAGCTCTGAGAAGCCAGAGAAAAACGTTTTTTGTGGTTTTTCTCCAGTAAGGGCTAAAGCAGCCAGTTTGGGGCTGAATAGTTTTCTGGTATTTTGGTTTGTTTGTTGTCTTTTTTGTTTGGTTGGCTGTTTTTTGTGGTTTTGTTTTTTCGGTTCTTTTTTGTAGTGTGGAGAAAGCTTTTGCCTCTTCTGTGCTGGAGTCTGTCTCCATCTCAACTACCTCTTGGTTGGATGGGTTTCTGCAATTTTAATTCATTTTACAGCAAAATTTCACAGCAGTTTGGACAGAAAGTGAAGAATTCCTCATTCTCTGTTGGAAGTTAGCCAAAAACTGAACTAGATGTACAAAAGTCCAAGGAGAATTTAAAACTGTTTAAAAATATCCAGTCAAAGTGATCTGAAGTCAGCCCACCAGGGTTTTTAGAACTGAACTGTCTCTTTAAGCTTGGCTCTGGGACATATACCAACTTGTTTCTGTTGTAGTGAGTGGAAAGTGGATGATGAAAGTAATTTGCAACATTCAGAAATGAAGATAACAGCAGTCTGGTGATGTAAGTATTGTACAGCCTCCTATGAGTAGTTATCTATTATTCTGTTTATCCTAGGATGCCATTCAGTGTCAGCCCATATGTCTTTTGGTCCAGACTGTTGTGTTTCATAGGAGATACACATTTAAATATGTCTTGGAGAATGAGGCTGATGTAATGCTAAAGGCACCATCTCTGTCACCTATACACAGTTACAGTCAGTCTTAGCTTAACTGGAACGAACAGTGGTGTTACGCTGGACTTGGGATCCCGACCAAAATCATAGTGAAAGGAAATGTTGAGACATTTTAGGGTAGGGAGTTCAAGTCGTTTATCATTCATTTCAGCTAAAGCAGTCTTAATTCCTCCTCATGCTATTCTGTTCAGACATTATAGGTTTGCAGCTTCTTTACATGGCCAGTTTGAGTATATTCATATTTTTCCCTACCTACATTTTCCTGTGATTTGGAGAAAGACAGGCTATAGAGAAAGGACTTTGAATAAGATTGAACATTTCCCAAATTCAGAATGATTGGATTCAATCCATTCACTTGGCACACAGGGGTCAAATGTAAACTGCGTCTGACCAGAATTCGTCAAAAGTTGGAGAGGAACTGAGTCTCCAAATTCAGACCTTTGGTTTAGCTGCTTGAACCACCCTGAAATCCAGAAGCAAATCTCAAATTAATCTGCTAGTTCTGGTACCTCCCACAGATTTAGAATTTTGAATGACTTCAGAGATAAACTTCAAATTTTACAGGCATGTGTAAGTATTATTAGCGTGCAGAGACTATAATGAATCTCAAGGCACTTCATGCAGCTCAAAATTTTATGCTAATATTTCACACTGGTGTTCTCCACTCTAGCCTGTAATACCAACTGTGTAAAAGCCATGTACCCCAACACCCACAGGAAAAAGAACAACAACAAAACCACCAAAAAACCCACAGGGAAAAAAAAAAAAGTCAAACTCCAGCCACACCTGGGACATCTCTACTAAAACAAGAAGAAGACATCAGCTTTGCTGCTTGGGTTTCGGCATTGGTGACTTTTTGCCAAAGATGCATGTGGAAATGGAGTGGTCTCTTCCTCCTGTACAGAGGAGCATTAGAAGGACTTCCCTGTGTTCACCAATGGAATCCCAGGTTTGCATTGACTTTCCTGAAAGAGCAACAACTGACAGAGCTGAATTCAAATCAGCTCTTGTGCAATTAGTGTATACTGATGTCATTAGTCATCATCTTTGTGCCAAAACTCCTTGCTGTTACTACTGATCAAGAAAGGCAGGAGAAAAGAAGGGTCTTCTTGCCACCCATAGCAAGTTTAGGATTGCTCTTACAGCATTTCTTTTCCAGTACTAAACCAAACAGCCTCACTTCTACTCTTTCTGAAATGCTATGTGCACACACCTAGTCATTGTTGACTAAAACAGTTTTTCATTAGAAAGGATGTCCATCCAGAGAAGCTGAATTTCATTTTTCCTCTCTGTATTCAACTCGCTGTCGACTAATTGAGTATTACAGAAAAGGCCAGTTGCAGCAGGCCAGGAATAAGGAAATGCAATTCTTGAATTTCTTATTTATTTGGCAGAGACACAGAGAATTTGGTTTTCATCACACACACAGCTTTCACTTTTCAGTTGGATCAAGAGGAGAGAGAATTTGTCCATTTTCATCATTTCAGACAGGTCTTGATCTGCAGAATTCTTAAATGCTGTCACACAAGAACTTCTGATCACTAGACTTTGTTTGAAGGTAGAATAAATGACTGTGGTCCAGCTAAGTCATACATTTGTGGGTTACGAAGACCACTCATCTCCCTACAGGCAGCTTACAGTGTGAGACCATGTTAGATATGAGATGTTAAATCTTAAAACACTGTACTGGTACATGTTTATCTTCTAGCTGTGTTTTCTGCAGCCCTGTGGAGCAAGCATTAACATTCCTATTGTTGAAGTGAAGAAAAATGAAGCAGAAAAAGAAATAGCAGGAAATTCTTGATTTTCTGGAGGGAAGCAGGACGAAGGAAACAAAGCAGAAGACTGGAGCAGAAGCAGCTGTAGCAATATAAGATGTGCTATGCACTTTTTTACTGCCCTTTCACAAGGGAAAGAGTGAAACCTCCACCATGTTACAAGCCAAATGCTCCGATTGATATCAGCTCCCCTAATGCTGGGGAAGGGAACACCTAGCTGATTTGGCATTGGAATGGGTGAGGAACTTGCAGGATTCACTTCAGCAGCTCTTCCTGGGAAGGTGGGTGCCTCCTGCAGAAGGAGGGAAGCAGCTGGTAAGAGGAGGCACCTGCTATGGACCCAGCCTTGTTCAGCTTGCTGTCACTGCTCACCACAGCCTAAGCAGAATTTCCACACCCCAAGAGCTGCTCCAGCCCAACTATGTTACTGTGCCATTAATACACTCTTGTCATGATACAGCAGATTTTCTGTCACCACTGCCCCAGTAGAATCAGTCAGATCCAATAATGCATTAGCCTGGGCTGAAGCAGCATATAAGGTATTCCTGTATGCGAGCTGCAGTGAGTCTGGGAATGTGTTGGTTTGTTATAGCCAAAGGCAGAACAGCCAGGTGGGGGGCAGAAATCAATCCCTAGCAATTGGTACAAGACTGCTCAAGGGTAAGTTGCAGGTCTCTGGTTAGAATACTGAAAAAACAAGAAGGCAGATCTGTTTCCTGAGCTTTGCACCCTGCTTCTCCACGTGGGGCTTCAGTCTCTCAGACCTTTCTCTCCTCCCCTCCCCCTAACATGAAATATCAACCTATTAAGTAGTTCAGAGCTATATATACATCTCTTATTGAAGAATGTACCATTTGTTTCTTAGACTCAGATCACCTTTGGTTACTTTCGTAGATTAGCAAGGAAAGAATTATATAGAGATTTGGTTGCTTTCTCAAGTAATTTGATAACTGTCGAGCTTGTTCTACCCAGTGAACTGGGTAACATTTGGTAAGTAATCCTGTAAATCTACATTCACAATCTAAAGGTTTTGTTTGTTTGTTTGTTTGTTGTTTTTTTTTAAATGGATGTATGTTCTACAGAGGTTCATCCTTGTATGTACACCTCTGGTCTAGCAACTGCACCTTTACTATTAGTTTTCCGCTCTTGTTCATCTGAAGGAGCTTAATCCAAAGAACAGAAACAGCAGCAAGATGGATCATGGGACTGAGACTTTGGAGATCTGTGCTTATGTCTTTTTATTTACCAGGACATGCCATAGCTGATCTTAGCTCAAACCGCTGGGAGAGATTCTCAAATAGGGATCTAGTGCTTCTTCATTCCTACAGAAGCGAGTGAGGTACTTACGTAGCTCTGCGGCCCTTGACTTTCCTTCCCCATGTGCAAAGTAATGGTTATAATAATACTTTCTTTCACTGATTGGTCTATTTAGATTGTGTTAGTCACTCTGCGGACATAGCAGAGAAACAACAGGAACTCCCTTTCAGTGCAAAGGAATGGTAACGAATCCGAAATCCACTGAAATCATTAGAAGTCTTTTCTACCTTGGATCATGTCCTGTGTGTTTAAGATAAATTTTCAGTTAACATTTCCTGTCATTGAATTTGTGAGAGTACTAAGTAAAGGAACCATGAAAGAAAAATCTGAACAGACGCAAAGATAATACTTTTTTTCAATTAACAAATATATGCCAATTACACTTTGGCAAAATTTGCTGAGTGTTAGTCCTAATTCTGGAAAACTGTGGATACTCCAAAGGCTAGCTGATAGTCTTGCAGACTGTCATCAAAAGAACTTCCTATTATCAAGGTAGTGGATAAAGTTCTTAAAATATTGCTGAAGTTACCATACAAGGCATATTGGATTCAAAACTGATTTGGTCAGTGACTGTCAGTATGAGTTAACAGATTCACTGCATCAGGTTCCAAATCTGCAATACTTTGTTCTCCTGCCCTGATGAAAGTCTTGGATCCATGCAACTCCCACATTTAATTGCTCTCTACTCAGTTAAAAACACATCTTCAATCAAGTGCTGGGCAGCCACAGTTAGCACAATCAGATGTTTTAATGAAAGAAAGAAGTTGTAGGTGTTGCCAGCCAAGCTCACACAAAGCACACTGATAAGGCAGGCAAGCCAATGCCTAGAAAAGTTTCTCTTTCTTCTCTTTAATCATCCCTGCCCTCTCCTGCTGACATTTTCTAACTCAATAGAAGCTGCCAAACCACAGATGGTTGTGGGGCCTGCATGAACCAGAATAAAACAAGGAAGCTAGTATTTGCAGGAGAGATTGGAACAGAAACAAATAAGACTGACCTGATTATTCAAGCATGGCCAGAAATAATGTCAGCCTGCACCTTCTGATATTTGCTGTGTGGCTTATATACCAGTATATACTGCAGAGTGCAGTCAAAAAGTGCTGCATCCCCTTTTTTTCTCCTCTTGTGTGAATCTAGTAGCTGTTTGGTGCACCAAACCTGCTGACTTCTAAATTTTGCTATACCAAGTGCCTCAAACACAGTTTGCAGGGGGCAGCAATACAAAATGCCATAATGCATAATGTTTGCTCACACAGTCATAAATATATATATATATATATATTTTTTTTTTTTACCAAGATTTTTAATTCCTATGTAACCAATATTCCATTTTGATGAAGATGTGATATTGCATGCTGGGACTTGTAGTTTTGGCACTGCATGAGTATATAGAAGGTAAGTAAAAGATCAGCAAATTGCTGACAACAGTTGATTCCTAGATTCACCCTGAGGTCACTTTTGCTGCCCCTTCTGATGCTTTGTTATCAAAGGCCCATGCTGGAATAAAAATATGGATATAAGTTCAGTCACTGAAGTTTAAAGAATACAGAAGGGGAGAGGGATGCTCAGTTGCAGGCAAGACTGCTTGAATAACCTTCTCCAAGAGCGGGACTGCTGCTGCAGTACAAGCCTTGTCAGACCTTAGTAGCAGTCAGCAGTATTGTGTACTTTGGGGGAAGGAGAAAACAAAACAAAACAAAACAACACCCAACCACACAACAACAACAACAATAACAACAAACCCACAGAAGTAGGAACATGAGTTAATTTTTTTCTGAAGATACAGTTTCTCCTGTTCTTGGTCACAAGAATATCTACCTGTGCACATGGATGGATTGACCCTTTCACATTTTTTGGATGGAGTACAATGCCATTGTTCCTGCTTTGTAGCTGGAGAGCAGAGGCACAGAGAAACTCAATTTTTAAAGTCACTGAACTGTCTAATTCCAGAGACTTCTCCTGGGAGTTGAGTTGAGTTTCCAAACCATTATGATGTGGCCAGCTATTGTCTTTCCTCCCTCCCTGGTCAAACTGAGATTACAGGGTTGAGAAGGAAATTGAACCCACACCTCTCACATCCATCATTACAGCTACATCTGCACCAACTAAGACTGCTATTTGGGCCCTGCTTATTTGTACTGTTCCAATTCTGTAAATTGCTTTAAGCTGTAGGCATACATAACTTGCATTTCTGCTTTAATGGCAACATAGGTTAGCTGTGCACATAGTGAAAATATACTTTTTTTAACTCGCTTTTCTTTCGTTCCTCCCCCTGCTCTTATGAGACAGAGAATGAATGCAACTTCCTGATTCACATTCTCTGGGTCATTTTATGTCATTTTAGTCTTGTTTCTTTTTATTCAAACTTCTAAAATCAGCCTAAGAAAATGGTCTCAAACTTTTCAAGCATCCTTTAAGGGGAATTTTGCCTCTAACCTTGCCTCTAACTATGGTTTGAAATTGCCTCCAATATCATCCGATTGCCTCCATCATTGCCTCCAATATCATCCAATGTCCTCTCAAAACAGGCAGAAGTAAATAATGTGTTTTGGATAAGAAACTCCCCCTGGATTATCAAATGACACATAGCATATTTCATATTGTTCTCCATCCCCTTCTTTCTGTATTCATACATCAGCTCTTTTCACCACTGCTGCAAACTAGGCAGAGGTTTTTTTGTGGTTCTCTATGCCGACACCAAGTTAATTCCTAACATGGATAACAGATGCCTTGGGGCACATCCACACAAGGAAATAGAGCTGGAGTACCCACTGACCTGAAAGATGCTAAGCCACTGAATGCCACTTTGTGGTTGTCTCTGAGTCACTTCAACACAGCTTAGTCATGGAATTAGCACCTGGGTCCCAGTTAGTGAGCTCTGCAAGTTCATATGGTGCCTCTGAAAGATGATTTTCAAGAAGCTCCAGACATTGACTTGCAGGCAGTGAAATTACCATGTCTATTTGTTATTCATGTGGTTAGAAAACACACATACAGAAGAATAATCTTTCCTTTTAGAAACTTGTAATTTTGTTTTGTATAGCAACAAGCAGCAAATGCTAATGAGAGACTAAAAACCATCACACAGACTAAATGACGTGTGTCTTCCTGCAGCCAAATTTAACTTGAACTCCATGGGAGTTTTACCAATGACTAGTGGAAATACTTTGTTCCTCAGGGTCAGACGAACAGTAAAACTATATAGGGAAAAATCTAGCTGAAAGATGTGTTTTAAATATGTATGTAAAAGTTAGTCCTGTTTGTAAGAAGTTCACTGGCTGGGCTAGCACAGCTGCTCAGGAGCAGCCCCTGGACCAACCATGGGGCTGAGTTCCCCCTGCCAAGACCACTTGTCATGGAAGCTACACTGATGTGGCTCCACGGAGAGCCAGATGGTGCTCCCTGATGTGAGCCCTCAGCTATGGCAGCTTCCCTGGCACATCTCCCTGCTGTGCAAAGCATCCCATGGCCCTATCACCTCTGCCAGTGGCAAACCATAGGTGGAAAGAAATTGATCCTAAATCCTGCCTTGGAATAACCTGCTTAGCTCTTCCTAAAAGAGTCACCTGCCACGGGTCAGGTAATGGTTGAAAGGAGCCTAAGTTCAAGATAAAAGCAGTGGTGCAAGTTCAGCCTACACAGATACAAAGTAGGTTAGCCCCTGCTCTGAAACATGCTGTTAGGAAATTTTGGGTTCACAGTCTCATCTAAAGTTTCCAGCTTTCTTGTTTGGTAAAACACAACCCTCTCCCTGTTTTAAGAAGATTATAATTAAGGCATGCAAACGCAGTACACAGAATCCTGTTGCTTAGACCTTGATCCTATTTAGTGCTTCTGATCCCTGGCTTCATTAGAGAAGTGTTTAAGTGGATAATTTTGTTTCAGTAAGTGAACTGTTATCTTAGATTACCAGAGACTATTTAGTGGTCTGCCAAGTTAGGGTTCAGGAAAAGGTGCCTTTTAAAACAGGGCAAACAAAATAAAGCAGGAGGGTAGTCATATGCTGGTTGATTGATTAAAAACATCAGAATACTAAGAGACATGTGTATTAATGTGAGAAACACAAATCTATTTAAGTACTTTTTGAAGGCACTAGGGCAGATTTGGACTGCATTGTGCCAGACACATACAAACACACATTGATCAGAACTTGTGGGCATGATCAGTACACAGCATTAAATGGATGAGACGGAGAGACAAAAATAATTGTTTGTCCTTTTGCTGAAAGTTCCGACTGTAGGAAGAACTATATGGAAACTATCACTGGCAATGTTATAACTGAAATATTTGTGACTACCACATCTCCAAATACTCTAGCATAATTTAGCACACCAAGAGGCATCCTACAACCTACATTTCTCATAACTGTGTAGACAAATATTAAAAGACGCTTTACTGTAAAATGAGATAAACCTTCTTCTGCATGAACTCATAGGCTCAACAAGTTCAAGAGATCAGCAATGACTAATTTCTGAATGAATAGGTCATAGCAGAGGTATTAACTATTGTCTGGTATTGAAGGTGTCAGGTGTGACTACCTCCTAACATTGCATTTACAGATTTACCCCTGTTATGCTATTTACATAGCTGTGGTCATTCTGTCCCTATGGACCCCAGTACTGCCTGTGAACCTGGATAGTGCTGCCAGCAATGAAGAAGGAGGAGAATGTCACCAATTGACCACGATAGTTTAGCACACCTGATACTCACATGGCATGTTAGATCCCTAAAGCACTGGGCAAGCAGTGATTTAGTAATGTGAATTCACATTTTATGTCAGAATAACCATTGGGCATCCCTAGTAAAAGTGTTAACTTGGTACCTTTGTATGCCTTGGGTATTTGAGTACTACCAAGACTTTACAAAGGGGGAGAAAAACAGCTTTTGGCAAAATGTACATCCTAATAATGGACAGTTTTTCTGGAAATCAGGCTTCAGACATTAGGAAGTCCCCAGAACACAGTCACAGTCCATGAGCTCAACAGTCAACAGGTACAGATTAAGAGCAAGCCAACCTCATCTTTCTCAAAGGTAAAACTATCTTGGCATGCAGCCTGCCAGTAATGTACTAATGGATATTTTCAGGTCCTGGCTTCTGACATCTGTAACTCATTGACAGTAGGGAGTTTCCTCTCACCACAGGATAACTGTGTCCAAGAGACAAATGAATCAGTTTGCTTTCTTCCAGAGGTTACCTTATATTTTGGTCTTGACTGCTACCTGTTTCTCTTCCTGACTCTCAATCTCTCTCTCCATGTTTCTCTCGCTGTTTGGAAGTTGAAAAAAGCAGGAAAGCATGAGCGGTGTCTTTAAATTTGCCACTTTCAGGAGACGAAATAAACTTTATATTATTAATTTCTGTAGGCAACCTCCATGTAGATGCGAATTCTCTCCTGGAACATCAAATATGTTCTGCCTCCCTGCTTTCCACCTCCTAATAAGTCATCCTCACCAGCTGTCAGAAAATGTTAAGAGCTCTGGAGAAACCAGATATAAAAGCTGCTACGGAAAACAGATATATGAAATTATAATAATTACCATTGTACTTACCATATTGCAGTATATAATTGAAGGCTTTTTTTTTTAAAAAGCATTAGCCAAGCTTTTAGATCTGTTAGGAAAGAAAGATAAAACATGCACTTTTCTCAGTGTTTTTCATAACTTCATTTCTGAAGAGACAAAATGGCTAAAAGTCAAAACTGTGTGCTTCTCCCAGATCCAGTTCTCATTAAGTGTTAGTAGACAGTATTTGGGGTTTTATTTACTCATATTCTGAGTATTTGAAGTCTACAAGTTGATCATGTTCTGTGAAGGTTTTCCTCAAGCTCATATGGACATATGAGATCTCTGCCGCTTGACCAAATTGTTGGTTAATTGCCATGTGCCACCTAAGACCTGGATATCACTTGTAATCCTCTGTGTACCAGCTGCTGGGCTGCCATAGATACAAGGTAATGCAAGATAGCTCAGACTGTTGTGAAAATAAAACATGGTACCCAAGGACTGCAGTCAGACCTAACAACGTAGAGGTTAGGAAACTTGGAGTTTTTCCCTCTCTCTGCCACTCACCTGCTGTGCAACTTTGGGCAAATCACTTTGACTTGTCATCTTCCTCTCTTTTTTTACTTTTCTTCTCTCTCGTTTACTTAGGTTGAAAGAACTTGAAGGATCATATGCCCCCAGGATCTTAAAACTTCCCCATACAAATAATTCTCATGTTCGTTGGGGTTTGCATCCAGCTAGGATATGAGCCTTTTGGTTCATATGACTTTAGAGAGCACTTCTGTGAAGACAGCCATATATGGAGTGAGTTCAATGAGGGGATTACATATTCCATATTAACTGCAGCAAGACCAGTGAATGGTACAATGCCTGAGTGCAGAAGACAATAGTCATTAGTGTGAAATATTCCTAATTGAACCTGACTCCTAACTAAACCACTGCTGTGAGTCACAGCAGTTCTGCAATGTAAATACTTTTCTCAATCAGAGACAATAAAATATAATTGGGGTAAGCTTGTTGTTATTGATTAGAACATAATGCGTTAGACACCATCCTTTTCCATACACTCTATTTATAGTGTCTGCATCACGGAACAGTCATTACAGCTTTTCCACCCTCATTGCACAATCACGGACAAAGTATTAAACACGCATTCCTGTTAGCACTAACTCAGGCCTGTCAAAAATTGTGGGGAATAAAGCCAATCAGAGAAGTTAGCATTCAACATTCCTGTAAGAATCTATCCAAGCAGAGTGAAATCCAGGGAAAAGGGGTGTGATTTAGCAAGGGGTGTTAGCTTTCTTTTTATGGGGCACGCTACACTTTGAAGACATGATATGTATGTTTACACTGCCAAAACATTTACAGGGCAGATGGAACTACATAAGTCTCTTCTTCCTGCAAAAACATCTCTGTGGCTGGTTCTGCGGCTTTCTCTTCACTCCCTCCATGAAGCTGCAGTCCCAGGAGAGCCTTTCTCAAAGAGGTTTGCAGTGGTAAGCAAGAGTTGTATTCAGCCAGACCCAATTCACTTTAAACTGTGATCAGCGGAATGAAGTACGTGTTATACAGGCACGTAAGCAGGAAAGTATATTTAGGCTAATGCAGTGCAACTGCATGCACAACTGGGGAGAAACTGATGTACTGCCAAAATACTCTTCCTACCCCTTGCTTTCAGTGCCGTGGAGAGTTTGGTTTTGAGACTGCTGTCTTCAGAACTTTTGCTGCAGGGTAGTAATAGAGCAGTGTCACACAAGGCCTCTAATTTAGAGTCTGCTTTCTGCAGAGGACACACAAAGTTCCCATCTCAAGAATGCGGTGTACACAGGCTGGGACTGACACTATGACAGCATGATGCATTCCCAGGGGAACCAGCAACTGTAATGCTCTTGAATAAGTCTACCTTGTCTAATGTTTGGAGTAAGCCCACAGACCCCCAGAGGTGAGGTTTGATGCTTACAGAGCCCTCTTTTGTGATATGACGCAGGTAGTTAATAACCAGTATCCCAACTGAGCAAAGCATGTAAGCACATGATTAACTGCTGAAGTTAAACATGAGTCCAAGTAGTTCACCACGCTGGAGCCAAAGGATGGAAAAGATGTTAGCAAAGAGGACATTCAACTGAAAATAAAGAAAAGAAACATTTTACCAGAAACACACATGATACTGCAATATAGTCTTTATTTTGTCTCAGCTATGCAGAGCCAATCTTGAGTGATTCACCCTGGAAGGGTCTCTATTTCAGTGGAAATTACTTTAGGAGTGTAATTTATTCTGATTGTTAGTAGTAATTGTCTACTTTTCTGGCAGAGAAATTGAGTAGTATTTAAAAGTAAGTAGCAAACAGCAGTGGAAGAAGACCTACAATAAACTCTGTTGTTTACTAGCCATAAGCAAATACAGCTTGCTCCAGATTGTGCATCCTTCTGCTACAGCAGACCCTGGACCTCGGAGCACCACAGAGCAATGTGCACCTGCTATAAATAGCCACCAAGGGCTGTTTGAGAGTCTTCTGAAGGTACTAAATATTTTTGCAGGACTAGATCTATCATTTGTCCTTCATGGTATGACACATGAAATTATATTGGGATGATACATTGGCTTGGATATTTTGGGCCTAGCTGTCATTTAGGGCAAAATAGGTAGTAAAAGCACCAATCAAGTTGATACAGAATTTATGTCTATTTCAAGGTCTTTCACATTTTCTGCATGGTGTAAAATGTGCCAAATGAAGCCACGTTCCTCACTGATGTGCTTGTTGTGCTCTTTGTTTCCTGTGGTCTCAGTGGCACCTGTGAGCAGGACCATGGAGCTGTGCTCCTGCCCCCTCTCTGCAGGAGCTTTCATCCCACACTTTCAGTGACCATGGTCCATCACAAGCTTTAGCTGCTAAAGTGTCTCCAAGGCAAAAGCAAACTATATATCCAGATGAAATGATGAGTATAGTCCCCAATGCACAGGACAAAGTGTAGGAGGGATTGCAGGAGTGGGTAATGTCCGGCTGGGTCATCTCATCAGATTCCTGTGTGTCCCAGGAGAACATGCAGATCCCACTCCTCACTGCAAGTGGTCCATGAGGCTATGCTGAGCAATCTGCAGACCCATGTGAAAGAGCTGTTGCATCTGCAGGGAATGTTTTGATGCTTGCAGTGTCCTGTTATCTGTGAAAAGGTAGACATTATCTTTTGGACCATGAATTGTGGGATATGAGTTTGACCTTAGGCACTATACTGTGTCAAGAGGTGATCTATAGCAGCATGTGCTCTCTAGCAAATTGCTGTACAGCAAGGGCAGGATGTGTACAAACACACAAACTTTCCCAAGGCCACTAGCCAAAGGCCATATATCATCTCCAAGGAATGACAAGAGCTCTGATTGTTTTTCATGGGCCAGAGATGGGTTGACTGCATGGCTGCTAACTCAGACAAGCCAAAGCTGTCAAACCCAGAAGCTCCTGCTGGCCCACTGCTTGACACAGACGACATTGTGCAACAAAAACTGAATTGTTCATAAATTGCTCCTCATGAGCCTCCTTGTAGTTCCTGAACTTGTGGAAAGGGCAAACACATCCTTGGAGGATTTCTGTCCTGCTGCAGCTTCCCTGGCACCTGACAGACTGACAGGCATCAGAGCATGTAGTGGTTGAATGAAAGAGAGGGTCACCATGAAAGGAAGCCAAAAGATCAGGCGCTGTTCCAGGCATGGCTCTGATATACAGAATATAATCCAATTGGCATGCAAACCCTTGTAGTTGCCAAACATATCCCAAGAAGAGCTCAGGGTGGTCTCCAGGGCTGGACCACTGAAAGGAAAAAATGCACTAATGGCAGCAAGATGGGGAAGTTTTGCCAAGTCAGGACAAAAATCATATGTGTACCAGTTTCCACGCCTGTGAAGACAGCTCTGTTATGTCTATGGGAAAGGACCTACACTTGGACATGGTCATGCACACATATGGACACGCTCACCTCTGGCACACACAGCTTCAGTTGGCTCATATAGTGTCACCCTGTTATGCCACTGGTGTCAGATGGGGCTGCTTGTGCAGACCATGGTGTGAGCTGCTGCTGCCCAACAGGTCTCTACCCTGAGCCACATATTCCCAGTGTTAATACTTGTTCCCCCACCTGGCACCCGCAATCTGGGGAGAGGCCCAGCTGAAAACCAACCCAGAGGAAAAATAATGACTCATGTTCGGTTTGATTCATGTTCAGTTGGACTGAGTCTGACTCAGTGCTGCGTGTCCCCACTTCTGCTGGTGACAGTGCAAGGGAGGCTTTGGACATGTGCAGTATGTCCAGTCTTGACCCTTCTGATGACAGTGTGAAATCAGATCTATGTAATTACACATGAAACCCCAGCCTGGTTCTTGCAGGTCAGACTTGGAGGAGCATTCAAGGGTTTGTTTCAAGGAGACTGTTTGTTTATTTGGCCTGTCCTTTTAAATTAAAATAGAAGTAAGCATTAACGATGAAGAATTTTATCCTCCTAGGTATTTAGATGCATTTAGGCTGCCTGAGAGCCCAGCTGCTGGCTGACCTGGCTTCTCTTGCTTTTTCACTTCACCTGCCCATTCCCAGCTGTGTCCTGCCCCCTTGCTGCAATGACTGTAGGGTCTGTTGAACCCCACATTGAGCAGTTTGGCATGTTAAATCCTCAGCACACAAACTCATCACAAGAAGACGAATTCTTCCCTTGTAGGCCAGGGTACTGGTACACCTTTTGTACACCCTCTGACAGCCACCAGAAAGGGTTGGAAACATGGGGGCAAGAGCAGCAAGGGTGGCAGTCTATGGGTAAAACAGCACAGGGTCACCCTTTGGGACAACAATCCCAGAAGATAAGTTATCTTTTGGACTCAAACAGTGCATTTCCTCATCTATTTTGTGAATGGCAAAAATACTGAAAGACAAGTTAAAGTCTAGTCTTTGATCTTAATAGTGCTTTGCAGGTTGAAGTCTAGTCTTTGATCTTAATATTGCTTTTCAGTTAGTTCTGAGTGAAACAATCACAACTTAAAAATGTAGTGATTTGCTTTTTGGCTTGCTTTCCTGGCTTGCTTTCCCTTGGTGGCCAGCAGACAGAGGTGTTGAAATAAGAGACGTCTTGTCCAGCTGGAGCAGTCATTTGATATTTGCTATCATTTCCATTGTGAGGAATAATCAATTACATGAGTCATGTGTCCTTTGGTGTGAACTTGTTTAACCTAAAAGCTTTGATCTTCTGAGCACAGTTAGAAGGAGTGGGCATTTTGCATGCTCAGTATCCCCCAGTTTGCCACACCAGCAAGCTCTGTGCCCATGAAGCCCAGTTTCTGTTGCCTCCCAGGAAGACCTGTGATGTTTTCACTTTGGTTCTTCTTGTCAACACACGTTTATCGTTAGCTTATATGCTCATCCCAGGCTTGTGACTCGGCAAACTTCAGCACTGCAACAGGCTGTGCAACCTTCAAGGGCTGCTCCTCTTGTTTTCATTAGGTTTTGCTAATGGCAGCCAGTGGCTGCTCCCATTGAGTCAGAAGAAGTGACACCACATCTCTGGTTTGCAGTCATGTCTCATGCAGTCATGTCTCTCATCTCTTTTAAAGGGAACACAATCTTGTTTTACGACAGGTAAGACTGTCAGGACTTGAAGACAGATCTTCAAGAGGTTAATTTCCTGATGTCTTTTCTCTGCACAAGCATTGTGTAGTGGGAGGGGGAACAGCCCTGTGCAGTCCCCTTCTCCCTATCACCCATAGAGTAGCAATTCACTCTGATACAACAAACCCATTCTCGGTCCACAGAATGCTTAGTCCTGCAGATATCTCATGTCTGCACCAGGCAACACTGAGGTTAGTACTTGTATTTCTAATAGTGTATTTGTTTCTGCTCATCAGCTTTTATGTTCTGGTTCTCTCTTTCATTTGTTCATGCCTGGTTTAACTCTTTTCTCTTTATGCTACACTGTGTTTCTTTCCATTATGTTTTTGTCTGCCAGGAATGTGTTGTGTCCTGTTGTCCCTTTCCCTAATTCCACATGCAGCTCTGCACTCCCATCTCCCCAAATATCCATCAATTTGCTACTGGCTTGACCCACTGTTGTCACCCAGTTTCTGGGAGCTGTTTTGAACTGCAGCGAAACACTCTGTACAGACTGGAAATGTCATTACATGCACAGGCTTGAGATTTCCAGTAATGAGCATTCAGTGGCTAGAGGACTTCCCTGAAACTCAAACCAACCTTGAGCCAGTAGTTTTTGATAATAAATTACATCAAGAAATAAAATAATATTGGAAATTTAGAAGCATTTACATTTACTTTTCCAATATTTTTCATTTACTTCCATTTTTTCTGTTCTCTTCTAGAAAGACAAATCTATAGATTAATGATCAATTCTGGCCTTACAAAGACTAGGAACTAATGCTTTGGGGAATGTCGACTGCATTATCCAGGAGGAGTACTCTGATTGTGTGTGCACACATGCCTATGTATGTGACAGGTATGTGACAAAAATGTGACAATGTGGTTTCACCAAAGGTGGCAGATGCAAGCCTTGCATTGTGATAGAGTAGATTTTCTCTAAAAAGAGCTTCTGTTCTTGAACACAAAAATATCCTAAATACAGACATTTGTATTTTCAGGTTTGGTCAGTGTTCATACTTCCAAAAAAAAAATCCCCACATCTCTAAATCAAAAATACTGTTATAGAAAATGCACTTTAATGCTCCAGTGACTGCCCAGTGTCCCACCTTCCTGGATTATCAAGTCTCACAGCAGCCTACCAGACTATCTTTCTTGTACAAAAAGCAAATGAAACTGAAGATGGCAAGTGGCACTGGAAACATTAGGTTGCCATTCTATACCTGACTTGAATCCTGGTCTGTGAGAGAATAATAAAAATATTTATCTGCCCTAGGTGTTCTGATAATTCATTAATTAGCATTTGTTCTGCACTCCCAAATTCCCTGGTGGAGGCAGGACTCTGCAATTACCCTTAGCAGTAGTAGTAGGAGTGGTTTTAGCCGTGCAGGCAGGACTGGTTTGGTAGCTGAATGCAACACCGTGCCCGCTGCTATCATGCCGAAAAAAAAGTGAAGTTCAAAGGTATTTCGTGGATCGTGTTACATTGACCACTTCTCCCCATCTCATATTGAAATCCCATGTGTTTTTTGGAAGAAGCTGTTTCCCTTAATCCAGCAGGACTGTTTTAATTATCAACAAATGTCTCGCAGTGGGGCTGGAGCCTGCTCTGCTTTGTGCCTGTTGGCTCTGGCAGCAGTTCCCCGGGATGTCACGGATGTGGACAGAGCGTTCCAATGCCTCCAGCCACCGGCGCGTGCTTCGGCATGACGGCGGCTCCCCAGCAGCCCGTCTGCACCCTCTGACCCTGTGCAAATCCTGTGCCACATCAGTGCCAGCCCCACCAGAGCATGAACTAATGCAGGGAGAGAGCGATGGAACACTGCTGGAGGGACACCCCAGCTCTGGCAGCAACTGAAGAAGGCACAGGAGAGGGCTGGAGATGGTGGATGGAGGCAAAGGGGAGTGGGAGCCCTGCATGGAAAGCCCTGGGAGGATAAATGAAGGTAGAGAGGGATGATGGAGGGCAGCTAAGTAGAGGGATGGAGAGCTAGAAGACAGGGTAAGAACAGGAGGCTAGGAAGGGGAAAAGATAGTGACACAGGAAACCATGGAAAGGAGGGCAGAAGAGGGAAAATAAGGAGACAAAGTGATTTCAGACTCCCAGGAGGGAAATCAGATGCAAGGAAATGGGAGGAACTGTCTGGAGGGTGGGACAGAGTGACACAGGGAGCAGACTAGCATCAGGGATGGCATGAGGACTGGAGAGGAAGCTGTGGGGAAAAGAGGGACAGGACAGAGAAAAGCTAATGGGGAGTAGGCAAAGAGAGACTGGACTTGAGGTAAGAAGAATCAGAAGAAGAAAGAAGGAAAAAGAACATGCTAGAGGTTAATGTAATGGAGAAAAATAAAGAGTGAAAGTAAAGCAGCAAGGAAGTGCTCACAACTCTTAGAAGCTTCAGTCATTCACACTTGTTCCAGCCCAAGTTTTTGGAGTGACTCTTCAGAGGGCTCAGGAGCCTGTGTTACACAAGCTTGTTTTTTGGAAATTTCCTTCCAATAGTAATGAAGCAAGATGCTTGAAAACTGGCATGTTTCCTATAACACGGGGGAGATGGAAGGAAAGAAAAATAATAGACTTGTCCATAAAGACAGTAATTACAACCACATGCTCTTATAGTAGAACTATTTTAGAGTATCATTCTAGTATTTTTATTAACTGTCACTGGGAAGTACCATAGTGTTGTAAAGGAATTAACTGACCTGTGTTTGCAGCACTCCCTGCTGCTGGATAGACTCGCACGTATATGCCGTAGGATATAAGCCTATGCTCCACATCGTCCGGCAGCAGGTGGGAAGCTGAGGTGCAGTTTCACCAGGGGTTTTAGCCAGCCTGGTATTGCTGTGCTGCTGGATGGACTGTGCTCTTGGAGCAGAATCTGGGGGGAGAAGAAGGCCCTCTCTTGACAGGGGAGTGATGTCTCTCGGTCTGCCTGAGGGACCCCGGATCCCTGCCGGGCCAGCCGGAAAGGGTCTGATTTCCAGCCAGTTCACGTGGCCTGGCTCCTTCCACCTCAAAGGCTGAACAAAACCAAGGGAATTCAGCCTCAGAAGCAGCCAACACTCCACGTCCTCCAATACTGCCAAATCCTCAGAGCAGAGACTTGAATTGCATGTAAGCAGTGTTGTGAGAGCAGGCTGAGACTGGAGGGCGGGTTTTCCATCAAATGTCTTGCTGTCGTGAGCTTCACAAGTTGTTCAGCTGATACCGCCCTGCTGTTTTTAATCTCTAGCACCCTTCTCAGCCTTGAGCATCTGCATTTTGGCTACCCAGTTCATAGCTTATCCCCTTGCTGGCACAGGGAAGGAAGGGCCGCACACACACAAAACAAAGAGATGCATTTTGCATTGTCTGTGGAGACCGGGCTCATTTCTGCAGCCGCTGTCCCTGGAAGCTCTTGGCTGAAGCCTGAAGGGGAGAGGGCTAGCAGCAGGGGGCTGCAGCCGTGCCAGGGTGCACAGAGGTGGGTTAGCCAGGCGGCTGTGGGTACTCTACCACTGTCACCAGCTGGTGCCACATGTGCTCCTACCCCGTGCCCTGCACCCCCTCCTCTCCATACCCCCACCCCATCACCAGCAGAATGTTTACCCTGATACATGCACCGAGGACAGAGGATAGGTATAACTGATCACAGAGGGGAAAAACCCTTCCCCCTCTGGTACCACCAACTGTATGGAAAGCCACCCCCCAGCTGCACTAGTGCCTTTTTTCTTGTTTTTCTTGGCTTGCATTTCCTTCTGTGAACCCCTCAGTTGACCACAGGTACTGCTATGGGAGACAGCTAGTTCAGACTACATTTCTGAGCTGATTGGAAATGCCAGGATGCAAAAGGGAGTGGCAGCCCTGCATGGAAAGCCCCTGGGAGGATAAATGAAGGTAGAGAGGGATGATGGAGGGCAGCTAAGCAGAGGGATGGAGAGCTAGAAGACAGGGTAAGAACAGGAGGCTAGGAAGGGGAAAAGATAGTGACACAGGAAACCATGGAAAGGAGGGCAGAAGAGGGAAAATAAGGAGACAGAGTGTCACACCCGCAGAGATGCACACCCTGAACAAAAGCCACTGTGTTTTAGCATCCCAGAGCAGAGGTCATTGACAAATGAGTTCAGCAGATGGCACAGACTGACACCACGCACTGGAGCTCTCCTCCTAAGGAATTTTTCTGCATGAAAGTGTGTTGAAAGCTTTAAAACACATTAGCAAATATAATGGTTAAGTACTCTCCTGCATTTTAAATACCTTGTTTACTGCATGTGACATGAGAGAGCTGCATTTTGATGTCATGTTCAAAGAGGTGTATATGTCAGTGTGCATTGAGGGAACTGCTGTAGCCTTGTAAACATAGTAGAGTGGTGAGAAGCCTGCTGGCCATGTTGCCTGGAGAGGTGTTTGCTGATGGCAGTGACTCCATTAAAGACATCGGTAAAGTAAAATTCTGTAAAAATTAGATGTGCTCGAGCAGCAACCTCTTCTGGAAATCTAGCTGGAAGAAATGGCATTTGTTCCATGAAGATGTAATAAGAATCACTTAACAACATAAAAACAGAGCATGCATTTGATGAACTCCATTGAACAAGAAAGAATAAGAAGAATACCTGGCACTAAGACTAAAAATTCTCAGCATATTTGACTCTTCAAAATCTCTGCTTAAAACAAGACTCATGAGATCTTCATTTGGTTTAATAGGTCTTTTGTGATGTAAGTGCTCTTGGGAAATGGTCTGGGTTCTGGCATCTTGTTAGAAATAGAATTGTATTGACTGAGACAGACTGTAAATAAACCTGCATACAAACAGCCTGTTTCTTGCCACAGTCCGTATTCTGGTACTGCATTCATGTATATGCTTGTTAGAGTCCTGTTCTTCAGAGAAGCTGACATTTGCATTTCCTGCTCATGGCAGGAACATTTCTGGATGCACCAACCTTTTAAAAATCAGGTCAAATGAAGTTTTCTGTTTTGCTGGTTCCACTTCAGCATCTTAAGAACATAATGTTGGTATGGTGTGGACAATGTGAATCTGCTCCCTGCTTCCCTGCTCTGTGCTCTGTGATAATTGCTACTCGTTACTGTCATTATATCAATTATTTTTAATAGGGTAGTGAATTGCCATGGAAACTGCCTGTCCATTTCTTCCCCTTTTGCATCCTGGCATTTCCAATCAGCTCAGAAATGTAGTCTGAACTAGCTGTCTCCCATAGCAGTACCTGTGGTCAACTGAGGGGTTCACAGAAGGAAATGCAAGCCAAGAAAAACAAGAAAAAAGGTTTCTTTCTCCTCTGGGAAATGCCTGGTGCTCTGAAAACAATAAAAGTTGGAAAGCACTGGGTTAGCTTAGCTTCTCTTTGGCAAGGGCTGCCTGTGAGTTTACATGCTTGTGTTTTTGCCAGACTGTGCTATAGAGCTGCCATTGTTTCTCTCTCCTTTTTCTTTCTTTCTTTTTTTTTTTTTTCTTCTTTATTAGCTATATGGCCATATATAGTTGACGTGGACATTAGCTATACTTTCTGTGGACTTTCGCTTATTGGTTGATGCAGGACCACCTGCTAAGGCATGAATTCCCAGGGAATTACAGGCATTTTTGCACATAAACAAACTACATGAAAACACATGAAAGCACACAGAATAGCCTGGGAAACTCCCAGATGCTCTGAGATTTAATAGAAGTTCTATTTGTATGATGCAAGGCATGGACAGAGGACAACTTCACTGGTCAGGCTAATTTAATCCTAGGAAAAGGTATTTGTTTTCTAGAATAGTTCATAAAATGACAGGAAATAGGGATGGAGGCAGCTTCAGGAGGAGTCCCAAATATCAAAGCAGGATCAGACAGACTTGAACTGCCTCAGAGAGGTCCCTTCCCATACCTTGCTATCCTTGATGTTGGGAGAGCTTTCTCCAAAGGCTGAACAGGACATCTGATGTTGCACTTAATTTTAAACCCTTTCTTCTTGTCTTACTCGCTACTGCCAACTGGTTTTCCCTTTCTCTGTGAGCAGTATTTTCTTCTGTGTCCACCACACCTTTGCATCAAACATTCTACTCCAGGGTAGTCCTGTCCACCTTGGTTTGTCCTCTACAGAAAATAGTTGCCAGAAGGGTCTCTTCTGTAGAAAGCTTGAGCATGGTCCTGCACAAGGTTTAGACAAGACCTTTGTTCAGACTTGTATTGCATTTAATCCATCAGTGCTGTCAGAGCACAACCAAAGCCAGAGGGGTATGTAAAACTCTGTGCTCAGGACTGTGTACAAGCACACACCCACTTGCACACTGCAGTTACTCTAACAAGGCAACCCACATTTTTGCTGGCTTTGGCTTCTTTGCATAAAAATTGTAAAGTGACTTTCCCAGGACAAGAAGATGGGGAGACGGAGCGTATAGAACCAGGTAAAGTGGTGACTTGTTCCCTTGGGTTATCATGAAATGGTGGTCTTCAGTATTTTCACTGTGATAAATGTATCAAGATATCTCAAACAGATAGGAGTAACTTAAAATTTAACTCAGTCCCAGTCATATCAGCTTGCAAGAGACATATTGTTTCCTATTGTCAAACTGTGATTGGATGCCTCATTTTATTCGTGGGAAAGGGCTGAATGTGCATCTTGAATGGATTAATTTTGCTTCTTACATAAACCTACAGAATTCCCCACAGAGCCAATCTATATGAAAATTGTTTTCTTCGTAACAGCTCTTTCTCTTAAATTCTATCATTTGTAATTCTAAAAATCCATCTTTACAATAAATCTGAGCTGTGTGGTTGTGCAACTTTGCTTTTCCTTTAAACTACAAATAGGTTTTCAGGACTTACAGAACAGCAGCGGGTATGAACTCTGCTTCTGCAATGTTTGAGTGTCAATATTAGTCCCAGAGCTGCGCTGCTATCAGAAAAGACAAAATGCTTTCTATGCATGGGAATAGGCTTCTCAATGCCAGACTTTCCGAAGGGACAATGAGGGGGGAGTTGAGTTTGCCCTTCCTCACACAGCCCTCCAGGTGGATATAGGAGCTCCACAAGGAGAGGAGCTGGAGGAGCTGGTGTGTTTACACACAGAAGGTTGTAGTTTGGTAATACAAGACCTTTAAGACTAGGAAAATTAGGGCTTATAGTACTGAATCAAAACTTCCTCAGCTCCTAAAACCAGTCTGACACCAATAAACTCTGCCAGTTCCCACTTGTTCAAAGAAAAGTTCAGCTTTTATCAGCTGGCTTTATATCACCATTTTAAGTTCACACCACATCAGGTGCTGTTGATTCTCCTGCAGCTTGTGTGAAAGCTTCAGGCTGCCAGAAACCACTGCTATGGGCTTGGGTTAATTTGGCAGGAATGTGGTTGTTTCATCTCATTTATTCTGTTAGGACAGGTAGTGCCCTGGTCTGGTACTAATTATCATGAAACCACAGTCTTGAGTGAAGGCACCAGAAGTGATAGGAATGTAAGAGTACAAGATAATTAAAAGAGACTATGAAGGAATAAAAGGCAGGTGGGGGTAATGGAACTCTCCAGAGAATAAGTAGAAGCAGAGAAATAATAAACTCTTTGGGGATAAGTAGCCAAACTAGGCATGGTGAGGGGAAAGGATAAGGCCTGATAGTTTGATGAACCCTTCATCCAAGCCACTTCCCAGTCATCGTTGACCTAAGAAGAGGCAGCATATGAGATGGGTAAATAGTCATCCTCCCATTTTATAGCTGGGGAGCTGAAGGTGGTCATAAGCGTGTGGTGTGGTTGTCTGGCATCTCACAGAAAACCTTGGCAAACCCCAGGCAGCTCTCTTGGGCCTCAGCAGCAGATGGTCCCCCCTCTCCAGCTGGGAGCTGAGAAGCTACCGTGAATGGTCTCTGTTTCCTGCTGGAAGGTGTCCATCTTGCTGGGGTGTCTGGAGGGGGTATAGCTGAGGATGGAGAGTTGGAGGAACTGAAGAACCAGTATTTTCCTCTACCTCATGAGCACAACTTCTGGCAAGTCTTCACTGTGAACTTTCAGTATCTGCTAGCAATTACAAACTCTGTGTCAAAGGAAGAACAGCCTCACAGGTAAACAAGCAGTGTATTTCTCAAACCAGGATAATCTCATCCAAAATGTGGTCTAGCAGTGGGCTTTTGTCTTTCTTCACATGCTTCTGATCCTGAGGACCTCCTATGGCAGAATGAGAAACAGCAGTGAAAATAACCTCCTCAGTCTCTGATTTAGCTGCACCATGATGTTTTCTCAAAGGACTTGGCCCCACAGTAACAGTAGGCTTAAGTGCACATGAAACTACTGTTCAATTTAATGCTTCTCTGTCTCAGTGCTTTCTGCCTGTGAATTCTGTAGGCAGGGCTCAGAAGCTGAGATCCCAGCATGGCGCAGGCCAAGGGGGAAAAGAACAGCTGAGCACACCAATAAAGTAAAAATAGACATGGTAGCCACACCGAGAGGGGCAAGGCTCTGCAACCACTCAGCCCGGCTCAGCATTGACCTTGGATCAGAAAACTAGGAGTGGAAGGGAGGGAGGGAATCACTTTTCCTACATGGCTTCACCCACATCCTGCTGGAGGAAGATCACATTTCTTTTAATAACATGGATCTGGCTAAGGAGGAGCCAGAACAGTAAATATTGATGTGGGCAGAGTTCATAAAGTCCTGCTCATTTTTGTTTTCTTGAAGGATTGTGTAGGAGCAATAGTGAGTCTTTCTCCTCTTTTAGATGCTTTCAAGGGAAATGTGAAGCTTTTCGATTTACTTATTTATTTATTTATTTATTTATTTAATATTTTAACTGGATGGAACCAAAAACTGGAAAGTGGATTCAATGGTCTGAAACTCAACATGCTTGAAACTATTCCAGAGCATTTCTGGGCTGGGATTTTCTTGGGAGACCACCTCTAGATACCAATAATTTGTTCTTACTGTTCATCTGGAGTTTATCTTTCCTTCTTTAATCTTGTCCCCTTAGGGGAGATGCTCACAGAACTGCATCATAAATTCTGATAGAAGAGCTAAAGTAATTTCTTTCTGCTTCTTTTATGTAAAAGGTAGGACATTTAGCCACTGGATTGCTGTTGACTTCCTTGTGAATTAGGCACCTAAGTATTTTGGGGATTTGAGCCAAACCTCTGTGAAGAGATATCCTTTTTGCACTTACAATATTTTTGATCAGTCTATCCACAGCAAAGTGCCATAATCTGCCTTGAATCTCACTGTTCTCAGCCATACAGCCCATATTCCTTTGTCAAGTTTGCAAGCACAAAATCTACCCTCACTGTGACAGCTGTGAGCTGTGCAGCTTGGTAAGAAATGATGCATGGGTAGAAGGACCTTTCTCTGCTCCCATTTGAGCCATGGGGTGAAGAGCCATGTGGTGTGCTGGCAGCTCAGGTAGGATGAAATGGGGATAATGTGGGGATGTTAATCAGAGAATGAAATTTGCTCAGATGTACGTTAGGTCAAAGAGAAGGCTAACAAAAATAATCCTCAAACAAAATGCAGCTGGATGCAATTGCTAGCGTGAGGTCTGTCCACTATCTGGCCACTTTGGGTTCTCACACCACAAGTAGTGACTAATGGAGTTTTTTGACAACAGAAAAATAAAAGGCACTCTAGTGCTACCTTGGTTATCTTTCAAGCACATGCTCTCTTGCACCATTTCTGCAGAGTGGATTTTGGAAGATGGTCTGGCTTTGACAGCATGTCCTTTTTGAAAGGCTCTGCTGACCTTTCCTTAGAGCTACAAGACAGAAGTGAGCTGCCTGCATCGTTTTCCCCTCAGTCCTTGACAGCTCCCTATAAATAATAATATTTACAACTTGCAACTGACATTTACATTGTCTAAAGAAAATTACCTCAAAGGAGAGAGGCCCCCTGACATGTGAAGTTTATAAACTGATAGTGAACTTGTGTGTTCTGCAAAGTCAAATATAAAAATAGGTGGGACCTGGTGAAGGTGGTGGAACAGCTCAAGTGAAGTTTGACAGTTTTACTATGTCTGTGCTTCATCACAACCCAAATTGCTCCTTTCTGCCTTTAACAGCTAGATTAGTTTCCTCACCAGCATTTCTATTGCAGCCAGCAGCCAGGAAAATGAAGGCATGCAGAAGCACACTCTGAATTTGGTCTGTCTCCTGGCTGCTGGGTTTTACTCTCTGTCCCTGAAGTCCAGCTTCGATTCCAGGCTTTCCCTGCTCATTCATTCCCCACCCTGCCAAAGTCTTCTTTATAATGCTGATATCATATGCTGGGTACACCCTTCAAACCAGACCCTTCTAGCCCTGCCAAATCTAAAGCAGTACTAAAACAATCTTTAAAGACACTGGCTGGTATTGGACTACTTGATGGCCTGGATTTCTAGATGATGCCAGCAGATGTAGCTGCAACTGTGTTGCCTACGTGAAGAAAGACTCTGCTCTCTCTCTGTGCCTGGGATTTTCCTAGAATCTACGTTTCAGCTTTTTTGGGTTCATCATCTCTGTGTGCCCCACCTGTCAGCAGCTGTCCTAGCCTTCTACTCACAGTGCTGCAAATAGAAAACACCCAGTATTTACTACTTGCAAGTGGGTATGGTTGTTGGAGCAAGAGCTCCCCTGAATTCTGGGGAGCTCCCTGATTCTAATAGGCACGAGCATTTCTGGGTGCTCCCACTGTGGTGTATTATTTATTAGGAAGATAAAAGTCACCCAGCCCTGACCACTCAACATGCTCAACATGCTCATGCCTTAAGCCATGTGTTTTTATCTAAGATTTGTAGACTATTTCTAAAAGGTCTGGGAGAAGGAACTAAGGGAAGTAAGCCTGTTGTCACTGGGTTTAAATTCAGTGGCAGGATAGATGCTTAAAAAATTAAATTAAGGATCATCAAGTAAAAAAAAGTTTCAACGCACTGTCTTAGGATATATTGTTTTGCATCTAAAACATGCAAGTCCTTGTATAGGTATAATAAAGAATTCTGTTCTTGAGGGTTATTGTTGCTATTGCAAGTCATGAAACTAATAGGCATGAAGAGTCCCAGAAGAATTTTTTAGTATTAATAACATACTGAAGATTATATAGTTTCTAATCTATCTCCATGTCTGTGCTCCTCAGCCATCTAAATAAGAAATCTGTTTAGATTGTACAAAATGCATTGGGGATCTGCTTTTCACATATAACTTTATTTTATTGAATCTGTATGTATGAATAAAATCTATGTGAAATAAACTCTTGTGAAAGGTTGTGTGCAGCCTTCTGCCATGTAGTGATCAGAGCCTTGGCCTGCTCAGTCCATGCTGCCTCCCAGCCTGCTTCATAAGTCGCAATAAAAAAACCCACACTGCCAAAAAGAGGATGGCAGCTCTGTGAGTTAATCCCTTGCTAGGTGCAGAGGAACCAAGGATCTCTGAGCACATGGCCACAATAGCCCATATCATGGTGTTTGCAGAGCATAATTTCAGGACAATATGTGTGAAACATGAACATTCGTTCTTGGGACTGGCTTTTTGAATAATTGTTGCTAATGCTTTTGCTAATGATGCTAGTTTGTTGCTTCAGTGATTTAAAGGAACAGTTAGATCATCAAATCTGGCTTCCTGTAAAACAACAGGCCATTACACTTCATCCAGCTATTCCCGTATTACTGCAATAATTCATTTCTGACTCAAAAGTGATGTGTTTAGCTAAGGCTTCTGGAAAGAGACTAAAGGCAACATTGATGGAGAATCTGTCATACCACTCAGTATGTTCTGCATTACTGGGTTTATATATGTATACGCACATACACAAAGGGAGGTTATAGGTATATGTCTGGCTCCTCATATTAATTAGCTTGGCTTAATTTTCCACTGTGTGGAAAATTATTGTAACATCATGTCTATACAACTAGAGATATTTTAAATCCTATGTATTTCCTCTGTATTTCCTCATCAAATGTCATCATGTAACCATGTCGCCTTGTTTTTTTTTTTTCCTTCACAATTTCTTCATGCTTTAGGTCATTTTGTTTGTTTGTTCCTAGGACAGTGCCTTTCAGTCTGACAGCCTGGCTTGCATCTCCTTCCTTGGCATTAAATTTAGCAGCTTTGTGTTGAGGCCATTTTCACTGAATAACCTGTTTACCCAAAAATAAGACAGGGTCTTATATTAACTTTTGCTCCAAAACTTTTTTACATGCATAGCTTCCTGGACAGTATTCAAATTAATTTTTTAATGAACTGTAACTAGGGCTTATTTTTGGAGTAGGGCTTATATTTCAAACATCCTCAGAAATCCTGAAAAATCACGCTAGGGTTTAAATTTGAAGTAGGCCTTGTTTTCATGGAAACAGGGTAGTTCCAGTTTATCAAGTGAACAAGATCATTATGGTTAACAGTTTTAGTCTGATCTTATCTATTTCTTTCATCTTGTCTTTACCACCAGTGTTTTTATATTTATGTCTCGGTCCACACAAAACCAGTGACTACTGCTAGACTGGAGCTGAGGTCTGCAGAAGCTCCTCAGATACATCCTCTTCCAATGCTGACTCGTCGCTAACAATCAGTTTTGAGATATGGGGTCACACGTCTCTTTGTACTGGAGTGCTGGAGAGTACTCATTTTTAAAACAGGAATACTGTGCATTTCAAAGCTGATTGCATTACACAATTGGACAAAGTTTGAGTTTAAGGTCCTATCTCTTATTAGAATATCCAAATGATAAAAAGTTACATATGTGCAAGCTACTTTTATCAACTAACCTCTCCAATGGGTGAAATGAGACCTGTCTTACTCTAAACATTGTCCATAAACTATGGGTCTCGACACTGCCCACACATACTACGTTGAATGTGATATCAGGGTAGATGGCCTGTAATTGTTTGAGTCTTTGTTTAAATACTTCCAGATTTGGGATTTTTTTCAAGCATACTAAGATTTACCAGAGATAATGACAGAAGGTCATTGATCTTTTTAGCTTATTTTTCTATCACAGGTGAAAGTCATCAAGGCTCAGGCTGTATTGCATGTTCAGATTTCAAAAGATTCTATTTAAATCTTTTTTAAGAAAAATACACTATTTTCTGCAATACTTTGTGCATATGTTGATTGCAAAACTGTGTGGGCTTTTTTAAGGAGAGCTGATTGTAGTTTAAAAAATGTCTTTTTCATCGGCTACGGTATATTGAATTCACTTATAGTAACACATTCCGAAGCAGTGTTTCTGAATCCAAATCCATGACAACAAAGAAATGTATTTGTGGGTGAGTACTGCTTATTACTGCAGCTGGTGGCAAGGATTAGCTTGACAAGAAAGGTGCAGCCTGAGGAAACCGAGAAAAAAAAATTGTCACATTTTTAATAGCTTTACCATGCAAATCAATGCACTTAATTTACACTTACCATTTACTATAGATACTGCAGTACCTAAATTCAGCACTGTAGGTGAGACCATGTAATCCTTTGGTTTCACCACCATCAGGAGATGATAAAATGTGTGAAACATTGCATTATAGTTATGGGCCTTGTGCTCCTGGGAAGTCACAGTTCCAATTCCTAGTTGAGGATCCTTTGAATAAGTGCTGGATAGAAAGAAATTTTGGCAATATTTCAGGAAATTTCAGCAGAATTCTCAGTTTCCCTAAGACATTATTCTGTTTTTACATTTCTTAAAAGAAGGATGTGAAATGAAGATTTAACTGTAACTTCCCTTGTCTTCTTTCCTGTTGACAATTATTTACTAAACACACTAGCAATCAAACAGCTCTGTGAATTTGATCTTTATTTGCCTGCAGTGCAGGTGGGTTTCTTCCAGTGTTTTTCTTCGCTGTATTCACCCATGTGGTGACATTATTAGAGCCTGCAAACTGGACACAGAGGCCATTCCCTCTGACACTACTTCTTGCTGTGCTTGCTCTCAGGAGTGACATGATCTCTTCTGATGGCTGGCTGGCTGGCTCCAACTCCAGCTTAAAAATCCCATTAGATTTCATTTTTTTTTTTTCCTGGAAGACACTGGCATAAATAGGAATGAGGAACTCCAGAAACTATGAAATCATTTCTTTTCCACCCAAACAGGCTGTATGTGGGACATTTTTCCAACAGTAAAGAGGGTTCTGTCAGATTTATTGCCTGGCTGCACAGTTTGCATTTGATTTTCCCTCCTCACCATCACATGGGTTTACTGCCATTTCCATATGGAATAATTAGCAGAATCGGAGATTCACATCCTCAATGCATCTTCTACCACTGAGGCAACTCCCTCTGTTCAAAGGGGCCTGTAAAAATCTTTAATCCCTGTGTGGAGGCAAGACACTTAACCATGAGACTTTCTTGAATGATAAAGAGGAAGCAGATGGAGAAGCCAAAATCTCATCTCTGTTCTGGTTAGTGAGATACTTCCATGGTTAGATGAGTCAACGTTTGACTAGATAGACACCCTAAGGATAGTCATGTTTGTGCCAGAAGTTGGTTTGTCTCCTGAATAACTTTGGCTTGATGGGGTGTTAACAGAAAGTCCTCCTTGGCAAGGTAGGAGACAATTTTCGAAATAGAGGCTGAGTGTCTGTTCAAAAGAAGAAGCAAGTCTCATTCTCCTGATCTTCTAATTGTAGAAATTGGGCTAAAATCCTTATTTGGCATGTTAAATTTTGTATTTTAAGAGTGCATCAGAAAGCATCTCTACTAACTTGTCCCATCCAGTTTGATTTTCAACACTACCACTGAGGATGAAGTCTCAATTCTGGAATGCTCCTGCAGAAGAAATATTTATTTTTTGAAAATGAACCTTCCAGGACCACAAAAACAGCTGCAGTTCATTGATGTTAACTTATGACACACACCCCTCGTTATGTTTTGCGGTATGAACTCAGCTTTCATTACTTCCTGAGGAGAAAAAACTTTGTCTGCCTTCCTGATGGGCCTGTAACTATTTATTCATTTCCCAAGAATGCTAATTCAGTGCATCTCTTTCTTCTCATACTCAAGCCGCTCAGGTAAAATTATGGGAACATCCAATATTATTTTAAAGAAATTCACACTCCATATTTCATTACACTCTCTCATTGAACTGCTCAGCATCTCAGAGCATCCCAATGACAACATCATGCAAGCATGTCTTAATTATGTCAATCCATAAGCATAACGATGCTTGCGTATGAATACATACATTTCTAGCAGTTACAGCTCATAGGTTGTAAAGCTGATGCTCTAATCTGAAGCAGCAGGTTGTTTTGGCCTCTGTTTCTTGTCTGTAAAAACCCAGCACCACATCCTCAGATGTGCTCTGGAGTGCAATGTTAGCACAACATGCAGCTCTGCTGGCTAAGCAAGGGCTGCTGCCTTGAAACAAATCTGAAATGTGTGGCTGGGATTTTAATTTTCCATCCAGGTTCTTAGACATCATTAAGAGTGATGAGGAAAAAAACTTTTTGAAATTAGAATCATATCAAGTGAGTTTACATGAGCCTACAAGCACTTTGACTAGCCATGCTGCCATGCGGTGCTTCTGTCAACATTGTTGGAGTTGGTTTCAGTGATTTATTAATGAAAACAGAGTACATACTGTCAGTTGTGGTGCTGGGCAATCTGTTAAACTGAACCCCTACAATCTTTTGTAGAACAGATGAATGAAAAACTTAAGCGAAAGCAGTTTGCCTAAGAGCAAAACTATGCCTGCTTTTGGAAGGCATTGGGCATCATACAAAACTCCAGTTTGCTCAGTCTGGACACAAACCCAGAGTTGTTTGAAGAGTTTGACCAAGGTTTTCTTGGGTCTTAGAGCTTTGTTTGACCATCCTTTCTCCTCTGTCCCTCCCTGTTCCACGTAGCAAAGGGTTTGCAGAGCAAAATCTGTCTTAGTTTGACTGAACAAACGAAATGTTTTAAAGGAATGCTGCCCTGTAAATGACACGATTCTTCCCCCTTGTGGCACTTTCAGCAGAAATCACCATTTGTGATGTTTACAGCAACTATTTTGCAAATCTGACAGACACAAATCCTTGTGTCTCATTTGTAGCTGCAGGCAGGGAGAGGGACGATGAGAGCAGAGGTTTGAAGCAATATCTGAAGATGACTTCTGTCACTTCTGACATGAGTTCAGGGCACAGCAGTGCTGCACGTCAAAGTAGGGCTGTGACATTGGCTGCCCTGTGGTGCATGGCCTGACAGGACAGTGTTGGGCTCTGCTGAGAGGCTGTTCTGTTTTCAGAGGTCTCACACTCCTCCAGTGACAGTATTTAACTCCCCACTGTCCCAGTGACCACAGGAGTCAGCAAAGGTAGTGTGTCTCTGCAGCAAAGAGACGCTTCTTGGCAGTATCTGATTAGCATCCTGTTCTTCTTTACCCTGGTCCCCCACCATTCATTTAAATAGATAGTCTGGAGGTCAGAAAGGATTCCAGGCATTTGATATGCTGTCAATGCAGTGAAATTATGGTTCCTCATAGGAGATCACTCATTCTCTGACTCAGAGCAGTAGTGACAGGGGATGCATTTTTCATGTACCATTGCAGACCACAGAGGAAGTTTCAGAGGAACTGCAAGTGAATTTCAGGGTGTAATACCATGTCATTAATTTGATGAAGTTATCAAAATATAACCTAGAGGAGGACTTTGCTTGCCACTGCTCTTCCTCTAGTGACCTGGTGTAATAAATCTGCATAGAAAATAATTCTGCTTCTCTACATTTATCTTTATTTTATAATAACTGCCTGAGCTTTTCAAAGTTTGTGACAAAAAAGAAACTAGACATCCTGGAAAGGGGAGGGAATGCTCTCGTGTCACATCACAGAAATTCCTGTTTGAAGCTCTGGTCCTTACTTCAGCCCCATCTTCGAGGCCTGCCTGCAATCAGCATTCAGCCTCTCTTGGAGACTTTCTTGTATCAATGTGAAGTTGTCAGCATTATAAATGAGGCACATCAGTAATTTAACAGCAGAAAAGCACTCCTCACGTTCAAGTTTTTGCACCACCTTTAACTAATGTGGAGCTGTGCTTCACTGAATAGCATCTGCACATTTAACTTCTTTCACTCAGTACTGCAGGCAAAATAAGGGGCACGCACTTCCAATACAATTTTTCCAGCTTGGAAAATCAGAGCCTAGGGCTGCTTTTGACATGAAAAATAAAAACCCATGTGCACTTTCCAGTCTGTTTCAACAGCCTGGCCCAGAGACTCTCTGTAAATTCACTCTGCTGCAGCAAACTATCATTTTATGTTTCATTCTGAGTTTTGAAATAGTAGTAACCTCTTATTTAATTTCCCTGGTAAGTCTACGGAAGAGAACGGAGTATTCCCTGCCATGGATATGCAGACCAATAACTGAACTGCATGATGAGCAATTTCAAAATATCATCAGTCTTTGCCACTGCAGGATATTTTTTCCTCAGTTCTCCTATTTGTTCCCACACAGGTTCCCAAACATTTGATTACCAAAGTGGTCAGATCCATTGTTCAGCTGCAGTTGTTTCGTGGCACTACAGGTACACACTGGCTATAAGCTGAAATGTGCTTTGTGGCTGCTGTGCACTAGTGGAAGTCTCAGGCCATTAACTGAATAACAGCTGTAGACACAGAGGGACTGGGATCTAACATGGCAGCTTGGAAAATCTCAGCTTAAAATGACATATATATGTGTTCTGCAAAGAATGTTAGAGAATTAGCTCTTTATTCACCTTTTCTGATCAAAACAATTAGGCACCACAAAGAGCCGGATCACTAAGGAAAAAGCCAAGACTGGGCTGAGATAGTTCAGCCTAGGGTAGTGGAACAAGCTCATCAAACCATGGTCATTTTGCAAATCACTAATAAAAGCCAGATTCAGCAAGGTTATACAGCACCAGTTTCCCTGTGCCATCAATCAGGGATAGTTACCTTTTTCATATAGCGCCTTGGAAAAGCAGTTCACTGCCAGCAGGCAGGTAGTTCCTTCCCACAACAGGACCAGGAAACAGTCTCTTGCAAGACAACTGAAAACATGTTTCCTGGAGTATGTGTTGGACTATAGCACAGCGACATGGGCACAAATCTGCTTCTGTCTAATGAGTGTGTCTGAGCCATTTAATAATTGCGGTGATGTATGTTCTGCTGACTGCCTGTGAGGGCAGGAGTGCAGGCAGGCCAGCTGTGGGGTGATACTGAATTATTGGATTACAGAGAAACAGCTGTCAGTTCCTGCTCTGGCTGCCACAGCTGTAGGTCAGCTTTGTAAGGCTGTCACCTTTTATAGTTTGGGACACCACTGACTGAAGTTTAGGTTATATCAACATACATTCCCTATCTACACTGATATATTTAAATGCTTGGGTTTTTTTTCCCCAGGGAGCATTTGGCCTTCTGTAACACAGCATACTCAAGAAGGCACTCAGTGCTGGACACTGATTTACAAACTCTGAGGCCAGCATAGACTGGGAACCATCTCATCTGACCACTTGAACAAAACAGAGCATTGGATTTCACCCATTTATTCCTACATTAAGCATAGTTTTTTGGGAATTTGATTGAAGACACTTGAGTCAAATGCACATCAAGATCTAAAACCCCCACTAGCTCCTTTGGCATTTGTTCCCATGGTTGATTCCCCACTCTGCCCCTGCACTTAAAAAATGGGTGTCTATTTTCTCACTTGAAAATATGAAAGGTTTCTTAGTTGGTATTAACTGGTTCACATTGGTTCACGTTATAACCTTTTCTCTGCTGGCACAAAGGGTGGTGTAGGAGCTGGTCCCTCCTCCTGGTGTGGGCAGGAGGATACGAAAATTGAGCCAAGTTGTAGGTGATGCACAAACCTCGACGTGGCTCCTGTGAGCCTCCCCTGGTGCAGATGAGTGCTGCATGCATGGGCTGCCGGCATCACCTCCTCATCCTCACCAGCACCTGAGGGTTTACCTCTCATTGCAATTACTCCGGCATCTCCAGGGTGGAAAGCATGGCCATCCCTCACAGCCTGGTGAACATGGCAGTAAATGAGGAGCTGAAGTGTTTTCCTATCAAGAAGCCGCAACTCCTGAAGTCTCTGCTCTGAGATAAGCCTCAGGTGCAAGGCTTTGTTTTATTTCCGTCTTGAAGTGGAACCTGTCTTGTGAATACCAGGCCAAACTAAACTGCATATTGATTGTTGTGTTGCCTTCCCTGGGGTTGTATTAATAACATCATCAAAGTGCCTGCTACGATATCCTATATTCCTCTGTCTTGCTCCAAACATTGGTTTTCCCTATTTGTCTAACCCTACAGGGAATATAGATTGGCTTATTATTGTAGGAAAACCGTATTTCCATTTAGTTTTGTTTAAGTATCGCTCAGTTACTTCAGGAGTGCATATAACCACTATTAATTATTAATAATGTTGTTTAATTTGGAAGAAATGCTGAGAAAACCAGCAGCTCCTCCATTATTTGTTTTAAAGCAAACCCTGTGATTACCCCAGACCCAGATTCCAGGTTGTCCCGACAGCAGAAGGAGCAGCAGAGCTTCCAGCCTCTGCTTCTGACCTCTGGGAGCTGCGAGCAGCTGCACTGGCAGCTCTCCCCCTCTGCCATGGCTGCAGTGACTCTTGCTGGGAAAAGAAGGGGCAATTCCACCCCTGTGCTGTTGTCTGAGACTGAGACACATGCTGCATGCTGCTATGAATCCCACTGTTTCTATGATTTACCCTGGGACTAAGCGGGGCCCCTCATTATGTTTTCCTCTAAAAACTCAGTGCAGCACCTGAACCTGAGGCTGAAGGACAGTAATTCTGTGTCTACCCTCAGTATCCACCCTTAACTCAAAAGGGAGGTCTCAGACTAGGGTGGTCCTGCTGCTAAAAGCATCATTCTTGTTTTGTGCTGAAACAAGGCTATGCAGAGTAGATACCTCGAGATTATAAAAATATGCCAATATTTCAAAGAGCATAGTGAGGTCAAACTGGACCAATATAATTTGTGTATGCACACACCTCTATCTATCTATCTATCTATCTATCTATCTATCTATCTATCTATCTATCTATCTGTAACACAGATTGTTTCCTGCTTTCTTCCCCAGCTGGGTCACCATAAAGTGTTACATGCTAGAGAAATTCATCTTGGTTTTCTCTCCTAAGCCTCAGTAAACAGATTATGACCTCTGTCATACAGCCACCCCAGACAGGATGACACCTGGGTGTTGCTAAACAACACAGACAGTGTTTACCTATCAGCTCAAGCCCTGCAGCTGCAAAGCTCAAAAAGCATTGCCACGGCAAGGGATCCTTCTGCTTCATGTCAAAAGTGCTGACCAGCCAACACCATTTTTGCAAATAGATTTGAATGTCTCCTGTATTGGTGAGGCCAAGTAAGCTCTATGTGCACAACACCTCACCCATCTTCTTTCCCTCCTCCTCTTTTTTGTTGCTGTCCTACATTTCCCTCTGCCTTCACTGTATAAACTTGCCATTGTTATTAATACCTTGCTTCTTGTTCCTTCCTGCCTTGACTTTATAAGGGAAGAACAGAGAAGCAGCCCCCTTGGAAAGAAATAAATGTTATTGCTACGAGGGGATGAAAACTGCACTACTCCAGGGCTGTAGGCTCTCACATTGCCATTGTGTTTCTGGGAGAGCCAGAAAAAGGAGCTAAAGTCCTTAAACTACCCATATCACATGAGCTATAAAACCTGAGAAAGTGTGCCAGGAAGCCCTGAACATCTTGGGCAGACAATACTGTTACAACAATAAATTTATTCTCTGAGCTCATCCTGCTTGCAGGTGACAGATACATGTGCAATCCTATGATTTAGCACAGGCCTTATGTGTCTAAGTCTGGTGTCAGAGGAAAGCTATATTTACCAGAAATGGTGCTAGTATCTGGTGGTATTTGATTGCCTTGCGTAGGAGAAAGCAGAGGTTTCCCTGATGTGAGCTGCTGCAAGGTACATGAGGCTCCATGTATCAGACTGACTTCATCTGGAAAGGGAGCTCAGAGAACAGGGCAATACAGACCAAATGTCAAAAAGACATTAACGTACTGGGGAATGGATAAAGCAGAAAATTTAATATTTATTCTGTCGAAAAAGCTGTTATGACAGCTCAGATATATGTCTTGGCTGTGTTGTGTTATTGTAACAGACAAATTACTTTACTGTTGAAACTTATTTTATTTTTAAAAGGACAGGAAACCTGCGAATGAGGGCTAGTGTCTATACTTCATTGTAACAGGAGATAATAATTGGTGCAGGAATGATCAGAATTACTAGTTTCTGCTAAAGCAGCCTGTGTTATGGCTGCATCGACCTTTAAGCAATGTCTGCTGAAGTACCTGCTTGTTCCTTCTCACCTTGGCATCTTGTTCCTATGCTGCACTTCCCTCCTTTGTTGTGCCTGGCACAGCTGCTTGTATTGTCACACCACGAACTAGATCAGAGAACTTCTCTGAAAGTCAGCTTGCATTTCCTTGGCTGTGCTACTTTTCAGACAAACCAAAACATCGATTCAGTTGATGATCTGGAAATACAAACCCTTGTGTCAGCATGATGGAAGAGGCTTAGGTTAGGAATGAGCTCCTGGAGGAAGGTAGAGTGCTACAAAAACCGTAGCAGCACTGCTACCAAATGTGGGGAAACTCTACTAATGCAATGTCCTGAGTCTCTCAGCCACACTTACTGGTCACTTCAGGCCAGCATAAGACCACAAGTCTGTAGTTCAATTCAATGCTTACTGAAATATATTAATGGGCCCCATTCTCTGGTCTTGCTTCTCTTGCTGCATCATGATTAACTCTGAAGTTATTATGCTGTAAACGAGTAATATATTCAAATCTATGTATGCTCAGAGGGCAATGTAATCAGGTTATCTGACAATTTGTGTTCACATGCTGAAGCACTAAGACTAGCAGCAGCCATCTAGCCAGGTGGCGCCTTACGAAAACATCTTTATGCTTCAAAGTGGAAGCCAAGATAGACAAACCTCCTTTACTGCAGGAGCCAGGAGAAAAAATAATGCCATTATTTAATCAGTTATCATGAAAGGAAGGGGTGGGAGTGGGGCAAAACCATATAAAGTAAAATTCTGCTCCAGGTGATCTGTCTCACTCCAAGGCTTCTCCTTCTTTACAGGTTGCCTGGTCCATCCTTGCTGCTGACCTGCTCTCACAGTGCCAGACAGTGCAGGTAGGAAGCCCCAAAGGCTACAGGCATTTGTCCCTCTACCAGACTGCACGACAGCAGCTGCAAAGGTTGCCAGCAAGGATGTCAGCCCAAAACAAACCTCTCCCAGTGAAAATCCTTACCTGTAAAATGGGGAAGATGGTGCTTGGACACCAGGATTTCCCTGAACCTACAGTATCTGTTACAAGTAGGCAAACTATAATGCGCACTTACTCTTACCTACTCAATGGCTTTATTTCCAAGGAATTTTGCCAGTTTAAATTTCCATATATGTCAAATAATTATGCAAGAACATCCATTTTTAACTTTTTGAAGTTCATTTTTAGTCCTTCTTTAGCAGTTTCAAAAATGTAATCCAAATTATCATGACTCTGAAGAATCCAGATAAGAAACACAATGCATGTGTGAACATCACATTTATGACAATGATTTTTAGCCTGAAAATTAGTTTTATGAGATTACTCTGTCTGCACATCAGTCATTTCCCTTACAGTTTCTGAATCCTCTGCTTTATGTCAGCCAAGTCTGACAGAAGTGTCCAGATCTCAAAGGTATTCAGATTCCTGAAAGCTTCATGTCATGTACATCAGCTTAGTGGACTTTCATGAATTCCCCTTCAAGGGAAAGTTAAGCAAAACCACCATTACTCCCTCTTCCTGGCAGTGGTGTCTCACTGCACTGGCAGACAGGCAGCACATATGCTGAGGTTTGTTGCCTTTGCCTTGGAGTACCTTACTGGGAACACTGGGTTGTTGCAAAGGAGTTAGAAGAGCCACCAGGCAGGCACAAATCCATAAGAAAGCACTTCTTATTTTTCTCACTCAAAGGTCAGTTCCAATACTGAGTCTCTTGGGCTTGGAGTGCAGGCAATAATGAATGCTGGTGTTGCTGTGGTCTGTTGTCTTCTCTCACCCTAGAGCCTGAAATATACATCATGATTTAGTAAATTAAGATGGAATTTCAATGTTGTTTGAAACGGTATTGATTCCACCTCAAAAGCCAAGTGGCAGGGTAGAAGCATGGTAGTATATAAGGGACGCAAAAAGTCGCAGGTTGTTATGCGGTAGGAAGAGGAATGAGCTCACATGGTAGCTAATACAGAGAAAATTTTGGAGAATCACTTCTAGAGTTTTCTGCTTTTTATTTGTCATGTTTGACAAAAAAGAATCTCGAAATATGTTTCTTGAAATAAATGCTTCTAGGTCAATAAACACTTCTTCCACCTTCTAGTATTGAAGAGCTTATTTTCACTAATAATTCGTATTGACAAAGCCTTTACAAGTTGTAGCAAGATAGATTTTTAACTATAGCATGGAAAAATCCTTTATGTCTTCTGAGAAACCTTTGTGAGAAGCAGTGGCTCAGCTCCTGGTTCTGAAAGAGTCCAGGCTGCAGCAGAAGCCAGACACCACAGCTGACCCACTGGTCAGCTGCACCAGAGCCCACCAAGAGATGGGATCAGGGAGCTACCACTGCATTTTTGGTGGAACACTTTTTCCATCTTCCCCTCAAAGACCTGTATCACATGTATTTCAGGCAGTATTTTGTCCTCTGTTCTAGTTGGTAAGGATGTGGTGTTGTAGCTGTTTGACAAATGGCTGTGATACACCGGAGAGCAATAGAGGAAGAGACTGAAGTACTGTGGCAGTAGAATAAATACATGGGAGAGCTGATGCTACTTATGGGGGTCTCTGCCCTTGCTATGTGACCTGGCACATGACAGACTGCCTGTCTCAAGCTGCTAAGATATATATGGCCACAAATGTTTGATCACATTTAATGAATAAAATACCAATACGTAGTGTTACAAAACACTCTCTAAAGGATGTCTGTCTAGCCATCCATCTATCATTCAACAGAAGTGGAAGGGAAGGTAAATGGAAAGGCAGGAGGTTCCCCTTGCCACTGTCCATTGTCTTCATCAATGGGGAATGTTTGCTTGGTCTCGGCAGAGATGTCAGCTCAACCTCATGAGCAGAGGCCTGCTGCCAGCTCTCGTAGCTCCCCTGCTTTCCTTTGGAATGGCAGCAAGGTCTGTGCCCAGCATTGTGTGGAGGGAAAATCAACACAAATCCTTTGGAAATGATGACATGATACCTCATCACCAACTTTATAGGAACATAAAAATAAATATGTCTGCATTAAATAACTTACTGTGATTTATTCACTTGATTCAACAGTTACAAACTTGTAAAATTGTTTTCTTGGTATATTACTAGGAAGTACATGTTGTTTAAGCACTGGAAAGACAGAAAGACATTCTGTGAAGATTCAGGCTTTTCGTTAATATTTTAAAATCTATTGTATTCACATATACCTGAAAGGTGATAAAGAGAGATGATAAAATCAACAAAGTGTTCTTTTCATTTCTTTATGAGATTTCTTGTCGGGGGAGGTGGGTCATATTTTCAGATGTACTTTGCAGCAGCATCCTGAAATAAAGTTGTCTGAATGTACAACCAAATTATTACAAACAACACAAGCAGGAGCAGCCCTGTCTCGGACACAGATCACATAAATTTGTGCTCAGGCTGACTCCAGCCTGCCGTCCCCTGGTTGCTTTTGGTAGTCCAAGGATCTTGCACTCCTACTTCAGGCCAGCTGGCAACACGCACCTATCTAAATTAACTTAAGCAAAATAAGGTCTGACTGTGCTGCTAGTGAAAACATGGGAAGAACTATAAGCTAATTCACAGATATTCATATTCAAGTGTTATATTAGGCTTAAATTATTTAGTAAAAAACAAACAGTTAATTGAGATTTTGTATGTTGTTTATTCAGTTGTCATCTGTTGACAGGGGAAATGGGTCAGCACAGGAAGTATCAGTAACATAACGGTAATCTCGAGAGGTCTAGTTCACTTCCAAATCTTTCTGCATGTGGTTTTAGCTTTGAATTAAACCACAAAAGTGGTAAATTTGACACTGTAAAAAGAGTGATGTGTTAGAACATTAGACTTAAACAGGATTATGCTTTAAATGGAGGAAAAGTGCCGGGCCTAGTTAATCTTTAAAGGCTTTAAGAAAGAGTAAATATTCAATATTTTTTTTCTGTGAAAAACAAACAAACAAAAACCAAACCCAGTGTTTTACAATATTAAAGAATACAAACATGTAGGTATAAATTAATTTATTCTTAAAGTAACTGTTTCAGAGACAGGATCGTAGCCATTAACAGTTCTTTAATATTATTAAAGCATTTAATATAATGAAATTTCTGATGATAGTCAGAAGTTTATTTTTATTAATTACCTCTTTTTGCTATTATAGTATTTTCACATGCTTTGTGTTTCTATTTAATGTGGTGTATTACAATATAAGCTCTAAGCTGATCAGCTTTCCCATGTCAAGTCCAAGTAGCCCCAGTGAAATCGAGGTCACAGGTTTGAGCACGCTGCTCTGTCTCGACCCAGTCGAGAACCTCATTATCCACCTTTTGAAATGATTCAGCTGTGGAAGGGATACACTTACATAATGTCCACTTCGGACAAATAACAGCAGCTCTGCTTTTAAAGATAAATGCTCTGCAGCTCCTGCTGCCATTTAGTTCTCACAATTTACTCTCTCTGTAACATGTCAACCAGAAAAAATAGTATGAGCAAAAACCAGTGATGACCAGAAAAGAAGAAATCAATGAAAAGGCAGGTGAAAGCAGGGATTAATGCTACCTTAAAAAAGGTACATAAAAATATTTGAGTTCTGCCTGTTTATCAACAATCATCACACCACATCAGAGCATTTTCCATTTCACCTGGAACCACTGTATCCCTCACAATGGGTGCCTCTCTGGCATGGCAGGAACAGGGGCTTCTCCTCCATGGCCAGAATTCAAAAGCTCAGACCAGAATCAAGGGGTTGTCTTTGCTTTAGCTATGGAGATCTGGCTGCTCCATAGATAAAGATCTGGCCATAAATGCAGTTATTGGTGTTAGTGGCAGTGTACGTAACCGTGCTTTGCGGAACCGCTGCAACAGTGAAAGTCTGAAATCTTCAAGCAGATCTCTGCATAGTTTCTCGTAGATGGATGTCCTGCACAGGTATCTAGGCACAAAAGTGCCAACATCTACCATGATTTCATGTTACAGCAACTAATAGCAACTGGAACTGCTCTCCCAGAATCTTTAATGCACTATGAGGCAAGAGGGAACGTGGTTTGGCAGGCAGAGCAGACCTGGTTTAGCAAAGTGCTTATGTGTCACTGAAATCAGTGGGCTTAATTGCTTTGCTGAACCCAGTCCAAAGAAACAAAAAGCAAGATGGTTAAGCTGCAAGGCCTGGACATATATATCTTTAGTCTGGAACACTTAGATCCTTTATCAATATCATGATTCTCCCTAATAATTAATGGTGGTTTAGAAGTTTCAAAGGAAGTACATGCCTTACTTTTCTGGCCCTGATGTAGCAAACATTTTGGTGTTTGTGTAACATTATTCATGCAGATAGCGCCATTTTCTTAAGAACAGAAAGACACAAGTGGAGCACGACAACAGCCTCTTTTCACAGGTCAGATCTGTATTTTTAACATCTAAATCATTTAAGCATTTCTACCAAGGTTATACAACTGCTAGAGACATCTGGACCTAATACTGAAATGTTCCCTACTGCAATCTGTGTGCATGCAAATATTTCTGTGCCAGAATATCTGTTTTAAACTCTCTTCAAAAGAAAGTACAATAAGCTCAGGGAGTTATATTTTTTCCAGTTGTTTTTCTTTAAATAGTAAACACACCTCAGACAAATAAAAATAAACAATTCCAACACCAGTGTTGGAATAATGCTTTTACTCACTGGCTAGTCAGAACCTATACAGAATGGCTGCATTTGCCCTAATTAATGGCCCATTTTCAGGAGCATCTTTTAATTAACAGCTGACATTTCAGCAGCACTAACTACAATGTGCTGTGCAATTATCACCTGGCCTACTTCTGTGTGATTCAAATGCTCTTGGAGAAAAAGGCACTATGCCTTTTTTTTTTTCCCAAAACTTTTACAGAACAGAGAGAAACTTTTACAGAACCTGGCAAGAGAGAACTGAGGAAGAGGGAGGAAAGATGCATCTTCAAAGGGATGTACAGTGGAGTTTCACAGTATAATTAGCCTGACCCAGCGACTGGCTGCCCCCTCAAAAGAGGGGCACCTGCTCACACATCTCCTAGCTTTGCTCTAGGCCATGTATTTCTAACCCACACACTCTCCTCAAATTTTGACAAGGGGAAAGTCAGGAACAATAATACAACTGAGCCTATTTGATAGCTTAGTGCTGCTAAAACAGTACCTAGGGGAAAAAAAAAAAAAAAAAGGTGGCCTTCTTATTATGCTTTCCTCCATCTTCTTTCCCTTATTTTGTGTCCCTGTGTCTCACCTGGTAGCAAGCCAGGCTCATTCAGTTTCTGCCCTGGAATGAAAATGTGCTTAGAGCAGTTTTCTGCTAGTTCAGTGAGCTCAACTGGCTGTCTGTGCAGTCACCCTTGGTACTCATTCTCAGGAAGGAGAAAGAAGGAATGTGGGACCACCAACCCTAAGCAGAGCTGGCCTGTTCTTTTAAGCTGTACTGTCAATTGAGCAATCTTGTGAAATAAGATCTTATTTTGTGTAGGAAGGTAAAGCACACACCAGCATGTTTTTGTACTGTACACATTTCCTGATAGAAAATTGATGTCTAATTAAATAGTACTGTGGTAAAGTGAAAGGTGGGACCATGTGTTAGGGGCCTGCTGACCCTTTTGGCAGCAGCTGAACTGAGCCCACTCTTCCACTGGTGAGCTGTAACAAGACAGAGGACTTTGCTGAACAAGAACATGCTTTACTCTACCAGTTCAAATTGATCCATATCGCATGCAATAACTTAAGTAGCTATTAATGTTTAAATGCATCAATATTTGCTGGGTCACTGAGAGAATGAGCAAACACCAAGCTATAGCCGTACTGAACCTCCCTCCTGCTCTCTGGCCTGATGAATATTTCATTATGCTACATCAAGTGAAGTAGCTTTCATCACGGAGGCCTGGGCTTCTTTCCCCAGCTGCCCTACAACACAGCCCAGCCTGCTGATCATGGCACATTCCCCAGAAAAATGGGGTGGTTTGCCTGGGTTGAAGAGGGTGTTCAGCCCAGCTGGGTGCCACTTCCCATACCTTCCCACCACCAGAGGTGGGTGTTTCTTGGCCTCTTCTTCCAGCCATGTCTAGCTGGACACTGGGGTCAGCTCTGCTGGTTCTCACAGAGCACACAGGATGGGCTCCTTGAGCAACGTGGGCAGAGAATGTAAAATCAACACGTCATGGTAGGATGGGCATGGACCTACCTGGGAAGAGCTGAGGCCTTTGCGGATGTAACCAGTGACCCAATCGTGTGTGGGAAATAACCTCAGTCTCGCATGCTGGTGGCTTTAACTCATGAGGTGGACAGGCTGACATACAGGTGCCTGATAAGGTTGCATGGTGACTGCCCTGTCCCCAGTCAGCCCCTGCCTAGCAAAATCAAACCACACTTAACTTGGTGTGGAGGGCTGTGTTTAGAAAGCTGCGGCAGCTCATGGCTATTTCAGACATCTGCAGTGGGGCCAGGAGAGACAGCTGGGGTAGCAGCCTTGTTAGATAGCCTGATATAAATTGTCTCTTCCCATGAATCACAGCTGCCAGGCACCAATGGGATTTGGAAACCTCTACGGCTAGGCAGTGAGGAAAAGCTGTGTGCCATGATTTTGGATCCAGAAATCTAAAATTTAGAAAGATTTCAGAAATCTAGAAAAATAATGCAGGTATCCACATTATTTTTGTGGATCTAATCTTTGGAATATGCATTAGACCATCCTTTAGGTCATTACACTTCCACACAGAGCTGATTATATTTGTCTCCTAAAAATTACAGTCAATGGACCCTCTATGTGGGGTCATATATAATTTATTATCCAATAATTTCTGAGATCTAAGCCCGGATCTGTCATCAGTTTGTTCCACGGCTCTGAAAGGAGTTTGTAAAAATAGCACTAGGGAGCTCTGAATCTATTGGAATCCAATATTTCAGTCTGGCAGTCTTGGATCCCAGAGTGAGGCATTGCTCTTTCAGCTAGTACACCATCGCCAGCTTCTGTGTCAGTGATGAGGAATGGGAACATGCTAAATAATTCAGGTGGTGACCTGGCTCTCCCAGGGTGGTACTGCTTTAGCAATGCAAGGAGCAAGTGTGATTGAAATCAGTGAGATTGTTTCCATGAATGAGAAACTTTTTTTTTTACTTTTTTTTTTTTCCTTCTTATTGTACAGTCGAACGTGTGGGGACCAGTATCACCATCCTGCTGGAAGTTACAACCTGCAAGGGATCTGTAGTGTCTCTTTTCTAAGAAGATCCCATCACCTGTTTGATTTCCTACAGTCCTCATTCTGCACTCTTAGTATATCCTATTCTATTCATCATATCGTAGAATCATAGAATAATATAGTGTCCTGAGTTGGAAGGGACCCACAAGGATCACTGAGTTCAACTCCCATTCCTGCATATGACAACCCCACAGTTCATGCCATGTGTGTGAGGGTGTTGTCCAGTCTCTTCTTGAACACTGTCAGGTTTTGGGCTATGACTGCCTCCCTGGAGAGGTGTATAATACAGCACAATAAAAACAGAAGTGAGGCAAACTGTTGTTTATGGAACTGAGGGTCAGGTTTGTGCTACTTTCACTAAGTGCTGCTAGGTGGCAATATGTTACCTAGAAAACGAGCATCACTCTCCTGTATTTTGGAGGTAGCTGGGATGTGTCTGGGCATTGCTCTGCTCAGAATGGGACAAGGCCTTGGAGCACTACCCGGTGAGAGCTGCTTCAGTTACACAGATTTCCAACTTGGTGCTGAGGTTTTCCAAAAACAGGTTTTTCCAGGACAGAATCCTACTAGTAAAATCTCTCCTCTGTGAACCCAAGACAAAAAATAAGAGGCAAGCCTGCCGGTTTGCAATATTTCTGTTTATACTGGGACTGTTGTAATAAGGGAATGAACCCTTCTGTTGTATAAAGATGTTGTCACCTGGAACTAGACTATTTTGTATTCTCAGAGGATTCTTTTAACCACATAAAATCAAAAATATCTGTTCAGAGTGCAAAGATTTTGTTTTTCCAAATGTATGATTAATTGAAATCCTCTGCATGTTCAATCATAATATTTAATCAACTAGACCAACTTCAGGACATCTGTATTGACAGTTGGGTTGAAAAACAGCTTTAATAAAGGTGGAGAAGATGTATTTCCAGATAAATCTTTCAGCCATGCTACAGATACTTAAAACTGAGTCATCTTATGTATGTGTATTAACAAGAAACTAGTAATAAGGACTGGTTTGTATTTGCATATTGCTTTGAATACACAAAGTATTCTGCCTTGAAACAAACGTTTATTTCCCTTGATCTGGCTCCTGGCATGGCAGCCCACTTTTGCAATGGGGGAAACCAACTGCCAGGGGAAGGGCAGAGAGAGCAGGGCTGTAACAGTGCCAGTTTATGCCAGCTGTAAATGTACACAAAATTACAGTTTGAGGATTACTGCCTCCTGATGCCGGGGTAGTCTGCAGCTGGCTTGACACTTCAGCCCAGCTGTCAGAGTAGGGGTGCAGGTGAGGGGCTTTCTAGCAATGCAAGCTATTGGAGCAGGAAGCAAAAATAATAATGACCTGCTTATGTGGGACGTAGCAACCTTGGAGCTAACCAGCATCTTCTGCAACAACACTCTTTAAACTTAGACTGAGTTTTCAGTGCCCGGGGTCACCTGTAAGAGAGTGTGGCATGGTGGAAAGGACACCGCTTCACCACTGCTGTTTAGGCTGCCGGTCCCAAGTCAGCCTCGGACTCGCAGGGGCTCGATATTCTTTTTACTTTGCTTTGCCCCGCGCCTTTCCCGGCATCCGCTGCTCCCCGCGGCAGAGGCCTGGGTCCAGCCCTTCACGGGCCCGGCCCTTCACCGACCCGCAGCCAGCCGCCATCGGCCCGGCGCGGCGGCGGTTCCCGGCGGGGCCGCTTTCCCCGCGGCACCGCCCGCCACTGCCCGACCGGCGACCGGAAGGGGAGCGGTGGGGCCAGGTCAGTGCCCTCCCGCGGTCCTCCGTCTCCCACCGCCACCCCGGGGCCTGCGGCGCTCGGGGGCTGTTCCTGGCGGCTGGCCGGGACCGCGGCGGGGGGCGAGCAGGGCCTGTGCGGGGGACCAGGGCTGTTGCGGGGCCGTGAGGCTTGCCGTGGAGAAGAGGAAGGGCAGGGGCGGGCCAGAGCTTCGGGCCGAGGAGCGGCCTCGGGCCTGGCGGGGGCGGGCGGGAGGCGCGGTGCGGCCCGGTCCCCGCGGGGCCGCTGGGTGCCCGGAGCAAAGGCGAGGAGGCCGCGCCGCTGCTGGAGCGAACGTTCGTGCTTCTGCCTTGGCTCTTGCTCGGCCTGGAGACCTCGGGTCTTATTTTGGGAACAGCCGGTTATTTCCCCCTTCGGTCCCACTCGGCACAGAACCCTCCCATGGCTCTTGATTTAAAGTACATAAATAAATAAAAAATGGCCCGTGGCAGGAATGCTTGCCTCAGTTAGACCAAGTGCTGCAGGCACTTGTTGGGATTGGGCATCGTGTAAGGTCATGAGAAAGAAACCTCTGCTGGGAAAGGAGTTTCCCCCCTCTCACCCTCTAGTCTTCTCTTTATTTCCAGGGTGCTGCCGTGCAGGATGCCTTTGAGTCCCAAAATTTAGTGTGAGGAGGCACAGGCTGTCCTGGGCTGCTGCTGCTGGTTCCCTGTGCCATTATAGGGGAGCTCCCAAGAATCATGTTGTGTGGCCAGTCCTGAGCTCAGGATGCGGTTTTGCTGTTGCTGTCAGCAAGAGCATTTACTGGTGGTGATGGTAGGGAGACCAGTGGTAAAGAACAGTGTACTAGGTGGAGTTCAGAGCACTGCACAACTGCAAAACTGGGAAAGCATTGGTATTTGCGGTTGCAGCTAGAATGAATTTATCCTTACACTTTTTGTGGTTTATGATTTGGTGATCAAAAAGCAACCAATCGGTTGTGGTCGTTTCTCTTCCTGTGAAGGAGCACATCTGTTCATTTTAAAGGTGTCCAGAATACACCTGGTGGGCAATGAGCTTTATGTGAAATTAAAAAGTATTTTCTGTCACTGTTACAGTGTCCTTCACTGACAGAAGCAAAGAAAACCTCTTTAGATTAAAGCATTAAAAGATAAAGGGCCTATGTGCTTTTTGCAGAAGATAACAGATTCTTACTTTCACCCTCTGCTGTGAAACTCAAGATCTTGTACTCACCATGTGTCCAAAACCAAATGTTTCCATAAATACACAGGACACTACCTAAAAAGACGTATTCTGCAAGCTGTTTTGCATCCTTGAATGCCATTACTTTTCACTGGACTTGGGGATGTTTCTTTGTGATTTTTTTTTTTTACCAGGTCTTCAAAGTAATTAAAATGTTTTTAAAAGAACATATACTTGGTTAGGAACAGAGAGACAATTCATGTCTAAACCTTAGCCTGCAGGGACCATTAGTAAATACAAAAGTAAACAAAGAGCAAATAATTTGGGAAACACATAGCTTTCTATCCCTGGAATTGAGCTGCTTAGAAACAATGGAAAAGAAACAAGGAAAAAAGAGAGGTAGAAGCAGAAAAGAGGTTTAAAGGATAGGCCAGCTAAAAACTGAAACCAAAGAGACTTTACAATGTGTAAAGGCCTTTTTTTTTTTTTTTCATAATTTATTTAACATGTGCATGAATTTAAGCCATTTTATTTAGTTAATGTGGACATCTTCTTACTTCTTGTTCACAGCTTCTGGACAGGTAAACATTATTTCTAATGCTGACATCTAGAAACTAGGAGGACCAAACTTTTTGTTCTTTTCTCAAGAGAAAATTAGAAGCTAAAAACCCCTGTCCTTTATAATACCAGCTACATCTAAAGCCTGTGTATAGAGAAGTCACATTGGTGATCCCACCTGATTTGTCTACAATGTGGCTGCCAGAGACCGTGTACTAAAAGTTTGAACAGGGTTCAGCAAGTTTGAGAGCCACAGCCTCTGGAGAAAGGCGTGGACTTGAGGTGGCTTCTGTTGAACTTGGTAGAAATTCTGCTTTGTGTAGAAATGCCATAGAGGGAGTGCTTTTTCCTTCTCAGGGAGGCAGAATTTCCCAAGGTTTGTTTAGTTTCTGCATTTGTAAGTTACATTTTGTCAGCAGGTTTTCTGCTGTGGGTCCCTTAGCATGTTTGAGACCAGCTCGCTGCATTCTTCCAGCTAAGGGAAAGTCAGCTGGAGAGGTGACTGCCCTCAGCTTGTGTCAGCTGGTAATTATTAGTGGGAAGAACCTGTCAGGTCAGGTGTTTAAGTTAACCTAACACACATCACTGAAGGAAGGGAGAGAGATGTGTAAGTGGGTGAAGTAGGTGGAGGCCTCAGTAACCTTCAAGTGAGGGGTGGTGACAAGCAGCTGGTAACAGTGGCCTGTTGAGCCAGTGCTGGGGAGGAGCTCTGCAGGTGAGACCTCCCTCGTGTGCTTTTCTTGTGTCTGAAGGCAGGGTCCAGTGACTTCTCTTCACTGTGAGACATGTCTTGATTTGTGTCCAGACTGGCCCTCTTTGATCTTGGTGTTTCTGAATGCCTTCTCTCTGTCCAACACTGGATTTTTTTTTTTCTTTCCCCCACAGTCACCTACCAGCCCACTATCCTAGATTCCAGTCAGTTGGTGTTAATGATTTTCATTCATTTTCAACCTACTTTTTTTTTTTTTTTGTTCTTCTGCAGATGGACTATTTGCATGCTTGGGTTATATTTCTCTTCCACTCTCTGCCTTTTCATCTACCTTCACATTGTAGGGTCAGTTGTGCTAGTCTTCAGTACTGGGTCACCACTTACTTTCTATTCATTAGTCAGTCAGTGTAGGAACCTGGTGAAGCATTCAACAGTCACGCCCACTGCTCTCTAGTACAGATGAACGCCTTCTGCAGTGACTGGTAAGGACACACACGTGGGGCTGAACTGTGAATCATCTCATCATCATCTTCAGTTCACATGTTCTGTCCTTCATGCCCTGTGTTTGCACTTCTGTGCTTGTCACTGAAACTGCAGCTGCTGAAGGTCTTCATCAAGTCAGGTTCTTCTGAGCTTCTTGACCTGTCAGATGCCTTTGATGCGTTTGGCGGTGTGACAGAAGTGCCTTTCTAATTTTTTTTTTTTTAATGTCACTTGAATATTTTCTTCTCCCTGTGATTTCTTTTGTGGATTTTGTATGTTGGATCCCTTTATTTCTGCTACACTTTATCTCAGGATGTCTTAATCCAAAACTAGAAATGCAAAGGCAGCTGTTTTTTTTCTGCAGGTGACTGGCAGGTCTGTATCTGCCCATCACACCTGTCACGTCCTGCCCTATGTCCAAGGGCATCCTTATTTCCCTGATGCCTTGAAAACACATCCCTGTATCTCTTCTCCCTGTTTTCTTTTTCTCTGACTTGCATCAATAATTCAGGCACTGTCTTTGAGTTGGAATTTTCCCTGCTCGTGTATTTTAATGTGCTGATTATTTCTGTGTAACTGCTCTGTTGTGTGGCATTTATTGTTAGTGCATGCCCCTCAGATGCTTGTTTGGGCTCCCAATGTCCATCTCTCTGATTTGCCTCAGTTGTTCTACCTGTCCAAGAAGTTGCTACCTACATCTCTTACCTATTGCTCTGGTCAGCTGTCTTTGTGCTCACTACTAATTGCAGCTGACAACATTGCTGGAAGAGAAAAACTGGGGTTGCAACAGAGTATTGGTGAATGGCTGATGTGTTTGTTCAAGAGTTGGGGTTTATTAGTTTACAAACGAATCTGCTCAGTTAGGGAGTGTGGGTGCTGGTGTTATCCCTATTATTTTTTTATTAACATTATGAGAGCTGAATTTTAACTAGGCAGTTACCAGAGGCTTTCAGAAGGCCTCTGAGACATACACAAAAATAAGTATGTTGTGTGTGTGTGTGTGTGTCTGCATGTAGATACATATATTCTTCTTGAACAATGTATCATTCCTTTGATACTGAAGTGGTGACATTGAATAGGTGTTCATATTAACCCACAGTCGGCTAGCCTACAGGCAAGTGCAAAAATCACTTGAGTGCCAAGTGGGTTTTAAATTGTTCTATGTGAGAGGTACAATAACTGTGGAATGAACAGCTACTGATGTCCATACTATGGGCTTATCTTTTAGTTGTCACCAGTGATACGTAAAGCTGTAGCAGTTCTAAAAACATTTGGAAGATGCTAATTGCCCACAGTATTTGTTATTCCTGTACTGTCAGAATTTTTTTTCACTATTAAAAAAATGCATAAACTGTGTGCTGCAGATGTTAATGGGTAGAGCATGTCTGATTTTTTTACATTAGACAGAGACTTCATTTCTGTGTCTCTAAATAGATGTAATTATGTTAAATAGAAAAATATGAAAATTTTAGTGTAATAAATGTCTTTTGGCTTGTCCTACAACATGGTGCAGGTTGCTGCAACATATCTGTCTTGCACTGCTTTCACTTGCAGTACAAAAAAATCATTTTCTGTCATGCCATAGATTGCGAGTGCTCCATACTGATTGAAATTTTGAATGTTGTTTGTCAGAGATCAGCAGAAATCCCTTTAGTTAGAGAGAGCTGGGGCTTAAATATCATGCTTTTCCTGAGTGGCTAGCTTTCTCCGAGTGAGCTGTTAAAATAGTCTTGTTTTTATTAAAAAAGTACTAGGTACTGACTGGTACTAGAAGAGACGGTTTTAAAGAAAATAATTCAATGATAATACCTTGGATGAGTCATTAATCATGAGTCATGATCAGCAGGCAATGGTGTCCAATTTGTTTTCTAATCCCGCACTTGCTGATGTTCTTTATTACCATAGTGATAATATTAAAGAGCTGTTAATGCATATAACCACGCGGCTGAAAATTACAGACGTTTTTTGGTGGAATGAAATTTCCATATCTTAAGTCTGTTTTGCTCTGTACATTTTTTGACAGGAGAAATCTAGGTAGTATAAATGTGATCAAACAAGTACAACTTGACAGGGAGCTAGGTTAGCAGAACAGACTTTTAAAATTTATTTTTCGTCTTTGCTTTCAAGCCAATCATTGTGGCTTCCTAGAGAATTAAATCCAGTCTTTCTTCTTATGAGGGCTGGGGAGGTTTAGTATTCATTAAAAATTGTGAGCTAATTGTTCAAGCTGTACTTTGCAAGGAGAACCTGAACTATTCATGTTTTTAATGTTTATTCTCTATTGAGCAAAAACTAGTAGATGGATGGAAAGTTTTATTGCATGAACGTATGTTAGAGAATCGCTACTACATTTTTAGAGAAAATGGAAGGCTGATTCTCTTCTGAGAGTCTGAATATAAAAAGAATCATTTAGCTAAGAAATTAGCTTTGGAAACCTGCTTTCACTCTTATATAAAATTTTACTAAGAGAAGCTCTAAAAGGTGCTGGCTGAAATGTTGCAGACAATATTAGAATATGCATAGAGGGAGAGTGTTGGGATGCAGCAGCAGCAGCTGGGTGGTATTATTTATGAAGTAATGAACCTTGTATTCAGTTAGATTTTTAGCTTGATTAAATTTTAATGAGTTTTATTAGTTTACACTTGAGTGTAGAAAAGTTGATCATGACAGATTAAAACCTTGAATTTATGAAGGAACTTGGAAGACCTTTTAAAGTGTCTTACCAGATGTTGAGAATGATCCCTTTACCTATTCCAGTGTATATGACCTTACAATGCATAGATTCGTGTAGGCCTCTCTACTTTCTCTGTGTTGAAATTGTGAGATAGTGCTGTATTTGTGAATGTGATGTAGCGGGACAGGTATGAATCTATTGGCACGATGCATACTCCTCCATATCCCATAATATGATTGCTGTACAAACTCCTCCATTTCAATGAGGATTTTATTTGCCCCAACAGAAGCATTTTCCAATCTAGTGAGGGATGGTGCAGCTGGAGACAAGATAAGTGTATACCTGACAGGATTGTTCACTTCTTTAATTATAAACTAGTGGTGTGTGCTTTTCTAATGTGTCTTTGTTTGTTCATGTGTATATAATATGTTAAAAATTTCAGGTACATAGAAACAAACAAACAACATTGCATAGCTGTATAAAAGGCAAGTGCAGTGCTCTCTATATAATACTGTGATACGCTTTTCCTCCTTTGGGGCACTGCACAGGTTCTGGTGCTCAGTGCCGAAGTGAGATTAATTTAAAGTGGAACTGGAATGACTGGAAAAAAACATATATAGCTACCAGTGGCTAGGAAGTCTAACTAATGTTAAGATGGAGTGTGATAAATGTGTTAATGGAATTGGGTGACAGGGGATGGACAGCAGTATAGGAATGGTCTTTGGTTCCTAATTTTTGTGTTCCTCAAGTATTTCTTTTAGAAAGGTCTTGTGGTGTAATAGTTGTTTACAGAAAAACAGTAGATTCTGAAAACATCCAGACTCTGAAAAGCAGGGGTTTTAATAGCACTTCTCCTCCAACACAGGTGTGGGCCTTTTTTGTGTGTTGTTTTGGTTGGTTGGTTGGTTTTGTTAGTTTGGTTTTGTTTGTGTGTTTGGTTTTTTGGGGGTAGGGGAGTGCGCTAGAAGATTAGTACAGAGTAAGTTGGTCTAATGCAATACGTAAGCATCTTACTACAGTTTTTTTGCCTCTTTGATATTCTGCATCCAAATACGTTAGGGTAACTTTTAGAAGAAAATATTTTAAAATATGCCCATATCTGTCTTAACTACTAAAATAACTTCATAAAACTCCTTTTATTAACTTTGTGGAAGTAGATTCAAACTAAGAATTTTGCAAATACTATCTACTGTGATTTCTGTAGACTTCTGTGGTTGCATCACCTTTATAGTAGTTTCTACTGTCCTACTTCCCTCTGTCAGAGGACTGAGGTGGATCTTGGAGGAAATGTACTGGTATTTTTTTTCCTGTTTCTTTACAGAAATGGCAGCTTCAGTGTGGAAGAACTTACTTCAGACTACAAAGGAAAGGATACTACAACAGAGAAGGGCATCATTGTATGTTGGTGCTCATGATTATGAAGAAGAATTGATAAAGAAGAAACTTCAGCAGTTCCCTGGTGGATCCATCAACCTCTCCAAAGAAGACAATGGCATTGGAATACTTATTTTGAACAACCCAAAGCTAATGAATGCCTTTACAGGTATTAATTAGGTGATGGGGTTACTGGTTGTTGTTTGTTTGTGGTTGGTTTGTTTGGCTGGTTTTGGTTTGTTGTGTTGTGTTTTTTCATTTTTCTTTTTCTCCTTCAGTTACCCGTTTTATCATTTTGCCCAAACAAAATGAAAACCTGTGCCTTACCATTCCTTATTTAAAATAGAAATGTAAGTTTTATTCAGATGTGCATCAAATGCCCACTGCTCTGAATAGTGGCTTTGCCATAGATGTTATGAGAATATAAGAAATTCTCAATGACACAAGGACCGTCTGGGAGAATGTGCCTCTCCCTTTTCTTTTTTTTTTTTTTTTTTTTTGTTTTTCCTCCAGTCAGCACAATTCTGTTACTGTGCTCTTCCTTGTATCTGCTTTTATTTTGCCTCTAGTGCTCTGGAAATGTACAGGGTGTTTTTGTGGGGTTGGGAAAATGCCATCTTTGGTTTGTAGGTAGTGTAGAAAGGGTGAGTTTACTTCTTTGTTCTTTACCTGAAGCCTTCATGTAACTTAAGATTCTGTAATCTGGTCTTTTCATCACCCAAACTGGCTTCTTTTTTTGCCTTATATCTTAAATACCAGTGACTAGTTAATGAAAGATCAAATGAGCTGTGTATTTTTAGCTGTTGCAGATCGGGAATCTTCTTAATATGTTTTTACACTGGACAGTACTTAGCTATCAAAACCAAGTGTCCTGTTTGATTAATCTTCTATTATGAGAGAGGCTTTCATTCTTCAAGATAGGTGTATTTGCTGTCTCTCCTTAGCTGTCTAGAATATTCAAATTTATGCTGTTCTCTTCAGACATAAGTGGCACAGGTTCAGGGTCTGCATCTGTCTGAGCTTAAGCTGTGCCTAAGCCTTTACTGTAAGAATGTCTTTATCTCTTAATATTTTGAAACAGATACATTTATGTCATCTTGTTAATTCCTTTTTTTGCTGTTCTATTTTCCTGCCTGGTTCTCACCGTTCCTTTGCTGTCAGCAAATTTGTTTGCAACCCCCTAGCAAAGCATAGAGCTGTTTACATGCAGGATGTCAATTTGCTCCTTCCACTAATGATTGTTAGCTGAAAGGAAGAGAACTTGGCAGAGCAACAGAGTTAGTGGTAATGCACCTAGTAGTCTCTGCAGTTTCGCTTTTGTTTCCCTTTAAAAGCTCACAGATAAAATCATTACCTGACTCAAGAAGTTGTAGCTAAAAGATGTTAGCGTGGAGGGTGTCCTTCTGAATGTCTCCCTGTCAGCATACGTGTTATTATACAATCATAATTACTCGTTTCTTCTTTTTCTACAGATCGTTTTTTTATTTTTGACTCGAAATAGCTCTGTGCAAGGTACAGCTTGTAGACTGTGTGCTCTTAGCTTGTTTGTTGTGGAAGCTGAAAGAGGCATGAGTAATGAGATGTAGCAGCAAAAGCAGAAAGGACAGGTAAAGCCTAGTCTGCTGTGGAGATTAGATGTAATACAAGTCAAATTGCTTAAACTAAACTTTCATAGAAACAACTGTGTTCTCTGTTTTCTAGGTGCTTGGCGAAAGCAACTCAGAACTGATTTGTTGAAATGCTGAGCAGTTGCAGCTGCTATTTAAGCCACTGGTAGCTGTGCTATATAGTGTTAATGTACTGAAGTCATAACACACATCTCAAGTTGAGCATCCAAAAGTAGCAGATATTTTCTCTCTAGCTCGGTTAGTCATCTGTAAAATAATCTCTTATTTCCTTATAGGGCTGCTGTGAAAATAAATTATTAGTGTATATGAATTAAATGCTCTAGTAGCAAAGAGGAGCTACAAAAACCCGTGAGTGAATTTATAGTTCTGTCGTTGTTGCAGACCCTGATCAGAATGTAGCAAATGAGCCATGAGATCAGGCAGTTCTGTTTTATGGTAGTGTGCAGAGCCCTGTAGAGAGCAGTACTCCATTTTGCAATGTAACAGGCACAAAAATTTGCTCTGGAAAATCTTACTATTGCAGTTCAAGAGATTGCTGCTTCTTTCTACTGTGCACCTCTGCCAGAGACTTTTGTTGTTACAGGAGGGAGAGTAGGAGCAAAATCATGCTGGCGCTTTGGCTGCTGCGGTGGATGGTATGGCATATTAATTTATACTACTCTTTATTTTGTTCTAAAATTACTGTCCATGACCTGCAGTTGCTGAGGAGCTAGCAAGCACTTGATCTTTTTCTTTTTGTTGTGTATCAAGTAATACCCTTCAGGAGAAGAATGAAAAGTGATGGGATGCACAACCCCTAAATTGCCCCAGCAGGACCTGGTTGATTTCATCAGCCAGAGCCTGTAGATAACCCCCCTCAAATAAATTCTGTTGATTCTGTGTCTCAGAGCTTGTGGATAGTGGCAGATGTGAATTTATACAAACATGTATGCTTCCTTTAGAAAGCTGCAAAACATCATTAAAGTGTTGAGAGAAATCCTATTTACCAGGCATTTACTTTACACAGCAGCTTTTTATCTCAAAGGAATTATGTTTATTCTAAGCTTGAGCAACTCATGTAACCAAAAGCAGAACAAAATTGTTGGCAAATGGCTAATGAGCAATGTGGAGGTTGTTATGCCTTTTTTCTCTTCTTAATTGGAATCTGATAGCCACCTGTTTGAAATGGTCTCTTTGGAAACGAATGCTAATAATGTCAGTTTAAGCCTGGTGGAACCAATTTCAGCAGCCCAACCTCTTCCTGAACTGAAGTTGAACTTAATTTAAAAGAGAAGGAAGTCAGCCTGCAGAAATTAGATAATAATGGTGATAATTTTATGTTCTGGAATTGACATTAAAGCGCTTATTCTTAGATTATAATTAAGATGCAAACAAATTACTATTGCAAGTAGAGTTAGTTATTTGAAGAGCACGAACCTACTGGTATCAAATACTGAAGGACCAAGACTGGCAGAATGAGGATTTGCTTTAGTATTGGCTCCTCATCATTATATCAAACATCATGGACTATACCTGTTGGTAAAATAATAGTTCAGTGTTGTCAGTAATGGAAGGGATCCTCTCCCACGTGGACAGGACAGGCTCTGGCCAGTGTCATTTGTCCCCTACTGTTGCATATAACTGGCTCATATGGTTCATTTTTGTAAACTCAGTTTTCCGATTAACAAGATTTTTGGCTCATAATATTCTGCAGAAGGACTCTTCAGTACCTCACTGCTTTGACTATTAAAAGCACCACAAACAGTGGTTGTGCTGTATCTTGACTCTGGCAAATCTTGCATGCCAGCTGGAATACTTTTACTGTAAGAAAACTTGGCAAATATGCAAAAAATGAAATCCATGGGGTTGATGCACACCCATTGAAGCAGCGGCATTTGCAGAAATGTTGTTGGGTGCGTTGTCAGGCTGGGAAAACATTTCAAGTGAAGACCCACAAAAATTTCATCTCGGCCTAGTTCTGCTCAGTATTTTCATTCATGGCTGGGATGAGGGAATAGAAGGCGAGCTACTGAAATTGTCAAATGACCCCAGATTGGGAGAGCTTGCAAGAAGATTATTTGGAGTAGAATTCAAAGTGATCTTTATTTAGCTGCTATGAAGAGCTCAAGATGAACAAGGTGAAATTCAGTGAAAGCAAATGTAATGTGCAACACACAAAAAGCATGACCCAATTACAAATACAGAAGGGAAAGGAATGTTAAAAGTACTGGGATTTCTTAGAGGATCATAGTCTGGACCTGATAGTGGAAAATAACAACTTGATGTCATTCTGGTATATAATATGTAATGTCCATTTAATTATTGCTCTCCTCAGGAATGTTATCAAAGCGTGCTATTTCAGTGGCTGAGATAAAGCCTAAGGTGGAAGTGCTTGACTGAGAATTTGCTTTTGACCTGGTGTTGGGAAGCTTACTTCATAAGGAACTGCAAGGAAAACAGGCAGGAAGGAAAAAACAATTTCCCTGAGGATGGTTGCTAACAGGCAATTTCAGAGCAAGACATCTTCTTTGCATACAGGCGTGGGGTCAAAAAACCAACACTCTTGGCAGAAAAGGAAGAGTCCTTGAGGGTATTAATCTAAAGCACATTTCTATCTGAAGAAGGTAGGCCTATCCATCTAAATTCTTGTCAAAGGAGGATAAAGCTGAGAGTGTCATCAGCCTGTATGTGGGCTGCTTTCCGAAATTAGTTTCTGTAAGTGTTTTCTCTTAGGGATGTAACCGAATGAGACTCATAGGCATTCAGAGAGGAAGAGCTTTAAGTTAATGTTGGGTAAGCTCATCTAGTGTGGAAGATGCTTCAGTCTAGGACAAGCTCTACGAACAGGAGTGTGTTGAGTTCCACATCAGGTACTTCTGTGAACATATGAGAATACTGTGTTTAAGCTAGAAGCAGAAAGCTACAACTGTACAATCCATACATTTGGAGCCCAGGATATGCTTTGTAAAGAGAGCCTTTCTAGAAAGGTATCAGGGAGGGAATCAGAGGTGTTTTAGAATGATCTTTTTTTATTCTCATCCTTTCAAAAGATAAAAGGCACTTTCCTCGTGTTTTCAAATATTTCAAATATTTCGAATATTTCAAATATTATTTTCATTTGGTTGAATGTCTTTGGTCTCCAACATAGTTTGCTCTTCAGCCTTTTTTTAGAAATCTTTATTTAAACATTGACTGATCGTACCTTGAACCCAGCTTGTACATGATTGATTTCTGTACTTTGCCAGCTCTTTCGTCAGGGTGAAATGACAGTAACATAAAAATGACTAGATGGACATATCTGGATAGATACATGGATAAGTTTGTGTGTCCTGAATGTGTGCGAACAAGAGTGAATCAGGTGAAGTTTATGTTTGCCTCCTTGTGTGTTTTTTTTTTGTTTGTTTAGTTGGTTGATTTTGTTTGTTTGTTATTTTCTTTGTTTGGTTTTGTTTGGTGAGTGTAACAAATTGGAGAATATGCTTCAGAATTTCGTGAAGTGCATCTTTAAGGAAAAAACATGTCAGTGCTTGTGTGTGGGATTTAAGGTGATGCCCATCACTTAATGATAACTTGGTTTTGGTGCTGAAAAATGTAATGTAAAACATAGCAGTAATAATAAATTTCTGTTAAAAATTTTGCTTCTCCCTTCTTGTGACAGGCACAATGATGCTAGAACTTCAGGAGAGGGTAACCGAGCTGGAAAACTGGAAGGATGGCAAAGGCCTTATCATCTATGGTGCAGGAAACACCTTTTGCTCAGGGTCTGATTTGAACGCTGTTAAAGCAATGTCCAACTCCCAGGTAAGTAGAGATACAAGTAAGCTTTTGAAGAAAAATCAGCTTTTTGATATTCTGAGATCCCTTTCAGACAGAGGTGTTGCACTGTCCCCCTGCTGCAATTTTACATGCAAGTCACAGAATAGAGCTTTTAATGGTTAAAAAAATGCTGGCAGACCCTTGAAGCCATGGCTTAAGTGTTATTGTAATTGATTCATAACTCTGAATTCCTACATCACATTTTCTTTTTAGCCTTTTCTTTTAAAAATGTCATTTCAGTTTCTCAGAGAAGTATATGGTGAATTTACACATCAAATAACTGGTACTTCAGTAGTTTGACCTTTAAAAGCAAATAATAATTTCTCATATATTATGAAGTCAAAACCCAATTTAAGCATCATGGCTGCTATTACAGAAAGGTTTCAATATCGTCAAAATAGTGCTTGGACCTATGTAAAATGGAAGAACGGATGCAATTCTTTTTCTGTAGAGCTTTGGCATTGATCTTGTAGTGCAGTCAGATGAGTCGTGTGTAACTATGGGGCTGAAGGAGTTAGGGTTTGGCAGTTTTTCACTCATGCCATGCCGTCTTGACAACTTTCACATGTGCTGCAATTCTTTTTGTGGGTTAGTATGTCATTCTTGGCAATGTGTGAAATAGGACTTTGTCAATTTCAGGGGAAGGGGCTTTCCCGTGCTTCTTTTATGTCCTGCTTTGTAATTGTGGTAACAGGCATTGTGGTACTTCTTTGAGGCCTCTTCAGGTTTCAAGATTTAACCACACAAATTAAACATTCAAATCAACATTCCAGTAACAACACCAACTCACAAACTGATTAATTTGATGTTTGTCTTTAGTGATGATTTGTTTCTGTTGATGAAACTAACTACCATAAAAGACCACAATGTCTTAAGTATTTCTGGCCTGATCAAATAAATAGGATGGTCCAGTTTTCAAAAGGTACAGGTGGTTTTGTTTCCTTTGTGGAACACCATGAGCGTTATGCTTTTCGTAGTATGGGGACACCATGCTTTATAAATATAAATGCTTTTTAGTGAGTTTTCATTTGGACAATTTATTAGCACTGGTAATTTAAAAATATAGATGTATCTGTGATTTTATTTTTTTTTTTTTTTTTAAATCTGAAATTTTCATCTTGTTTCAGCATTGCGGCAATAGAAAAGGAGCTGAAACTAAGCATGGGCCAATTATTTTCTTGTCTGTAGTCAAGACCTTCCTTCAGAGTTCTGCATTCAGTAAATCTCAGTGATTCTGCTTCCATACATATTACTTGGAGCCACTGCAGTGGCAGAGTGGGCTCTTTTAAGGATTAGGGTCTATAAGAGATACTGGGCAGAATGCACTGTGTGGGTATTAATTATAACTTTGTTGAAAATTCTCTGCGAAGGATCTAATTTCATGCTAGTACTGAAATTTAAGTCTAAGAGTGACCAGAAATGCTCCAAGAATAATATGGTTGCTTTCTGTTTCTTGGGAGAGTTCAAACTATTTATCCTGAACTGAGAGTTTCTTTGTAATAGCCAACTCCTAAACCATCTGTTTGGTGGGATTTAATAGTCTTTATTAAATAAAACTTTAATAGAATAAGGAATAGCATTTGGTGTTCTTTAGTCTTGCAGAACCCTGCTCTCTAACTCACTGCAGATGATAGAGTTTTGTCTGGTTTCAGGTTAAAAGCACATTAGGTTAAGTTTTCTGTCCACAGGGATCCCTAAGGCAAAAAGAAGTGAATAGCTTCATGCCTGAACCAGTATGTTTTTCCTTTATATTTTGCAAGGCTACCTTAGCCCATAGCTTTTAGTAATTACAGAAAACACTTTTATTCAACTAGTTGATTGAGGGAAGATCATATTTTTCAAAATCTACGATACACTTTGCCTTTCCCTGTGGTACAGAAAAAGCAGAATAATGACCAAGAATGGTGAAGGATTTTCATGCCCTCTAGTGGCTCCTCTTCTTCCTCCTCCTCCCATGTTCAGTTTTTCCTAACCCTGAAACAAACCTAGGTCCCTTGCGTGTTCTTTGGCGAGTACTAACATTATGTGACCAAAACACAGAAAGCAAATGAAGAATGGAATCTAAAATAAACCAAAAACCCAAAACAGTTGGTTTTGTTCTTTTTTTTCCTGTCCTTGTAAGCCTGGTTCCCAAGACCAGGAACCTCATTCTAGAGTGAGGCTTGAAGAGCTGTCTAGCCGAAAAGCAGGAGAAGCTCTTGAAAGAAGAGCTGAGAGGAAGGAGGCACAAAGACTTTCACTTGCCGCAGTCCCTGTTTTGAAACCCTAGGGCAGAAGTTCCCAAGCTGTAAGCTATGCAGGGAGGACTTTAGAGCAGTTAGAGATGGTCTGGAAATACTATTCTGTCTGTACTGAAAGTGGACTCTCAACTCTTGCAGCAAGAAGAGCTGGGAGTACAGTTTTCTATTTCACGAAGGTGACTTTCTTCTTCCCTGCCTCCCCCAGCCCCACCACAAACTATTAATCCTTTTCTTCTGTATTTTAACTCACTTTCTGCTTGTTAGTTTTCGTCTTACTCCAAGGACAGTATTAAGACTGAAAATGTGATTATTCCACTAGACTGCAGTGAGCACCTCTCTTACTCAGATAAAATACTCTGACAGTAGCTTTATGTTTCTTATCAGGAAGGTTTGAAGGGTATGCTAGCCGAGGCTCACGTAATTGGGATTTTTTTAAAATTTTTTTTATTTTTTTCAGGGTGTTTTCTGTGCAGGCATTTCTTCAATGTGATACCAGTAATCTCTTTACCACCTGAGAATATGAAGACCTTTCTTTTTGCCTGCTCTGTCACAACTGCGTTTATCAAGCTAGTCTGTTGTGGCTTTAATCTTTAATGACCATTTTGGTGTGAGTTCAGATGGGCAGTTTGAATGCCAGGTCTCTGCTGTGATGAAGTGAAAAATTAGTTTTTCTGAAGAGCTTTTTTGCAGCTTCATCCTGATGGTTGTAGTGTGAGAACGGTGGAAGTCCATGCGTGAGAACTGGTACCTTGTATGTTTGTGTGGTTTTGAAATTTTCTTCCTGATTAGAAGTGCTAAGACAGATATCGTGGAGGATTCAATTGTTCTTTAATTTGAAATGGAAATGTTGCTGCTGGTCTTAATAGATGTAGGAGGTTGCTACAGTGGTAAATAAAAGCCTCTTTGTAAATCAACATGTGCTGAAATTTTCAAGCAGGCTGTTAATGTAATGAAACTGAATTCGCTGGTTCCTGTGTAGCAATTGCTGGGGCAGATTGCTGTCCCTAAACACCCTAATGCTGGTTGGTGTTGGCCAGAGTAGGTCTTGAGAACGCCTGAATAAATGGACAATAAATCAAGTGAAGCTGACCTACTACTATTTCAAGGTCCTATTCCAAGATGTACTGAAGACTTACTGCATATCTTTTCTTTCCCTGAGGTATGAGTCAGAAGCTTCTAATTAAGGCAGATTCTTTAATGTGCCAGCGCCTGTAAAACTGTGCTTTAAGAATTAGTGAATGCCAGTGAAGAGATGCTTGTTTGTTCTTTTCATTCCTACCATTTGGTTTTATTGGATTTTATTTGCTTAGTTTTGTTTTTTGGTTTTCTTTTAGTACACGCTGAAATTGTTACAGACGGGTTTTTTACTTCTACGTTTTTTTTTCTTTTTAATCTGGATTAAATGGCACATGTATAGTTCAGTGTAGGCAGTTCAGTGTGTTAGTGAACATGGTCATACTGGGTCATTTAGCCCAGTCATCTGTCGAATTCCTGGTTGGTACTGAATGCCTGAGAAAGAATATAGGGACAGGAAAGACAGATAGATAATTATTTTGCTTTCAAATATTCTCTTAGTTCCCAGCAATTTGTGACTGAGACTTCTAGAGCTTTAGGTGTGTACCTTGTATTTGACAACCTTGTGTCAATTTTTCTGTCATGCATTTATCTAGTTCTTGAATTTGTGTAGTCTTTTAGAAGTTGCAGTGCCCTGCTGCCAAGTGTCCCACAGTTTAACTGTATGTTGTAGGGAGAAATACTTGTTTTGAACCTAGCAGCAACTGCTTTTATTTGAAGCCCATTAGTTCTTGTTCTGAAGAGAATGGAACAAATGGTCCTTATTCACTATTGTTTGCAAGCTGATGTAAAGCATAAAGGAGGAGGGAAAGAAGAATAATCTTCTTTCTGTGGGTTGTAGAGTTTTTTTGGTTGGTTGGTTTTGGTTTTTTTTTGTTTTGTGTATGTGGTTTTTGTTGTTGTTGTTTGGGTTTGTTTGTTTTCTGAAACGCTTTTGGCCCAAACACTTAAAAAAAAAAAAAGTACTTGGTGAATTGTATCATCTCTAAAACTTTATGAATTTGGGACAGTAAAAAGCATCCAGTGCTGTGTGGTCCTATACAGACTTTTACAGCTCAATTTTATGGGTGTTTAACTGGCAGTGAGAAGAGGAAATTAAGAGGAAAGGATGTAAAATTTCACATCATAGAAATTCAGTTTTGCAATTACTTCAACAGTGGCTTCGTTATAACTGAAATTCATATAAACTGATTGAGTTCTGATTTTTGTTTTTAAACCTGATTTATACTAGAATTTGTATTTGTGCATAGTGGGGTTAGGCTGGAGTTCAGGCAAGATGAACCAAAGGAAAAAAACCCAGCTAGAGTAAACATAATGAATACTTCTCTCTACTCCATTTGTGTGTTTAATTGCTTCACATTAGGAACACTTAACATTTTTTAATTTCCTATTCTTTGTAGGATGGGATGAATATGTGCATGTTTATGCAAAACACCTTAACCAGGCTTATGAGGTAATATATTTTATTTACCCTTCTTTATGAAATAATTATAAGGATCAGAATATGTTTTGGCTAAGTCTTTAACAATATGTTTATAGTTAAATATGTAGTTTTAAGTATGTAATTCTGAATTGCAGACCTTGTATTTGTAGATGTGAATCAGGTAGGTATTTATGGATTTAAATTAGACCTTGATGTTTTTCAACTATTAGCCTATCCAGAGATTGGAAGAGAAAAAAACCCTATAGGCTTAAATGTGGAGGGCCAGGAGATACCTAGAGTTAAGGAAATCAAGGCCTTCAGAGTTTAAGCTGATTTCTGTAACTCAGTAGAAATCGGTAGCTCTTAAAAAATAAACAGGGCCAGCTTATGCAGCCTACGCAGGTAACATTTATTTAATATATTTATTTAATCTTCCCACTTCATAAGCAGAATGTATTCAGTTCTACCATCTGGTACTTCTGAAAAACATTTTTCTCTTTCCTTTAGATTTAGCTTCCCTTAAGAAATCATATTTCTATTAAGGCCTTGTGTGGTAGAGCCTGTCTTTTTTCTGCTCAGAGCTCTTTTAAGATAAATATTCTTCACTTTCAAATAATGTATATGAGAAAGTGTTATGAGTTAACATTATTCTGTAAAACTGCCCGGGAGATTGGAGACTTAGTTAGTAGTACTGTAAGGAATCCTCAGGATCAGAATTATAATCCATTGGTCTCCATATAATCAAAATTGTTGGGGCAAAGCAAAGAGGAGGAAGATGTGTGAAGATTATGTTCTCACCTCAAGCATCTTGATTAGAGGATGTTGAAGCTGTGGTTCAGGGGGCATCTGTTGTAGATGGGATTAATCTCCCTCAGAGGGAGCTGAGGCTGACTGTGGTCCTGAAGGAGGTGCCTCAAATGGATCAGAGTGCGGATGTAGGGGACTTGGTGCCCTATAGATCACAGGAAAAAGATGTCACCCTCTTCCAGTGGTTTCACTTGTGCTGTGTGTTGTATGAAGTGTGCTGCAGCTGATGAGTGAACTTGGGCCCTGAGAAACTGTTGTTGCTTCTGTTAAAGTAGAAGTAAAACCAGCCATGCAGTTCTTTGTGTCCCTTTCTACTGCTTACTGTAGTTTACTGGCTCAGTGTAGGGTCTTGTGTTGCTGTCCTGTCACTCCTTTTTGCAGATAGTCTTTTTAGCTATAATCTGTAGCATATATTTTTCATACGTAGTACATGGTCTTTGATTCCATTTGATACATCCGTCTTGCTGTTACATTTTGGGATTTCATATAAACTAAGGAATAATCATTTTAGCATAAGTGGAATTGGTATTGTGCTACTTATTCACAGATATGTAGTTATTTGAATGAGTTGGAACACTATATTCGTCCAATCCTTTACTATAGACATGGTTTGCTTGACTCCTTTTGTAATTTCTAGAACACTAAAAGCATGAATTTCAGTTACAAAACTCTCTTGTGCAGGTTGCCTTTGATCAGTGTTGCACTAGTCCAAGGAAAAGCGATTGGAGGAGGAGCAGAACTTACCACAGCATGTGATTTCAGGTAAGATTGACAATTTGAGTAGCTGTCATGTTGGGCTGATGATTGAATGCCTGCACCTATGAAATGTGGGGAGCTTGAGGTACCACTTCCACCGGGTGTCAGGGCCCCAGATTCAAAGGCATTTGGAACTGGGCTTTGTCAGCAGACATCAGAGGAAAAAGGTTTGGGTTTCCTGGTAGAACAGAGGAAAGATTATTTACTGTCAGTTACACAGTTTTGATCACTGTATAAAACAAGAGCATTGAGGAGCTTTAGCAACTGACTGTGTCGTGAACCAAATGGATTTGAGTTCTCACCCCTGATTGAGAGGTAGGAGGACTGCAAAATTGTATACCCTCTTATATCTCTTTACACAGCTGTCACAAGTAAAAATAAATAAATACAACTCCATTAGTCTGGTATTTTGTGTTCTGTGTTTATTATTTATAACACAACTTTGTGCTGTGTGGTTTTTGAAATGAGTTTGAGATGCAGAGGAAAGAAAATGAGGTTCTGTCCTTGTTTTTTTCCATGCGGGTGCAGAGGTTTGCAAGCATGAAACAACTAGTGAAAACCAGAGGGCTTTAATTAAACAGGCTGAATGCAGAACAGGAACTGGGAGAAACTAAAATAATAAAATGTCACTTTATTTAAACAGTTGCTAATGTGCAAACAGCCTACAGATGTAACAGGACAAGTGCTGCACACAGCCTCTCTGTAAATGAAGAGGTTTTAGTGGAGTTTTTATCCAAGAGAAGGAAATGTGCTCTTTAAGTGGACCTCAGTGCCTGAAGTGAGAAAGGGCTTGTCCACAACATGCTGAAAGTACTTACTCTGTATTCAAAATATATTCAATATAGAATATATTCAGAAGTAATACTAAGCAAAGCAAACTAGAGCATTACACTGGTGTTCCAGGTATCGGGAACAGGCTTTGGGAGAGGAGATGGCACCTGCATTGTCTCAGCCACTGGGAAGCCATCCTCCTTGGCTTTGAAATCAGACGGGGAGCTTTCTTCATCTCTGCACAGCAGGCAGTGAACTGGAACCCCAGCTCTGAGGCCTTTGAGCACAGGCTGTGTTGTAAATGCTGAGTAAATATGCTCAGAGGTGCTGTGTCTGACAGCTGCAGTGCTGACAGGAAGATGCACCAGGGACACGTAGCAGACCTTCCTCTATCTGTGAGTCCACTGACAGACAGTGAATCCTGTTATCCCTGAAGAGGAGTTTAGGGAATGTGAACATAATGAAATAGGAATCTTTAGGCTTTCTAAAATATGTACTCTCTACTTCTACTTCAGCTATGTTGTTCGACATGCTGTGTAATTATAGTCACTGTCAAGTAGCTCTTATTTGCATGAATTGAGCAGCTGCAATTCCTCTGATGTGCTGCCATAATTTTCATAATAACTACAGCTGTTGATCCATCTTCCATTACTTTGTAGCATACCCATCCAGTGCAACTAAATAATAGCAATTCAGGAGCAGCAAATGGGACTTAATTAATAACAACAACAAGATAGAGAAACATACTCTGTGCTGCTATTGCTCTTGAATTTGAGAATTTTAATACTGGAGGACAAAAGCTGGGTTTTTTTTGAGGACTATGAGTAGATATTAGTGGAACAGGTATTCTGTCCTGAGTCACTAGATACCAAAAGAGGAACTTGGGAACAGAAATCAAAGAGGTTTGTTTTCTTCCTTGAATAAGCTGTTTGGAATTTTTTTTTTTTTTAAATTAATTTTTTCTAAGAACAGAATGAGTGAATTGTGGCCACTTTTAATTAAAAATTTTCAAATCTACTTGTGTTTTTCACAATTACTGCATAAACAACCAAAGTACTTGGTATTAGCCGGAAATATTTTCTTATTTTGATCTCTGCCAGTTTGTACTACGTTAACTACACTCATATTGTTGAAGTGATTCACTTGAACCAAAACAGCTTGCGTACCTGCTCTGAAATGTGCTCTGGCAGTATGATGCACATCTCTACTGAAGCAGAAGTGTGGACAAATCCAATTTTTAGATAGCTGAAGTGGTTGAAGTTATTACTAATTTCTAAAACCATCTTCCAGTGGCAGTTCTTGTGTTGTCTCTTACTCTGTTTTGAGCCGACTAATTTAATATAGGATTAGGGAGTGCTTGTATGAGCTCTGGCATATTTATTGCTGATGTAAGGGCAATGATGAGAAGTGAAAGCATCTTAGATCTCTCCACTTTTGATCTGGAGGAAGAGGTCTTCTCAAAACATCGTCTTCAGTCTTACATGCTTTATGGATTGTTGCAATATGACTCTCCATAAGAAGCAACATCCTTACAAATATCATAAACATGTGACTAGAAAAAAAAATCATTGTCCAGACAAGTGTAAGGTAATTAAAATCCTTTCAGACTTTTTCTTATATGAAAATTGGGAAGCGAAGGATTCTGACACTGTAATTATTTTTCTCAATTATTTCTGTAAAACTGAGTGATGTAAAACCATGCAGGTGTGAAATGTGTTTGGACAGCTGAGCTTTCTAGTACAGGTTCAAGAAACCCAGACTTTTTTTGAGGTGCCACAGCTGAATATTCTCTCTGAGCCTGTGAAGATGCTTCGTTGGTTCTGCTGCCAAATGTCAGCGTATGTTGCAATTCTTCATGTCGCTGCAGCTGTTTCAGTGAGGTGCACAAATGACTACGGTGTTGGATTCAGTTATGCCATTTTACAAGCAATTGAAATGAAGTATGTGTTCTGAGTCCCCTGTATGCAGAAACTTGAAGTTTATTTTGTATTTACACAATACGTGAAGTTGAGGAGAACTGATTTGGCAGGGTTGGTTAAGAAATTTGGACCAGAACTGTAGTGGGTTGTTGGGCAATAAGCTAACAGGAATGGGGCAGAGACAGTTTGGTAATTAATCTGTTTGTGCAATTGTCATGAACACAGGAATCTTTGAGCACAGTAACTGCCCTACCAGGCAATAGCCAGAATAACAAACTTTGAATTCTGAACTGTCATCTTCTATTTCATGTTGGTGCCTTTGAGGAATCTTTCTGAGACAATGTCTTTTAGACACATCTACAACTTTGAAAATTTGGTCCTACATCACTTGGTGAATGGACTTGCATTGTATCCAGGTGCTTTTGAAAAATATAGTCTCTTCCACCCCACCTCCTTTTTCCTCTGTAATGCTACTGTGGTCAGAATAGGGGTGTGCCCCTGCCCTGGGAATCCCATTTCAAAGGTGATGTCTTCAGGCAGAGGGATGAGGGTGCAAAGATGGAAAGCTACCCACTTCTCTTACCATTGACCTCCAAGAGGGCTCGTGAGTAGAGACAGCAGTGTTCTCCTTTTCTTTTTTAGAAAATAAATGAATCAACTATAGTTTCTTTAGCTGTAGTTGATGTTGCACAGTTAAATCACAAAGGGCTAGTTTCATTACTCTTGTTGGTGCTGAGCAGTATCCTACTTCATAAAAAGCATTATTGATTTAAAGAGATATTTGCTTTCTGAGCAGACTTCTGCCTTGTAGAAACGGCAGAATCAAGCTTTTAACAAGGGCAGAAGCTTGTGCTTGTAATTCTGCATTGATATCAAATTGGCCTGGCTGCATTTTAGTTGAATGTTTTCTATATTTTTCTGAAATATGTAGACATGCTTAATATTACATTTTATTAGGCATGTTCCATAAAAAGCCTAATAAGAGATACAATGAAATGCACTGTTATTAGATAGCTTTTGTTGTGTGTGTTCTTGTGATGACTTGTGTATATTTACTTTTACAAGCATGAGTTCACTGCATGAAATGTAATTTATACAAAACAAAAGGAGCAAAAGGTAACATAAACACTACATAGATGTAGGCTCACTGTGATTGACTTTTCAGTTGTTGCTCCTTTAAAAAAAGAGGAGGTGAGGGGAAGCTGTAAAGACATTAGTGTTCTACAGCAAACTTTTCCAATAATAGATTTCAGAACATCAGAGCACAACACACTAGTTCCCTTGGAGATATTTTGCTGTATGTAAGGATTTAGTTTTCTCAGGAGGAGATTTTAGGTACACAAGGTGCTGCTGTTTGAAATAAAGGTGCCTCAGTACACAGTAGCCCTCTTCACTGGGCAGAGCATGATATGAATGTAACGGGATGCAGCTCACATCACATATTCATGAGTTCTTGCAAAGTCCAGGCTGACAAAGCACTTTTCATTAGATCTGACTCTCTAACGTTGCTGAACATCATCAGGAGAAGAATCAATAGCCAGATCTGAGAGTGGGTTCTCACAGCTTCAGGTGCCTGCTATATGCTGTAGATCACCTGTTTTTTTAAACTCTATACAATTTTCCTCTCTAAATATGTGTGTGTATGTATATATATGTAAAACCTCCTGTAAATCAGTGGCAATTTTAGAATTCCATTGCAGTCATGCATCACTTCACATTTTTAGAGCCCTGGAAGGTTTGTTAGTACGATTTTCTGATGAATTTTTAAGTTTCACATTGCCTGCCTTTAAGAAGGCTGTTCTTATTTTTGACCTGGCACACTTGACATCTGGTTAAGTAATCACAGCACTGCTAGAAATGGACTTGAGAGCTTGTATTTATGGACCAATATAGTTTTTTGTCTTATTACCAGTTTTCATGTGGGTTTGAATTTCATATGTTTAAAACCTTCCAGGCAGAGGATTTTTTTACATAATCTTCAGTTCAAATTTACCACTGTTTGATTTTACTGAAAATGTAAATGACAGCAGCAAAGTATGAATTTAAGTGGAAGTTTTCTTTCTGAGGTTGCCTTTTGTAGGGATTTACTTCATTCTGAGTTTGGTGTGGGGTTTTATTTTTGTGGGGTTTCACAGAATCACAGAATGTTAGTGATTGGAAGGGACCTCAAAAGATCATCTAGTCCAATCCCCCTGCTGGAGCAGGAACACCTAGATGAGGTTACACAGGAAGGCGTCCAGGCAGGTTTTGAATGTCTCCAGAGTAGGAGAGTCCAAACCCCCCTGGGCAGCCTGTTCCAGTGTTCTGTTACCCTCGCTGAAGAAGTTTCTTCTCAAATTTAAGTGGAACTTCTTGTGCTCCAGTTTGAGCCCATTGCCCCATGTCCTATCACTGGTTGTCACCGAGAAGAGCCTGGCTCCATCCTCGTGACACTCACCCTTTATATATTTATAAACATTAATAAGGTCACCCCTCAGTCTCCTCCAAGCTGAAGAGACCCAGCTCCCTCAGCCTTTCCTCATAAGGGAGATGCTCTACTCCCTTAATCATCTTTGTTGCCCTGTGCTGGACTCTCTTCAGCAGTTCCCTGTCCTTCTTGAACTGAGGGGCCCAGAACTGGACACAATATTCCAGATGTGGTCTCATCAGGGCAGAGTAGAGGGGAAGGAGAACCTCTCTGGACCTACTAACCACCCCTCTTCTAATACACCCCAGGATGCCACTGGCCTTCCTGGCCACAACGGCACAGTGCTGGCTCATGGTCATCCTGCTGTTTGTTTTGTTTGGTGTGTGTTTTTTGTGTTTTGGTTTTGTTTGTTTTTTTTTCTTTCCTTGGGAGGCCAAGCCATCTTATCCTAGGTGAATGAGATTTTTGTTATCAGCTAACCGTGTACATTTTAGACCACTTCTACCATGCAATCTTATATCCTTTCTGTTGAACATAGCTATCTGCAGCTGATTTGTTGCTGGGACACTTGGCTGTCAATACACTGCAGGGAAGCATTTGAGGTTCAAGAGGAATTAGTTTCAGAGGAGTATAAATACACTGTAATTGTCCATTATAGTTGCATCTGTGAAGTGACTAATCCCTGCTTTAGATAAACTGCCTGCAGGTATTGGACACTCCAGTCCTGATCTTCCCTACCAAAGTAATCTTTTTTTTTTTTTTCCTTTTTGTAAATACATGTTCTGATAGCTCTGCAAGTTGGTTAATGTGAAGTCTGAGAAGCACTTATGTATTCCAGTTTGCTAATTCTGAGGTGGGATTATGTTGAGCTGTGGTTTCATGAGAAGGACAGGCTGCCTGAGCAGCTCACCTTGATATGGGAGAAGGATGTCCCTGCTGCCCATTCCCAGCTCACTGCTTATCTCTGGTTTACCAAGCAGAAGTGAAGATGCTTGTGTGAGTCAATCATCTCATGAAAAAGCAACAGAAGGGCTGGTTATTTCTTGTTCTTACAGTGAGTTAAAGTAGTTCGTAAAAGGATGTAATAGTGGCTAGAGCTAAGGCAGAGGAGGAACTGAGCCTCTTGGAAACAATGACAAAGAACAGGAGGGGATGGGAATACAATCTTCTTTTGGCTCTAGAGCGCAGTTAGAAAGCCTCAGTTTCCCCTGACGCCACAGCATTAAACTGCCTAGCTGCATTGGATCAGTTTCCAGAGAATGTTTGCCAGAGTCCCTGTTACTTATCTCATTTTTCAGCCTTGTCACATGCTATTGAAGGTCTACAAAAACAATAACTCATCTTCTCTTTAACTATCCAGGTAGCAATATAGTTAACACTGTGGATATTGGAACGGTAATCATCCACACTGGAGTTACTGATCATTGAAATGACCAAATGTTCCCCAAATGACTCGGTTTCCCTGGTGAAAGCATGTGTTGCTGTGCGGGTCTCGGCCAGTTTTGATTGTAAACATTGCCTTCACAATTACAACTTTCAGTCTTCCACTTCACCCCATGTTTCTTACTCCCCCCCTTAATCCAAAGCAACCATGTATCCTGGTGAAGATTTGGAGCCCTACTGGCTGGGACTCTCTTTTTCTGTTCCTACCAGGCTTATCCAAAATTGTGTGAGAAAAAAGACTGCAGGCTGTTTGAACCTGTAAACCTCAGTTGCTTCAGCTTCCTACGTCTTCCTGCATTCTGTAGTTAGTAAGAAATAAATTGCTACTGCTGTAACTCAATAGTCACAGTAAGAATAAATCAAATTATAAATTCTTATGTTAAATAAATTCCTATTGTGCCTAAACTGTTGTATGTTTAAGCGCTTCTAGAGTATCCATGGTCTGTTACTAGGTATTATCCTCCAGTTTTGTTTTGTGTGCTGATGTATTCATAAACAAAAGGCAAATATAGAGACTGAGAAAAATCAATAGTTACAATTGCCTATGTGAAAGAGAGAAAGATTGTAAATAAAAAGATACAGGGGAAATGATACTTGTGATGGTAAGAGAATTGGTCACACTCTTAAGCATGTTTGTGAAGGATCTGTTACAGTTTGCTGAAAATGTGTCTGTTTCTCGTCCAGCTGGTCTGAACATACCATTAGTTAGTGATCTGAAGCTGGCTTCAGTTCTCCATCAACATAACTAGTGTGTTATATTTAAAAAGTAAAGGGGTGAAGCAGCTAAGTTATCATTTTAATGTAGGATTTTAATGTTAAATTTTCCTTCCCATTTATGCCTCTTTTTGAGGTATGTCATGGTGGGCCTTCCTCCCCTCTGTCCCTCCCTATCATCTTTCCTGAAAAAAAGAAATATCTTATCTGGAAAACCTAAAACTTAGGTAACAGCCACTGTGTTAATTAAAAACAAGCAAACTAGCAAAAACTACAAAAAACCACAACACAGCAACAAAACCAATGAAACAAAAAAATCCTCAGCGTTTTTTGCTTGAGATCATTAACCTGGTATTCTGACAAAAGAGCAACATTTTATTATCATCTCATCACCAATGCTTTCAAATAAGTGTATGATCTCTCTTAGCTTTAGTCAGAAATTGTTGTGTAGGATGTGCAGATGCAGCATCAGTAGCACTGCATACAGAGACAGCTGAATTTCACAGTGTGCCTTGTTATCCAAGGTCTTGCGAAGGATTGTTAGCATAATGTTACGATGTATTTTAAATCCTTTAATGCTGTGCATTGCAGAAGTGTGATGTATCAAATCCCTCATAAAGTATTAGAGCAACTCAAACCTGGCATCTCTTAGGGCCAATGTCAAGAAATGTTTTTGCTTTCCAGTCAGCTGAGTTCAGGTGAAGGAGGTGATCTTTGCCTTTTCAACATCTTAGATGCCCAACTCTGAGCCAAAGTGTTGGGAAGCTCCCCCTCCCCTTTCTGTATCAAGAGCAGAGATGAGGAAGGAATGTGACTGAAATGCTCCTGCTTTAAGAAACTCTGGAATTCAGTCCAAGGGAATTTTGTTCTGTTTTATTTGGTCTTGATGAACATATATGATGAAAATAAAGCTGTAGGAAACTGGAGTTATAAACACTGGTGTACATGCTGCACAAAAGTGTGCACGTAATTTAAAAAATACCATATTTTCAATTTGAAAGCAAGCTCCAATGTACTTTTTTGATTTCTAGATGAGTACTGGCATTCAGATTTGACTAAAAATTTCAATTATCAAACACCTTTGCCTCCAGGTGGTCTTTTTACATTGAAGAATCTGATAAAATATCCATGCATCTTTTCTGATGGAAATTTTTGCTTTAGTCTAAAAGGCATATCTGTTGTTGAAAATGTTTACTTGAATGAAATCCAAATAACTGTAGTTCCTTTTTTGGTAGGAAAGACACATGTAACATTTTAGATTCCCAGCATGAGTAATTTTTATGTGAGCGTTATTTTGGCATTCACTCACTTTTGTGTTGAGACTTTGGCAGGCTGTAAGGAACAGCTGAAATCTGCTTTGTTGATAAGACCCAAGTCCTGTGGCAAGATGAGAACTCCACTGGAAATAAATGTGTGGGAGCAGAGGTTGCTGTGGGCCCGTGACTGGGAGCCATTGACACCAGGGTAATATGAATGAATTAACAGCTGGGAATTAGAAGAGGAGGAAGGTGTTAGTAAGACATGGATTGTTGGCAGGGGAGGAAAAGGGGGTGGTGCCCTCTGGGTCACTGTCGTACAACTGTGGGGAGAAAGGATCCAGGCACTGTTATACATTTGGAATGATGGGGCGTCAGTCCCACTTCGTGGTTCTGGTGATTCATGCCATTTTCAGAGTTTATACCACACAATTCAGGGGAATTGCAGCTCCCCAGTGTAGCTATTCGTATCTGTTTTGTTCCTTTTGTTCTGTGTGCTCTTAAATTGTTGTATGAGCTTTGTGTGCATTTGTAGGCCTTTGTAAAGCCGTGCTACTTCTTGCCCGTGTGCGCACAGGGGGTGTTGTCAGATCCGAGGGAGCACCTATGGACTGGGGACTCTTTATCGGTAACTGTGTAATTGTAAAAAATCCATGTCTTTCCCACTTAGAAAAGGCCTTTAAACTTTTTCTGCTGTTTTCTGGGTCTCCTCAGCTCACCTGAACACTTGGAGTGGAGGCGAGGGAACGGTGTGTGGCTCACACAGCTCTTACCTGGTATTGCAGGGTACAAAGGGGCCACACGATGCCTTGCATGACACCAGTGTGGGGGCTGCACAAGCCCCCTTGTGCGGTGCTGCCCACCTCCCGGCACCCCCAGCCCCCCATGCCGGGGTGGTACCCTGGGCTGCGGGACACCCCTGTGGGCATCATATATGAACCTCAAGAAGTATCAGTCTGGGAAATGCGGTGGTTTGTGGTTTGGCCAAATAATTTTCTTTCCTGTCAGTTTGTTGAAAAATGCCGGGGGGGGGGGGGAAGAAAAAGAAAAAAAAGGCTTGTCTTCCTTTAATACTGCTTGTGGAGTTTTAATCAGTCCTGCTTTTTTGGGCCTGTGATCTGTCATCTAGTTCAATTTTTCATTCCTGTTACAGAAAAAGTATTTTTTTAACTTCCAATATTCAGCTTCATTTATCCCTTTTAGAAGAAATGTAGCTTTTTATAGCATACTTTTCTCTCTCTGGCTTCTGTGAAGCCACAGGCGAGAAAGTGTCAAGCCTGAGGTAAAAAATTAGATTTAAAATCCGTAATCCAGGTCTGCTGGGTGAGTCTTTATCCCTGGATGACTTGTGGGAGATTCTGGTCCAGCAAGAGATTGGAGGAACTGTGTGTGTGGATGGCAGCCAGCATCACCTGCAGGGGACTTTTGGAGAGCCCTACCTCCCTTGTCTGGTTTGAGGCTGCCCTGCTCCCCTCGCAGGGTATTAGCACCAGTTTCTTTCCTTTCATAATCCCTCCTTCAAATTAACGGTCTTGCTTGGCCTTCTTTTAGCCACTCTCTTTTGATCAGGGAAGTGCTTAAGACATAAACCTTTTTTCACTCTCTGGTCGTTCTTACACAATCGTGTCTGGGTCTTGCTGTACCACAGAGTGTTCTGCTTTACCATATTCCTTTTTGCTGCTTGCAGACATTTTCTTAATTTTTCTCAGTGCAGGTTTTGCTATGGATGAGATACTATTTTTTTGGGGCATGCAGATTTCTGTATCTGCCTGTTATAATTTAACTCCTGTTATCCACCAGGTCTTTTTCTGATAACATTATTGGTTTTGTGTTTCTTCTCCGGAGTGGCTTCCTTTGCAAGTGATAGTCTTGCAAACTCTTGGGGCTGACCCTGTTCCTTTCAGAGGTTCATTTTCCACTGAATGTTTGAACGTTTGGGCAATAAATTGTGGAGCTGTCCACAGCTGATGTCTATTTAGCAGTTTCTGCTCTGATGTGCCTGTGTTCCATCTCTGCCTGCAACTCTTCTCTTGTTACTTCATCTTCCCCTTTTTTGATCGAGGACTCCAATTTTCAGAATTTTAGCATCAAGCAAACGTTTTGTGTCTTTAGGTGAAAATATGACTTTATCATTCTTTGTTCTGCGTTTCATTTGACCTTGGGTGATATGAAAAAGCAGGACAGAGTCACATTATAAATGGTTATTTTAAGGTTTCCTTCGAAAAGTGCATCTCTCATTGTTTAGGTCCCCTCTGAGGAGTGGCCTGGGGTTTCCCAGCCAACCCAGAAGGACAGTAACTCTTGTTCAAGAAAATACATCTGTAATTAGGGTCTGGTTTTGGATCGGATTTTGACCCTGATTCTTAGGACTCCATAAAATGCATTGGAAAATCTGACAGGAAGGCAGAAAGTGAGGTGGTAAAGGCAACAGGCTGGGGAGACTTGAGGTATTTTTTTCCTAGAGTACTTTATGTAAACCTTGATTCTTATTTTGTTGTGAGTGAGGGGGAAAATGGATGCACTGAGAGTGTTACAGAATAATTCAGTAACTATAAATAAAATTCTATATAATCTCTAAGGCAATTTGAAAAGAGCTGTGAGAAAAGAGAGCTCTCATGTTGATGAGATTTCCTAGGCTGGCCTCAAACCTACTCCTTTGACACCAAGTTTTAAAGTGTGCCTAGAACACACTGTACTTGGGAGGCTCAGTGAGTGTATTTTATTTTGTTTCTTGGGTATAATTTTAATTTATTTAAACCTCAAGTGAAGAAGGTGTATTGTTTTGGTTTGATTTAGTCACCGAAAGCCTTTCAGAGTGCTACTTTCCAATGGGTTGATAGTAGATGGACCTACTTTTTTCGACTGCATTCGTGTAGTAAAGGTTACAGATTAAAGCTCATAAACAGAGGACGTCATTAATGTGCACAGTCTCCTCTTACCCTATTGAAATTTAAGATTGCAGAGCTGCTTCATGCAATTGTATCAAAGACATGCACAAGATTGGTTTCCCCAAAGCTCTCTTAAACCATTTTGTCTTCATTTTTATTTCTTTAATTGTTATCATTTAGGCATCTCTCAGGGGAATATTTGTGACTAAAGTTATTTTCAGAAAGAACAAAGGTTTTGGGGATTGTTTTTATGATGCTGGTCTGCACAAACTATCTCTAAAAGCATGTAGGACAAATCCTTTGTTTTATCAGTTTTACAGTATTTTCACTTTGGAAGTCTCACTTCGTGTTGCCAGAGCTCTGAAGCAGCAATTGCTGTGATGACTAATGGTTTTATTTCTTCTTTGCTTAGGGCAGAAACATGAGAAGCTCTTCATGAGAGAGGAGCAGGGGAATTAATACTAGCAAGCTGTGCTGGGAAAGCACAGGGCAGTCATGGCTGGCCGATATCCACTGCATTGTTATAGTTTGAGAACCTGCTAAATATTAATACAATTAGCAAGGAGTTATTTATTAAATGTATAATTGAGGGTTTTTGATCTTTTAAAGCATATCCAGTTAATCAAATGAGGTTGAAAGATAAGTGAAATTATGACTAACACTTCTCAGGATGAATCCACTTCTTAATATTTTCAGAGAATTAGGGTTTTTTTTTGTGATAGAGGGTGTAATAAGATAGCTGAATTTCAGAAAAATCTTTAGCTGTTTTGCCTAGAGTACCCAGGTAATTAGTTGATGGTGTAGTGATAAAGAGACTGATGAGACACTGCACTGCATAGACAGATTAATTAGTCCCAACTTGCTTTTTGGAGGAGACTGTCTTATTCTTAAGGGCCTATTTCTAACAGCATCTGTCATGAAAATTGAAGTAAGGCCTGAAAACTGCTCATCAGCAGTGTTGCTGACTAGCTAAATTATTCTAGCATAGTACTGCGTATTTCTTCTGCAGAATATTTTTCCCACAGTACCTTGCTGCTTCAAAAGTAATTTTTTTTATTGCAAAAATGACTGGTTAATGCACTTGTTATTTTAAAGTGAGTTTCTGTAATAACCAGGGAAGGCTTGTGTGTTGGAATATTGAACAAGGCTAGAACTAGGGTTTTTTTAATTAAAAATAAAACCCTGTAGACTCCGCCATTAAATACTACCGAAAGTACTCCTAGCCTTTCCAGTAAGATTTATGGTCCTAAGAATATTTTGAGAGACATGCAGCTTGTCACTATTAGAACACAATGTTGTCATGCAAGTAACCGTCAGTATTGAGGTTTCCACGCAAAGTCTCTGCAGGTGCAAACTGCAGCCTTAATGTTAGTCAGTACTCTTAATTTTAGGTTTTCAGTGTCTTTGTGAAGATGTCAAGGCAGTGGTTCATATTCAGGTCACGTTTTAAAGGCTATACTTAGAAATTACTTTGGTTGTTAAAAGATTGTTGAGAAGGCAGGGATGAGTTTTGTAGCAAATTGCCAAGGAGCAACAGTCCAGCTTGCAGGGCTGCCACTTGCCAGGACAAGACCCCTCGGTGTCCCTGCCTGAGCCAAGGAACTGGCTGGCTGTGTTTGCAGCAAAGGGGCTGCAGGCATCAGAGGAGACCACCAGCACTTGTGGTTTTGTACTCCCAGCACATGCTGCAGCCACTGATCATCAGTTTGCTCAGCCCTTTTGTTGGCTGAAGACCCTTTCACAAGCTTCCATCTCCTCAGGCACAGATGGACTTTGACTTTTATGTGCTATGATGGACGGTACAAGAGATTACAGCTATTCAGATCCTATAGTTGTACTGAACCCTAGATGCCTATAGTAAGGCTTTTGCCTCCAATGAAAGATTCAAGGTGACTTCTCTCTGTTATGGAAATGCGTTTTCATTCAACTACCCACTTCTACCTCATCTGTGTTTCAGATGCCCACTTTAAAGCTTTTTTTTTTCCCCCCAAAGCCAGAGATGTGGTGTGCTGCCTAGAAGATATTACTTGATTTATGTGATGCGCTGGACCAACCTGAAATAAAGGACTTCTGTTTAATCACAAATCAGGGCTTTTGTGGTACAGATAAAGGAACAGGTAGCTTAGTTCTTACTCTAATGATACAAATTCAACAATCAAAACTCTACCCTGATTTGTTTTAACTTATTCTAACACCCCAGCTGACTGAAAATATCCCATCTACTGCATGTGTTCAGGAGCATGTGTAAGAGCAGCATTTTTATTTTTTTGGTGGATTTTACATGCATCAGCACAAGGAGAAGGGAGATTAGATGACCTTTGTAAGTCTCTATCTGCTGCCCAAGTCATAGTCACTTGCTGCAAGAACCCACCACCAATACTGGGAACTCCTGTGCCCCTTGGGACGCTGAGTAAGTGTAAGGAAGATGGAGTGAGACTATGAGGTGCAGTGTGCAGGTGAAGTGATGGGACAGGGACTGTTCTTTGAGTGTTGAGAAGGTGCAGAAAGAGGACAGGGAAGAAGTGGACAACAGACTCTGGCTTTCTTGCTCGCTTCAGGTCCAGCATGGATTTGAGAGCTGCTGCTGTGGTAGATGATCCTGGTAGCACTTGCCAAGCAAAGTTACAGAATCCTAAATTAGTTACACCTGAGCTTGTGTCACTTGCAAGTAAAGTCATCAAATTTTCATGTCCACCTCACAAAACACATTCCATTTGCATGGTGAACACTATCCACAGATAATGTCATACCTGACCTGTAACAAATTCTTGAACTTGTACTCCCCAGCAGTGTGTATTTAAAAAAACTGTTTTAGCCACATGTCAGCATAGCATGGCTACTACTTAATTTAGCGAGAGTTAATTAAGCTGATATGTTGATGAGTGCATTAGAAAAACATACATACTGGAGAAAGCATATGACTGGATTGTACATCAGCTTTGTTCTTCTGTTGTTTGCTGGTTTAAACAAATGTTTGGCCCTTGGTAGCTTTCTTTCTGTTACCATTTTCATGGTGTTTTTATTTTTTCTTTAATGTTTCTCTTTGTGTAAAATAGTTGCATGTGTGGTTTGGATGGTTGGTGGAAAGCCTTTGTCACCAATACTATGTTCTTGAGTACTGAGTCAGCGAAAGATGCAGGTGTGGCTGTGACTGTTGGTTTCATGTATCTGGATGTCTTGCATCTCTGTTTTGCAAAACCCTTTAGTTGTATATGAAATTTTCTTATTATTTCTATAACTCTTGCTCTACAGCATATTAAAATTATGGATGTCTTTTAAAAAACCTTTGACTTTGCTTTTTGTGTATTTTTCCACTTCGTGTTGGTTCAGTCACCTCATAGATAGTTTTACTAAAACATATAGAAGTTAGCAGATTTGCTGAGGAAACTTCCTATGATGCAAGGCATAAGCTTTGCTTGTTACTTATGTCAGCTGGTGGTTTGAGAGGCCAAAGTATCTGTGGGGGGAGATGAAAGTCATCTCCTGCATCTCTGGCTGCCCTCTCAGCATGGCCATAGCTGAGAACCAGGTGCTGCAGGCCGGTGGTGCCGGTGGCTGTCCCCATGGTGTGCCAGTCTCACGCCAGCTACACGGAGAAGATTGGAAGTCAGGAGCTGTGTCCTTACCTGACACTGGGAGTCAAACAGGGATGATAACAAAATCCAGATTGCTGATGACACATTTAACATTTCAGGCATCCTTTTTTTTTTCCACCATGGGTTTCAGAAGCATAGTAGGAGGAACTTTTAAAATGTATAAAATAGAGGATGGTATTTGTCCATCTCCAGTAATCTCAGTTAGTGCCTTTGCCTTGTCAGAATGTTGAATATAATTCAAACCCCGGAGTCCAGGAAATGATGAGATAAGGGCCAGCACAAACCTTAATATAATCTTAATTTTGCCCAAGGAACTGATTATACGTGTTGAAACAGTTCAGTAACAGGAGTACTATAAAAAGCAGGTATGAAAAACTGAGAAAATACATTTTTGTTTGCATTTTGATCTTTCATTGTATATGCTCCAGCTTCAAGTAGCTGGGAAATAGTTTAGCAAAGGCAAGCATAGCTGTTAGCTCACAGCACGTGTCGCGTTTGAGGAAGCAAGTGTACCAGTTTAAGGATGGGATTTGTTAGGTTGCCTTGTTAATGGCAAACAAGGCTTGCGTTGCTGGTGATGTGACATGACAATCAGTAGTTTGTGGGCGCAGTGAGATGTCACGGCGTGAAGGCATCCTCCGATCAAAGGCGTAGGGTTTGTAACATTTAGCACATCTAAGAACACTTTAGAATGTAGAGCAGGAATATTTGCTGTAGCTCTCGTTTGCTTTAGATAACTAACCCAAAATTGGATGTGGCCCATGGTGGCTGTGCTTTCTTTCTAGGGGTGTTGCAGTGCTTGTAACATGGAAAAATAATGTCCTTAAAGGTGTTTTCAGTTGCGCTTTGGTGCTTATATTACCTTACTCTCTTCTTTCCAATGTAAGTTACAAAGATTTTGCTAACCTTCATATTTCTGAAGGATGTTTCTCTGCTTGTTAAGGTCTTTAGTTACTTTGTTACATTAATTACATTTAATATTGTTTCAGCATTGTCATGTCAATTTTCTTTTTTTAGGACAGGGAAGGCATGTATCCAGGAGCTTAATGGTATGACCTTCCCCTGGGCTACAGGAGACCCAGTTTTTAATTCTCTTGACCTGGGAGACAAGAACAGGCATACTGAGTCAAATCGAGGTTTACTTTGTATTAATCTACTATTCTGGCTCAGGTGGGGCCAGTAGTAGGTGAATAAGGTGTAAACAGCTCAGGAATAGAATGGTACTTCTGTCTTTTCAGCTTTTTTATGTCTGCCTCCTTGTGTTTAATAATACTTAATGTACTTTCCTTACATTAATTCATCTAATGAGACATCACATCTGTCATATCTCAGAAGGCCGAGTCAATTCCTTTCATAAAATAAAAAGGAAAATATTTATGCGGGGCCACAGCTGGTGATGTTCAGAGGCTGATCCCAGCCTGGCTTGGCAGCAGTATATGCCTCTTCAGATCTGAGCTCAGATTTCAGTTGGTTCCTTGAACATGGAGACTTGAAGTGAGTGTTGTACCTAACAGAGTGTGTGATGGGTGGTTTCTGTAAGAAATGGTGTGACTTCAGGAGAGGATTTATAGTTGAAAGAGCTGAAAAATCATAGATACCTTTCTTAAGCCTGAAGGAAATCCAAGACTACCTTTACACCTTCTCCTGATCACCACTTATCTCTCTTTCTGTGGAGCTTGTTCAAAAGAGCATTGTAGAGAGAGGTGAATCCCAAAGAGATTGTAAAAGTTGCAGCCTCACAGTCTCTCTATGGCTGTAGCTGTCAATCATTTGTTTTCCTTTCGTCATGTTTGGTTCCATTATCTCAGAGGGAGGTGGAAAGTGTGCAGGGTAACAGAGCCTTTCCCACATACTAAATATTTTCAACTTTTTTTCTTGTTGATACTGATGGATCAGCTGTGTTAATATAAAATTTGACTTCCAATGTGGACTTTGGAGTGCATTGACCCAGCCTCCCAGCTGAGTCCATACACTGCCCTCAGGGTGTCTGGAACTGTCCTTAAGGCCTGAACCCACGTGCTTGGGACAGTCTTGGGTTCAAGAAACACAACATTGTTTTGCTAACCTGTGGTGGCTTTTAGGAGACTGCAGATTGTCTAGCATCAGATACCTAGCTGTGTATGGCTACTGTTTTAATACTTCATATCGCCCAGCACAGCTAGAATTAAACCCTTAATAATGTTTTCATTATTGCTTTCCCAGTGGGACACTGGGTGTCAGCAATTTGCAAAGTAAGCTGAGCCTGTAAAGGAATTTTGGAATTCTTGCAGAGTCTTCCTTGTGGAGAGACCTGAGCTCCCTAGGGTTTGCTGGGTTTGGGGAGCACATGCTGATGTTAGCTAAAAGCCTTTCCTCCCCTGCAATACCCTGCTCTCTTCTTTTCGTCACACAACCTTCCTCCACTATCTCTACAAAAAGGCTTTCATGCAATCTGGCGTGTCAGCTGTTGCCTTTGTTCATTGTGTTGGGTCTGGGATAAAGCATAAGCTCTTCAGCCCTGGTGCTTTGTAGCATGTCGTGAATGCTGATGGGGCTCTGGTTAAGAAGAAAGTAATCAAGCAAACTTACAATTAACAATAACTAAGCAGATTTGGGAGCACTGAGTTCCTAGAAGTATTTGCATTTTTAAATGTTTTCTTTTGCTTTCCTCTTTAAGCTGTTCACCTTGGTATTTTCATCACGGAAAACTGCGTTGTTAGGAAACAGACTTGTGCGTACATCTTAGTATTACATGATTTATCTTCAGAAAGCCAATTAGTGGTTGAAGCAAAAGCTAATCTACTTCACAAGTATAGATTACATCCCTTGTCTTATAAGCGGTAGCAAGCAGCCACACTGCAGAACATCATCTTAAGAAAGAGCAAGTCCTGTTTTGCTTCTACACATATTTTCTATATATTTCTAGAGGCTTTTTCCACTAACCAGATGTGTGTCAGTGTGAACAGTGTGTGGAGACAGTACAATCGACTGCAGCAGAGCTCCTCCAAGGAGACGGCTTAATAGGCCCTAGGGTGAGTTCTTAAGTAAGGGAGGTGACAGACTGTAGAAAAGAAGCGAACGTGTGAAATCTTTGAAAAGAGGAATGTTACTCTATCTTCTGGAAGGGAGCAATGCTATTACTTACTGTAAAGCATAAATAGAAAGAAATTCTGACTTCTCTTGCTATAGTGAGCGGTTAGAAAATCAAATTCAGATGGACCCTCTAAAGTGGGGTGGGGAGGAGGAAGGAGGGAAGAAGCTGCTATAATCAAGCACCAGTGTGCTGACAGAACCTCTCCAGCACATCTCGGTATTAAGACCACGATCCAGCCTCTTGAGAAATAAGGTTTTTTCATTATTTTACTGGTTTTTTACCCCAAACCCTGTTGTTTCAGGCATGAATTAGCAAAGCAGTATACACTGTGTATGAGTGTAATGTGCACTCTGTCTTTGCAATTCTGTTTTTGAACACTTTTTAGAACTGACTTCTGGCTACAGGTATCAGTGTGGGCGCTAAGTATCTTTATTTATGGCAGCCAATGCATCTCATTTTGAGAAGGGCCAAAAAGCTGCAGTTTAAGGCAGTAGGCAATGTAGAAACTAAGATACTCCAGCTGTGGCGGTAACCAGGATGCTATTGAGTTGTATCAGCCTTTGGAAGCAGAGAGGAGGAGAAGATATAAAATTGAGTGCAGACAAGCTGAACACAGAAGTCGATGCCCAGATTGACCTCTGAGTGTTTGTTCTTCATCAACAGGTTGATGACGCCCGGAAGTGAAATTCGGTTTGTCCACAAGCACATGGGTCTGGTGCCGGGCTGGGGAGGAGCTGCTCGGCTGGTGTGCATCGTCGGCAGCAGGGCCGCCCTGCAGCTGCTGAGTGGGGCTGCCAGGGTGGACCCCCAAAGAGCTTTGTGCCTTGGGCTTTCAGAGGAGACCTTGTCCTCTTCAGATGGAGCAAGAGCGTTGGAAGAAGCCCAAGTTTGGCTGAGTCAGTACACAGAGGGTCCAGCCAGCGTGATTCGGGCTGTGAAAAGGGTGGTGACAGCGGGAAGAGAGCTCCCACTGGAAGATGCCCTAAGGACAGAGAAGGACATTTTTGGAACTGTATGGGGTGGGCCTGCCAATTTGCAGGCATTGGTTAGAAGACCAAAACATAACTGACAGTCAATGCATAAGAAATGTTCTTTACCTTTTTGCAAACAAAGCTTTCACTAAAGCAGGCATTAAACTGAAACATTTAAGGACTTGTTAATTTAAACTGGCATTAACATTCCTGTTGTTCACATTTGGTGTGCAACCACAGAGAAATCCCCAGAAGATTCTTTACTGTCCTAATCACCCACTGAATGGAGATTAGTGAAATTAGTATGTAAAGGTAAATACTGTGCTGAGAATAGAACTATAATTCTTTTGGAATGAGGTTGAAGATTATTTTCTTTGGAGTTAAATTTGTTTTTCTAACTGGTATGAAAATGAATTGCTTGAAAGATGAGTTTTATTGATTTGCAGAACAGGTGCATTTAAAGCTGCAAAATATGAGTTCCCCAACATGAGAGTGGTGTCTTTAAGCAGCTTTGAAGGGATGATAACTGGTGAGATGACGTTTTTTATTTTTTCGTCTTCAGTCAGTTCTTTGTATAACTGTTGAGAAAGTATCCAAGGATACTTCAGTTTTAATGATGATTTTTTACAGGAGAAGCTCTAACTCTCTGAGGAGCCTATTTATAGCCCTTGTTCACTGACACTAATTCAGGTCTTTAAGTGCATTTAGGTGTCTTCTGACTGCTTGAGGAACCAACTACCTACATATACATTTGCATATTCCCATAGCCTGAACCTGTGCTGCTGAGCATGTGCAGAGCTGCTGATCTGATTCTTTACATAGAATCCAGTTGAAATCTTGGAAGGCCATGATGCATCGTGTCTGCAGATGGGATGTTCTTGACTGACTGGGTGGTCTGAGTACTTCAGCATTCCAGGAAGACTTGTGTGTGGAACTGTCTACGTTTTCTTCTGAGTGTTTTTACTGGTAGGGCATATTTGGGCTGACCAGAATCATACAATAGTTTGAGTTGGAAGGGACTTTCAAAGATCATCAAGTTCAACCCCCAACTGGAAGATTTGGAACTCGGTCTCCCCTTTATACCAGTGGCTGTGCAAGTAGTTAGGTAAGTGAGTGGAGAGCGTCTTCCCTTTAGAAATTATAAACTGACACTGAGTCCCTTCTTTGGCAGATGATTCTTAAAATGAAACATCTGTGAGAGCAAAACCAAGCGCGTGTATCCGTGACTGATAGTTTCCTGTATTGTTGGTTAGGATGCACTTGTCTCTAAATCTAGCAGGGAGTGTGATCTGAGCCCAGGACCCAAGTACTCCAGGGGAGCATGTTAAGGAGGAAGCATTGGGCTATGTGCCACTGACCTCCATTCTCACTCTGACCAGGCATAACTAACTCTAGATACATGAAACAAGCTCTCTCAGAAGGAAATTCCTTGGATGGAAATCCATGTTCTGATTTCTACAGTATGGCAAGATTCCTGAGTTTCAGACAGCAAGGTAACTGTACGTATGTTTGCAGATCTTGGGACAGATCAATGACAGGACTTAGACCTGGACTGGCTGTCAAGATTCTGCAGCTTCCAAGCAGATGTTCCACTCTGCTGGAGATGTTTTACTATATGGCTTTCACAATGGGGAGTGTGTACAGCCTGAAGCAACCAAAAGAAATGCTGAAGAAAGGGATGTGTTTTGAGCTGGCACCTCAGGAAGGCTCTGTTGATCCTGCCTGTTTGCCTTCACACCTGAAGCTGCTGCTGGAGGAAGATTTCAAATCTCTTTTTTCCCCAAAAATAAAGTTCAATTTTTACTTCCAGGTTAGAGAAGAGACAGGAATAGGAACATGGAGAGTGAGCAGTGTTTTGGTTTGTGCTGCTTTCCCCTCTTTGCCCCTTGTTATCTGATAGCTCAGTTGTTAGTCCCTGGTGCAGCTGGATTCTTTCCCCTGCTCTGAAGGACTTCAAACCCAGGACTTCTGAAGTGTGGATGTTATAATACAGTCAGGCAGTACTTGACTGTTTAGTAATGAAGCTGTTCTGCTTTTCATGAAGGTCCTCAAGACTTAGGAGGGATTCCAGACTGCCAACATCACTGAACCTTCAGAGTTCATACTTACTCCTGTCTGTACTTACCCAACATTTTGAAGAAAAACACCACGTTGTAGTGAGTCAGAAAAACTGTGGTGAGGGCAACTGGTTATGTCTTTGCTACTAACAAGAATAAATTTGCCCTTACTAATACTGTCATTATGTTTTAAAAATGGATGTGAAAATTGCTTGGAAGCTGAGCAAGACCCTTAAATCATGGTGGGTTTGTTTTTGTGTTTTTTTTTTTTACTTTTCAAGTGCCAAGCTGTAAGGCTTATTAGTGTATTCTGTACACCGGGTGCTACAAATTTTGAAGAGAGGAAATGGTAGCAGAAAAGCAGAATATGTTTTACTTGCATGTTTTGAACTGGACCTGTGCTGCCAGCAAGTGAAACTCAGTATGTACATCTATTGGGGACCTCTTTCCATTTTGATTTGTAGACAATGAGCTTACTTCTCATTCCAGCAAATGCATTTTCCCAGCCATCATCTCCAATTTGTCTCAAAGGCCAAAGTTTGCTTCTAAGAACAGGACAAATAATTAACTAGTACTGAGTAAGACACTTTCAGAAAAGGTTACACAAACTCACTTTGTCCTCTGGTCTGTTGGAATCACAAACATACCAAACATGGCTACAGGAGATTCTGAAGATAATTATGTGTTTGTTTTGATTAAGGATTTTGTGAGCAGCCTAATACTGTATGCTCTGGTTTCTTTTCTGTTTTAAAGGCAAGTATACCACTTCACATGAAAAGCAGCCTAACTAAATTACCATGAGTGCCTGCATGAGAGCCCCAGACTGAGATGAAATGGAATCCCATTCTACCAATTTCAAACTTCTATGCTTTATTTCATAGAATACTTATCATCTTAAAGCAACAACCAGCTGCTGATAAGCACTTATATTTTCTTTACAGTTATTAAGGACTACAAGCTTCATCTGTTTTTGTTCCCCTTCAGAAATGGCCTAAAAACAAACAAGCACTATATGCACAAAGTTAGAAACCTCAAAATTGATACTCCCAGTCTCCAAATTAAATGTTGCGCTAGTTTATTTTATTTCCTAGGGGCTAGTTTGCCAGTCCCCTCCTCAGCAAACTAGGTTTCCTATTACGTTGTGAAATGCTTGTCTTGTTCCCTTACTTCTGTGTACTGGAATGCTTAATGGGGGTGTGGATTCTGCACCAAGTGTTTAAAGGTTGGATAGGGGAGACCACTTCTAGCAATACAGATAATTTATCATCTTTGCTGCTGATGCAGATTTACTTACCAAATGGGTAACCTAGGTAAGCTAGGTGTTCTTGCTGAATGCTTGGTTTACTATGTGATTTATTTTTTTTTTACCATAGCATGAGATTTCTGTATCTGTGGTTATCTGTTCTCCTGGAATTGAAGAGATGCAGTACATTTTATAGTAATTTCCTTTTTCCTTTCCATTCTGCTCCACTGTGCATTTCTGTAGCTATGCTTTACAAGTTGAAAATCACTTAATATATGGAGTTACAGAAAACCACATAATGCAGTGTGGCTGTGGCTTAGCTAAAATTGACAAGAGAACACATCGCCTACTGAAGGTAATGGTTTAAATGCAAGATGGGAAGTACCTGGTACTCTTTCCTAGCTTGATCTGGGGGGTGCATTTGCCACTCTGATGATTGGCAATTAAGCTTTCACCAGCCTTACTTGAACTAATTTTAGTACTTCAGAGCTGCAGTCAGCCAGCAGGAGACAAAAGCAGCATCACAGGTGTTTGGGTGAACAGAGGTCTGCCTCTCTACTTTGGTCACAAGCCCCCAGAATAATCACTGATAAAATTATTTGTAGACTGTTTGGGCTGAAGACCCTGAAATTAAGTATACAGCGAGTCAAGTTCTTGTATTTTGCTTCTTGCTTTCTTCAACAGTATGTAGTAAAATGTGTGCACATAGCAGAAGTGTACTTACTGAAGGTTTTTGAGGCACAAAGTCAGACTTTGATTAGAGCCACTGTGTGCTAATGCAAAACAGAGAAATTAGACAGCTGGCAGCTATCAGATAGAAGAAACATTCTGTCCTCTTTCCTTCTGAAGTCCATGTTACTGGCTTTTTTCCTGACAGAACTGGCAGGTGATTGTAAAAATCTGTCATCAAGAGCATCCATTCCTAGATGAGAAAGGAAATCTTCCTTATTCCATCTGAGTCTCCTTTCAATTTTCCTCACCTGTGGGCAGAGGAAACAAACTGGAGGCTGGCACAGCTTTGCCCAAGATTAGACACATCAGCCATCATTACAGGCTGGAAAAGATTTTAGAAGTCTAAATCTACCATTTTCAAAAATCAGCCCTTTTAATTCCCTTCAAATGATTGTTTGCCTACAGCAACTTCTGTCTGAAGATCTGTAGTACCTAGGTACCAGCTACTGTCTCTATTCAGAGATAGATGTACTAAGAATTGGAGTTCAATTATCTTTATTTTAAAGACTGAGTCCAGAATCAACTCAGTTTGAAAAAATGTAAAATAACTGCCATAGACAGAAAAAACAAAGTGTGCTTTTCAAGATCTGGCTTCTAACATTCTCTAATACACAGAAATCAGTTTGTAGCAATCTAGAAGATGCATTTCTAATTCAAGCACAAAACTGCCTTCTCTGTGCTGTCACTGGTTTTGCTATGATGAACAGATAAACAGCAATATAGTCCTTAACACCCCTGTTCTTTGTTATATGGTCAAGTCTGATAACTTACGTGCTTTAATTTCCACATTTCTGCTGTTAAAATAAAGCTGTGTGATACTTCTGCCTATCGTAACAGTGAATCAAGTTGATCAGCTCTTCAAGATGATGAGTGTTAAGCCTGCAACTCATGATTTTTCAGCAGAAAGACAGATTCCTACAGTGTTTTGTTTGAGAGACAGTCAGGGATGCAAGAGCTTCAAGATATCGCTCAGAGCCCGTCTTCCTTTCTTGGCAAACAAGGAAGCTGTTTTATGATAAGTTTTCTTTAAAGTTTCTCCAGTCAAGCTCAATTAAACTGGAGACATATCCAAGATTGTTACTGATAAAATGTAGTTTTATTAAATTATAAATTCCGTAACAAAAACAAGACAGATCAAGAAAGACCTCAAAAACAAAACTACAAGGACTAGATGGCAAAGCCAGTGAAAATGCCATGAAGAGTGTATAGGTAAGAATTTGCAACAAAAGTTAACAGCATTTTTACATTTCCATTGAAGGAAGGTAAATGATTGCTCTTGTCTAGTAAAAACACATTTTAACTCCAAACTCACATCTATTTTCTCACATTAAATTAAGCATCCTGCTCACATCCAACATCTTGCCTGCTCCCACATTGCTTTAGTGTTCTTTTCATACATCAATCCATGCAGAAAGTAGTAAGACACTTAATGCAACAGTCAGATAATGAAGACAATTCAAGTTGTACAGTAGATATACATTGGCCAAAAAGGGATCGAGTATCTCCAAGGGGGAAATGCTACAAAATAAACACAAGACATTTTCAAGAAAGCTGGGTATTGCTAAGCAGCTTTCAAACCACTAACAAGACAACCCAGTTTCCTACAGTTAAGAGTCTTCCAGCTGAGACACGTTAAGAGACTTAAGTTAAACAGTCCAGATCCTTTTCTCCCCTTCACCCTGCCCTCCCACCAAACATACCACTAGGTTTGAGTGTGATGCCAATGTGGACAGAAAAATTACAAATACAGAACCGAGGTTTCAATCGCATGGCTCTAATTTTAAACTTCAGTGACTGTGCACTGTCCATCTGGCCTTCTAGACCTTGCACTTGTGTTTACCACCCCACCACCTCCCACTGGTCTCTCCGCTCCCGACTGGCTTGCGTTTGCATTCAAGTGTCTCTGCTGGACAGAGGATGGGTGTTGCTGAAGGTGGGCGGACACATCCTCACTGTCACTGCTGGCATCCGATTCGGTTTCCTCAACAGAGGTGTCAGGGGCTGGCACCCGACCAGAAGATGATGATTCATGGTCTTCTTCTCCCTCTCCCCTGTGACTCCTTTCAGCCATACTGTCTCCACTTATTTGTAAGTGGGCAAAAGAGTTCTCTAGAGAGTTGCTTGCATCAGGTGATGGTGTTGAAGGACTCATCAGCTGACCATCTAGGGAGGACAGGGGCCTAGCAGAAAGGGATGCCAGAGGCTGCACGGCTGCAGCCCCCGGAGCCGGTGTGCTGTCTGCACCGTCAGCAGAGCTCTCTCTTGCCAGGTTGACAGTGTTAGCATCACAGTCCAACCTCAGCCCAGCCACTCCCTTCTTTGGTATGTCTATTATGTCCCGTTTTATTTTTCTGCGGCGTCCATGCTCATTTCTCCTATACTGAACCATATTTTCAAGATCTGCTACGTATAAAAACCCAGCTATTAGCATTTCAGTGCTCTTTTTACCCTTGGAAAAGGCATCTTCTAGCTCCCTGCTGGTACGTTCATCATACTGCCACCAACCATTTCTACCTTCATAGTACCAAGCATATTCTCCATTGCCTCTGCTTGCTGCTTTGAGTTCTTCCGGTGACAATAAGGTTGGCTTGTCAAGAAAATCCTCTGGAATCTCCTGCCGGCAGAGTGCACAGCGTTTCCCAAGCCAAGAAGCTCCCTTCACACACAGATAGCAGAAAACGTGTTTACAAGGAAGACTTACTGGGTGGACACAAGTTTGCAGACAGATAGCACATTCAGGGACTGTCAGAGAAGGTGCTGCATTAGCACATGACTCATTTGTCTTCCTGTTTGTGGGAAGCACGTTGATCGAATGATCTATTTCACCACAGCCAGCCATCCTGCAGAAGATCAAAGATAGATTTAAATCAGTTTATTGTGTCAACCTAAACTGGCACCTTACATGACCTTTGACCTCAACATAAAACAGAATCATAGAATCGTTTTGGCTGGAAGACACCCTCAAGATCATCTCGTCCAACCATACCATCACATCACGCATCCACAACAACATCCACAGAATGAGCTGTTTACCTGAAATTAAGGTAAGGTATCACATATGAAGCTTAACTCAAAGAAACTGACAGGTTAACATTCTGTGTCCTGAGCTGACAGACTAAATTGAGTACTGGGAGAATTTCTTTTGCTGATCACCAATGTTCAGCTATTTCATTTTCAGCATGTTATCATGCCAAGGTAGAAAACAAATTTTGGAATTTCTTCTGTTCTTCCTCTGAAGTAGTGTTGATTAATGAACCTCCAGGCAGCCAGGTACTTTAGAGCCTCCTCAGGAAATTTAAAGCAGCTACAATTCTTTCCTCAAGAGGTGATCTAGCTGCAAACACTGAACTTAAAAAAATCTCTCTGCACAGTACTGGTGATCATCTGTTTGATTAAGGGATTGCCTGAACAGTACCTCAGACTAAGCTCCCACAGTGGAAAATATGCCTGGCAGCAGCACCCAGCTGAAGTGTTCCCCCACTCTGATTCTTAGTCCCCATGTACCACAGGACACAACCCCTCAAACTGGGCTCAGAACAACTAGTGGGCTGCAGAAAGAACCAGATCTGAAAAATGATTTGGCTGAGTGCACCTCAAAAGGAATAGCTGCAGTCTAGTAGCAGTAGCAGTATAACCCAGCAGACACATAACCATGATTTGATTGGTTTGTGAAGTCATTGCCTCTATCTTCTCTGGCCATATCCTATTTATGTCATTAAAGATGATTTTTTCTAACCACCTGTAAGAAGGCAGGGAATGCAAAACTGTGTCACTTTGACATTGTGTAGGATTTCAGTAGCTGAAAAATTCTAGCGTAAATATGCAAATGCCTTCTCAACTATATTTTTGCCATGGCAATTTTTCATGGTCTGTTTCATGGTAATTTTCCTTTTATGTTCTTATTTATTAGCAATCAAACCCAAACAACAGATATCAAATGAGGAAGAAGAATAGGCTTTGGGGGATGGGGCCTAAAATGGTGTCTTTTTTCATTTAAGTCCACAAGGAACTTTGAGGAATAGGGCTGATATATTCAGCCACACAGCTTTTCGGTGAACTGGTCTTTGTTTTACAAGCAGCTAGGAATACTTCATACAAAATTATCACAGACACGGGGGCCAAAAATGTCCTTTTGAGGACATGTAGTCCAGCCTCATGCTCCACATGGCACTACCACCAATACAAGATCAGATCAGCCATGGCGTTAACTAGCTGAGTTTTTTTGAAACCTGCAAGGATGGAGATACCACAGCGTCCCTGGACAACCTATTCTAGTGTTATAAACAGTTCTAGCAAAACGTGTTACCTCAAGAGAAAATACCTAGTGTTATGGTGAAAGCCTCCACTGCTCTGAACATCTTGTGAATACAAACTGGGCTTAAAAAAAAAAAAAAAAAAAAAAAGATTTATGCTTCAGTATTTCTCTCTACAATAATGTATTAAGTGCTGTTTACTTAAAATGTACTTCTGTATGCTGTCTGTTCCCTTCTATCACTATAATTTCCTTTTGAAAGACCAATGCCTCTTTAATCCTTTTTCTATCAAATCATTCTTTTAAAAGCTCTACAGATCAAATATTTTTCCTGAAGTACCACGTAATTGTATTCACCTATGATTCAGTTTCATATCTGAATTTCTTTCTCTGAGATTAAAGACAAATCTGCATACTAGTTCTTAAATCATGTCAAATACAGACACAGCATTACCTACCACCTGGTAACTGTCTTTTTTACTGCACAGTACACATTTATCTGTGAAATCCATGCTAACGACGTTGTGAAAAACTTCTTTTCTGGGAGCCTCACACTTTTGAGGTTATATTTTGCAACAGATTTTTTACACCAAAACTAGGGTTTTATAATAAAAAACTTTTTATAAAAAGGAGGGAAGAAAAGCTATTGAAATTTCAGAATACCCATGAATACAACCCAACCAGTAGCTCACAACAGAAGACCTGAAAGAGAAATCCATGTGTTGATGAATTTGCATTAACCATGGCTGAGGTAAAGGATCTGAATTTTCAAGTGCTCCCGTAATGAGATACTACTGTGCAAAAAGGCACAGCAGCAGAGATTTGTACTTCCATGCTACAGTTTTGCAAAAGGCTGCTTCTACCTGTACACTTGATAAGGTTATCCTTTTCAGAAAATATTAAAACAACCTCTGACTTCTCTACAAGTCATGTATCATAATTAAGATTTTGGAGACTGTTGGGATTAAAAATACAATGGACTTTGGAAAACAAAACAAAACAAAAAACTAACATATTAGTAAACTAAAAGCAGAGTGAAAGTTCTCACCTGTTCACTGAAAGCACAAATGCTAACATTTGAACTGTGTTCAATAGGTCATCTCTTAGAGGGTTCTTTGATTACTTACTAGATCAAGACAATAATGCAGGATATTAAAAGAAATGAGTGAATGCCTTATCTTGAAATTCCCATGTGATTTTTAGTGACTCAGAGGAAAATGTTATGTGTAAAATGAATACAGCTGGAGGAATAAAGCCTTATCTATAAGCAAGCACTGCTCAGCAACATAAAACTCTTAAAAGATAAGCACAACTGCAGTTGCATGTGCTCAGAATGCAGGACCATTATGCACTTGAAGATTCATATCAAGTAAAATGATGCTGTCTCACTTTTTGTTTTTAAAGGAAGAGCAACTCCATAAATACACAAAGCATGGAAGAGGTGACATATAAAAACTAAATTAAAAGACTCCAGGCCTTCTAGGACTCTACTGGAAGAAAAAGTAAAATCCCACAAAACCACCTCAAAACTGAGCAATTTTTTAAGCTCCAGGTAAAATTCTAACTGCAACTAAGCAGTCTGTCAAGGAGCTAACACACATAAATTCGTCAACAAAAAAACAGCTTACTTTTTCTGAATAATTTTTACTGAAGCATGCCACAAAACTAAAATGTCCTCTCTTCAGATGTCTCCAGCTAGGATGGCAGGTCCTCTTTTCCAAGGCTGGCTCATTCCTTACTTGTCCTGCTCAATGGTACACTACAGTGCTTCAGCTTCTCTGCAAACTAATGGAAAGCAAATAATAGTCACCATTACAATGTTGTACAGAGGTATGAGCAAGCAAAATACAACGCCATGGTCCTGTTACAGAAAATAAAATACTATCCTTTCATTTACCTGATGCAGGCTTCTGTTTTATTTTTTATCTTTTTCTGAAGTATTATAAAAGATAATTATCATTAACTCTAATAAGTTAATGGCTCATTTCCATAAAGGGACAATGTACACAAAAGCAGAAACAAGAACAAAGTTAGATGCACATTATGTTTATGCAAATTTAACCTCTAACACATGAGTCCTTATATTCTGAGACTTTAAAAACTCATAATGGCTGCATGGCTAAAGCTATATAAAACTATCCATATCATATCTTTCCAAAGGACTGCCTGGGCATGTCTCTTCACAGGGACCAGTATCAGATGCTTGAGAAGAAAACAGTGCATGCAAACAGCTAATTTCCCTGAGGTCCTCTCCATATTTCAAGCAGTCTGTTGCTCAGAGCCTTGCATCCTTGTCCTTTTTTTCAGAGATGACATGCATTAATTTCATGAAGCAACTTCAGAACCCTTCAGCACCTTTTTTTTTTATAAATCTACATATGTATGGCCTCATACTAGGTTATAAACAAACTCAATGACCTAGATTTGATACTTAACAAGGTAAACAAAAAAAGGATTAATTAGGATCTTCATGTATTTCTTTATGAAGTACTGAAGGGCTCTGAGGTTCATTCATGGAATGAATGCATGCGATCTCTGAAAAGGAGGACAAGGATGCAAATCAGCCTCTACACCTCTGAGGTAATATACCCCTCTTCAGGCTAGCAGGTCATGTCAGTCACAATACATTTTGCGTATGTCACGAACCAGAATCTGAGCTAATTCATTTCACAATATATAGTAATCACTGGAAACCATTAAGTGTCTAACAAATACCTAAATACAGTAAGGAAGTAGGAATCTGAGAACTCGGAGAGGGCAGGGGGACCATCAAGATTTCACTGTCGCATTCTCACACCCTAAACAGGAAGGTCTCGACCTAAAAGAGCCACCCTTGGTTACAGAAGGTATTTGGGAATCTTCTGTAAAAAGACTGATGAGCTATAGAGTTATATCTTCCTTCTGGGCTATAGGTTTCAAGATGACTCTTCAGCATTTTCATCCACAATTTGAAGTTGCTGCCAAATGTTACATATAGGAATGATCTGAAGCAGACCTGAGAATGTCACATTTTAGATCTCAATTTGCTCCAGGAAAGAATAATTTCAGAATAAATACAGTGCAGATCAGACATGTACAGAGTCAAGCAAAGTTAAGGACTGATAAGTCCCTGAGACATCATGGAGTATTTAGTATTATAGTGTCCTGTACTCTAGTCCTTCATCAAGTGATTAACATTTATCATTAATGACATACAAGTGAAATGTTCAGATGACTTCAGGATAAGACATATTACCCAAATATGTTGTTTTCTTTATAGCTGAGCTCCATGTAACATTCTGTGCAGCTATTTTTAGAAAGAGCTCCTATGGAAAAATGCAAAAATTAGCAAGCTTATCCACACCTTTTCAAAAGGCAGAAGGTTCTCCCCTCATTGTTCTAGCAGCTTCCCAGTTCTCCACACATCACTCTGAAACCAAGAGCTGCAATCGTGTTACAATTTTGGCTCTCTTAATCCACTCAGACAAGATACTGTGTTTGCGATGACCAAAGAGACACTTGCCACAAGCTGGATGCTGTGGGTGTGGTGTTCAGTCCTTCATGGTAGGAGCTGGCTTTCTGTTACTCCTGTAGGTATCACTGGCAGCCTTTTAGCTACTACCTCTTGCAATCCACTACTAGAGGTAGCATATGATAAAACCAAATGGGAGAAAAAGGTTGGGTCAGTTCTGGTAAATTTCTTAGGACATAAAAATGCATACACTTATTCAAGGTATGTAATCATACCTAGAAGAATCCAATTAGGGCATAATTATAGGATTTTGGTAAGGCAACTTTCTAATTGCTGTATAGCTCTTAAAAAGAACTAGTTTACAAACTGACTTCAGGTAACCTCTACATTTCATGACATCGTTATTTATTTAATAAGCCAGTCTTGAAAATTTTACTAAATGGGATAAAAGACACTTGTGGTTACACACACACAGCCTTTCCCAGATGATGACTCCTCCTTTGAAGTCAAGTGGGTAAGAGCCATGTTCTATACTTAGCAATTAATTTTCTACACTAGAAAAGCATGAAGTATGAGGAGTTACATTATCTGCAGCAACCTGCAAGTACCCATTCCTTGTGCACACTCACCAAATCCATGCATCCTATCACACACTGATTTTGAAACTTTCATTCAAGATGCAACAGATTAAACACATTCCCACTGATCAGGAAACAAGAATTTGAAGTGGGCGATATCCCCTCCCAAACTCAGGCTCAGACAACATTTAACTGCTCTCTTTGTCCCCTTGACACTCTGAGGATGCTTGCTGGGAGAAGTCACATCTGCTTCTTCCATGCAACTTCAGGATTTTGAAGTTGGTGGACTTCCTATCAAATTCATCTCCTAAAATGACTTCAGGGTCTCCTTAAAGAAAAACGTCAGGGTTTTTCTAGACTAAGACGGAATGAAACAACTTATTGTCAGTTCAATCAACTGTGCCTATTGGATTCCCAGTAAACCATCACACCCAACACATTTTTTTCCACTTTTCTATTTCTTTGGAAAAAACAGCAACAATAAAAAAAAAAAAATCACAGAAACATACATATTTAAGAAGCCAGCTCCTAAATGTCAGTGAAGTGTTTGTTGCCTACAGTCTTAAGAAATTTTCTCTGTAAGTAAAAGCTTAGCTTTTTAAAAACAAATGAGCACAAACCATCGGTATATTAAATGAACATCGGCTTCTAACCAAACCAGCTGAAGACTACTATTTGAGTCCTACCTCAAATGACAGATAATCTCACAAATTATTCAACTCTGTACAGATTACTCTAAAATAGCTATCACAAATTCATCATTTCCCCCCTCCCATAGGTTGAAAACTCAGCAGCTACAGCATTACTTCAAGAGAGTAAATGCTCTTCTGTAATTAAATACTTTGATTTTCCCATCCAGATCCCTAACTCATAACTCAATTATTGAGGGGAAAGTAGGGGAAAAAGAACCCCAGAATTTTGCCCTCCCCTACAAGTCACTATGAGCCACTGGGGGAAGAAAAAAGGAAGGCGGCCATTTTTTTTAAATATGAAAAAAATCACTGTCCTCTCTGAAGGTCTGCTACTGTCAATATAGTATCATCTCAATGTAATGAGCCTGTCAGGTATTTTTTAAACCATCCCTGGGCACTGGATACCGCAACAGATAACTAACTTAACTGTTTCCTGTCCTTACCTACTTTTCTGTATCTGTTTCTTAAATACAGAATTATCTTCAAGAATTGCTGATTGTGATGAGGCTTCAAGTTGACTGTCATTCCTTATCCTTTGCTATTACACATTAATACAAAACAACCCTTGTATGTATATTTGGAACCGAATCACAGAAGAATAGTCAAGTGCAGAACAGTCAACCATTTTGGTATTAAACAGCTACATATTTATTCAAAATGAGGTTCTTCTATGCTACAATTGGAGCACTTAATTTGAATTTTGAGCATGTATCATATTTCAATGTATTTAACACAGCAAAATGATAATTTCTCACTCAAATGATATTGTGTGGAAAACAAAGCAGAACTTCAGATGAATCTGTTTATCAATGCTTCAGAAAGAGAAAGTAAATACAGGAATATCTCTTCATATATATAGACTCGATTAACATGCACAGAAGAGAGAAAAAAAAAAATCTATTTCAACAAAAAGACTTTCACCACCAATTCCCTGAGTCCACTGTTCAATAGCCTCTAAAAATACTGCTCTCTAAATAAATGGTAATTCAATTACCTCTAAATTGATGCAGTATATTTTGAAGGAAACAAGAATAGAACTTTTTTTTCATTCAGTACAGATTCTGCATTATAGCAGTTTAAACAACTGGTACTTTGATCCACTTGGAAAGAAACCACAGTATTAAGCAAACAAGACTATTACAAACATTCAATATATAAGATTTACTCCAAATGACCAAATCAATATGCAGATTTCACTGTGTTTTCAATACTATTACAAACTGTAATTTTTGGTAGTGCCTTTTTAGAGATGCTTTAGGGACTATTTTTAAGGAGCCCACTGTCCAGAGGGAGCAGCTAACAAAGTAGCAGGACTGTATTTTTAATATTACAAATCTGACAAAAGCAAAATGTTTTAAAGCTCTGCTCCCTACTCCTCCTTCTATTTGTTCAATGTATACTGGCACACTACACAACCAGTAACAAAACCTACAGTATTTCTAGTTCGTATCACAGAAAAGTTACACTAAGATTTAAATCCCCACACTTGTAACGATTACACCATTCCGATTACCTTCTTTGTATCAAAAACTCGTATTTACTAACACTTTGTATTAATTTTTCAGTGGTGGCAGCCCGTATTGCACCAAAAGCCGGACCTATTTTCACGTCCCATTTTCCCGTTCTGAAGGGGGACGCGATCCAAACACTTCAGGCGAAATCACCCAGCACAAAGCCACAAAAGCGCTTCCATCAGAAACACCGGTTACTTTCCACACGCTTTGTACTCTGCTGCTATGAGTGCGCGACTCCCGTTCCGGGTTCAGAGAGCTCATTACGGCAACCAAAGCAGACCAGCTCCAGCAATGACATTTTGAAAGGCGAGTGACAACACGCAGAATTATTTAAAGCGCTGCACATCGGTCTAAGAATTAAAGCGCTGCGCTCGCTGGGTCAGAGGATTCTGCCACGCGTGACGACGCCACCGCTAATGCTCCTGACCTATTTTACTACCGAACGACGCGAAACCTGGAAACCGGGGCCCCGACCCGGCACGGGGTGCGCACGTCACCCGGTACAGGCAGCAGGACACCGCCTCCCTCAGCGGCAGGAGGCGGGCCCGACAGAGGGCACCGGGCCTACGGGAAGCACCGGCAAGCTCTCGGCCGCCAGCGGGGCGCAGGCTACGCGGGGCCAGGCCCAGCTCTCCCGGGGCGGCGGGGCGGGGAGCGGCCTCCCCGGCGGGGCAGCGGGGGCGGCCCCGGCACCCGTCACGTGACGCCGCGGGCGGGGCGGGGGTGGGTGATCCCCCCCCGCCGCCCAAAACAATAACGGGCACGGCTCCCCGCCCTGGAGCGCGGTTGGCCTGCACCGCACCGCGCCGCTCCTTTGTTCAGGGTGCCCACCCGAGCGGCGGCGCCGCGGCACCGGTACCAGCCCCAGCCCGCCCGCTCCCCGCCACGGGCAGCAGCGGCCCCGGCGGAAGAGGGGCCCTGTTGGAGCGACCGCTCCTTCCTCGTCCTCCTCTTTCCCACCTCCGCGGCGGCGCCAGGGACGCAGCCACTCACCCGCCGGGCCGGCCGGCTCAGCCCGCCGCCGTCACCTGCCGCCTCCTCCGGCCCCGCCGCCGGGACAGCGGGACGCGCCGACGTCACGCGCGGGATGGGGGGGAAGGGGGCGGGGGCAAACGCGCCACTGTGACGCCAGGGAGGAGGAGGGGCAGCTGGCGGGGGGCGGGGTGAGCTCGCCGCGGGGGAGGGCTGGGCGCGCGCGTGACGCCACTGCGTGACGCCGCTTGTCCGCGTCCCCTGCGGCGTGCGCGTTCTGCAGCCCAGCCGCTCCTGGGCCCGGCCGCTCCCCGGCCAGCGGGGATGGGGCCGTGCGCGGGGGCCGCGGCCACTTTGGACGGCCTGCGGTGGGGCTTGCGAGGTACGCGGGAGCGCCTCGCCACACGGGTGGGTGCATCGGAAGGTGGAGGCGCCTGGCCTGGTCTAGCCTTCCGTTTCTGGGGCCTCTACCCCGATAGGAGCCTCCTCAGAGAGCAAAGGACTGGAAGTGCAGCAGGCTGCCCAGGGAAGTGGTGGAGTTACCGTCCCTGGAGGTGTTTAAAAAGCATTTAGACGAAGTTCTTAGGGACATGATTTAGTGCTGGAGTTAGGTTGTGCTTGGACTCGATTATAAGGGTCTCTTCCAACCAAAATGATTTGAAGATTCTAAGTGCTGGCAGCTTGCATGTCTGTATTTCCTGGACCATTCTGCCCAGAAAGTAGAGAGGTGTGCTGCCTTGGGGTTCGTTGCTCAAGTGTTACAACATCAGTGATGCAGGCTGATGACAGCACTGGGCTAAAATGAACCAGAGCAGCTCTTGTCATTGTTCATCAACGTGAAGGCAGATTGCAGTTGCAGCTGGCCCCACTGCTGAGGCTGGGGAGGAGGTTCAGCAGAAGGTGTGTAGGGTTGTTGGTCTTACCAGGAGCACGTTCTGCAGCTTGTTTACCTGAAAATTTAAATGGCTTGGCAGTTGGGCAAAATTGGGCACTGTTCCAGCTTAACTAGGCCAGTGACTTGTGCCACTGTGCACTGCCCAGCCATATTTGAGTGGTGGACATCTGCCTGCTTTGGTGGGCTCCTGCAGGTGGAGATGGACCTGGGCGTGACCCAGGTGCAAGTGCAGGGGGCCAGAGTGTCCCAAAGGGGTGCATGGAGGAGGGTTGTGTTGCCTACTGTTGTCCAAAACAATTGAAAAGTCTGCTGCATTAATTCTTGAATAAACTGGGGTAGAAAACAATCCACACAACATTTAAGCTAAATGATATTCATTTAGATGGGGGGGGGGGGAGGGGGGGGGTGCTGTGTCCAGGTACTCATTGTACTTCAATGGAAAACTAAATGTTTCAACATGACTAAACATGCAAACTGTCCAGCTACAGGCTTGATAATCTTAGAGGTACTGTTGGCTGCTCCTTTTTATGTTGTGACACTCAGAAATCACAAGTAGCAGAGAACATAAAAGATCTAAATAAAAGAATACTAAATTCTGAACCAAATGCATTTAGTTAAACCACTGAGTTTTTTAGAAGAGTCTACCCATAATTATTAATAGCACTGTTTTGACAAATGTGACATGATTGCATCCAGGGACAAGCATCTACATGGCAACCTATGCTGCTATTTAAAGAGGTTTGTGTGAAACCGAATCAAACAATAGAGAAAAGGAAAGGTCTCTTACTGGCAGTGTATGTTCAGCAACAATGGACTTAGTCCTTTTCTGAACGAGACTTTGATCCTGTGGAAGCTATTGAGGCCAAGTTCCTGTCAGTTTTGGTTAGAATCTGACCTGAAAAAGGAAAGGAGACCTGGGGTCTTAAGGAATCTAAAGAGCTCAATCAAAGTTACTCTCAGTGTATGTGACTTTGTAAGAGAAGCAGCACCTTGGAAAACTTGGTAAAAAAGGAGGCCATGGCTGTGTTTGGATAGATTTCTGACTGTTCACTGCACCTGCAAGTCGACTAAGAAAATGCACTAGTGAATGCAAGATTTTATTTTACACTTCATGAGTTATGGAGCAAGCATGGCAGTTAAAAGGAATATCTAGTAGTGCCAGACCTATTATATTAACCAAAGTATTAAATGTATTACACCTTACTGGACCAAAGAAATGGGAGCAAAAAGGTATCTAGTTGAATAATTAGAATAAGGGGATCAGAAGTGATCTATCTGCTGAAGTTCTAATAAGATTATACCTTCTAAAATGTCAGTCAGAATGGATCTTTGCATATTTTTTTTGTGTTTCTGGTTTTGGCATGAACACATCCCATCTATTCCAGTGATGGCTTCCTTTACACATATTAGTTTATACCAATAGAAACCATCTCAATTATCTTTTCTGCCTCTGCTTTCTTCACAGCTCTGTTTTCTCCTGTTTTTCTCCTTGTTTGTTTTTACTGTTGTCTACAATGTCAATCTGGGATTTATGTCTGATGCTTGCCACTGAATTATTAATTAATACAGTGGATTGGAAAGTAAAGATTCACCAGACTAATTCTTAAAAGATGCCACTTCCCCTGTGATGTGTCTGCATTCCCACAGTTAATATTTTGCTGATGCTTTGACAATATTAATCCATATTTTGGTGTTTATAAAACATTATTTTCTTCTTCTTCAAACATATGTGATATTATATAAACCTTTGCGGATATACTGATGTCTTATATTCACTAGCAGCAAAATCTGTGCTGCACTTGGCGCAGTTAAAGAGAGAGGGGAGACAACCGTTTTCCTTCTACACTGGTTTTGAGTCGGTTTATATCAAAGCAGTTTGGGGAGTCATTGTGGAGACCCTCAGAATCGCTGCAAGTTACTCTGCAGTAAAGGAGTGGGTGGTCTGTGGTGTCATGCCCTCACTTTCCACACTCCTGCATCTTCAACAAACCCTCTGTACCAAACACAGGACATGTGAAGTCGGCAATGTGCCCCTCAAGTGGAAGCGTACCCTTGGCTCTTCTGTGCTGACAACCAAAGGAGGGGCTGAGGGCAGAGCTCCAAATTGTATTGTATAAATGTATTAAACACACATGTTGATTTTGTTTCAGTGACACATTTGTGGCATGAATGTCTGTTACCTATCACTTGCTGCCTTCCTTTCCTCTAAGCTTTTGTAGAACATGTGTTCCCCACCTTACTTTACCATTTTCATTAAAGTGATAAGTTTTTTACCATAATTGAAGACTAAGATACATAAATTTTCTTGATTTTTTTTTTCTTTTTTTAATGGTGTATATAGTTCTTACAGTCTGTGACACAAGCTTGTCCCTTGTGCTACAAGCGTTTTAAGCAAGCTAACAGCGCAGCATGGCCCAGCAGCCAGCTGGGCTGGCCAGGGATGGCTCTGGCAGCCTGCAGCCAACATCATGCTGCCTCCCTCATGCTCTGGCCCTGGCAGCTGGCAGTCCTGGCTCTCAACTATAAGAGCAGTGCCTAAAACGGTATCATTGAGACAAAATGATATTTGCTCTGACTCGCTTGAAATGCAGTTGCAGTTCTAGTGATGTGCAAAAAGTAAGTTGATTGACAGAAGTCCAAGGCCAAGTCTTGGGTTTGCAAGTGGTTTTTCATTTTGACTTGGTGGTGACTGTTGAGGCTCGTGTCTGTCTTGGCAGTCTACACTTACAGTCCTGCTGCACTGGAGCTAAACTGATTTCCAGTCACTATTTGTAGATTCAGAACTCAAAGTGAAGGCTTGAATTGGTGTATGAAAATGCAACTGCTGTACCTCATATAATATCTGTATTTTGCTTACATAATCTGGATATGTAGCATGCTCTGCCAGAAATGGTGTTGTTTAACAATTTAGGAAGGATTGTACTGGTTAGTCATGAGAACAATCCCATTTTGCTTCAAAACCAGAAAGCTGAATGATGCTGAGAAGAGGCGCTGAGGGCAAGTTCACTTTCTCAGTTCTCTCAATCTGTTACTTTTGGTGGATCTGTACCCATTCTGTCTGTGAACTCTCAGGGAGGGATCCTGATTGTTTTGCTTTCACTAAGTGGCAGTAAAAAATTCCACACAACATACAGAACAAATTTATTTTATTGCCCCAGTTGGCAAGCAAGGTAGAATTTTCTTTTGCCAATAAGTAAACATTGACTTTTTCCATTATCCCAGCTGTCAGAATCATATCACAGTGTATGTTACTGTTGAATTGAAGTCATCCATATGGTGATGCAGACACGCAGAAAAAAACCACTACAAACCAGTTTCTGCCTTACAATACAGTGTGTTTAAATTTTTTAATTTTCCAGGCAGACAGTTCCCAGGAATAAAACCTTCTTTTCCCAATAGTGACTCTTGTACCTTAGTCTCAAAACCACTAAGATATTTTTCTCTTTGACTTACTTCCCATCAACAGGGAATATTAACCTCATGTTAAATATATATATATATATTTGGAATCTTCAAAATCATGAAGTTTACAAAAATTACAAGGTTAGATTTTGGGTATCTTTTCAGTTTGGCCCCAGGTTTTACATCTGTAGGACTTAAAATAACATAACTACATATAAAATGTAGGTCTGCAGATATAAGGCGAACTGTATTTTAACTGTATTAAAACTGAAATTCTTGTATAATCATATGGAAATGAAATCTTGAAAACTAGCTGTAGTCACAAGATTCTTGATAGGTGGAAAAACTTAATTGCAAAGAGGACGTAGTGCACTCAGGACTACATTTTATTTTAGTGGAAGGAAAGCCAAGTATCAAAAATACATTGCCATCTTCATCTTTCATTTAAAAAATAATGAATTAGAAATTGCAATTTCCTTTTGTATCACTAGATGGTATATGATAACTGTAGGGAAACCTAGCTCTTAAAAAAACTTCAAACTCCATGTGTCAGACCCTCTGAGCTACCTGCAGGTTAGCACTTGAAAGGTGTAAAAGTCCTTATAGAGAAAGAAAAAATGGAAATTTTGGCTTTTAATTTTACTTAGGCCTGTATGAAGTGTCATACAGTTGCCATGCAAACAGCTACTGTTACACACACATTAGTATTTTTGCAGGTAATATTTTTTTAACACTGCAATTGCACAATCAAATCAGCATCTCCTATAGCAATTAGAAAAGGAAATAGGGAAATAAATAAATAAAGAAAATAGGACAAACAAGCAAAGGACAAACCAAAATGAACTCCATTAAAATATTTTTCCTGAAATTGCAAGAAGGTCAATGTGAATTTTAGCATCTGAGAAAAATTCCCCGCTGAATCCATTAAAAGGCTCAAGAAAGCTTCCTTGCCTGAGCTCTTGTTAGGACCTGATAACACTGCAGCCTTAGGATGTAAAAGTCTTCTAGCAGATAAGATACGAACTAACAAGCACTCCAGTATTTTGATTAACAAGTGAGATGGTTTTGTTATTGTTTTATAAAAGAGACAAGAGCATTTTGTGCTGTTCCATTTGCATGAACAGTTCCACAACTTAAATGGAGCTATTTCCACTTTCTGATTACAGTAATGACATTTTAGTTTGGAAGTTTTCAATTCAAAATTAAAACATCTTAAGATTACTCTGTCCTCTAGGCTTTACTCACATGAGCAAGATTTATGGACACAATTCCACAGTTCCATCTTATTTCTCCTGTTCCATGTAGGAGCCAAAATTTTCTTGGTGCTTTTTAGAAAAAAAAAAAAAAGCACCCAGTTTTCAGAAGCTAGTTTGGTGGTTTGTGTTTTTTGCATTGCCTAGATCTCTCCTATGCTTAGACTCTTGTGGACTTTTGGGTGAGAGACCCTTTCATTATGGTGGGCTGCTGCTTCATCTGAAGCTTTCATAACTGCTCTCATAGTGTCACCAGCTTCCACAGTAGCATGAAACATTGTGTAGGACTTGGCGTGCAGGGCTCTGTTCTGCACAGCCTAAGGCCTCCCTGCCTTTGCTTCCCCCAGTCTCCTCTCCAGAGTTTGGCAGGGGATGGTGTGTCCTTTCTGCCCTCGTAGTGGAGAGAAAGAATAGGACGAAGTGGATCGAGGGAGGAAGAACTGGAACTGTGCTGTGTGCTCCCCCAGCATCACACCAAAACGGTGAATGAGGAGAAGTCTCAGACACGCAGCACCATCCATTACAATCCACGGCAGAACAGGAGTCCCCCCAAAAGCGAGTTTCAGTTTCCAGGCACAGGGAACAGATCCATTTTTGCAGTAGTTAAGACCAGCAAGAGAGTATCTTTTCTGAAGATGTATGGAGCCATGTACAGAAAAGAGTGAGTAGCTGTGCCACCCAAAAGAAGCCTTCATCTGGGCTACGACAGGTAGCCATGTAGTGTGACAGCATCTCTTTGGTTCTTAAGAAAGGAATAAAAACATGATGTTAAGGAAATAACTGGGGTAAATGTTCCTGTTTGAAGTCTCATCTTTATTTCTTTGTGCATTCACATCTCCCAGTGAGATACCTATCGTGGCTGATATTACAAAGAATGCAGGAGTAGATCAGACTCGTAATGCGCTTTTCAGCTTTGCAATTAGAGTAGTGCTGCTGTGGAGAAACACTTCTTAACATTATTTGAATCTTTAACTGCCAGTAATGTGGACTAAATAAATGTCTGTGAGAAGGTGTTTCTTTTTAGGGCTTCACCAAGCCTTTTTCACCATTAGAGAAGGAAAGGAATATGGAGTTGTTATGACAAAATCTTGGAAGGAAATTAATGTCAATTAATGCTTCCAATAATCACACGATCTTCAATATTATTGTTGCAGTTTTAATGACTATCACCTCAAAGATCCACACAGGATGGAACAGTTAACACAAAGATGATGCTGCAGATAGAAATAGCACAGTATTACTCACTTTCACATCTGTTTTATAAAATGATCTCAGACAGTATGACATCATAGCACAGAAAAATGCATTTCTTAGTGGTATGAACTCTGGGCTGACAAGAGTTCATTGAAGATTTGAGGTACACATTGAACAGTAATGCTGCACTGCCTGTTATATGTTAGACTTTAATTAGCAAATTCAGTGAAGGGAAATAGCATCCATAAACAGTGATAACAGGATGTTCAGCATAGCTTGCAAAATAACCATATGAATGTTAAAAAGAATAAAGTCAAATGTCAAGATTTCTGATTACTCACACAACCCCCAAGCTGGTACTTACTTGCACACAAGCTGACATTTACGCTTGTGAGTAGTTTCGTTAGATCCAGCAGGACAGACTGCCCAAGTGAATATCTGTGTGTGTTTAACTGCCTGCTGCCTTGCAAGTTGCTTGAATTGGCCCAAGACACATATGAAGAGTTTTGTGCCTTCTCCTACAGAAGGGTTCGAAAACACGGGTGCAATTAAAGCCTTTGTAGATCTTCCCCAAGGGGAAGAGAGGGACAAATCTACATCCTGGTTGAGTTCTCTGACAAGCTGGTTTAAAAGTGGCGTGAGCAGGCACCATTTATCAGGAAGAGGTACCCCAGTAGAAGATAAATGACTTGTACTCTCGAGGGAAGGAATGCGTTTTCTGCAGCCTAGAGTGCAATACCCTTTTCTTCTGTAAGCTTAATGCCTTAGCTTTGGCTATTTCCTGCTCATTGTCTTTGCACTAGTAGTCCTAATTGTTCTGATGGAGTTCACATCAGTTTAGTGGATTTCACAAGATGACAAAAATTAGCTGCATCAAGGCTGAATTCTCTCTCTGGACCCAGAGAAAAGGGCAGGCAAAAGAAAGCAGAAGGCAGAGAAGGAAAATTCAGAGAAGGGTGACCGTACCTTTGGGATTCCAAACTCAGGAAGCACAGATTTCTAATCTCTGCTTTGGCATAAGTTTTACCAAGTCAGTAGTCAGTTTATCTACCTGTGAGATGGATTGCCATACTTACCTGTCTCACAGGGGCCTTGTGAAGATTATTCATTAGTTACAATCCTTTGAAGATGGAGAGTGCAAAGTGGTAGTATTCTACTGGCACCATAATCCTCTATGGGTTCCTAAGTGTCATCAGGGGACCCTCTGAGGAAAGCAGTTGTTTCTAAACTGCAGCTACTTACCGTTTCTTGTCTATTATGTTTGCTCGAGTTTATATCTGCTTGGATTTTCTTTATTGACTTTTTATTTTTTTTTCAGGTGTGTTGAGAGGATGAAATTCATTTGTTCAGTTTGTGGTGAGGCTGCCCTGGGGATTGCTACACCCAGCCTTTGGCCTTTGAGTGCATGGAATTGAAGTGAGATAAACAGTGCTATTCCAGGGCTTCTTGTGTGAGTTAGGTCTCTTAGTGGATCTGTAATGTTAGCTTGGAGGGGATTTTTGATGTTTTTTTGTGGGGTTTTTTTGTGATCAGTTTTAATAATCCTAGAAAGCTTCTGATGTGTCAGTGCATCATTAACATGCCAGAATGTGTATGCTTTTGAAGGGCTAAGTAAATAGATTAGGCATTTTGTTCTCACATGAGCTGCATTTTTAGGAGTGTTCCAATGATGTGGAGCATTGAAAGCTGAGGGAAAGAGCAATATAATAAGGTGTTCTTGCTTCTTGACATCCAGCAGTGCTGATAAAAGCCATGAAGGCTTTCTATTAGAAACAGATGAGGAGTCTCAGTTCACCACCTTTCCCGTTTTTGAGTAAGATGTTACTCTGGGCTCAGTTCTGGCCCTTGTTCTTGCTGGATAGCACTTTACTCTAGAATTAGTTTCACCAATTTCACTTAATTCTTTCAGACATACAATGATCACTTCTTCCACTGCTGTTGTCCTCTCTCCAGGGGAGTTGTGATGGGCTTCTTTAAATTCAGGTAAAGGAAATGGCTACACAAGTTCCATTAACTTTGAAAAGAGCTCTGAAAAGTCTCATTTTGCATGTCTCCATTTTGTGTCACTGTTTGGCACTGCTGACTTAGCTGTGTGTTGAATCATGCCGTAGGGACACACTGAGAGCTAGCATAGCTCACTGCAATTCTGTGGAGTTTAGCAAGCTTTCAGCTACTCACATCAGCAATTAATAATGTGTAGCCTTTAAACTACAGAGCATGTGAACAGCAAGATGACTAGGTTGCATCCATTCCCGGTATAAATGCCTGGATTTACACAAGGGCTGAATTTATTACATCTGTTTGCCTGGGGGCTCAAAGCTGCCCCCGTTATTCATTTTGAGCAGTATGCTGCAACTATGTTGTTCCACTGAGCATGGATTAAAGTAATTACTGTTGTAAGGACATGTAACTCTTTGAGTTCCAGTGAAGTGACACTGGGTTACACCTGCCACAGATTAATTCCTATGATTTCATCCAAGACTCCAACACAATTATGTAGTAAACCAAAGTTGAATCAGACTATAATGTCTTAAGAGTGAGCAGTAAGGCTATAGAAGAAGTAATCAGACATGGATGGATGAGTTAACTTACTTCTGATTCATATTACAGACTCTGCAAAGCTATAGATTTCAGAGATTAAACAGTACATTTTATAGGAGACATAGTGAAGTTGGTTTGAGAGAAGATGATGAACGGACCTGCACTTTCATTTGCTTTTCCATAGTATGTGCATTTGTATACATCCTCACGTATACAGCTATGGATGCTTCATGCTTTGTTTTCTGTGGCAAAATTTCTGTGATGCTCAGGCCCAGCAAAGCAGACATTCTGTGTAGGTTCAGGTAAATTAGCACTAGTGGTTTTGGTTCTGCTTGATGTCATGTTGAATAATTATGTTGATGAAGCAATTCTTTGCAGCATCTAGCTTATTATACCTCATTACTCCCACTTCAGTTTCTAGTTTACTGTAAAATGGTGTCAGGAGGGATAAATTGCAGGAATCTGCAGGAGAAGCAGAAACCTTTGTCAGCTCTGCAGAGGAGTATTGGGGACTCAAGATATCTGAACAGATGTGGTGGACAGCTTGAGATTGCGTGGTAAGTTTGGAAAGTGGATATTTCTGCTGCTTTTTGATTATCATCTCCAACAATGGGATGGAAAACTCTTGTAGCTAAAGTAAGGGTGTGAGAGAGCCAACTCTACATAGAGCAAGAATTCATAAGGGAACATTCTTTACCTGGTCACCCAGCTAAGATGCAGTAACAGTCAAGATCTCTCTGGAAAATATAAAAGCTCATATTGCAGAAGCACCTGTGGCAACAGTAGAGTGAGAAGGGTAGGACGGTGAAGACTTTTCTTTTAAACTAATTTAAAATTGTTAATTTGGTTTAGACTAGTTAGACACACAGTTCAGTTATGACAGCCTAAGAGCTGATGCTGTCATTTGAGTGCCCAGAACTGTCTTTGTGTGAGAAGGAAGTAGGTCAAAGCTAAATGACACCAGGTGAGATTCAATATGAGTCTTAAACACACTTCAGCCTTTATGCGTATGTGTCTATAGATACACCGCATATCTAGCCACCCATTAAAGTCTATGGAGATGTAGGATTCAGATGCCCATGTACAGATGTCTTGTGGCTTTGGAGGTGCTGTAGGGTTTCTGAGACACCCACCAGCAGCTGGCAGGTATGGCACAGGGCCTTTGGGCCTGTATCCCTCTGCAGTGGTAGCTGGACTCCAGGCAGGCTGTCCCAGGGCATCTCAGGTAGCATTCCATGTGGTGTTTGGCTGCACTGAGCTCCTGGGTGGTACAGTCCGAAGAGTATTTGAATCAGTTCAGTTTACCGTAGACACCAAAGGTGAAAACAGTTGCTGTGATATCTAATGGCATTACAGAGTGTATGTGAGAACCATGCATCGTTGCAGATATGACACAGACCTTACAGGAGACCCATGTCCTTCCTGGAGTGCTGTCTGGAAGTCAGATGGGATATGAAAGGGAATGTAAAATGGCCCTGGGCACCTGCCTTTGGGCAACTGAATCACTCTCCAGGCTGCACTGGTTGTATTCATCGGTTCTCCCTTCACAGTAACAGGAGTTTAGACACTTAATCTGTGCAGGCATCTCCATGGAGATGGTGAAAATTATGCATCTCCATCTCAGACTGAACTTCATCCTTTCCCTCAGCACTGAACCAGACAGGTCCTGCACAGAGGCCAGCGGGTTGTGCCCTGGTAAGTCACCAACTCCTGTTCCTCGGACTGTCCTTTCTTGCTGGCAGCTACACCTGCCCATACCCAAGCATTGCATGCCTGGTAGAAACCAAAGTTCTTCAGGGCAGCTGTGAGTGCAAGAGAGGCTGTTGCTAACGGGGCTGATTGCAGCTGCTTTTTTGCCCTGACAGCAGATGCTGAAGTATTGCATCACATGAGCTTACGCTTGTCATCTTTTTTTGTATGTAGTGAGCTATATGTAAACATTTCTGCTGTATGTTGACAGTGAGGGAACTGTACAACGTATACAAGCAATAATAAAGTTTTTGTCTTTCTACTGACCCTCTGTGGGAAGTAAGGTAGAATAGCAGTGTAATAGAATAATTACCATAATATTCTTTAACAATGGGAGTCTTGCTGATAGTTGAACATATTTAAATTAGGAGATGCCATTTCTTACAATACAGTGAAAGACAGTATTGTTAGCTGTCAGTACCCATACCTTTACAGGTAATTGCAACTATGTATGAGCTCTTTTTTGATTAAATTGGTTCATCCAGTGATTGAAGACTTATTGTAATAAAATTGTAATTGTAATATACTGTGTTATTTCTGAATAATAGAGAAGTAAAGGCTAGAGGGTATCCAGTGGAACAAACTATCTCCTGCATGCAAATAAATTATCCAGTTGCTGTTATAAGCAAGAAGCATTGTGTTCTGCCAGACTTGCAACAAAGAAATCATTATCTGTCTGGCCCGTGCATTGGAAAAACAATAATCTATATTTTCAAAATTAAAACCACAATTAAACTATTATTATGAGTCCACAACACAACAATGAAGAAAATGATACTGTTAGGCCCCTCTGAGTCTCACATCCCTGATTAGCAACCTGTAAGTCAGTGCTTCAAATTTTTCCCACATCAGGATTGCTTTGCCTGACTCTCTGTTGGTTATGGAGGCATCAGCCCATGGGTGGGCTCAGTCACTGTAATGCTTCTCTCATCACCCACCTGCCAAGCAGGATATTGCCAGGAAAGACAAAGTCTCCTTGGGATGTACTTCAAATACCCTGGGAGGTGACGTAGGCTCTGTTAGTTACTGGAAACAAGAAAACTGTACAGGAGCCCTCTGACTGGTAAACAGTGGTCACAGGGGTTTTTTTTAGCTAATAAAATAAGGCTGGAATCACTTCTCATGTCCTTCTTCAGGGTCACATTGCACTTTCCTTTGGGTGCAGCTGGGAATCTTGGTCTTGGTCGTTGTATCTAAATGAAATCATGGAAAACAGAATAAAAAAAAGAGATGATCTTTCAATGTTTCTACAACAAAGCAGGCCCTCAAAATTACAATTGAGAATGTACAGGTGTGTGTGTATGGATATATTTGTCCACAGCCTTATTCTCACCAGGTGTTAAGGCCAACATCTTCATAAATCTTATGTTTCATGTGTGTTATTAATGTATCACTGCATTAAAAAAAAAGCCAAAACATTGTTCAGATCATCTGGACATTGTGACAAATAGTAAAAGTTAGCAAGAAGTCCTTTGGTATATCTTCGATATCACTTAAGCTTCTACAGAAAATAAATGAGTGAGAATGCTGTAGGTAAGGAATTTGCTACATTATCTAAGATGACTGATGGTGCAAAAACAACTTCAAATTTTAAAATGCAAAAATGCAGCGAGTCAGAAAATATAGAGAACATGGTTAACGTGATTCACTTGCATCCCATCTCCAGGTTTAAGGCTGAAACTGAATGAGCAAAGAGAGTGGAATACCCTGCATGGGTAGGATCAAAAGAAAAACAAGATGACTAAGGGTTTTTTTTGTTTTGAAATAGAAGCTTTGAGGGGAAAACATGATCCAGAGCAAGCAGTAAAGAAATTCCAGGTGAAATACGTTTTACTGGCATATTATCATTACAAAATTTTCTATCCCATCTGTTATTCATGTGGTTTCATTCTTCCTTGATAATTCCTCCAGCCAAAGAGCTGGTAAGTGTTGATCTGGGACACTGGCTTTCTCCTGTGATTCATATCCTTCAGTTATGATGTCAGGAAATGTCTTTTGGCAGAGGGTGTATTACCGGCAAGTTTGTTGTGTTAGAGAAGCACAACACTTTCAAGAGTGCTGTGGAAATTCAGTGATTGCTCAAGTGCATAAACACGTCCGTCCCTCAGCTCCACTGCTTCAGATTAACACTGTGCATTGCCAACATCTAGAAGCTTTCGCAGTGAGTTGTGAACAACGCAGCCTTGAAACCAGTAACTGGACTCTTTTTTTACCTCCTGTAACACCTCTCAAGTGTCTCCTTTAAGCACTGCCTTCCTCAAAAACTGCCCCTTACTTGTGCCCTGATCAGTTGTCCAGGCACATCACTTTCTGCTCTGCACACCCATGTTTCGCCAGTGAGCACATGTAACGCTGCTCAGGCACTGAGGCCACCCATGTGTCCAAGAGATCTTGAAACAGATTTTATTTTTTAAGATGTTCCTTTACTTCCTGTCTGTGTGATCCTACTTGCTTTAGTTTGCATGGCCTAAACTGGGACAGCTGCACAGTAGGAATGCTGCTCTCTCCCATCTCCGCTCCAAACTGGGACACTCAGCTATGAACCCAGCTGTCTGCTGGTCCAGGGAAATGCCACTGTCCTGGATCTTGGTATTTGGAGTAGAGGTCTCTCCCTGTCCCTTCGCATGTGTTTCTTTGACTTCCAGACCACAACATATGCATGGAATTAAGTGATACACCTGCTTGGACAGACATAGCTATTGATGCACCCATCTGGGGATTCCATTCCCAAGTTTGCTTTTTAATTCTGACTGTGTTAGACAGCTTTTTGCTTTCTGAGGATCCCTGTAGGAATTTTGCTTTCAGGAGAAACTGTGGCAGGGGAAACCATGTCAGTATTGAGAAGTGCCATATGTGACAGGGAAGGAAGGAGTTAGATTTTTAATCTAGCTCTGAGGCTTTCAAGAAATTGAAGACAGTCCTTCATTTTCATTAATTTTAGATTTATTTTATATATGCATATCTTAAGGTGGCAGAAGCAACAGTTCTCACAATCTCATCTGTTTGCCTGAAGGGGGACTACCCGACTGGCTCCAGATTGCCGTACCCCATCACCTCCTCCACCAAGCATCACTGGGGGGACTGTGCACCAAGGTGGGCGTCCAGGGGAGCTGGTGGAGCGGTGATGTGAGTGTCTTCCCTCTCTTGTCTCTTCCCTCACATGCTGGCTGGAGTGACCTGCAGCACTCAGCTGCTTTCTGGGCACAAGTCCATGCTGGAGAAGCTTTCCCTGAACTCCCAAGGTGGCAACAAATGTGGTATGTACAGTTCACCTGCTTTGGCCATTAGTGGAGTCCTCCAGAGATTGCTCTCCTGTTGCTGAACATGGGGATAGGCTCGTGTGTAATGTCAGAGGGAGCTCTGCTCTTCCAAGTGTCATCCTTCGGGTGCGATGTCAAGCTTCAGTCCTGGCTGCTAACAGGTACCATTGGAGCATCTTCTGTATAGAAACAGTACTGTCCTATCGAGGATTTGAGAAATCATAAGTTGTTCTCCTGTGCCCTTCTTCCCTCCAAAATCATGAAGATGAATTAAAACTCTTAAGTTTAGAAAAGAAAACAAGTCACTCAGTGAACAACAAAAATAAAGAAGTCGTTTTTCCTTTGGATTTGTGTCTTCTGGCCCCAGCCCTTCCTTTTTTCCCCCAGTGGCCATTCCTCTGCTGCATGTTCCCCACAGCACCCTTGCAGACAGGTCTGGAAGTCTGTACCTGCTGAATGGTAGTCCAGGATCTGTCTGTCAAATGCCTGCCTTGTACCAACTTAATTTTCTTGGATTTTTTTTTTTTTTCAAATCAGAGTGAGACTGGCCAGCAAGCTGAGAAGTTGCTGGGACAGCCAGCTGCCAGGTGGCTAATATGGCGGCACAAGTTTTATTCCTTTAAGAAAGGAGATTATGAAGTTTAGGTTTATGTATTTTTCTTCTGAATTTGGAGGCTTCAGTGTTTGTTTGAGTCACTGGGAAATGAGGAGGGTAAATTTTGTTTAGAAAATAATAGGTAAGGTGTTATTCTTGTCTGAATGTATGAATATGGGAGGTAGGAATGCAAGCACTGCATGTCCTGAGAAAGGTTAAAATTATGAACCGGCTACAGATGGGATGGAGGTCATATTTTAGTTTTACCTACCTAGATTTATCAGTGTTTGCCATATGCTGCTGGTGGGTTTTTTGTTGTGTTTGGTTGATCGGTTGGTTTTTTTTTTTGCTACCTTCCCTCAGTGAGTGTGCTTGTTTAGTATATCTGGAAAAGGGAAAATTTATACATATAAAGAATTCCTTAATTCTCTTTCCTTCAGCTGATTCCCATTTATGGCCATATCCTTCTCACCCTTGGCAGTGTTGCTGTACACCTGTTATGTTCTTTGTAGATGCAGTTAAGTATGGGAACATTTTCCTGGAGGTCATTTTTCTGCAGCTTTGACCATTCTTAGTACTTTTGGCTGAACTATTCCTAGTTAGACCACCTCTTTTGTTAACTGCGGTGCCTTAAGTGGCGCTCTACTTCAGCTGAGACTTCTAGCAGTACTGAGTAGAACAGAAGAATTGCTTCATATATATTACAGCCTATATTCCTGCGTGTGTGTCCCAGTATGATGTTTGCTTTCTTTGTGATATCATGACACTGCTTGCATTCAGATGCGAATTACCGCTGCTACCTAAGGGGCCTTTTCTTATTACTCTGTGAATTTGTATATACCTGCTTTTGTGTAGTGCTCTCCATTCTCCCCTTTGAATTTCATCTTGCTGCTTCACTGAAGCCCGTAGGAACCTTCTCAGCCTTTGGCTTCAGCCTTCTGAGAGGCTCATTCTTGTGTTCAGCTGAGCAAAGAGACTGCGTCAGCTTCAGACCAGCTTCAGCAGCGCTCATGCAAAGGAACACGTGTTTGTGCTGACAGCTTTATATGGAATTATGAGTCACTGCTCTTGCTTACACAAAAAATTAAATGCAAAGACACTTTGACTACAAATCTGTGTCACTGTATTAAAAAATCAAGTTAAAAGCTGTTTAAGAACATGCACAGTGGTGTCAATGCAACCTCTAAATAAGCCGCTTTATCTAGACGCTTTGTATTGCCTGTTGCCTTATAGCAAGACAAGAATGTCCACTTTTCAAATTAATACTGAAATTCCTCATATATACCGTCAACTATTTTTCAAAACATGGCAGTTATTGCGCTCTCCCCCACGGGGAGACAGATGAGGGATAAAGAAGATGCTTCTGCAGTTCCCACTTGTAGTAATGAATAGTAAAGTGCATGGTGCTGCCAGTGTGGTTTTTTTATGAAGAAACATTTCAGTAGAAGCTGGTTACAAAACACACTAAGTATGATTTATAGGCCTGGAATTATGACTATCCAGCATTCCTGAGCAATGACTTATTTATTCTTGTAGTCAGAAGACAAAGCTTTCTATATTGAAAAATAGTTGATACCTCTTTAATTACAGCTTAGGTACAATGCAGACATTGTGCTTTTTAGCCACCCACTGACATTCACTAAAGTGCAGTGGACCTGAATTTCCTAATGTATGAAACTGCTCCTAGGATTCTGCAGGACCCTTGAGAAAATTGCAAAGAATTCTTAGTTATCCCTGAGCAAGTGCTTCTCGGCTGAATAAAACTTCTAAGTCTTTCTAAAAGCTTCATTCTTAAGATCTTATATTGAGACGGCCCCCTAATGGTGTACTAGAATCTCAGCTTAAGGTTCCCAGCTGACTTTCAAATACATTTAATTATCGTTCTTTTCTTTCCCCTGGGATTAATTTTGAAAATGTCTCGGGGTGCCTGTGCTTAAGAAATTCTCTTATGTTGACATTTCTCCCTTGTATGAAAAAGCAAAACAAACCAAAACAAGAAATTGATCTCTCGAGCATTATTTCCACTCCCATGAGAATTCCACTCCCATGCATTACTGAATAATAGTAATGCACATGTAAGGCCATAGGGAACAGGATGTGAAAAGAAACCACAGATGAGAGATGCTAATTACATCATTTGATGCACTACTGGAGCTCACATAACACGGATAAGGTAAAAGGGCTCATGTAGAGTAGAATATATACTTGTACTTAAGATGATCTGAAGAGCTCTCACCAAAAGATGCTCCAAAGAGGATTTGTCAAGATGGAGAACAGCGAGTGGCTCAGCCCTCACTATTCATTAACAACAATGCAAACAACTTAATTAACATTCAGGAAGACTGTTCATTTATTACAAATCCCATTAGAAATGAGATGAGCTTCCATGGTGAGGAGAATGATACAGAAATAACATGGCATGTTGCGAATGTAGAAACGGGTCAAACCTGTAGTCTGACGGGTGAGACTGTGCACTTGGGATTCATTTCAGGGATGGCTACGAGACTAAGATGTGTGAAGGCTCCCTCCCAAGCTTTCAAGGTGCTTAAAACTAAAATGGTGACTCATATAATTTCCTCCCCCTTTTAGAGGGGTTTGATCCTAAATCCAGTCTCCCCCAGTCCTTCCACCCCTGACTCAAATGCACATACACAAGCACGTGAAATGTTCAAATCTCACAATCTTGTTCTCAGCAGAACTGAGTTAGGTATCCTACATACGGCCTGTCTACGGAACAGGAGGCAGGGGCTGGTGGGTAGAAATGTGTTTCAGAAAGAAGTAACTAGAATCTGGAAAAAATAGAAGTTCATCACAGTCCAGGAACAGTCAAAGTCACTCTTCAGTGGAACGGAAACACTGGAAGAGCAGTAATATCTCAGATACGGTTAGAGAGTAGCGTGACAGCAAGACTTAAGCATCGGACACGGAGGTATCATCACCAAAACTGACAGAATTGTGCACTTTGCCCACTGTTCAAGGAAACAGAGTGAGTGACAGCTCCTTGCTCAGCTATTCAGTCTCTGACTTGCAAAACCAGATGCTCTCCTATCAACTAGTTGGGGATTTACAGTGGGGGTAGTAAAAGGATGACCTTGGGTTTATTTATTATTTTGGACATTGCTTTTCCAATAACTAGCAGTGGTACACTGATATCTATCAGTGTCATGTGGAGATAACTTACCCATTTTTAATCCCCTCCTGCTCTCTGAAACCATAATCCTGTTTCCAGAGAACAGAATTATTAGGGTAACTATATGACAGATTTTGTTGTCATTTACTCACTGGAGGTTTCTTTTATGAACAAAGCATCACCATGAAAAATAACTTCATGATTTTGAATTATGCTTTTGCTGTAAGATGTTTTTCCAAGTCTCAACCATTGCTCAATTTTGGCAGCAGATTTAAACAATATGTCATTTTTTATAAAAAAGGAATGTACTCGTGAGCAGGTTATATTGTTTTGCCTAAGAAGTTTTATCCGCATTTTCCTTTTTCATAGAAGCCTGTTTTATGAACTGATGCATATTTATACAGTTCATTGATAATATAATGAGGATCAAACTAATTGTGGAACCAGATATTTCATTCTATAGCATGAAGTAGAAAGGGCAACTGCCCTCCTGTTTTTCAGTCACAAAAAAACCCAAACCAAACAAAAAAATTCACAACAGTTCCTTAATCTCATGCTCTGGGAAAATACGTACTTCACTAGCGCAAGGTATTGGTTGCTGTACTGGCTGCCCCTGGGTAATGTCTGAACAAACATCTGTAGAACTTTGTTAAGCTGTTTAGCCAGAGATGCGCTGGAGTAGACGATGAATGAGTATAGAGATTATTTTGTGCACAGATTAAATAATAGTGACAGTATGTTTTTCAGCTTCTTGCTTAGCTGCAGCCAACCATCCCTCTGTTTCCATCTTTGCATTAATCTGTCTCATCTCTGGTTTCCTCCTATAGGCACATCAAGAACTAAATATGTTGAAACCCATTGCTTTCAGTCTGGGATCCTAAGTGCTTTATTCCCTTTATACAAGAAAAAGCAGTTGCTGTTGCTAGTTTAATGTTATTCACATCACCCTTTTAAAGGTGGCAGACTAGCTAAGAGACTTTTTCCTTCCTGTCCATGTTACATTGCATCCTACTTTTTGTGATACCTGCAGATTTTCTTCTGCCTCCATAGCACTGATTACAGAAAAAAAGTTGTGCTGGCAATTTCATCCAAGAGAAGCTGCTTATCCTACCATCCTTTCCCCAGGCTGAGCCTCCGTGATTACAAGCATGTCTTAGATGGAAAGTGGAGAGGACAGGAGGAAGAAGCAAGAACAGAGGTGAATGTGAGACCACTCTTTCCTTCTATGTGTGACGGCAATGACCAGAGCTCCAAAAGTTCAGCTGGGGGCAGGAAATTCAGAAGATAATGTACCTAACTGAAAAAAAGCCAGTCAGAAAGGAGAATGACTAATGGCTCAAAACCAAATCTATCTACAGCATCTTTGTGAGCTAAGCAGGACAGAATAATTTAGATGTATACACAGTTTAAGTGCAGACCTTCATGTGTGTTAAGAGGAAGGTGGAGAGTGCTGTATCTATTATTCACCTTTCCATGAACAACCCAGACTGGATGAGGTAAGTTTGAGATGGAAACAGAGCCACAAGGTGTTGAGATATGTCTTAAGACTACTCCTAGGCAATACTTAGTAAATACTAACTAGCAGCACCATGTGGCCAATTTCAGAGATCCTTAAAGTCTGTTTTCTTGCTGACACATACGTGATAGTTCTCAGACAACTTTATATCCAAAATGACGTTTAACAAATGTTCTTTAGGAAAGATGCACTTCCAACTGGCCTTCTGCAGGAGTGCGGAGAGTAGATTTTAAGAAATTGAAAGACTGTCTTGAGTATGAGGGATTGATGTGGACATTATTAGTACTCTGAAATGCTCTAGAGAACAGTATCAGCAAAATTTTTGTCCACCCATGAGAAATGAGAAATTTCTTTGCCAAACCAATCAAGGGGTACTCCTGTTTCTCCAAGGCAAATGCAGTTAGCATTCTGAATCTGAAATAGCAAGCCTAAATCCACTAGGAATATCAAAGCTAAGTTAGGGTATGAAGATGTAAAGGGACAAATGGGTTATAATGGTGAACAAGCATGCTGACTTCTCTTTAAATTATGCCAGTTTATTACAAAATAGTAGGAAAAATCTAATTCTCTCCTACCAAGAGACAGTATGGGAGAATTATTTAAGGATGTGTAACTGCAGAGTCCAGCTGCCACATAGGAGTGCAAGATATTTACCGTGTAAGTTTTACACTAAATAAAGACAATGAAGTAGCAGATTTGGGCCTGGAAATGTGACTGTACTGTCCAAGCCCTCCGCGCTGGACTTAGGCAAACCTGAAACCCCAGCTTCAGCTGACACTTGCAGAATGTTGCTGTGAGGAGTGGCTCCTATGATCAGCTGTTCTATCATGCTGTGCAGAATTTTTCATTTAAATTCTTGCAACTTCATGTGAACCACATGAACGAAACCTAGTGCTGCCTCTGAAAACAGCAATGCATAGCAATTAAGTGCAAGAGTCATGGTACATTCACATTGCATCATGAAGTTAAGCCTTCAAGTTTCAGAGCCTAAAACCATAGAAAAAAAAAATAATGGTCAGTGACTCGTCAGGGCTATAGAGGAATACTTCTGAATTCATAGCAATGTTCGTGTGCTGCTTTCTCATCAGCATATCAACCACAAGTATCCAGAGGCAGCTGGTAGAGGATATAATACAAGACCTTCACTCTTGGGAACGACTGGTGAGGATGATGGTCCCCTTCTGCTGATGGGTCCTTCTGCAGCCACTTTGCCCTTGGGTGCAGCAAAACCTGTCATTTATTTAGTGCATTGATCAGCCTGACAATTCTGCTCTGGTGGCTCAGAATACAGCTGCTGGGACAATTTCAATTGAGTGTTAAGCAGTTAGAACTTAAACTGATCCTTGACACTGGATTCCCTTGTTCAGGTCTTCACTGACATGGAGCCAGGTGAGAAAAAAAGCTACAGCTTTGTCAGACAGATCTGAAGCCTGGGCCATAACAATTGCTTTTTTTTGCATTTTTCTGCCTCTTTCTTACTGGTCATAATTCCCTGAGCAGCTTAATGGTCAGAAATAGCACATCATTTGTCTTTATTTACTGACTATAACTGATATTTAGCATTTTATTCCAGACCTGTTCTTTAACACAAGATGAATTTGGCTGACAATTAACGTCCACTCAATTTAGCTCCTATTTTAAGAAAAGTTGTTCATAATCCTACTCTGCTGATAATCCTCTGGAAATTACTTGAATTGACTCTTAAGGTTTTGAGGTATTTTGTAGCTGGGAAGCAATTGTCAGGAAGGAAGTTTCACACAACTTTAGTCACAGGTACTTGCAGTGTGAAATAAGATCTTCTCCAATAAGGTCATATGAGTCCTCATTAGCTCTTACTCAGTTAGCGTGTGAGATCACTGACTCCTGATTTTACAGATTTATTACTCAGTACTTTATATTTGACCTACAAATGTCCATATCCTTCTTCAGTTTCTTGGGAGTCCCAATGGAGTAGGTCACCTGCCATCAGGGCAGTCTACATTCAGTGCCAGGACTGGGGACAATTTTAGTTGTCCAGATAAGTTGGCTGGACTTTTTAGTGCTTCACCATGGCTACAGGGAATATTAAATATTATCCTGTGTGGGAAGGAAAAACATGGTGGCAGCTTTCTTGTTCATTTCCAGGAAAAACTGCATTGTGATTTCTCAGGTATTATTGCCATGAATTATTACTGCCACAAGCCAAATTCCTTTTACATTTTTATCCCTTGCTAAAAGGTGATAGTATTCCAAGTCCTGCTCTTGGTAAGTGAAACTGTCTCTCTTGTCACTGCCACTTGTGTAAGTGGGGAGAGGCACACTGGAGTTTGTAATAAATGTTTATGTGAAAGTGTATAACAAAGCTCACATTTGTATCCTAAAATCTTATTTTCCTTTCACCCTCTTGATTTTCCTTCAGTCTGTAGCTCTTGAACTACTTCATACTGCTTTTCTAGCCTTCTATCTTTGCCAGATAAATGGCATTCCTCTGACTCCTCCAAGTGTTGTAGTGGAGAATAACTGACATCAGGGGCATTCTGGGTTTAGCTCCTTATTTTGCTTTTTCCTCTTTTTAATTCTCCTCTGAATGCTCTTGTTCATTTTTATAGTTTTTGCCTGTGCATTTATCAAGAACCATCTCCCATCTGAAAATCCCTTGCTATTCAACTCCTATATTTAATTAAGGCAGGGAAAAGACACAATCCTACTGGTTGGTTTTAAGAATTGTAGACAAAGCTCCCCTAGGTTCAGTTATCCGTGTGGTCCAGCTGGTGGTCTAGTTTGCTGAATCCAATGATGGATACTTCAACTGGCCAACAACCTGTCACTGGAGGAAGTAAATGGAGCACTAAATTCTTCCTGAGCAGCTGAACATCCCCATCTGCCCTCCAGCACCTCAGACAGATGGGTGAGTGCAGCTGCAGGAGAGGAGTTGAAGCACTGAATGCTGCTTTCTGTGGTGGTACCAGCACCTCGGCCCCCAATTGCTGCTTGCACCTCATATTTGGTGGGAGCCTCTGAGTCTGGCAGCAGCAGGATTTCTCCCTTCCTCTCTCTGTCTCCCTTCAGCATCACCCAGAGCTTCCCTGAGCACAGGTCCTGTGCCCTGCACCTCTCTGAACACAGCTTGTCCTCAGTTGCTGCTGTCAAGAATGTGGGAAAATGCTGCTGGAGAAAGATGACTGCTGCTGCCAGGATTAGTAGTGGGAAACTGAGACCAACTCACTCTGGAGAAGGGTGTAGACAAGTTATATGATGGAGCTGGGAGATCACAGATCACCAGCCCTACTCCAGTTTCCCACTGTTAGGTGCCTCTCACAGACGTTCGGCACACCCTGCTCTTTCTTCTGACTCCTTCAGGCTTAATTGTATCTGATGGGTGATATACATGTGTAATACTCATCTCTGTAAAACTCAGCCTTTAGCATGTAGGTCTTACCAGCAAAAATAGGATGTGTATATAAGCAGGGACTGGTTACAGAAAGTTTTGGCTAATTCTCATGAAATTTGGAGGAAAGCTGTGGGACATTCAAACACCCCTCTTATTAGACTACTGCATAAGAGATAAAGCTCTTACAAAGCAAAATGTAGGAAACCATCCTACATTGCTGTCTGGATGATTATGATATTCCTCCAAAAGTCACTGAAGCCAGTCACTGAGGCTTCCTCAGCTGGAGAGCCAGGCTTCAGTGCTGGGAAGAATCTTTTTCAAGGTGAAACTCACTGTGAGAAACAGACGCAGTAAACAGGGATGGAAACTGGCTGGGAAGTCTTGCCTGCCACATTTTCTAGTCCCTGCAGCACCCTGGGCAGGCTGTTACCCCTGTGACAACTGCCCTTGGGGAAAGCACGGCAACAGAACACATGCTGTGAAGCATGTTGTTTCCTCCATGTGTTTCTGTAAAAGGCAAATCTCTTCCTGAGCAAAGACAGCATATTGCATAACCTGTGCTTCACTCGTAGCCATTAATACAGCCAGAATGGTACTAAGGGGTTTGGTTTGTCCTCTGAGCAGTGGAGATTTTCATCTCTGCTGTGTCAGAGAAGAACTAGAACAAGAATTTAAATAAAATTGGAAAGGAATTTGTCATTTCTATGCTTCAATAAATTTAGCAACAGCGATACTCTTTCACTAGATGCATGTTGTGGATGTAAATTGTATCCTCTTATGTCTGTGAAACTATGAAATTATTCTCTCCCCCAGTAGAAAAGGTGACACCATCACTATGAAAAACACATACTTACATGATCTAATTTTTCTGGTTTTTATTAACTCAACATTGTCTCCTACAAATACGATTTGTCGTTCACCAGAAGATTTGAAATGTAGACTTAAGTTACACATAGGTATAAAAAGCATAGAACAGCACACACGGTACCACTGTTTAGACCAGAAAACATTGTGTTGTCCCACAGATAAGAGCACTATTCAAGCTCAGCTCTGTCACCTTCTGCCGCAGGGATCTAGTCTTCAAAGCTGCAGATGCTTCAGGTTCTTTCCCCTCAGCTTGTGAAGCCCTGCCGGCTTTCCCCTGGTGTTTCTCACCCGTCTTTCTTGCACAGACCACAGAACCACATGGCAATCCCATCTTGTTCCATCAAAGGTTATAAAACCTGGGATTCCTACTGGCTCTTCAGAAACATTTTCCTCCTTCTGTTAATATTTATGTACAATATATGAAGGGATACAATTTGTGTCTTTGATTTAGACATATCTCTTGCCTCATACTTAAACAATAACTTGAAAAATATTTTACAAAGAAAAAAGAACATTGTTCATCTGAATGTCATTCATTATTATATTGCTATATTTTATACCCTATTATTAATATATACAAAATTTCTTAATTGCCTTTTACAGATGCATGGAAGCATATAATATAACAGTTTTAAAGGATCCCATTTTTAGATTTCTTTTTCTTGGCTCATGTCAATCTCTTTAATAAACTATGGTTGCTTGGAGAATATAGGAAGTATTTGGAATGTTGTTTAAAGTTTAATAATAACTGGTAGCATTGTCCATTTGCGGCCTGAACAGTTGGAGCACCTGTCAGGGCGATCTGGTAGAGATAGCAGCATCATAAGACTTAAACAATTATGGAGAGCCGTTAATGTGCAGTGTCGATGGGTGCCAGGTTCTCTTCTTTATTTGGGGCTTTTCTTTTCTTCAGCTGTGTTTTGTTGTTGTTTTCCCTCTGTTCTCGGTTTTGTCTTCGGGCTGCTCGCCCTTTGCTTTCCTGTCTTGTCTCCTTGCTTTCATCTTTGTTGGACTTTTTTCTTTTCTCCTCCCTATTTTTTTTCCCTGAAATAAAAATGATGGCACATTAGAAGATTTACTCAGGCTGATGCAATTTGTGACTGTAAAACCGATTCTGGATTCGCATCTCTCATTAGAAGCTGGACCCTAATTCTAGTGTTTGGAAGTCTCCAGCTCTTCATTGAATTACTAAATTCGGCCACTGAACTAGCACCTCCCATCAGTCTGACTCTAAGCAAAGAGCTGAGAACTCCCTGGGAAGTCCCGGTGCTTTAGAGCTGGTATAAATATCTCACATACTCATAGCCTCTCTCCCTTAGCCAGGGGGACAGGTCCATGTACTCCACTAAAACACAGCTGATTTGGGGACATCTATGGCTGAAGACAGGTAGCATTAACTATTGACTGGTCTAAATTCATCTTGACTGAGGACCCAGAGCATATAGCACGAGGATATTAGCCATCATGTCACTCCACTGCCAATGCTCAGCATCTACGTCTTTTAAAAATCCTCCTCCCCTCCCTTAACCCCCACCAAACACACATCCCAAGGAATTCTTTGTATTACAACATGAATCCCACCACCAAGTGTCAGCTCCAGCACAGGTGTGGGACCCTTTACAGACTAAAAGGTGGTGTTCCAAGTCTCAAGTCAAGCTTCGCACCATTGTTACAAAATTAGGTATTCAAGTGCTTTATTTCCTTAAATACTCCTAAAGGTAAGATGTTGATTTTGTTGCTGCTACAGACCTCTCCCATCAAGCTTCCTGTCTCCTTAGGATCATTAAGACTTCGTGTATTGCCTGTGGATGATATGGTATAATGCATTTATGCTTGGAAATAAGGAAGAAATTTTTTATTCTGAGCTTGGTGAGATGATGGAACAGGCTGCCCAGAGAAGTTGTGGATTCCTCATCATTGGAGGTGTTCAAGGTCAGGCTGAATGGGGCTTTGAGCAACCTGATCTAGTGAAAGATGTCCCTACCCGTGGCATGGGACAGTTGGACTAGATGGTCTTCAAAGGTCCCTTCCAACCCAAACAATTCTAGGATTCTGTTCATTCTATTTGCTTTACAAGTCAGTGCAGTATGACATGTATGTACACACAAGCCTAAAACAGATTAGATTTTTTCTGTGTGAAACTGGTTCATCTGCTGAGCTATGCAGCTGAAATTCACCTGTGCTTAGATGAATCCCAATGATGTCTTCAAAAGCAACCTTGCTTGAGACTTCCATGATACAATGTCATAGTGGCCCATATGCCTCCTTACTCGGAGAAATGTATGGACAAGTATTGAAAAACCTCTGGCCAAATTCTGTTTTATGATGTCCTTGTAACAATACTGCTGAAAGTAATCTGTCCTTCTTTGTTTTTTTGCTTTTAAATATCAGCAGAGACAATCCAGGCTTTCCTATACCAGTTCTGGGGGAATTACACAAACCGGGCAATAGCTCTTGCTGTTGAGGGTGCTGAATGCAGGGAATTGTGCCCATTCTGGACACAAAACCAGAGCTGGGAGTTTTTTGGTGCCTCGATAGGCTCTCTGGGAGTAGGTCATGGTGGGGGTGTAGGTGCAGGCGCAGTGCCTTTGTTCCGAGAACAGGTGACCATCCAAGGAGAGTAGGTCAGATAAAGGGAGAGAGATTCAGAGGAGGTGAAAAGAAGGCAGAAAGTGAGGAGTAAGACTAGGATGCGAGGATATGCTGTATCCTCTTCTTGTTGTGTAGCTCTATGGGCTTATTTTACAGCTTCTCTATTCCTCACCATCACTGTCTGGGATCAGAGAGCAAGGGAAGGTTTAGATACACATTAAGTCAAGTAGGAACAAACATCTGCCTTCCTCATCTGTTGTTTCTGAAACATGTAATAAGGCTTTAAATGTAAAATGACTCCTCAAATTTTAAATAACCAGTTAGAGATTACCCTGATAAATACCCACAAAGCTGCAGAATTCCTCTATGAATTTGGCAGTGCCATCTAAGATGCACAGAGGTGAGCAGGGGAGACCTTCAGAATGGGCATGTGAGGCTCAACAAGAGCAACCACAGCTGGGAGAGCTCCATGCAGAAGTGAGCCTGCATCTTACCCAGCTGTAATGCTGTCTCTTACTAATGGGTAAATGACAGTATAGAATTTCCTTCCAGTGGTTTGTAAATACAGTTGGCCCAAGATGAAATGTTATTTGAATGGAAACTGTCCAGACATTCAGTGTTTGACATTGTTCACTTGGTGATTAGCCAAAATCCTTCAGCTGTGACTTCCTAGCCACAATTCTTTAAGTATGCTAGAATGACATTTAATGGTTTCCCTTTCAGTCATGGATTTATATGTATCTGTGTGAATATACTAAGAATACGCTGTCTAGCTGGAGACTTATCTAGGCATAGCTTTACTGTTTCTGTTTTAATCAGACTGATATCATTATAAAGGACAAGCAAAACTGTTCTCTGGAAAGTACTTAAAACGCAGTCCTAATTCTCTTCTAGGCTGAGGATAACCAGTTTGGAGTCCTCTGTGCAATTTTATACTTGGTCTAATGCCATCATCTCCATGCTGTTGCCATTTGTGAAAGGATCTGCCCTCTAGACCTGGTACTGCCATAAAGCATAGGAGAGTCCCCTTTGTCCAGGCTGTTTGTTTAGCTCCTTTCACCACTATTTTAGTCAGAGGTTTAATATGACAATATAGCGTTACTTCCAGTTAGTCCTTGGTTCAGTTTAGACGCAAAGGAAGATTCTACCAGCAGTTACTGCTAGGAATGGGGTGTTGCTATAGCTACATTAATGCATGCATCTCTCTTCCCATTCACATCCTTGCTCTCTTCTTCCCGGAGACTTGCTCCTGATTATTTCTCCTTCTTATTACTTGCTGAAACCCACTTCATAGCAGCACGTTGAACTGGATGCCAGAAATTGTGGAAATTCATTGGAAGTTGGGTCATTCAACTATCTGTGAAAAGTGCAAAAACGACACAGGCCGTTATGTTTACAAGTTCATCTCTGAACTACTTTGCATTTGATGAAGAAGAAAGCCAGGAACAGCTTTAAAACGGAAGCTCATCAGAGAAGAAAACGATGCAGTAATAACAAAGAAGAATGTTGTTGTTAGAAAATCCTTGTGGGTTTGAACATGTCACATTTTATGCATATATCAGTGCCTTTTCACGGGGCTACACTGCATGTAAAGGACGGTCGCCCCTCGGACGGGGGCGCAGTGGAGCGGGGAAGGGCCGAGGCAGAGGGAGCGGCGACCCGGTGGCGCCGTCAGGGGGCGCCGCGGTGCCGCGCGAGCGCGGGGAGGGGGTGGCACAGCGGGAACCCCCGGGTGCTGCCCCCGGGGCGGATCCTGCGCGGCGAAGGTGACACAGGGGCTCCGCAGGGGCGTACGAAATTCTCTTATGGTGATGCGCTAACGCTACTTAACGTTTATGTCTTCTTAAGGATTCAATAGAACTTTTCAAAATAAAGAAAAAAGAAAAAAGAAAAAAGAAAGAAAAAAGAAAAAAGAAAAAAGAAAAAAGAAAAAAGAAAAAAGAAGAAAAAAGAAAAAAGAAAAAGAAGAAAGGAAAGAAAGGGAAGGAGAGGAGAGGAGAGGAGAGGAGAGGAGAGGAGAGGAGTGGAGAGGAGAGGAGAGGAGAGGAGAGGAGAGGAGAGGAGAGGAGAGGAGAGGAGAGGAGAGGAGAGGAGAGGAGAGGAGAGGAGAGGAGAGGAGAGGAGAGAGGAAAAGAAAAGAAAAGAAAAGAAAAGAAAAGAAAAGAAAAGAAAAGAAAAGAAAAGAAAAGAAAAGAAAAGAAAAGAAAAGAAAAGAAAAGAAAAGAAAAGAAAAGAAAAGAAAAGAAAAGAAAAGAGGAAAAGAAAGGAAAGAGAAAAGAAAAGAAAAGAAAAGAAAAGAAAAGAAAAGAAAAGAAAAGAAAAGAAAAGAAAAGAAAAGAAAAGAAAAGAAAAGAAAAGAAAAGAAAAGAAAAGAAAAGAAAAGAAAAGAAAAGAAAAGAAAAGAAAAAGAAAAGGGAAAAGGGAAAAGAGTAAGTCTTTTTAAGTAGGAGATAGTCAAACTTTCTCTAAGAGAATGTTTTGCTCATGAAGATGTGGGTTCACGAGATTCTAATAGTTCTGTGAAGTAATTATTTGGCATTAAACTAGCTTTTATTCCTGAATCAAAACTGCATACGACCAACTGTACTGGAAGAATTAGTCTGTAGGCACGGTCCAGTGAATTTTCTTGTAGACAGGAGATACTTTACTACTTCTAATAATAGCAACTTTGTATATTGAAGAAAATCTACAGACGTGCCATGGTTTTGAGAAGTGCAGTAGTTCAAATTAAACACAGACATGACATTAATTCAGAGAACAATACAACTACATGTCAAATCAGCTTAAAGGTGCTGAGTTCTTGTTAATCTAATTTATAGCCCCTGGTCAAAGAAATCCCTGTGTCTGTATTTATGCAATCTGTGTCTGAATAGATCTTTAAATATGCAAGCCAGAGTATTTCAGAGTAGTCTTTGCATTATCACATCAGAGGTGGTGTTTCCACTAGACCTATAGCCGTGTTTTATGGAGTAAAGGGAGGAAGGGTTGGTGACAACTTAGGAGAACTTAGAACTCAAGAGTACTATTTGAGACATGGTTACTTACTGAAAAAAATCACAGCTGACATGGATTAACTACTGCAGGTTCCAGATTTCATCTACTTTAGGCATTGTCACTTAGCCCACCCTGTTATATTCAGCTGTAATTACTGCAGGGAGCTCAGAGAGGCATATTTGTTCGCTTCTCCCTTTTGTGGGCACTGAAACCCCAAACAGCCATAGGAAGGCATAAAATTGGATTGTGCAAACTCCTTTGCTTTGGTGTGTGAGGGAGGTGTCACAGGGTAGGTCTCATGGGAAGCCCAGAGGGACGCGAATCTGGCGTCAGGCATTTGGGGTGATCGTATTTGTTTTGGAGAGATCTCTCCCATGAAGAAATTTACCCTGGGAGAATAGAAGAGGCAAGAGGAGTCACTGAACTGCGCCTGGTGGGGTTGCAGGCACCGATTGTAATAGGCCCCTATCTGGAAGGGTCATGGTGCTTCAACGGTGCATGCACGGACCACAAAGTCCTCCCCGCTACACTGCAATAAACTAAAGAGCTATAATAAAAGACCACAAGCCACAGCTGTAACATGCCACAGTGTTCCTTCATACCCCTCACAGCCTGGGCTGACCTGTCAGCACTTTCCCAGCTATTGTAGCACCATCAGCACTGGTGCTCTGGTACCTCCATATCTCACAAGGTACAGGGACAAAACTGAGGGACTAAGTGCCACCACTCTGTGTTTTCCTCCTTCCTATCCATCCACACCCTTCTCCGAGACCTTTTTTCAGTCATCTCAGGCTAAAAATCTGTCACACTTCCCTCATAGTGCAATGTGGACAACCCAGAAGCAACTATGCCAAGCAAAAATGCCAGTAGCATGATCATGCCACAGGCTCTAAAACCACTTATGATAGGTCCATCTACAATGCAATCATGACATGGCATGCAAATGAATAGATCACTCATTTTCAAGAAAAGTGACACATTTTTTTCTGGAACACACACTGTAGCATGTACTCACACTACTTGCCAAGATAACAAGCCTCCAAACTACCAGCTACCCAGTGATGCAAAGGACATTGTCCTTTCATTCACAAACCATTAGTAGCTGATTCATCTGGTACATCCTTTTGAAGTTTAAATAGCATAACTTTCTTATCAGCAGTCATTATTTTCCTAGTTATAGTGGCCCTATTTTATAATCACTCAATTTTCAGGTGACCGGAATGGTGAAGATCAACAAGTTCAGAATTACCAAGTGCTACACAGCTCAGTGTACTTCCTGGCCTTATGCCTGAAGATGCATCAATTGCAGAAGTGAATCTGGGTAAAAAATTTAAAGGAGCTAAGGTCCAAAAGCGTTCAAGAAGCAATTAATTTGGCCACACATAGGTTCTCCTGCTACAGAGATGCATGAGAACAGCCTACCTGACTTCCACATGCCAGTCAAGCTGGATACAGGTCTTAAGACATGTGTCATATCCACACTCCTATGTGGTGATCTTGGATAACCCAAGATATTTCAAAAGATATCAACACTTATGTTTGAGCAACTGCATTAGAGGACTTAGTGGCTAACTTATACATATGTACCTATCTCCACTTGAAAATGGAAATACTTCTCTAGTTGCAGACTCCAAATGAAGTTGGAGCCTGAGGCCTACTGTAATCTTTCCATGATATGTGGGGCCCTTGATCTTAATTTACCTCTCAAAATAGGATCTGGACTACCAAATTACATGCACTGGGAAAATGTTCTTATTTTTAGAGGTGTGTGCTAGGCTGTCCTTGCAAGAAAAGGACGCTGCTGAGGCAAGCATATTTGGGGGAATGGGAATAGTGTGTCTAAATACAGGAATGGATCAGGCCTGCACCACAGCCATTTGCATAAAGCAGGCAGAGAGGAAAGAGAGGAAGCTGAGCAGATCAGCTCTGTTGGGACAGGAGACATCAGGCTTTGCTGCTGCAGCACATAAAAAACAAGTTGTACCCCATTAGGTGTATGGGAAGCAGGAAGGGATGATTTCTTCCATAGGCTGCTTGGGAAATGACACTGCTACACTCATGAGCTCATAAGCAAGGCTTATGGAAAGTCCCTGGCTTAACTGTCCCATGATGACCTCTTTGCAATAGGAATGGGTTGTGTTTGCCTTTCCTGTGCCATAGAAAAGGCATTGCCAATGCCTGAAAATACAAGAATATCCACCAGTCAAAGAAGGAGCCAGAGGAGGAGAATTTCTATAATGAGTTCTGTTTGCTATTTGTGGAGTCATTTACTGTTGTTTCTTCAAACCAGAGCCTGTGGGGATTTATTTCCTTTGCACTTGTCTGTTGGGACTAAGGGAATTTGTTAGCAGCCTTGTTTTAATCAGGACTAATGTTGTGCTAACAACAGTAATTTTATAATTACATAACAGTTTTCATCTTATAAGATCCCGCAGCTTATAAGCTTTGAACACAGCTTCCAAAGACAGGAAAGTAATGACTATTTAACAGAGCAGAAAACCACTGCACATTGCTTAAGACGGGTAGTGACATACACCATGCTGGTATATAGGAAAACGGCGTTTTGTCACCAAGCTTGCTTGGAGATTTTTAACAATGGCTTCTGAATGGGATTTAATTTTTACAACTCTTTTAAGAGTTGCAAAAAGGTAGATAAATGTCCAAATCTACGGTACAAACCTCTTTTAAGACTAATGGCATCAGAATGCCAATACAAAGATTGATGATAGCAGCAATTGAATCACAGAATCACAGACTGTTAGGGCTTGGAAGGGACCTCGAAAGATCATCTAGTCCAATCCCCCTGCCGGAACAGGAACACCTAGATAAGGTTACAAAAAAACTTGGTACCAAAAAACCTTACTCTGTTGTTAAAGTGCCGGAATATTGGCAGAAATCTGTAATAGTTTGTTTTCGTTTTAGGCACCAATAACCCAAGCCCTCCTATTAGCCTGGACTGAGGTAATAAATGTAGTCCTTTTTAGAGACTTAGTTCAGCTGGTGCAGAATTTTGAGCAAACCAGAAATAAAAATGTAATGCTGCATTATGTCAGAGCTGCATGTTTAGTCTGCCTCTCTAGAAATAATCAAGAAAAGTTATACATGATAAGAGACAGATGCTAGTGCCTCAGCAGACATTTGAACTCTTTCTAGTACAATAGTAAAAAGGAGAAAACACCCAAAGATACTTGTTTCTTTAATACTCAAATTTGTACTCCAAATGTTCTGAAGTTAGAGAAGCCATTTTCCTTGGCTTTACTTAAACCAATTGCATTAATGTAACCTGCCATTTCAGAAGATATTCATATAACCCAAATATTTGGATGCATCTGTAAGAATGCCTTTTTCCCTAAACAACTACGGCTTGGAGCTGGGCTATACCAATGACTGACTATGGATCCTGGAGGGGATTTGCGAGTACTGGCACTAACACATGGGCCAGGACAGCAGTTCTGCCTCAGTACCAGACACCAGGGCCGGGGAACCTGGGCATCTTCCGCCGTTTCCTTTGCTGGTATGGGTGCAGCTATACACTCCCCCTGGAGCCACCTCCTTACATCTCCTTAAGTTTCCCGATCTGCCAGGAGAGTGAAGGAAGATGAGGAGTCAACAGGATGCACCTCTGGCCCCACTCTGCACGGTTCACTTGTACCCTCGGCTCTAGGCACGATTTGTTTGCGTTGCTGCCCAGGGTGACACCTGTGCTGACAAGTAGACAAGAGTCCGTGCGTGTCCCACAGGTAACCCAGGCCAACCTGATGGATGGATCAGCTGGTCAGCAGTAGCTAACGCGTAGGCGAATGGCAGCCCCTGACGGATCCACTCAGCAAACCCATCAGCCCAGAGCGAGGGTGCTATTACTTAAACTCACGAGAGGCCAAATTCTGCCCTCTCTTGTACTTGTTCGAACACATGGAGGTCAACAAGGTTGGTCTCCGGTGTAAATGAAGGGAGATTTTGCTTTCAAGGGTACTTTTAAAAACAAGGTGTTGAAAAAAGACTCTTTCTTTCTGTTTAGTGTCTCCAATGTGTGTGTACTATTTCAGCTTGCCAAAACACTGATCTTCCCCTCTCTAGGTAGTGCCAATATTTCTGAATACACTTTCATCCTGATCAAAATGGCAGGTCAGGTTTCTAAATTTCATACAGTTCAAGGACTCCAAAGGTCCCCTTTCAGAAAGGGTGACATGACATTTCACTTTGCCCATGTCCCTGTGTTTCTGAAGGGTTTTTCTCACCTACTCAGAGGATACCTGGCAGTTCACCAAGTAGAGAGCTGTTTGTGGAGAAAGGGATTGGGATGACCAAAACTCTTGGGCTGCCTCTGGAAAAGGCTCAGGAAACTTTTATGCTGAAGTGATTCAGGGCTTAACCCTAGGAAACTCAAGGAACTTGGGTGACCAAGATGCTGTCAAAGGGATCTCAACTTTTCAGACTCTCAAGTTGTTGTCAGCCTGCCAGGTGGGTTTCCAAGGGCCAACCCAATGGTCAAGCTGGCAGGACACTAGGCAGAAACCCAACACAAAGGCAAAGTTGTTTCAAAACCTGCCTCCTTTCCACTGGGGCTTCATTGAAATCAGTTAAGTTTCTGTGAAATGCTATGACTTTGATAATCTGGTATTTTCCCTTCCTTTGGAAAATTCAGCCCTATAAAATATTTTTAAAAAGATTTCTAAGTAAGGGTCATGGAGGACATGCATGAAAAAAACTTGAATGCAAGTATTTTAAGATTTCTTGTAAGTCTTCAATTTAAAATGAATCACAGATAGAAATTGCCCATGTAAATTTTATCGAGGCTGTCTTGTTGTCTTCTTTTTTTTTTTTTTTTTTTTTTTTCCCCAAGAATGTGTTAAGTTTATTCTTTTTAAATCCCTCTGGTAATGAACTGTGCATTTAAAGCTGTTTGTAGTAACACAGGCTCTGCACACTGAAGTGAGCAGCCAGCTTCATGAGTAGCTTGAAATGGAATGTGAAGAATGAGTATGCCGTGTGACAGTGCATCACTGGGATCCACTTCACTTAGTATAGTCTACAAACTGACCACCCTGCCATGTAGATTGGATATGGATGAGGTTGGATGGCCCAGACGTTAGAGGAGATGCAGCTCCCATCGAGGTGAGAAGCAGCATCTTATGGCAGAGGGCACCACCAAGCACTAAGGGAAGTCTGTAATACTTTAGCCACCCCACCAGGAAATCTATGTCCTGTCTAGCACCGTTCCTACCATACACAACGGCAGTTCTGCAGAACTTGCTGTAGCCATGTTTTATTTTTCTGCTTGGTGCTTGGCCGGTGTCTTCGGAGTGCTACAGCAGTGCTGGTAAATTGGTGGCAATCCTAGGCCTGACACTTCCAGGTGTGCCTGTCGGGTGTGTGCGCAGCCCATATAGCAGGGCTGGTTACAGGAGCTGAATTATAGGGCTGCAAAAGGGTTCAAGGAAACCCAAAGCTAAAGTTCATAAAAGCTCATAAAGTTCATAAAGTTCATGAGTGATATTTTCTGTACTACAATGTATTGCAAGAAGTCGGGACTTCCTCTAGCCTCTTAAAGCTGAGACTGTGGTGACCAGCAGTCTCTCTTTCCAGCTGCCTCCTGGCTCCAGATGAAGCAGCCCACTGTACACTAGTCAATTAATATGTTCATGCTTTTCTTCAAAATTGAGTAACTAATCACTTTCATGCCTGCTCCAAGAACTTTCATGTTAGTCAAAAAGAGAAGCTACTCACTGTTTCTACAACTCTGAGAAGCAGAAGTTTCTACAATGTTTTCTTGCAACTCTTTAGGCACGCTTCTATAACATCTGAGACCAATTCTGTAAAACCAATAATATTTTGCAAGGGTCTGGTATGACATGCTCAGAAACACTTTATGGACTGTCATACAGAAATACAGAAATCTCTGGGGCAAGGAAACAGCAGATGGTTTGTGCATACCTACTCTAGTAAGATACTAAAAGGAGCAGGATGCTTTGTCCAAAGAATCCAGAGCAAATAGACCCTTACCCCAACCTCAACCATAAACTCTAAGAAGGTACTTAAAATTGTTCATGTGCTTTTGAAAATGTTACTCAAGATTGTCTCTATGTCCAGGAAGTTATTTTATGTACTCTAAAAGAGTTGCTTTTAGTTAGAAAACAGAGGTTCCATCAACCTTAAGCCTGAATATGCCTTGTAGTATTTGGAGGAATGCACAAAGACTCTTCCATCTCCATATTGCACTTTCCATTGTGTTGCATTTAAACTTAAAAGATTTATCCATCATAGCTCTAGTTTGATTTAAGACCACTGGGGAAAAAAAAACAGCCATGTAAAATAGACTATGACTGGGAATGTGATCCTTCATCTCAGTGATGAACTTTTTATCTTTATAATACAACCTACATATGACTTCCTCAGGTTCCACAACTGTGAAATGGAGATGACATTTCCTTAAGTGCTTTGGGATCTATGGATGAAAATCACTACTGGTGCAAATCAAATCCATTGAAGTGGACAGGGAGATTCCTCCCTACTTCAGTTAATGTGTTGAAGGACCAAACATTGTGCTTCAATCAGAGAGCTCAGGATCCTTCTTGACAGAGTATTGTCTCCTTGCTCATGCTTAAAGGTAGCAGGGGCTGGATCACCCACTGGCATTCCCTCCTACCACCCACACCCGTACAAGAAATAAAGTCAGTTTCTCTGAATTTAAGCTAAATCCTTCTGGTTTAGTAACGCACATTTCTACTTAAGCAATAAACATCTGTCGTCTGCCATTCATTAATATTAATTATAAATGGTCACTAGCTCATGGGATCCAAGTCCACCAGCTGAGATTTTTCCAGCTCTGACCTTGTTAGGATTTGTATAAAAAGTGTTCAGAAGGGTCCTTCGAATCTCAAAGCCAACAATAAGTGCAATTTGCAGAGCACAGTGTTTAGATTATGCACTTAGAATAAGGGCAGTCAGCAAGGGTGGTGGGGAGCGGGGGAGGGAAGGAAGGAGAGATTACGGAGCCTGAAACAGTATTCCTTTAAATACTTAAGAGTTTTAGACCTTTCTGCAGGCTAATGACAGGGAGAGGCATTGTCCATAATGAAACTGGCCCATCCATTAAACATTACTGTAAATGAAAGGTTGCATGAATTAAAGGTTGTTCATCTCATGTTTCAGGAATGTAGCTGTGTTTCATGTCTGAAGCCTGTTTTCCTTTTAAATGTAGTTCTTCAGATGACAAATGAGAGAGAGAAGTTCAGAAAGCAAATGGGCAGAAGTAAATACATGCTTAAGAACAAAGCAGAGACATAACTGTAGCTGTAAATCTTTATACTGGGGCTACTGTTTGCTGTAGATATTGGGAGGGATCAGATTACAATTGAAAAATTTCTTCACTGGATCATTTTGATTGTAGACAAACAAACAAACAAACAAAACCAAAAAATCCCTACAGTTTATAATTTAATTCTATCACCTGTATATATTTCACGTATGGACCACTGGTTAATTCTTTTGCTACCATTTTGGATTTTAAGGGACTAAAAATAGAAAATGTAGGAAAGACTTTTTCTCAGTTTTGCGTGACCACTGCATCCTTAAATGATTTTTTTCCCTTGTCATTTAATTTCTTGCCCCTGCAAAATTGCTTCAACAAAAATTCCTGAAAAATAATGTTTATTTGTATCAGCCCTTAAAACTAGCTCATTTTTTAGGTGTAGGGATACAGCAATATGGCACTCATGGGCCACATCTTCGTCTGCTCTTAAAATATACATAGTTTCATTTGCAGAGAGGTGCTAGCTCATATCTCTGGTGAATTGGTGTAACAAGTTCAATGAATTTTTTGTAAGAAAATCCAACCCTATACATTTTCTATAACAATAACTCAAAGCTGATGCAAAGAGGAACAAGAACAGATTCCTCAGCAATGCAGATGACTAAACTGGACAAAATGAAAGTTCATTTCAGCTCCTTGACCCAGGCCCAAACCTAAGTCTGAGCTTGGTAAAGACAGCAGGAGGCCCTATGCTGATGTCAATGGGCAGAGATACTTGTATTTGTGCTCTGTAAATGTGCATTACGCTGTGTCTCTGTGAAAGTCTTACTTAAGGCAAGAGGCAAGAAAAAAAAACTGTGGAAATTTTGTAGCAGTTTTAGAAATGCTTATCAAAGCATTATGTAGTCCCTTACTAGGCTATGAAGCTAAACTACTATACTTAGACTGTCTCTGATGGATGTTTGTCTAACCTCCTTAAAAATCTTCCATGATGGAGATTCCCACAACCTCTCTCCTGATCTTTGCAATCTCTCATAATAACATTGAATGTTATCATCTGATTGGGAACACTCTGAAGATCCTTTGGACCTTTGTAAAGGAAAGTTATGGCAGTAAGTGTTTTCTTTTTCAAAGCTCTGAGGTTAGAAGAGAGCTGGGAGGTGTCAGCCTGAGCAGACCAAAAGCTACATCAGGTGTTAGAGCTGGCAGGGAGAGCTCAGAAGAGGTGATGAAACTGGAGATGTGGACGCTTGGGTGGAGAAAAGAAAACAGAGCTGCCTGGGTGGGAAAGAGCAGACAAATATCCAGTAAGATCAGGAGAAACAGCAGCCAAAAAGTGCTCCTTTGTTTTTGCTTTGTTACAAAGGAATGCTGAAAATCCCTTCTTTATGGCTAGATCCAAAGCACTCTGAAGTCAATGGGATTTCAGTGGGTGTTGGACTGGTCATTTAAAAGAAGAGCAGCTATAACACAATAGTGAATGAGTGCCCTTACTGTCCATGACTGGCAGTGTTATAACAGCATTGCTATACATGGAAGTGTTCCACAGCCCAGGATTTAGCTGATTAAACAGTGCTGCATGTGTCACCATTAGGCTTGAAACATCCATTGCCTGATTTACTCTGCAGCTCACATACCCAAAATGTTTTACATTCTTGGACTAAATTTGATAGATGTATAAGCGAACTTCCCTCTTGCATTTGTTCTTCTTTCCAGGACTCACAGGCCAAATAAGTGAGGGGTTTAGATCTCTAGGTGGCGATGGCTCAGAGAGGCCTGCTGTCAGCAGCCACTTCCCTTTGCCTTTACTCCGAGGTAATATTGCCCGAAAGTGAGAAAAGAGCTTGCTGTGCTCTTCTGAAGAGTCAAGAGATAGAAGTTGTCAAGATATCTCCTTTGGCACACAGCCTGGAAGAGGTTCCTTTCCTCTTCCAGCTGTGACAAACATGTCCCTCCTTCAGAAAGAGCTCTTTAAAGCACTAGAAGTTAGGGCGAGGACTTTGAAAGCAATAGAAAGGCATGTGTGGAGAGAAAAATGAGTAAGTGAGGGTGTGTAGACAGGGCAAGGAAGTGATGTGGAGTAAGGGAGGTCGATACTCTGCTCTTTTGTATCATCCGTGGTCTCTGGCCTGCGCCGAGAGGAGACAGTAGCCACAGTTTCCTATTTGCCTCTCCCTGAAACTCAACAATGCGAAGTCACTTCAAGGTGAAGGTGCCATGGATAAATAAAATATGTTTGTACCAGGGAAAAAGGCCAGAAACCAGGCACACCCCTGCATATCTGCACAGCATCACTGATAGTGTTTTTAAGGACTCTGGCCTGTAATAGATACTTCTCTTCCCCGTGGAGGGAATAGCCCCAGCTAGTTTGGCTGCAAGGCAGAACGTGGCCCTTGGCCTTGTGGCCAAGGAGCGGACCTTCACTTGCTTTTCTTTAGCAGTGTAGACATAGCTCTGGATTTCACATTCTAAAGCTAGAGCTGCTCCTCTCAGTCCCAAACATTTTTATTCAAGATGTAATATTTCAGGCAGGTGATGGAAATTTGGTGCTGAATAGACACCTGATGGGCACTTTGGGAGGAGGTGGAAGATGGGTTTGTGAGAAGTTTGTATTCCCTCCTGTTTGTCCTACAGAGCTCAGGCACGTAAAAGATAGTCAGCCAGCTAGTTCTGGAGCGCAGGGAGGCACCGGAAGGGAAGATCAGAAAGAGAAAAAGAGCTGATTCCTATTCCTTATTTGGTCTAGTGATCTGAGGAGAACAACTCTCACATCAGTCACATTTTAACAGAAAAATGCAATGAGTTTTGTTGTTTTGTGGTTTGTTTTTTTTTTTTTTTTTTTTTTTTTTCTGATTCACTTCCCTTACGGGAGCTTCTTTCTCAGCTTTGACACCAGTCCTGTTAATATGAGGTCGATAGTGTTTACCAGCAGTGTGTCCAGCACATTTTTTATAGCACATTTCAGAGGACCTCAGGGCAGTTGGGTGACCTCTCCTCTGTTCCCAGGTCCCCCATGACAGGCAGGATATGAGAGGTGGCAAGAGAGGAGCTGGCAGCAGAAGAGGAGAACTAAATGATTCTATGATTCTATGATTCTGTCTCCTGAGGAGCACAGAGACAGCATTATCCCAACACCTTGTGAGGCTAACACCAGTTTTGATACCTGAGGGCCTGACAGTTTGGTGTATAGCCACAGCCATTTTCAGCCTGGCTGTTCATCAAGATGCATTCTATTCAGAGAATACAATCTTGGCATGGTACACATGTACACAGTGGGTGCCTACATGTGTGGTACCATACGTGCAGAGGCACACAGCAGGTATGTATTACCTGCTTGCGCAATTGATACATTTCTGTCAGAACTGGGAGGCAAGATGAGAATTTAATGTTCACTCTAACACAATCAAAAGAAACATACTGTGGCACAATGCAATATTACTATTAATTAGTTCAGATTTTAAGGTCTCAGTTTGCAGTTAGAAACCTAATTAGACTTTAAAACTGCCTGTGATTAAATTTTGGAAATGCTATCAAGAAAGTTTAAAAATGGCTTTATCCATCCATTTCAGCCCTTCAATTGTAGACCCACTATATCTTCTACTATTAGCTATTTTGGATTCACACATCTCTCTGACTCATACTGGTCCCGTTTTTTCCCTCTTAACTCTTCTCACCCTTATCTCTCTGCTGGCCCATGGCAGTCGGCAACCCTATGCTGTCGGTGCCCTGCCTTGCTCAAGGTATCTCCTGGATGCCATTTCACTTGGCATTGTAACTAGTGGATTCCTGGTCTCAACAGCCTTACCCTGAAAGTCTGGAAATATGTTAAAGTTAAAGAGTCAAAACCCCTGCAAGGAAAGGAAATGAGAGGTCCTCTTGGCAGCAACAAACAGAAAATAAACAACCAAACTCTTCACAAGACAGACTCCTCAATTATAGTAACTCAGGCTTGCAAAGACTGGAGTTATGACCCATTGGCGTTTGCAGTATGTAAACACAGGGATGCAGTAATTAGCTTCATGTTCATTTTGAGGCCTCAGAAGTCCTGTGACTCCTCATGGAGTAAGGTCATTAACCATAACCACAGTAGTGATCTTCACACAGGACACCCCATCTCTCACAGTTATACGAGCGATCTGTGAACTGAGATGTCTCCCTGGCTCACATGCTCCAGCCTTCTTTTTCTAAATGCCAATGAGTTACACATAAGGAAGAGAGGATGTGACTTTTGGTATGAGCTGTGACTGGAATATCTTGCATCTTTTATCATATTTTAGTAGGGGCTTTCTTTTTCTTTCACTGTTTTGCCTGGGACACCTTAACTGACTTCTAATGAAATTATTGCACCTCAACCAGAGATCAACTGTGAAAACTTTTCTTTGTGAGGAATACTAAAGGGATGACTTAGTTGAGACTCCAGAGTCCTCTATGCTCTGTTGTAACATGGATCCCTATGGCATCAGAGTGTGTACATTAGGGTGGGTAACTCAAGGAGTTTCGTTTCAGTGACTGAAATTAGTTTATTGACTAATATTTTAAGTTTGTTAGTATCAAATTACATTGTTTTCAGATAAAGTTAATTCTTGATGAATTGCTTGGGATTTTTAGCTGAGTGGTGGTTTTGGGAATCTGATGGATGCCTGATAGGATTCCCTCCTCACATCATAGCCAACTGAAGACATTTTCAGACACAATCTGATGAATGTGTTTGAAGCATTATGCAGACATCTAGCAATAAAGGATGGAGGAACTAGCTCAAAGAAACAACAGAAATTACCTGAGTCTCAAATCTCTAAGCTATTTAAAACAAACCTGGATTTTTATATTCACATGTATGTGGTGCAAGATAGAAGCATTTATTTTAATTTGTTTCCCAAAATATATATACACTTCCTCATTATGCTGATCAACAAATCCTGTTTTCTTGGTTCCTTTCTGTTTATCAACCTACATCTAGAATTCAGCCCCTCATCTCTCTTATTCTTACTTTACACTAAAAACTGACAAGCTACCTTGCCTCCAGGGAGTTGCAGTCTTGTGATTTTTTACTAAAATGGTCCCTCTTCCTTTCATAACAGTATTGTGCTTTCCAAGTCTACAAGGTGCCAATTCCTGCAGTCCACAGTGAAAAAGAAATATGCTATTCTACATTTATCGCACAATTTCTTAATGCCTAATGATTGAATTTTTGCCTGTCAGGAACAGGAACAGTATTTGGTCTGTGTTTGCACAGAACTGGACACAATTAACATTGCTTCTCTCTTTTGAACATCTAAATGCCATCAGCATGCAAATGAATCCATATACGAACAAGCAACAATTGAAATGTATTATTTATTTGTTTACAACAATAATCCTATGTAGCCAATGTAGCCTGTCTATTGGTGTGTATAATACCCAGCTTTCTAAGATGTCTTCCTTGTTCATAACTACGCACTTAGCGTTTTGGTGAGTGTTTTCAGTCTCTTCAAACTGATCAGAACATGTTCTCTGAAAGCACGCAAAAGTGTCTGCTCTCTGGGGGATTTAGTTGGGACTCAACAGAAAGTCATATGGTGAATGTTCTCTTTTGGCAGAATTACTCACACATGAAAACATGCAATTCCTTCCCCACAAATATCTTTGCATGTAATTCTGATATTTGTCTTTTGGTCAATAAAAGTCAACCTCACACATTTGCAGACAGCAATCCAAAGGGACTTGTGTTTGACCCAAGCACATTTATAAAGGCAAAGAAATAACATGGATGGATAATTAGCAATGTTTGAAGAGCTCTGCAAGTTATGCTTTTCCAGTACATCTATTTGCCATTTGTGGACATGGCCACAGGAAACACATGACTCTCGAAGTCTGCCTGTCAATGAAAGGCAGGAGCCAAGAAGGTGTTAACTGTGGGAAGCTGAGAGTAACTGTGCACTGCACTAGAGGAGCAAAACATAAAGTGTGATTGAGAGAAAGGAAGAAGTAGAAACTGGAACTTAAAATCATATAGTTGTCCAAACTAAGAAGAACTCACCATCATGGGATTAAAAGAGAATTATGAAGTAAATTACAGTGAGGTTTGGATGGGACTAAATTATAAAAGGAGTCTGTATGTGAAACATATGGGAGTTGACACATCAGAACAAACGGGGATCAACTAATGTAGTGCTAAAATGAGTTAGAAGAAGCTTTTAGGCTAGTCGGGCTATTTGTAACCTCATTATTCCCATTTGTTTGAATTAATCCTGAAAACACTAGCACCTTCTCCCAGTAAAACTTCATTTTATAGCCAGTAAGGGAAAAAAACCCAGTTGTAATAGATCTCACCAGCTTTAATGATAGACTAGTAGATGAAAACAAAAAAAAAGCCCCTTCATCTGTTGTATCTTGTTCCATGTAAACATTCCAGAAACATGTCCTTGCTTCTGTGCGACAGCAGCAACTTACTGACTAACATCCTGCCTCTGATCCCAGCTTCACGAGCAAAGTCACTGAGGCATCTGTGATGAGCACACTCCGTCATCATGTGGTCTTTGCCCTCGCTCCCTTGGCCACAGCCATCTATTCAATGTGGAAATGGCAGAGGCTGACTGGGCTAAATGTCTCTTTGTGGCCACAAAGAAAAGATCAGCAGCACTGTTGGTAACTGCTGGGTCTGTCACTAAATGTCAAAAGCAGGTCCCGTGAAAGCTAAACTCCAAAGCAATGCCTGAGTGGCAATAGGAAGCTGTACAATACACAGAGTGTTTTCAATATTTCTTAACAGTAAGACAAACATATTTCTCTCCATTCCCTTTCCCAAAGTGCTTTTGTTGTTATCTCCTTCTGCACTCACGGACTGGATACAGCTAGCCATAAGAACAGAGCCTGGCTTGATTTCTTGTGCAATTACTGTGTTGTTCAAAGGGGAAGAGAGGTTTCTCTCTGTGTAGTAGTGACAGTGGCAGTAGGGAAGATAAGTTGTCTGGAGATTAAGTTGGAAAGCTACATTTACCCAGTCTAGTAGGAACAGAGGAAAATTTGTAGCTTATTTCTCATTTTCCTGGCTTCTCACTATAATCCATCTCTTAAAGCTATTTTAACTGAATGTTTTATCTGTGAATTTCCTCAGTTTTAGTAAAAAATATTTTTTAAAAAAATTAATCTCCCTGTGAAGATGTATGGAAGTTAATGGGACAGACTTTTGTGGATACTGTTACAGAGGAGTATGTAGTAGTGGATTTCAGAACATTAAAAAAACATCTCTCAGACATAGACATACAAATCCCAAGGGCACAGGTAGAAATAGAACACAGATTTCATCTGCCTGCGTTGGTTTTGAAGGAGTTGTCTACTGAGTGTAAAACAAGCTAGAATATAGTCTCAAAAAAAAAAAAAAAACAAAACCCAACATATTTATGCACATTGCAAAAAAAAACCAAAAAGAAATAAAAAGATTCATGACTGTGAAGGAATTCTGGTGGTGCACAGTATTTTTCAAGTACGGTTTGGCTCAGATCCCGTAAAATAAGAATCGACAGTAAAATACGTGAGTAGTTTCTTCTAAAGTACTTGCTACACAGGAACAGCAGGCATTTCTCAAAGAGAAATGTCCAATCTGAAGGGATTGCCGAATTACCAGAAGGAAATACATAACATCATTATCACCTCAAAAAAACAGTTTCACAGTTCTGAAATTACAGTTCAGCCCTATATTTTCAGCTCTGGCAAAATAATCTTTGGTAGGAAAAAAAAAAAAAAGGACTCTTTTCCCTCCACTACAGTGGGCTGATGAGAGGCTGTGTTTCAAGTTGTCCCACTGTGCAGAGGCAGAAGCGAGCATGGACATTTTGGACATAAAGCCTAAGCACAAGAAAATCCATAAATAACTTGCCTTGGCTGCTCCCTCTACCTCTTCAAGTCACTGTGTGACACAAGAGGCTGAACCAACCTCAGGTGGGTGACATCTACCCCATAGGTTCCCGTAAATCAGTAGATCTAGTCCTCCTTTTGAGCTGGGGTGAAGGGATAAACAGAAGTGACGAAGAAATGAGGATATGGAAAATTAGAGAGATGGGCAAAGGGAAATATTCCAACAACACTCCTGTGCTAACCAGAGTAACTGCACTGGGGACAGAGCAAGTAATTTCCCTGCTTCAAGAAGGAGAGAAAAGGGAACAAATGGAACAATGATTTCTACTGGATGGAATTTGTATAAATTGTTATTTCATAGATTTCTTAAGCATCTCCCACTCTGAACATGTGGGACATCATTCACTAGGTGCCATGATGAGGATTAAGTCCAACAAGCTGTCTCTCATGGAAGGGAGGTTCTGCTGTCACTCTTGCTTATTGGGCAAAACCAAGTGGAGTTTCCCATATCTGTCACGCAGCATTGTGGTCTTTCTCCCATGCTAGGTCTCCGTGAGCCAGATGCAGATGGCAGGATCAGGCCATGTTGTTCAGCCAGACCTAGCAGAAAGAGTTCAGCGTGGGAGAGAGGCCACAGTGCTATAATTGCAAGAGTTATGGTCTTACCTGTAGAGAAGCATGAAATAGGAATTGGTTTAGAGGAATTCCGTGGTTGAAGCATGAAGCTTGGCTGCCTGATAGCCAACAAACAACTCTCACCATGACATGTTTTATGATGGATCTTTTTGTCCTGAACTCCACATGCAACCCCTCATCTTGGCAGCAATTTCAGCAAACCGAGAATGTGCTTTCCCATCCAGCCCATCCTGTCCTCTCTAGATCACACAGAGCACATCTTTTGAGCAGCATTAGGACTTTATTTACTCCAGGCAAAGGCACAGTTCTCTGCAGCCCAAAGAACACCACATCAACAGGAGCTTTGGTGAAGCCTGCAGCTGAGGCCTGGGAATTCAGATGTGAATTATTAAAACAAGAACAATACCAATCTCATATTATGATGATGATAACATGGTACCTTTTCCTTCCTTCTGACATCTCTTTCTTTGTACAATACATTTTCTGCTCTCGCTTGTAGCTGGGCAAGGATTGCCCCTTGCTGACGGATGTTGTACGATCTCTCTGACCCTTACTTCATTTCCTCTTTTGAAACCACATGTTTTTCCTTTCTTTGTGCACGGGCTCCATGGACTCCACTCACTAGCTTCACAGTGCACTGCAATAAACATAGGACAAGCTGAGCCTGACCAATATATTTTTGTACATACAATGCATATGGTACATTCCTTTTAGTCTGCATCAGCCAGAAGGTGGCAAAACTGAATAATTAATCAGGATCTGCAGCAGTGAATTGAGAGAAATTTGGCTGCTGAGGATATGCTGCATAGAATAATGTCAAATAATTATGTCAGTTACCATTTTGCACTCGCTGTTTTGTAATTCCATGTCCAAAACAGGACAACAACAACGATACAATTGGTTTCAATGAAATCAGTTACCAGGGCTTGTTCTGAGATTACTTTGGTTTTGTAGCAGTATATATCCTTATAGGTTCAGTGGAATTAAACTTTGGTCATGCCTAAGTGAGAGTGAAATCACTGGGTCAGGTGGCTGCAGTTGGCCTCAAAGGTATTGAATTTGGAAATCAATAGAGTTATAAAGGACCAACTGATATCAAAAAGCATTGCATTCAGAATCCACTGTCTTTGGTGACCTGCTGCTTAGTATTCAGTTTAAACAGTGGAAGAGCCATCATCTGTAGCACATACAAGCTGTAAACAGGCAAAGCAGAGGATAATTTGGGTCAAAGAGGATGAAAGCGTTTCAGAAAAGTGTGGGTTACAGTTTCCAAACCACAGTTATCCCATACTATTGAGAACTCAAAAGGTGTGCAGCTGGATACTTGTCCTAATAGTGTATACAAAAATGGGAGAAATCCTGGAAGCTTAACAACGTGCTATTAGTAACTGTTGTTTTGTGTCATCTTCTCAGTAACCTTCTCTTGATAAAAGATAGCAAACATTTATATTTACTTTATGTAAATATGTGTGCTTAAGACTATAAACCACTGCTAAAGAAAGACTTCCGGCCCCTCTATAAGGAGGACTTTGTAAGTCAACATTTTTCCAGCTCCAGAATTTACTTCCAAATTTTTTAAAACCTATAACGATAATTGACCTCAGACAATCTCTGACTCCTCCTCCAGTCAATTTTTATGTGAGTAATTTTGTTTTTCATATTACACTGGACCTCTCCTGTTAAAATAATTGTCCTTCACGTGCACAAGAAGGTTCTGTTTTTCCTCCGTAGCTTTAAATGGCTTTTCCTAGTTGAGACTGACTCATTGTTAAAGAAGCTACGTCTACAACACTTGGAAACAGCCATAAAGAAACAAAAATGATCCCTTGAATTTCTTTCAGAGATGAAAGTCTTTGCTTGAAAATAAAACCGTAAAAACTATCACTACCACCTGAACTAATATATAGTTGAGAAGGAAAATGCCAAACTACTGTACACTATTTTTATTCCTGCACTAGTTTCACTCCAAAATATGTGATACCAGGGAGAGCTACGTGCATGAGACTGTGGGGGAGGAGATTTCCATCATGTCCAGACTGTGCCTAAGGGCTCCCTGGCTGCTGGTGGCTGAAGAGGTTACCACTCCCACTGCATTTTGCAGCCCTCAGCCACCACAATTCACTGCCAGCCTACTAAATTAAGCTGAACCTTGCCACAGCTTCGGCATGCCCATGGCAGGGGATGCCAACTGCAGTAGCCCAGAGGCAAATATATCGCTCATTCTGTGTTCAGCCAAAGGAGTGGCAAAGGGATGGAGTTAGGTGTGGTGACATCTAAAATTGCTCAGCGTGAATAATCGGAGCTTGTGAGTCAGAGGCTGGAGAGATACAAAAGCAGGTCTCTGCAGCTGGTGAATCACTGGACCAGTGTAGCCAATCTTGGTCCTTCAGTGACAGTGCCACACTATTTGGTGCCTTATTTTAATCCTCAGTTTCTGGAGTCAGGTGATTATGAGCATATACCATTTTGGAGGTTTGGGTTTGTTTTTTATTTTTCCTTTTCCTATGTTTTAGTTTCTAGCCTTCACCTTTGTGAAGGCAGGCTTCAAAAAGTTGATGCACACATGGTTTGAAGGCTCAAGTAGTATAAGGGAGTGAAAGCAAAGCAGTTAGTATTTTAATCTTTCAACTAGACATAGGGTCTGGCTCAGGGTTTTTGAACCTTTGATGTTAGCGGTGCTGCATAACACTGTAACAGAGCAAGTAAGAGATGGATGTCATTCTACCTCAGGGCAGAGCAAACAGGAGAGATGAAACAGGCCACATTTCCAGAGGCAGAATTGTCCTTAGCATCAAGGCTGTTTGTGGGGCACAACCATGTTTGCCTTTTGTGAAATGACAGACCTGGGAACTGCCTTGAGTGTGTTGTGCTGGGGCATACATCTTGTGATGCAGACTATTTCCATTTTAAGTTGCATTACCCTGGTGTGGTAACTGATCTTGCAACACTAGCCCTCCTTAGATTCCCCATCGCCTGTGAGAAAACCATGCAGGATGGGGGAGAACCAGACTTACTGATGCTAGTGCACTCCATCGTGTGATTGTTGGCTTCCAGCCCATCAGGACACTTTTCAAGGCACTTTCCACTGTATAAGTAAAACCCACTTTTACATTTTGTGCAGAAGTTTCTGGTGAAGCAGGTATCACAGTCAGCTTTACATTCTGAAATGTAAACAGTAAACAACAATATTATTTGTCTTTGCCATGAAACACCAAAGGCTCTCTCACATATACCAGAATCACACAATTCTAGCAATGTTAAACAATCTTCAAAGGAAGCCAATTATATTTAGTTCTTCTTCATGGACCGTACACACAGGAAGGCCAGCAACAAGTGACCTTGGCAAGAGTGAGGATTTAGTAAGGATGGCCTAATGCTGGATGGCCGTACACTGCTTGTCTTCTTTCAGACCTATGCAAACTGAAGACAGAGCACACAGCACAACAGAATGACAATATACTGCCTCTGCCCTACACAGACACAGCATAGGTATTAATTAACTCCACAGGACACAGGTACTGGACCAGTTCCACACTATTTATCTCCATTCATCCAGGAGAAATAAAAATACGCCAGAATTTAGAATCTGCTGGAGATTGTTTTGCATCAACATCTCTTTCTTTTTTTAAATGACTCCCTGGTGTTTGATCAGATGTTCTGTAGCATTTCCTGTATTCTCTATATGACTACCCAAATTGACATTAGTGGTTTATTTCCCAGTTCTCAGATATTTTTAAAAGAAATACATAAAAACTCATGTGTGACACAGCTTATATCTGATAAGCAGGGCCACACACTGCTAAAAAGTGAGCAAATGCTTCACAGTGTCAAGTTACTCTGTAAGACTTTACTCTGGGGTCCATTCATTAAATAACTTTTATTACCAGGTAAAAACTGGGAGAGTAGCTTGGCCATCACTCTTATGTTTTTATATCACCTGTGGGATTAAAACCAGTGAATTCAACACAACAACAAAAAAAGGAGTAGGGAGGACATTGCAATCTTTTCCAGCTAATTTATCGTTCAAAATACAAAGTGGGGTCAAAATGTTGCCTGAAAGCTAAAAACTAGAGTTGGGTTCTCTGTCTCCCAGCCCAGAGGCAACATGAATGGGTAATTTCCCCCAAATAAGGCTGAAACCTAGCCAGCTGAATCCCAGCCAGCTGCTGCAGGCATGTAGTGGACTACACCGGGTGTGAGACAAGCCATAAAGAGGCCAGGGCAAGCTGCATCTCCAAAGAGTGGCTTGTCTCAGGGGACAGGTGGGTAAAGGCAGTGGGTTAAAGGACTCCAGCCTCTGAGATCCAGTGTCCCTCAGCCCCACAGTCTTTGGAGCTGCCACCGCTCCCTCTTGCTGATGGAGGGCAGCACCTTGTGCCCATCAGCGCTTCCATTTTGCATCAGGGTTTGGAGGAGGAGACCATTACCTGGGACCTAGACAGGTCATTCCTACAGAGCTTTAGGCCATTTCATGGTTTTTCACTTTAACTTCTTGCAGTGCTATAAAAGAACTGAACAAATAAAGACACAGCCTGTCCCATCTGCTTTTCTGTTGAGTTGACTCCTAAGGGGAGACAGCATTCAAGAGAGAAAAAACAAATCCATGCACTTCCCCCAGCACTTACTTGCACACTTATTAATGTCAGGGTACCGTGTCCCATAGTATCCACTTGGGCACGAGGAAAGACATACTCCGATCTGTTTCATGCCAATCCTCTCCAGAACAAAAAAGAGCCTGGGCTTACATGACAGGCATCCGTTGTAGTCCGAACATGTAGCACACCCTCCTTGGCAACCTTGGCTCACATTAGGATGCACTGGGAAGAGAAGCATTAAAAAAAAAAAAAAAAAAAAAAAAAGGGAGGGGTGAGAGAACAAGATATTAGATGAAACCAGAAAATAATGGTTCCTCTATACTTGGAAGTGTGGACATCCTCTCTGACAGCTCTTAAAAACTGGATATTTTTTTCTTGTGTCTCTTATGACCTGACATTTCATTTCAACCATTGTTTAATCTGCATAGAAATGAGAAGATCAGCTGATGTACTCACATCTTGCAGAAATAACTAGCAGCAAATTATATTTGAAATAGATTCTATGCAACAGCAGCATCCTAGAGAACTGTTACTTTTCTTTTAGTTACTTTCAGTGGTTTGTCTACCTTGTATGCACTTGGCTCAGCAGATAAATACATGTTTATTATCTTTGCTTTTCCTAGCTGGATGATTAAAAAACAACTAAGTGTATCATTTCCTTCATTGACTAAATGCCATTTGATTGAGTTCTGCTGTGCAGGAATATGCCCTTGTAAGATCTGATGCTAATTTACCTTAATAAAAAGACACAGGAGAGCCATCCTTCTCACCCTCCTTCTTTCCCTGGAATGTTCTTTCTGGCATGTTTTTAATCTCTAACAATTACAACCTGATGTTCAGACTTAACCGTGGCATTTACCCTTCTCCAGTCCCAGCATGGAGCATAGGTAGGATTATATTTGCCTTTCAATTGAATTGTTCTAATTCTTCAGACAAGGAAAGGAAAACTTATTACACTCACTGTTTAATAGTATTCAGTTCTTGTTTGGGAGCTTGGGCATAGCAGAAAAGAGGATGCTATTGCAGACTGTCTTTTCAGCAGCAGATGTTAATCAGTGTCCTACTTCTTAGTGACACAGAATAATGTTTTGCATCTTCCTCTACTTTAGAAGTTCTAATCTACTTTTAATTCCTTCTTGGTTACATTCTTAAATAGGAGTTGGATCTGAAAAATAACTAAGCATCGAATAGCTTCAGACCCCTTGTCCTCTCTTTTTTGGTCTTTTGTATGAAAAACTCAGACATTTTTTCCAAGTGCAAGCTTTCATCTCTCAACCTGAGACATCTGGTTATATTTCATACGTAAGAGAAATCTAGTCCTCATTTACATTTGTAAATCCTATTTGTAAATACTATTGTCTTCCTGTTCTGCCTTCTCCTTAGGCCAGTGATAATTTCATAAATATGTATGTGTCATACTTTGAATGCCTATTTTAGTGTTTTTATTTTATTTTTATTTGCAGACACTGCTAAATAGCTTCTATATACAATGAACTTGCTTTTGTCAAGTCCCTTCTGTGAATCCCTTGGAGGCAGACTGGAAGCCCATATGAATCCATGGCTTACAGGTTGAAAGCCACCACTCTTTGCCAGCTCAGGGGAGTCTGCCTGGTGGCAGGGAATCACAGAATCCCAGAATGTTAGGGATTGGAAGGGACCTTGAAAGATCACCTAGTCCAATCCCCCTCCCGGAGCAGGAACACCTAGATAAGACTACACAGGAATGTGTCCAGATGGGTTTGGAATGTCTGAAGAGAAGGAGACTCCACAACCCGCCTGGGCAGTACTCTGTCACCCTCACCATAAAGAAGTTTCTTCTCATGTTTAAGTGAACATCTCCTATGTTCCAGTTTGCACCCATTGCCCTTGTCCTATCATTGGCTGTCATCGAGAAGAGCCTGGCTCCATCCTCATGACACTCATCCTTTACATATTTATGAACATTAATAAGGTGACCCCTCAGTCTCTTTTTCTCCAAGCTAAAGAGACCCAGCTCCCTCAGCCTTTCCTCATAAGGGAGGTGCTCCACTCCCTTAATCATCTCTGTGGCTTTGCACTGGACTCTCTCCAGCAGTTCCCTGTCCTTCTTGAACTGAGGGGCCCAGAACTGGACACAATATTCCAGGTGTGGTCTCACCAGAGCAGAGTAGAGGGGAAGGAGAACCTCTCTGGACCTACTAACCACCCCCTTCTAATACACCCTAGGGTGCCACTGGCCTTCCTGGCCACAGGGCACAGTGCTGGCTCATGGTCATCCTGCTGTCCACCAGGACCCCCAGGTCCCTTGCCCCTGCACTACTCTCTAACAGGTCATTCCCCAACTTATACTGGAACCTGGGGTTGTTCCTGCCCAGATGCAAGACTCTACACTTGCCCTTGTTATATTTCATTCATTTTTAACCTGCCCAACTCTCCAGCCTGTCCAGGTCCCGCTGGATGGCAGCACAGCCTTCTGGTGTGTCAGCCACTCCTCCCAGTTTGGTGTCATCAACAAACTTGCTGACAGTGCACTCTATTCCCTCATCCAAGCAATTAATGGATATATTGAATAGTACTGGTCCCAGTACCAACCCTTGAGGGACTCCACTAGATACAGACCGCCAATTAGATTCTGTCCCAGCCAGTTCCCAGTCCACCTCACTACCTGATCATCCAGTCCACACTTCCTCAGTTTAGCTGTGAGGATGCTGTGGGAGAGGGTGTCAGATGCTTTACTGAAATCAAGGTAGACCACATTCACTGGTTATGTTTTCATAAAAGGCTATGAGGTTGGATAAGCATGACTTCCTCTTGGTGAAGCCATGTTGACTGCCCCTAATAACCCGCTTATCCTTGATATGCCTTGAGATGGCACCAAGGATAAGTTGTTACATCACCTTTCCAGGAATGGAGGTGAGGCTGATCGGTCTATAGTTACCTGGGTCCTCCTTCTTGCCCTTTTTGAAGACTGGAGTGACATTTGCTTTCTTCCAGTCCTCAGACACCTCTCCCATTTCCCACAACTTAGCAAAGATGATGGAGAGTGGTCCAGCAATGACCTCAGCCAGCTCCCTCAGCACCCGCGGGTGCATCCCATCTGGACCCATGAATTTATGAATGTCCAGATTACTTAATTGGTCCCTAACCCAGTCCTCATCAACCAAGGCAAATTCCTCAATTTTCCTGACTTCCTCTGGGGCCTCAGGTGTACAGGGCTCCTCAGGACAACCTCTGGCAGAGTAGACAGAGACAAAGAAGTCATTCAGTAACTCTGCCTTCTCTGTATCTTCTGTCACTAGGGCACCCACCTCGTTCATCAGTGGGCCTACATTGCCTCTAGTGTTAGTTTTATCTGCTATGTATTTGAAGAAGCTCTTTCTGTTGTCTTTGACCCCTCTCTCAAGGTTTAATTCTAAGGAGGCCTTAGCTTTCCTAGTTGCCTCCCTACACCCTCTGACAACAGCCTTGTATTTTTCCCAAGTTCAGGAATACATCTGTACTTTGCTCACTTACAGTTTTGGCAGAAAAGACACGTCCCATGAATGGGAAAAGCACTCCTCTATACTCTGAGGTTTCAATGACCAGTCCTGCAATCTGAGAAACCTCAAAGGGAGTTCAAGTTCACTTTTCTTCTTTCATTAATAGAATGAAGGATGAGGGTTTATTCTCTCAGTATGGCTGAACATGCAGGAGAATAGCAAACTTTGGCCCTGCTGCAAACAATTTCACAGAATCACAGAATCATGTTGGTTGGAAAAGACCCTCAAGAACATTGAGTCCAGCCATTAACCCAACATCGCCACTAAATCATATCCCTTAGAACATCATCTATACATTTTTTAGACACCTCCAGGGATGATGACTCAACCACTTTCATGGGCAGCCAGTTCCAATGATTGACAACCATTTAGTGAAGAAATATTTCCTAATATTGAATCTAAACCTCCCATGGTGCAACTTGAGGCCATTTCCTCTCATCCTATCACTTGTTACTTGGGAGAAGAGACCAACACCTTCCATGCTGCAACCTCCTTTTGGGTAGTTGTAGACAGCAATTAAGTCTCCCCTCAGCTTTCTGGTTTCTTTTTCAGTGCCCTTGAGGTACTCACTTTGTAGAACAACCTGGAGAAAAGTGTAAACCAGGTGGCACACACCATTACTATGAGAATAAAGGACATTATGCATAGTGAGAAGCTGCAGCCCCAAATCAGGTTTCAACTTACTTTTACTGGACTCTCAAAATACTGAGTGCTCAATAAGTATAACATATTTTTTTCAGAAGACTGCAAAGATGCAGAGCATATAAATTTTTAAATTAAGAGCTGGAATAGCTGACTTTCTTTTTCAAGTTAAGTAAATGAAAATGCCCGTGTCTGTCTCTCTCCTGTCTTGTGGCTCTTATATGAAGCTACTTTCAACAGCAGACACAGTAACGTGACCTGAAGCTGGCATTCTTTTAAAACTATCTGACTTTCCTTCATTAAGTCTGTCAGAGGGAAAAAAGCAGCTGAAGTACAAAATATTTGTCATCAAAGCATCCATATAAAATATGGCTGACCACTTTGGATGGGAAACATATTATGTGTGAGCACCTGTGACATGTCATTATGAATAGATTCTCTTGACAGCGAAAACTTTATGTGCAACTCCTCTGAGGTCAAGCTGTGTGTGTAAGCCCTTGAGACAGACAATACTTTATTACTGAAAGAGGATAATTCTCTATAGCTAATATCCATTACATGGCAAATTTCCATCTCCCCTTGAACTCCAGAAATATTAAGTATAATATAAAATGTACTCCTAGTAATTTTCAAGATTTCTACCTCCTTTTGTGCATACACCTCATACAAAAAACAAAAACCAAACAAACAAACAAACAAAAAATAAAAAACAGAAAACCACCACCACCAACAACAAAATTGGCAAAAAATAAAGTCTGTGGTTCCAAATGGATAATCATAGTGTTAGTATTATGGAACAAGAAATAAGTTAAAATATGTAAGTCAAGCTCTATTTAAAGGTTGACTTCATGCCATGTTATAACTCAATGTATGAAGCAAAACAACCTCTGGTTCTTGGAAATGCATAAAGCAAAAGTCTCCTTGAAAAGTCAGAATTGACATTTTAAATCAAGAAAGAATTTTTTTCTCTTAAAAGCTGTTAAAAGGATCATTTTTTTATTGTCTCCTATTGTGCTTGGCATTTCTTTGAGTGCCGTAACTGTGTAATGAAGCTGTCTCTCATCTGCCTACTCTGAATGCTGGGCAGACCCTTATTCTGGCTCAGGCAAGAAGCAAAGTAGGGACAGCCGAGTGCTCCAGAAATTGGTAGTGTTTGAAAGCCCAGCACTGGGTTTTGTCATTGAGCCTGGGAGAAAATAAATGGTGGAGGGAAAATATTTGTGTCTACAAAATGAAATAGCATGTTTGAAATAAGTTGTCTACAAGCTCCAGCCAAAGATCTCGTTCTCTTTACGTTTCTGCCTCCTCTCTCCCTGGTTCAGATCCAGGTGCTTGCCTGATCTCTGCCAATATTGGGGCCAGTCCCTCCCCTGCTGTGGAAGCCAAGGGAGTTCGAAGGGATTTCAGAAGGAAACGGTGCAAACTCAGACTCTGAAACATTCATCTGCCACAGGGAAGGAACTTAACACTGCTTAACACTGCTTAACACAACACAATTGGCCCTTGCTGTTCTTCTCTTGTTGCAGCAAGGTGGTAGTGTCTGCAGATCTCAAGCGCTCCAGCAGCTGCACAGCATAACCACAAGGAAGCAACCAGAAGATTTACCCTTTTTTCTGCATATCAGACACGGTGAGCTCAGAATTTAAGTGATGTGCCACAAGAAGCTGGGAATAGAAATCCTCTCTGGTGAAATCCAGCCATGGAACACCCGATATAAGCATTACTTCAAGTTTCTATATTTAGATCAAAGTAGAAATGGGTAAGTAAAGCATATCCACTTCAAGAAATACTTTGAAGTCTACAGGTGAAAAAGCACTAGGATAGCATGGACCACTCCTGTTAGCCACAGACTTTAGATATGGTAAATGGGGTAGAGAGAGATCCAGTCTCTTGGCAGAGGGGCAGGTGCTGTGTCCTCGTGAGTTAGGTACTGACTGCAGGATCAGGAGGTCTGGGCTTTAGCATTGCAAATAGGTCCAAGAAATGTTCTTGCTTGCAACCACTTGGTCTTTGGTGCAACCTGCTCCATTATAAAGACAAATAAAATTAAACATAAAAAATTCTCCACAACCCTCAGAACTGACTTCTGTGAGTATGAAGTATTCTATGCACGGGCTGTTAGGAGCAGTGTCTGCCAGCCATCGAGCAGTCTACCCTCTTGTATTCAAATATTCTTTGAGCACAGTGAAATCCAAGACTCTCAAGGATGGAAAATACAGCACAGCAATGGGCAAAGAAAACAGTGGGAGCACAGAGACCCACAGACAAGCTCTTCCCCATCTCTTAGGCAAACATCAGCCAGGCCTGCTGATTCATCAGATACAATGTATGTATGTGCAGGCTCATGGCTAGTTCTAGGTTCAAAATCCATCCCTTCATTTTCTTTTTATAAAACTTAAATACCAGAGATCAGAGAAGACACTAAGTTTATCTTGAGCTATTCTCTTCCCCTGCCTGGTTTTAAGCCCTTTTTGGCTTGGAGATTTTTTCTGTGCAAGCTGTTTGTACAGATATTAGTTTTAAGCCTCATTAGCAAATGAAATCACTGGGGATTTTTCTTTCTCAGGATATTTTCCAAATCCCTGCTCTGGAAACAATGACTTGTGGTCTCTTTGTTAAAAATAGAAAGTTAAGGACAAGTAGCTGAACTTTCAATGACGAGACGATAGGAGATTTTCACGGCATGCAGGAAATAAATTCTAAAACCTTTGGGATGAATTTTTTCTCCCAGTTGTACTTTATATATATATGTATGTGTATATATAAAAAATGTATGGGATGAAAAAAGCAGAATAAGAAAATACAGGAGGAATCCAGGTGGGCATATGTTCTGACAGCCAGGGGCAAAGCTTAGGGTAGAATAATATTCTTTGCCCATTTGCTGCAGCTAAGGTGCACTGCCTCATCGTCAATCTTCAATGACAAGACATCCATTTAGAGACTCAGTTTTGAAATGAATGTGCTAGACAAATTAAATCCATCCCTCCTAGAGAGCTGCTGTTAATCCTGGTTTCTTGGACTTGCGTGTTCTCACAGGAAATATTTTCACAGCAGAGTTGCTCTGGAATTCAGCCTCCCTGGTGGGCTGCCCCATGTCACGACACCCAAGCCCTACCTCGGCTTTACCCACCACACAGCACCCATGTGGGTATTAGCCCTTGTGGTGGTGGGGATTGGAGGGCACATCCCATGGGTTCTTATGTCACTTGATTGCTCCCTGCATTCACTGGTGTTCCTTTCTCTCTCTCTCGCCTAGTGTCTGTGGCAGTGGCCTGAAAACAATACTTCATGTAACGTAGAACTACTTTTAATCATGCAGACCGTCCTTTAGACAAACACAAACAGCATTTGGCAGTGAGCTCTTCTAATGAGAAAGTCATTAAGGAATTCAATTTGCAAACCACAGCGTATTTCCTCAGACTCTTTCTTGGATGGTGTTGCTCTGTGTGGAAATGCATTAGGAGCTGAATGCACAATGGTGGGGCAAAAACACTGAACCAGTGTGTAGGCAACATGCAGTGCTGACCAAGGAGAAAGCCCAGGAGTGGTGAGACAGCACTATCAGAGCAAGTAAACATAGGTTTGATTATTTCATATTATCTCTGCTAAATAGATTGCCAGGCTGGGCCAAGATGAAACCTGAGCTCAATCTTGCAAGCTAAGCTCTGCTTGATAGCTTGGCCATAAATCGTCCATGGGGAGGTAAGGGACTTGATGTGTCATGATGGGACATCAGCTGGGCTCTGTAGGGAAGGTAGACCTGTACACAGCAATTGCTACATTGGATTGGCCATGAGTTTTCTGGGGTGCAACTGAACTAGCAGTGGTAGCGAAGGAATGTGGACTCTCTCTCCAGCCTCCCCTAGACCTACAGGAGTCTGAGGCGACCTTGAAAGGAGAGGCAGCCACAGAAGCAAGCAGGAAAAATCAGTCTAAAAGTCAAATGTTAAAGGCTTAATGTCTTCTGTTTCTCTTAGTGATTTGTGCTTCACAAATACTTAAGATTTCTTTCTAAGAGGATGGTAACTCCTCCAGAGATTTGCCTGACTTAAATTTTCCTTTGGAGCATTGCTACTTTCTATGCTACAAAACACATAACAAAGAAGATCCTCAAGGACTGAAAAAAAAATTCCTCAAACGTTTGCCTGGCTTGACAGAATATTTTCATCCTCCAGAGGCACTTCCCATATGAGGGAAAAGAAACCAACCTGTTTTGTTCACTAAGTGTCAACAGTTCTAAAAAACAACAGAAACATGAGTATGGGACTGTCCCACAATCTCAGGCAGTATCCATAACTGTTTTGTAGTGGTGTCTCTGAGCAAGGAGGCCCGCAGCCCAAATGCCCAAAATCTCACTGGGGAATGCCTCATCTTTATTAAACACATGTCTGGCAAAGTGATCCTGGAAATTAAGTATACTGGCTGCCAAAACACGTTTCCCCTGAATTTGGTTAGAAAGAGCATCAACAGTCTTTAAAATCTCACCAGTGGTGCAGAGTTTTAATGCAGTCTCCTAGCATCTTCAGCATAACAGAAATCAGCCACAGCAACCACAAATGACTCCTTCTCATTCCAGGGAGTTTTATAAATAAAACTCATGGAGAAAGAAGGGAAATTGATTTTTTTTTTTCCCCCACATGCTATGGAGCACCAACAAAATCACAGAATCAGAGAATTATAGAATAGTTTGGGTTGGAAGGGACCTTCAAAGGTCATCTATATCCAACCCCCCTGCAATGAGCCAGGACATCTTCAATTAGATCAGGTTGCTCAGAGCCCTGTCCAGCCTGGCCTTAAATTTGGGGATCCAGGAAGTTTAACCAGTATAGGAATTAAAGAGGCAAGTTGCCTTAAGCACCCTGGTAGTGATGGTAAGGTAGGACAATGTCATACAATACCTTCTCTCATTGAGTTCCAAATCCTATAAGCAACTATAGATCTTACTTTTAAGGTCAGTTGTAGTTGTTTCCAAATACTCAGCCTTCAAGACCATACATTATGAATCTTCTCTAGAAATAAAAACTGAATTATATTCTCTCCCCCTTGCTGTCTAGATAAAATGACCTATTATAGAAAGGAAAGTATGGGTTCTATAAAGACTAGTAACCTAATACTTGTATAACCTGATAGTTGTATAACCAATGTGTCATGACACTTGTCAGACTCAGCTACTTGCAAATAAAGCATCTGTGCTGAGATAAAAAAAAGGAGGCGTGAGATTTGGAAAGAGATTATATTTGATGCACATATATTTAGACAGTATTTTAATACTCTAATCCTGCAAGATGCCATAATGAAGATCCCCAGTTGATTTTATGCTGTTCATATGCACACAGAACTCTAAAAACAAAGTTGTCAATGTCCCATGACTCCCCAGTCTCTTCCCTACAAGACACACATGCTTCTATCAAGTAAAAAAGCACAGCTGTTTATTGCATATGGTAATTCTTTGAAATACGCCGTCTTTCTTCTTGATTTTCTGTTTGATACTAGCATTCCATCTATCATTTGTGTGTTTCTAGCAAAGCTTGTTGGTGTTCAGGTTGTCCTAGTGGTAGCACAGCCTGTCCCCCCAGTTTGCTTCTCCCCTTTTGTTACTTTAAAATACTGGAAATTTATATTTCTGTGTGTTACACAGATGCTTGTATACTTACAAGCTGTAAAAGGATCACTGGGGTTATACTGTCAACGTTACACAACTACAGTAGCATTTGCAAGTTTCTCGTTTCCCACAGGGTCTTTTGAGACCAGAGTTTTTCTCTCAAAGTTTGTTTCAGAAACCACAGAAAGAACAGCAGGATGTAACAGATTTTACTTTCCATGCTGGGGCCTAGAGAGAAGGGTTTAGACAGCAAAAAGCCTGTAATCCCATGTTGAAACTATGATTTTCTACTACCATGTTTACGGCGTTAATAAGCCAGACATCACCCAGCCCACTACCTTGGCGTTGTCCAGGTGCACTTTTGGTCAACTACTTAATATCCTCTCAATTTGGTATATTTTCCTAAGTGGAACTGACCAAAAATTTGTCCTGAATGAAATGTATTTGTTTTTTTTTTTTTTCTGTGTAATGATTAAATTCATATCATTCTGAAGCTAACTGAAAGCCCTGAAGTATGTTGTTTGCAATGGAACTGTTCTAGACTGATGCCTGCAAACATTGAAGCAGAACCTGTCTCCTTAAATACAAGTCTCACGTCAAGATTTGAACCTGAAGTATAGAAACTAAGAAGTATCACAGTGCTGAAAGGTCTCTAAAAATTTTTTTCAACAGTTTGTAACAAGGTAAATGCTGATGTCAAATTTCCATAAAGGAAAGGGTAAATTCTCAGGCTGACTGGACCATCCGTCAGTGACACAAAATATTGTTTAAAATTCCAAGTTTAGATTAGTGATTAAAATAGTAGCTCTAGTGACTTCTTTGCTGTAGTGCTGTGCAGTGATGCATACACTGTCAACACTCAGCAAATGATGACCCAACTATTTTCACATTTCTTTCATGCCACTAGGACCCATGCCAATCTAAAAAAAAAAAAAAAAAAAAGTCGTCAAAGGGTTTTGAGAGCAAAATATGAACAGTATGATATGAAATTGAATTCAGCTCTGATGGAAAACACACAAGAGACTTCATCATCAGTCAGCTCGGACCCACTGACGGAAGTCTTGGCCCACCAAAGTCAACAGCAAAACTCATGCGAAGAGATGGGGTGAGGATTTCACCAAGTTGTTTATCCACATTAGGGTAGTTGTGGTTTGGATTACAGTTATCTGATTTTCAGAAGGCAATGTGATTGGATGGCCTGTTTTGATTGGGATTAAATACTAGGATGGTCGAGATTTAAGTAGGTGTCTGATTCCTGAGAAACTGGCTCAGTTCAGCAGCTCCGTGTGCCTCACTCTTCTTGTGAACTAACTATGAATGGCACGTAGTTAGGGCTTGTTTCATCACCCCTTCTGCCTGCTGTCCTCCCTTTGAAGTCTGAGCCTTCTCCTCCTGATCGGCTTCACTGCCTCACACACTGACCCACATGAAAGAAATTTAGTGCTTACACCAAGCATCGTTCACATCCGCCAAACCATAATACCTCTAGCATCACTGCAGTGATACACAGCAGGCTGGTTACAGTCAGACTAAAGCCATGCTAGGAAATATTTGAGCTGAATTACTGGGATGGTGGTGATGAAATCGAGGCTATCATCCATTTTGTGCTCAAGCAGGGATACAATTAATTTTTTGTGTGGTGGTGTACCACTGTTTCTAAGAGGATTTGCATGCCTATCAGTTCAGTTGATTGCAAGATAAAGTGAATTAAAACTGTTTGGTGGGGTTTTGCTTTATTTTGTTGTTGTTGTTTGGGGTTTTGTTTATTTGTTTTAATATAACATCTGTACAAGTATGTTTGTTATCCCAAAACCAACTAACAGTGTAACACTGACACACCAAGCCTTCCAGACAGTTAAATTAATTGAAAGCTTATGCACAGGCTATATTTGAAAGCAGAGGTTGCAGACTGTGCGGGGTTGTTGGTGACTGTCGCAGACAGGTGTCGTGCAGACCGGGCGAGCTCCAGGCAGGCGTGTGGGCAAATGGCAGGCAGCAATGTTATGGCCTCAGTGGTGGGTGAGCCCATCAATCACAGCTTTCCCTCTCAAGCTGGTTCACCCAAAGCAATCCTATTGGGTGTGTTAGTGATACAAAGAGATCCGGGCAGAAGACAAAATGCCCTGTTGCCCCTTTGTTATCCACTCCAGTGTAGAAGACACCCTCCATGGCTGTTGGGTCAGCACAGGATGAAGGCGAGTCCCCTGTACCCACCTTCACCCATGCTCTTCCCACTAAGAGGAGCCTCATGGCCACCACCTCCCTTGCAACCTAAGGCTGAAAGCTACCAGGTTCCTTTGACCTCCTGAGGATACCCTGGAGAGGAGCACTCATATTACATAAAATAATTCAAAATTAAGGACCCAAGATGAAAAAATAATTCAGGTTGAAATCTCTAAAAATCAGTGCCAGAAGTTGTTAGAGGTCTTTTTTAGTATTAAGCAAAATACTTCTTTTTTATTCTGAAACAAAATTAAGCCAAAGCTTTTTTAACAAAATACTTTTGTCTTTACAGTTATGTGTTCTATTGGAATTTTATTCTGTCAATGATTATCCAAGCTGCTTTAATGTGAAATAAAAATAATAACATAAGGGTGATAAGGAATGGTGAGATATAGGATTTTAATTTAAAAGAAAAAGGAAGTTCTAAAATAAAAAAATAAACTGAGGCCACCTATTGACAATACTAGGCTAAAACAAACAAACAAAGTTGTGTATGTCAACCCAAGAATTTAACATCTAGGAAATTTTGAGGTTAGTGTCATAAATGTCATTAAATATTTTATCCTAAAACCTGTAAAGTCAAGTATTTTGAATCCACTTTAAAGTTTTTCTACAACAGAGAAAAAGTATGGGAAAAAGCCTGATGCATCTTTAAAACCAGTTTAACCTAAACTGAAGACAAAAGCATTTTAAAAGATTAATAGTTAACTGTAACTTTTAGGGATGACTGTTTTTTATTTGTCTGATATATTATTCAGTATTGCCGATGCACATTCAGAGTGGTATCTGATGCTTTTTATATACAATTGAACAAGTGGTCTTAAAAATATGCTTTTGCTAAAGTATAATATTTCACCAATAAGAGTGGTAGGAGTCACATAACTTAGGCTGAATCACAGTAGCATCCTGAGGGTGTGTTTTTAACTTATGCTTCACGTGCAAATAAAAATCTGTGTGACACCTCTTCCTATCCAGCCTGCTGCACAACAAAATGATCCATTTGCTATTTCGTGGCCTGAGAGAGCTGCTTTTTCAGGTGTCGGATGCCTTAGCTAGCTTGCAAAATAACCTTAACACTTTGCAACAGTGCTCCATTGGAGAACATTTTTCTAATAACTCCAGTAATGAGGAAGAAAGGACTGTTCAGTTCTGTTTTGTCATGCTGTAAAATAATTGAGCTGATGCAGAATAAATGGTAGAAATAGAACTGTCTAATATAAGTTATACCAACAATTAGCCAGGCTTCGGTGAAAGCCAAACATCCCCTAGATATTAGAAAAACATGAAATCACAGCAGTTATTTTTAAAGCATCCAATATGATGAATATTTGGCAGCTCCACTGGTGGCTAGTGGCTTGCGGCACCACGTTGAGCTGCCATGAGACAGGGCTCGGATATGAGATGGCCGCAACAACACCACTCCAAATGCTGGGCTGCTGCAGCAAAAATTGTGATAAAAAATGACACTGGCAGATGCCAAAAAGCAAGAAGTGAAAGGAGAGGTTGAACTATGATCTTCTAAGAAAGCATCCTTCTTAACTGACTCCTTGGCCTCATTGAATTGCATGAAGCAAGTCAAGAAGTTTGCTCACACAGAGAGGTAGCAGTTCCCCACAAGTACACACCCCGGTGACAGCAAGCAGAGTTGTACATAGAGGGGTTTCTGTCCTGGGGTAGAATGATGGATCCAGTTATCAACCTGTAAACTGTAGACCACCAGAGGTCTGCATAAGGTTAGAAACTGGGAAAAATTATTATGATGGTATCAGTTCCCCACCCCCAAAGCAAACATACTCACACATGGTGTGAATTTTGGGGACAAGAGTTGGACTTGATGGTCCCTGTGGGTCCCTTCCAACTCAGGACATTCTGTGATTCTGTGATACACACAGTCCAGTACAGATAAAAAAGCAACAAACAGCATGGAAGAAAATAAAAGCAATAGGTGAACATCAAACATTTATTTACTTTGTCTTTTCCTGTATTGGAAACTCCATAACAACACCACTGAGTTATGTGCTTTTGGAGAAAGCTGGGGATTCTTGAATATGAAGGCTGATGAAGTTGCCTGCTTATGGTAGCCTTCTAGCATTGGAAAGTTAAAAGTGTTGACATCTACATTTTCAAACCCAGGGCCTCCAGTGAGACAACTGATCTCTTGCTTCATTCCTACACACATAACCTGATTTTTCAGAGTGCCTGTGGAAGATGCAGATGGTCAGAGGTCTGAAAATGCAGCTATTTATTTAGCAGTCCATTCAAAGGACTGCTGCTTCATTTCTAGAGCCAAAATTTAAAGTTTTGACCTTGTCACTTTTGGGCTTCAGTTCTTTCATCTGCAAAGGAGAAAAGATACCTATCTCTTAGGAGTGTTGAGGTGTTTAATTCATGGATGTTTACAATATGTCCTCAGCTTTGGCTGAAATTCCTGGCTTCTTTGCTCACGCTAGCCTTTGTGTGTGATTCTGTTCCTGGCACCGCATTCAACCTTGCTTTGTATGCTATTCTCTCATATATGTCAGTTTGTTATGAACCAACTCCTAAGTCATGGGTGCAAGTGTGGTAACAATTTATTGTACACTCGCACAACTTTTCCATGCATGGATTGCAAAGGAGGACTGAGACAAGTTGAGAAGCCAGGTCTTTTAACTTTCTGATTTCTGCTCTGTGACTGAAGAGATTAGATTATTGGAAAACATGCTATTAGCACTGGCTTGCAGCCAACGGGTCTGCTATGCATTCTACACGGGGTGCTGTACTCGCTGTAAATTAAAGAAAAGAGCTGGGTAAGTTACTCCAGGAAGGAATGTTCCCTTTGGGAATTGCCCACAGCAAATGAGAGCCGTAGTTGGTGAGCAAAGAGTACAGGGAGAAGAAAAATAACAAAAAAGGTCAGAAATTTCAGGGAAATAAAAGGTCCTTTTTCTCCTCTATATTGAGTACCAAGTTAACAAGCTTTAATGCTTGTTGTTGCCTTTTATGCTGCTTTCTGCATATCCAGACCCAAAAGAGAAAAAACCCAAACAATTACTATGTAAGCCCATGCTTAAATTCCTCCCCATGTGAAAAAGCACATCAGCATATGGATACCTTCACACATGTGTTACAGACCCCTTGACTTCAATTAGACTTAAATACCTGATTAAAATTAAGGACACATTCTTGAATAGAGGCTCTTGTGCTCGTAGCAGACATGTATCTTCCTGAAGCAGACAAAGGACTAACTCTTAACATACTGAATTTGAAAATAATGCCTTGAACTTCTCAGCTGTTAACTAATTCAAAGTTTAAACAATTTTTCATTTTTTAAGTTTCCCATATTTCTAGGTAATTTTGTAGTAGAGAAAATAAAATATCAAATATTTTCAACATAATGACTATGTTCTCATGGTGTTCCACAGAGCAAAACCATTATTCTTTTCTCCTTTTTTTAAATATTAAAAAATAAATTCTCTTCCCTAGTTCTGCGGAGAAAAGGATAGCTATGTGAATTCAAAAGGCTTATGAAAGGCTTCTGGTGTTACTTTTATTCATTAACTTTTTAAAATTAATGGTCATTCATTTTAAATAACTGCCATTATATCTGAGAGTAAGATTCCTAGAGTGCTTGCAATTAGTTGTGTCTCAGCAAGAGAGCCAACACAGATTATTATTTCATTGTTTTTTTAATACGACGATTTTGAACTTTGAGATTATTAAATAATTTTGAGAGGCTACTAAACTATATCCTAATAAGAAGGAAAACAGATTGCTTTGATTTCAGTAAGGATCGAACTGGAGTCCAATATAAGGAGACTCAAAGCCTGCTCATTAATCTCTGAAGTATCCTTTTCAGCTTAAATCTGCTGTTTACTATGTAATACTTTCCATACCAACATCATATGTAACACTCCATATGGAAAAAAAGACAGTACAACAAAGGTGTTCTCACAGAAATTTAGAAAGACGTGTTCAAAGGCGAGCCAAGTGAAAAGGAGGCCAAATGATCAGAGAAAATGATTACAAAGTTTTTCACAGACATGTAAAAGAGAGAATAAATATAATTATTGCAAACTATATTGTGACTTCAACCATCCTTAAAAAAACCCCACAATACGACACAACCAAATAGCAACAGTAGCAGTAAGATTCCAAATATATGTGCAGTTCTGTAGGACCTTTCACCTTGTGGTCCTCGGGGCACTTTATAGCAATCAAGTAAGATACAGCTCCATGACTCAAGTAAATGCTTTAGGGGTCATATTACCTGTCTCTTAGGTGACTGCAGCAGCTCTTTAACAAGACATTTGGAGAAGAAAGGGAATGCACGGCCTGTTAGCTCCTATAGCTAGACTGAACTAAGAAATCTGGGATACATCTAGGGCTGAAACAGTATCTCTTACCAGCAAACCCAGCATGATTGCTATTGGCCTTGTTCTGCAAGGAGGAGGCACAGCCATCCCAGTGCCCACACTGAAGCAATAGGTCAGTACCAGGAATTCGGAAGAGTCAGTGCATCACCTCACTGGTGTTTTATTCTTCTGAAGATCTCTAAGCTTTGAAGTGTTTTGATGTTACACAACGCCCGAGAACTGCTGGCAGCAGGTGGGGCACAGACATGAGGGAAAGTGGCACTGAGATGTCTTCATGATCTTCAGTTCCATCAGGAACATAGTTGCTTGATCACAACATACAAATAACACTGTGGCAGACCCTGCTCCAGTTCTTTTGTTATGACTTAATAAGCAAAGAACAACTCCATTAAAGTTTAACACCACAAGAGTTACACTGGCATAGAACAGGGCTAAGATCAGATACATTAAAGCCTTGGTGATGCCTGTTTTTAGAGATAAAAAAGCGCAGTGAAAACTGCATCTAACTTTGTGGAGTTTTTCTCCAAAACCAACCTTGCCTGAGGCACACTCTACAACAGCACCTCTTTCTCCAGATGGAAAAAAAAAAGGTCAGTCTGTAATTAGTGCTCCCCTTAAAATATCAGACGCTATAAAGCTGTTTGCTACTGGAAGTAAAGATGCAATGGATCAAAGATTGGAAATTGGCATCAATGAGTCTCAACTGCATTATCCACGACAAATTTCAGAAAGGTTTGATAGTTAAATCTTTGCAGCAGTCTCAGGGAGGCAGTATAATCTCAGTCACATGTATGCTTCAAAAAAGAGGCCAAACATCTTTCTAAACACATGCTGTATTTTAACCATAAGTTATCGTGCCTGAGAAAGCAAGCATTGATAGGGTCCTACAGTTTTTGCCAGGCACCTTCAGACATCCCTCACCGTTGTACCCCTGGCTAGAGGCTGCATGCACTGGCAAGTCAGCCATTTGTTAGCATTTTGTCTTAAGACAGCATCAGCAATATCATAGTTTTCTTACTCACAGTGAGATGTATTATGTTCATGAATCTGATTCTGATGACATGAAAAAAGGGAATGAAATAATTGTGGATAAAGGCAAATAAAAATGTCATATTTTTAATATAGGGTGATGATCCAATATTTTCTTTGTGACTTGAGAACTACTTGCTTCACAGGAGTTTTTAGAAATAAAATAAACTTCAGTTTCCTTAAAACAAACTCCACATTGTTGCCTTATGAACAAAATTGGATTTTTATGTCTCATAAGGTTTCAATGTAGCATATCTGCTGGATGAGGCATCAGTGTAAGCAAACAGATGGTGGGAGACTTGTTGATTTTACCATGATATATTTGTGCAGGATAGAGAGGGGGAGAATCTCAAGAAAGTATCCTTTTGATTTCACATAATTTTCTCTGTCTGTGTCTTAGCCACTTGTCTAACACAGTTTAGCATTCATATGAAATTACTGGCGAAATAGAAAAAAAGTATTGGTACCTTTTCATTTTTTAAAACATAAACAAGTATCTAAAATTCTTCAGCAATGTGATATCTTCCTCTGTTTATTCTCTATATCACAGGAAATTAAGAAAGCACTAATAAGTTAGTATTTGAAAGAGGATGTAAAGATGGAATGTTGTTTCATGCAAAATTGAGTGAAATGATAGAATACTTCTCTTTCAAAAAGAAGAAGGAATAATAAGCCAAATTATTCACTATTCCTGTGTTTTCTGAACTATAGCATACATTCCACTTTGTTTCTTCAAACTATTATCTCAGAAGAGTGTTTAAAATGCTGTCTTGTGTGGAACTTGGAGACAACATTACCTTAAACAGCATATTCCCTCAGCCAGCATGGGTGTGAGCAGAAGAAGAAAAATTACATTTGTTATTATAGCCTCTCTTTTTACACTTTTCTTTCATCCTCATTGTGCTGTGGCTCCTGTTCTCAAAGTGCGGGGCTGGATTCCCCTTCTCCCCAGGGTATGCATTCACACCTAGGCTAAGTGGCTGTAAAGTGCTTCTATTCTCAATCAGTAGTTTAACATTCAAAGTGCGTGTGCTTATGCTTGAGAAACAATTGTTTTAATGGTGATTATTGCATTGTAAGATAAGTGGGAATGGCCCACAGCACCACAGACTCCAGGGGAAACATTATTCCAGCAATCCCTCTGAAACGTTGTATAATTAAAATGTCTGCTGCCCTTGAACATTCAAGTGTGACTCCAGAGTAGGAACTACAAGATCTGGAGGTTCAGTTCCCTTTCAATTACATTTTAGCACCTCTGAAAGATTATATAATTTTAAAAATTAGGATGCCTGCACTTAGCCACCCATGCTGGGATTCATCTCCCCTGGTTGTAGGCACTGAGGATCATTGAAGCAGCTGTCCAGGCTCCTCAAGTGTCAACACGGGTCTTGTTGGGTTTAACTTTTCTATGGACAAAGAGAAGGAGATCGTCTGTGTTTGGGAACACCAGATGTTGTAGTCAGTGGTGGCAAACAGAAAGTTCTAGGGCTCAGTCCATCTGAACTATCTTAAACCTCTGCCTTAAAGGAGGTGGCCTTGGAATTGCTAGTCCAATGACTAGTTCAGTTGTTAGTGTTTATGCCTTCAAAACCTTCAGTCAAGGCAGATGGTCAAATTATTTATTTGGGTCAAATGTCACTGCCCTGTAAAAATCAACAGAGCTCTGTTATACAGTGGAAGATTTGTTCCTTTAGGTACATAAGAGGCCTGACCGCCTGGAATTCAGCAAGATTTGCAAGTGATCTGTGTGTCTTAAAATGAGATCACTGTTATTGGCTGGTCTTAGAAGATAACTTATCTGTGTCCTTTTCACTTTTTGAAAAATTATGAAAATGCCCTCTTGCAAACCTGTCAAGAGGTTTATTATGAAAAATGAACTTATATTTGTACAGTTTTTGAAAGGTGTGTTTTTGCTGCTGCTTCTTATCGTTATTATGTTAAGGTGAATACAGTCACTGAAGGGAGTTTTGTGCAGAATAGCTCCAGTTGCTCTGAGCTATCCAAGCTCACTATCATAGGAACACTCCTAACTAATGTTCCACTTCCTTGAAGACACCATCTAGTCTGCCACTCTGTAGCTTTTCTAGAGCATGAACACCTCTTCTGCCTGACTTCCTGAATCTCCCATATATGCACACGTGGAGGTACAGAAGATAAATTGCCTTACATCCTACCTGACGCTTATCATTCTTGACACTGTCAAGGAGCTCAGGACAGCTCCCTCACCCTTTCCTGCTGTTGGCTACTGGCTCTAGAGGTGGAAGAGTGTCGGCACCTGGAAGCCTATAAACCAGCTCAGAAAGACCAAGGCCTAAAGAAGACTTCATGGCTTTCTATCTCCTGCTTTGGACATGAACAATGTGTAGCACAAGGCCAAACCCACCCTGTGACAGCTGTTCTCTGTCAGACAATTATGTGACTTCAGTTGAACGTCTGAGATGGCCCTGCCTCAACAGCACCTTGAAAAATGTACTGCACCCACTGGAGGCAGGCACATCTCTGCCTATGCTTCAAGTCCATCTTATGCTTGGGAACTGGTGATAACAACACATTTACTTCATTCGTACTGGGTGCTAATTGACTATGTAGAGGGGAAGCTGGAGCAGATGTTACCCTCCTCTTCATTCTTGACACCAGCCCAACATCTGAACTAGTGAGGAGGCTATTAATAACTTCTTTTGCCACCAGCCTTTCTGTTTATCTTGCCAAGGCCTGCTTCAGGTGATCGCAAGCATTGTATCTTCCCCTTTTCTTTCTCTGGGCAACCTGCAGCACCAAACTTTACCTTGACAAGTTTCATCCTTCTTCCCTGCTGTGACACTGAATCCAACAACTCCATAAGACATCACAATTAGTGATGGGAGTACTCAACAGGTCAACAAGTTCCTGTTCAGCAGCTCACACCCAACTCTCTCAGTTACGCAGCTTGCTTTTATTTATAATATTTCTTCAGTAAAGATCAAAACTTGCATACAGAAAATACTGACTCAGGTTTGAAAGGTCAGAGGTGGCTATGGAACTAAAATGAAAGGATAAACAACACAGATAACAGCTAGAAACTATCTAGACATTTTCGTTAAGGCAGGGGACAAGAAAGTAGAAGGGAACTGCTAGTTTAAAAAGTGAGGACCAATACCTTACATGCATTATTCCTGAGTATCAGACATATTACCCTAGGAAAGCTGGCCTGGATAAGCCCCAGGCCTTGTTGCTTGCAGAACCTAACCAGTGCAAGGGGGACACTGGAGCCAAGACTTGTGATCCATTTTTTACCTCATCTCTGTTGGAACCAGCACATTCTACTTCACCACAAACTGATGGTATATAATGTAATTTAAATGAGAAAAAAAAAAAAATCAGTGTCACCAACTTTTGTTGGGATAGAAAATTCTGCTATAGTATGTACACACATAGACAAATACCTACTGTTCAATGTGTCCCTAGAATACAATGTATTTTTCTGCAAATAAATTGGCTAGAGTGTAGATGCGTTTCTGTATCTTTATTCATCTCTATTTGTTGTAAATACAACCTTTTCTATCCTCAAAACTGAGTCCACTGAAAAGTGACTTCTGTTAGCATTACTTCTCAGGTATCTCATCTTCAACCCCAGAACAGTGTTAGCATTCATCTCTACTACTGTCACACTGCACAGTGAACATTTTAGATGCTATACAGTCAGGATAATTTTAGAATACAATAAAAGTTACAAATTCCACCAGAACAATGCTTGTCTTTTTCCCTGCAATACACGATGATTGTCACTACATTTTGGAAGGGGAGGGAGTAGGGGATTTTGTTTGTTTGTTTGCTTGTTTTCCATATTTTTGGGGCAGACCAGAGAAAGGAAAGGAAGTCCAAACTGTGGCTCTGAGTACTTTTTGCAGCCTGATACAGATAATTTCATATACATTAGACAGGATAGCATACTCTACCCGATGCTGTCTAGAAGATTTGTGAGCATGGTGCACACATTACAGAATGCTGTCTCTGCACTGCTTATTTATAATGATAACACACTGATGCTCAAATTACACTGTGTTCTGGCTGCTGCCTTCTATCTTGCCCTTTCCTACAAGCAGCCTAGAGGTAGGGCTTTCATACACATTTGTAAAGCGCCTATTGCTGCAAACATTAATAAGAGCTATCACTTAGGAGCAGTTACTTACACTGTGTTTAATCTCTAATGGATTCTTCTAAATATTTACAGTAGAACAGTTGTTAGACCAAATGCTGGAAATTACTGGCAACTTCCCAGCAGCCAAAAAGGAAAAAAGAGACGAAAAGGAACCCACTCATTGTTGCATTTTTCTGTGGTGTTTTAGTAAGTCAGGGTCTGCATTCTGTAACTTGGTGGCACTGAGCGAGGATGGTCCAGAGAATTGTGCATTCACCAGCCTTGAGTTGTGTTTCAGTCACGTAAAGCTGCCTGTATGGCTAATCTTGAGGGAAGTGACTGCTTTGCAGACCCTGAGGTAAATAAAGTGTCTGAAAGGCCCGTGGCTGCTGCAAGAGGTAGAGCAGCCCCAAACTATTTGGGGGTGTCAGCAAAGGGCACGATGCTGTTTGCCATTGGTTGCATCATGCCCTGCACTTGGCCAGCTCTTGACTGTTTCATTTGGAACCTGAAGTGTTCCCCTGTTGCTGTGGCTCCCCAGCACAGACTGATTGCAGGCACGTGAACTATATAGAAGAAAAATATAGCTGAGCCCATGAGACTGAAAGAAAGCCTTTGGTGGGCTCCATCTCCACAGTCTCCGCAGTTGCCTTGGCTTTGATGTGCAAGATGTGTGTGAAAGAGGTATGGAGCAGGAACGAAAGGATGAGCAACAGTGGGAGCCTGTGGCTCCTGGGAGGGACCTGTGTGTCATCATCAGCTGTCTGACAGGTCGCCCACCAGGCCATCCAGCTGTGCCAAACAAGTGGGGCCCTGGACAGGTGGAAGGAGGGGACGGTGGCTGCATTGCTGCTTTACAGCTCACAGAATTGCCAGCACATGGGAGGGGGACCTGAGACAGGAGGCACTTGCGTGACTTGCTCTCTCCTGCTGTGGCACAGCAGGCCTGTACTTAAACAAAAAGGCTTGAAAGATTGTTGCCTTGCTTTGGCAAAAATTCCATTAATATGAAAACAAGAGCTTTACCTGAATAAGTATCTGCAAAATTGTCCGGATATAGAAGTTTTCTCTAGTATTTGCTGTTGTAAGGGCCTGTCCTAATTTTGAGACGTGTGTGTGTGTGTGTGTGCATCTGCATGTGTATGAATACATGTGTGAGAGAGAGAGAAATCTCACTGCCTAAAACTGTTCTGCCAAGATAAACTTTGGAGCATTTTATAAATTAACTCTGCTCTATGTGTTTATTTTTCTTTGGGAGATTCTAAAAGGAGACTGTTCAACTCATCTTATTAGGGGCAGCATATTTTTTTAAAGAGAAAAATAAGTTCCTACTCTGCACTGGAAAGTATTTGCTATTTTCAGCTAAAAGTATTCTTTCCTTCTGACCTGGCATATTAGATAAGATTTATATTTCTGACCTGACATTAGGTAGTTAAGATTTATTCTTCTATATTAACTTTACTGAGCTTGCAAGCTATTCATTTACAGCATAGGGAATGTATTTATGGCAGAAGCAAAGAAAGTTCACTACAAAGTAGTAAAATATGTTGTTAGGAGTGTCCCATAGACTGATGAAAATTGTGAGTACCCTTGCAGCTGGCTCCCTTCTGGCTCTTTTTTCTTCTTTGTTTTTTCAACTTTAAAACTTGAATTTGAAGTCAGTATCGATGGCGAATAACTTAAAAAGAGTCCAGATGATTCTAATATATCCGCATATATATATATATGTATATGCTGTGATTGAGAGGTGCAGGGAAGGGGATAACAAGTGACTTGAATTCTCTTCATGGTCTGCTGGCAATGACCCAGGCATAAGTAACGTTGGACCTTGCTCTCCTGCCAGTATAAATCAGGAGGAACTCCGCTGAGGTACAAAGCTGGTGTGTGAGTGAGAGCTGAATCAGATCTAGAGCTTTCCTATATCCAAAGGTGTGGGCCCAGGCAATCTGTTAATGTCCAATTGACTTAAAGAGGAGAACCGCAGACTATGATGGAAACCTGGAAGCACTTCAAGCCTCTACAAGACAGAAAGTTGGAAAGTTAAATGCCTCCTATTGAAATCAATGACAAAACCTCCCATTAACTTCAATAGGAACAGAATCAGGCCCTAGAAATGGCTGGAAGCCAAAGAACTGGATGGCTCAAGAAATAGGTAATAGGAGCTGATGACTTTCACCAATAAATCACCAATGCAAACCTGGCCGTGCTTCGTTTAGACTCAAAATTGCTTTCATCTGATGTTTGTTTGAAACTGTACGCATTGTAAAACCTTCAAGAACTGGCAGTGGTGATAGCTGTCTCAGCAAGAGGCTGATGGCTGGATGGGATGTGTTATCTCCTCCGTCCCCACGTCATCGGAGGGAGTCCATCTTAGAGAGAAGCAGAAGCACTGACCCGCCTATAAGGAGAGCAGTGCTTGGGCTCCACTGTTAACCAGAGGTTTTCTATTTCAGAAGCTGCCAGACTAACTCTGTAAATCCACTTAGACTGAATATACTGGGGGAGGGGGTTACGGCTCCACAGCAAGCCAAGAGGAGGAGTACATATTTCCATTTGTAGACATTATTCAACTGTTGTCACAAGAGAGAATAGAGAAGTGCAGAGCTTTGAGGAATTAAATGTGTTGAAGAAAGGGCTTGGCATAGGGAAAGTTAGGACAATCAGCCATTACGACAGCTGGGAATTGCTTCTAGAGTGCAGCAAACAGCGCTGTGTGCCTTGCAGTTCGGCTGATGAATTCCGCTGCCAATCCCTTCTGCAACACTGCGTCGCTCTACAGCTGAGGAGGATGATTTTGTAAATTGTATGAAACTGAGACTGGTTGCCCTGCCATCCATCATGGCACTCCCTGACAAAGTTGTGGGGAAATGCAAAGCATTATAAAGGGGACTTTCCTCTCCCCGTATATTTTGCAAACAGGGAAATTTTTCTGCTGGTCCCTGAAGGGTCCTGTGCTGCTGCTTGGAGAGCAGTACACAAATGGTGAATATTTTCATGTCTATGCTTGGTCAAACAGCAATAGCCATGTTTGATATCAACTGACATATTCAGAATAGTTCACCGCTTTCCAAACTCCACCCTTCGTATTCTTGTATTCGATAGACCTCAGGGCTATGTACTCTGTTACAGTATACAAACTTTTCAAGCTCCCTCCTTACTTCTACCAGGCCATGTCTGACAAATGCTCCAAGGATTCACATCTTTCTGTATATGCAAAGATTCATAGCTTGTTTTTACAATCTGTCTTTGTAAATCAAATAAACTATTACTGCTTCATTTCTCTCACCAAGAAACCCACTGCTATCATCAAGTCATCACACCACAGCTCAAAGGCGTCTATTCTCTTTCCACCATTTCTCCTCAATACCCTGGGCTCAGAACCATAAGTTGCAATAGCCTGTGGCTTGGCATCAAAAGCAGAAAGTATGCCGAAGAGGAAGCTTGGTTATGGGTTCTATTAGGGGAATGAGGAAGACATCACACTATGGGAACGTTCCTTTGGGGTGACACTAAGGATGAGTAGGAATTGACAGAGTGATAAGAACATTTAAGAAAGTTATTTTAAAAATTCAGTCATACAGCTTTCTTAGTTCTGGTGTGTCTGCTCTGGTTCACTGTATTCACCTGCTAGTTCTTGTTTCCAGTGGGCTTGGGTTGGATCCAGCTGTATTATGGATAGTGAGAAGGACATAGACCATACCTGTATTACGTCAAGCAGGCTGATGGAGTTGATCTAGAGTTCCTCTACCACTTGCCACTTCAGACAATGTAGGATTTTGTGTCTATCCCTGTGCTGACTCATTTTGGTGCTCTAGTTTGCTGTATCTTGTCACTCTCCGAATTACTTCAGTTAGTACTTTGAGAAACAGTGCCCGAGTTCAATATATGTAGAAGAAGAGGGATGAGGGAAGCTTGACAACCACAACTGAGCAGATGACAAAACAGGAGAAAGCTCATGAGCACAGCGCTGGGCAGGGTAAATATGTACAGCATGGGCAAAGCAGTAAAATTATCCTTCCCACACTTTTAAGTGGCAAATTGCAGCTGTTCTCTTACAAAAGACTGTAGAATACACTCCCAACCTTTACCAGCACCTTACAAAGAGAAGTGCAGATTGCGTTGCTGCTCCTTTTCTTGATGAGTGAGAACAAAAATCCCCCACCAACTATCGTGGATTTTCTAAATAGCCTGTATAAAAATTTAGGACGGATTCTAAGCACATGCAAATTTTATGCTGGCAGAGTTCTGTGAGTTATTTTCTTCCTGACATGAGTTGTAACTAGAAGCAGAATCAATCCCTTAACCTTTATGAGATGTTTATTCTGCCTAAAATGACTCCCACTAAAAACAATGCAGAGACTCTAATTGAAAACCTCATGTTACTTGGGCATGTACTTATGATTGTGACATTTCTATTCTCTGATAAAAGGCAGGAATATTAACTCTCCTTGCTGTTCCGTCAGCACATGCACAGGCGCAGTGACATACATACGGACACGCACGTACAGGCACACACACAGACATCCCCCTAGGAACATCAATAGTTGTGCTGCTGGGTTATCATGGGTGAAAGGAAAGATGCTGTTCTGCTAGAACTACTCATTTCTCTTGCCCAGAGCCCAGCCTAAGGAACACTGTTTTCCTCTTCATTGGCTACATAAAATTTCTACCCTGGTGATACATGTCATATGAAAAGCCAGAAAGATTTCATCTGTACACAACCAAAAAGGGAAGGATCCATAGATCCATATAATTTTTTTTTTTTTTTTTTTGTAATTTAGGGTTTGATTTGACCTATATAAAACTGACAATTTTGTTTTCCTTGACCAAACAGACCATAAGAACACTGGGAGAAGAGATGGAGTTTTCAGACAAACCAAAGGGCTTTGTGTAGCTTGAACCAAAACCTGTTCTGACTGGACTTATCACTATCCTTTTTACCTATATTTTAAGACAACTTTGAAGTTAAAAGAACTTGAATTCTTGTTTGTGTCTATGTGAATTTTTGTCTATGTGTGTGAATGTGTATATACAGATATAGATATTGATGTGTAGGGAAGAATGGAGAGAAGACCAAATGTACGAACATTTACATGATTTAATTTCTTTTTTATATTTGTGTTATTTATAATTTTATTCTTATAAAATATCATAGTATTTTACATAAAAATTATTAATTTTGTCAATATTTCGTGAAGAGTGTTGAACACCACCCTGCACTTTAGTAGGTTTATGGTTTTCAGACACCTATGTCAAGTTATATATGCTGATGATAAAAAAAGGTCTTTTTAGTAGATCATGGCCACAGAGTGTGTAAAGGAGTTTTTCCAGCTCTAGGACTGCAACTGTAGGCTTAGGAGGCTTCAGGGTATGAAGTACATAAGCCAGAGAAGGCTTCTGTAGGAGTCAGGGAGTATGAGATGGAAGATTCTTCTGAATAAGCTCTCTTATATGTAGTACTGCAATTTCTGTGTCTGATCTCTTTTGGACAAGATGTGTCCAAGGTCTCTGCTGATTTCCAGATGAAAAACCCAGGCCCTTTTTGGTGCATACAGCAGTAACCACAGTCAGTCAGGGAACCAGAGTGAAGGGCTTGACCAGAAAGTTCCATAGATTAATAACTCATTTTTCAACAAATTATGCAAGGTGTCAGGAAGGATTATGGATTGACTTCCGTAATGCTTGCTGGTCTTGTGGTAGTTAAGGTTAGAATCCTCCTTTTTTACATAATCAATGAAGCATGGAAATGCAAGAAAATACTTCTCTTTTGATTAATCTATTTTTTCTGGACTCAGGTGTGATTTTTACTGAGGGTAGCTGGGAAATCATGTGACTTCAGGAAGCAGTGAATAGCAGTCTGTCCTCATCTCAACAGGGTACGGTTTACTATTTCCTTTGTGGCCAGTCAGATCCTAGCAAATAGGAATAAGAAGACACCCCTCTCAGGTTGCTCCCCACACAGTGCTTCTAACCTCCATAAAGCTAGGGAAGGCTTGTGTTCATCAGCCACAGTACATAGAAAAATTGTAAAAGAAAGCCTTTTTGAAACCTCCTCCATAGTTTTCATATCCATGGAGTGACAGAGTCCACTTTGACCTCTAAAACACCACACAACCATAATATATGTCACCACTTGTTACATTAGTTCCTGAAATATACCTAATTCAGAATTATTAACATAACAGCTTACTTGTTCTAAGACATATATTACACATAAGATGAGGGTCTAAATTGTTATTAGTATTATTTTCAGTGAATTCTTGATGAAAGAATATGGTACCCAATCATGGAAGAGAATAAGCGTCCTCAAATCGTGCTAATTGTATAGCTTGTTATCAGAAATAAAAGATGCCAACAGAAAAAGGGAAATATTTTTGTCCACAATCTGGCCAGGGGAAATTAGTTTTATATTTACCTGTTCCTCAAAATAACTTTGGTCTTCTCTTAGGAAATAATATGTGACCTAGACAGCCATGTGGATGTCCTCCTGCTGACATTCACTCACAACTGAATCCTACTGATAAATTCTTATACCACTGAAGTTTCCCCTCAATGGGAAGCTGAAATTGCACATTTGAGATGTTTCATTCCTAAAGCAATGTGCTTGGGCTTAAAAATGCTTGCCCAGGACATAGCACAAGTTATAAATTCTATTCTATCATACAGAATTCTACTTTCACTTTTAATACACCCTCAACTCTGAAACTCGTTAATTGCTCAACTCTTCATAAAACATAAACAAACAAACAAACAAAAAGAATGTGTGACTTCATTTTGGACTGCAAAACAGAAGCTGGTTTTTTTTTCAAAATAACAAGTCTTGTAATTTATTTATCTTTCCTGCCTCCAAGATCTCATCTGCTAGATTTTATGACATCTGTGGCCATTGTGCCCAGCATGGGGAGGTCTCATCTTAGTTGATTATTTGCAGTTCTGTGTTATACTAAAACTTTCTGGAATCTTCATCCATCTCCATCTATTTACTAAATGTATTCTGATTTCCATGTTAAATAAATATCCTTTGGTCTCACTTGGTTCTATTTTGGAGGGGTAATTCTTCACTCGGCAATGTAACATAAAGTAAAATAAAACCAGCAACTCCTTATTCAGTGGCATAGAAAAAAGTGAAATTAATTATGAACATTCTAGGAAAAGGAAACAATGTTATGAAACTCTTGCCGACACTGGTTTTTGTAATCCTCATGAAGAAGCAATGCAATAATGCTGGGCAAGTGTGCGTGGGAGGTGTGCTCTGAAGAAACGGGTTGTTTTCCTCTCTCTGACCAGTTGAGCTGTTATGAATAAAAAATGTTGTTGCTAAAGAAACCTGTAATAAATCCCGTTGGGAGTATTACATTTGCTGATAACATATATAAACTTCATAAACATGTTAAAGTGTCAGGTTTTAGTATCTCTGTTTCATGTGGATGTTTGTAAGTGTTAGTCCAGAAATGCAATAGAAAGCTTGTTCCACCAGCTGGCTGCACCTAGGTTTCTAGTTCACACAAGAACCTTCTCTTCCTTCCCCTTGAAACAGAGTCTTACTTTGTAGGGGAGAGGAGGAAAAAGGGCACAAGCCCTACCTCTGCTGTAGCTTCCCACCAAAACTCTATCATCAGAGAAGCTGTGCACCAGGTGAGCTATTTGGAGAGAAGTGGATTTATGCTATTCTGAACACCCCTGCTTTGTGTAGCAATGCCCTCCATCAAAGTATAGTTGGCAGCCCTGAGTGAGGCATTTAAGTTGCCTTTGAATAGGTGGGAGGAGTTGGTTGCCTTCAAAATGGACAGACAACAACCAGAATGCTGAACACGGGATACTCAGCCTAGTCACGGGAAAATGCTGGGTTCAGAAACGGTCTCAAATCCTAGCTTCCTGAGGGATTTAGGTGCCTGGCACTGCTATCCAGCCCTGCAAGCCAATGTATTTTTTAACAAAATAAAGGAAACCTCACTCTGTTCTTTTGAAACACTCCAAGAAGGAGGCAGCAGCCTTGCTACCCTTAATGTGTCCAAAACATTAACAGCCAAAATATTCATCCAGGAATTGGAAATCTATGTTAAATTAATTCTTCTACTTAACATCACTCTATCCAGTGTTGATCTGCACTAGTAAACTGACTTTTTATCATTTGAATTTACTTGTAATCATAGGTCATTTGATTGCACCCATTTCAGTCAGCACAGAAGAGGAAAGAGCTCAAGGGGTGCGGGTGCGGGAGCAGGCGTGTACATGACTATATTCCACTGTCAGTAAGCGATCGCCTGCAGCGTCCTGTGCTCTCTGTGGCAGAATTTTGTATTGTTATTTTTACTATTTGTTATCATTTATTTATTTCCTTTTTTACCCAGGGTTTCTTTAAAAGAAACTCTTAAAATCTGTGCAGAAGAGACTCGAGCTCAGAAGTCTCTGATGCCAGGTGGACGCTCAATGTCAATAAGCTGAACTCTCATGTAAGAAAAACCAAAACCTCTGAGAAATGCCCATGTGTCAAGAGTGAGGTAGCAATTAAGCAGGGCTTTGAAGGTGAGGGACTCAGGTATTTAAATCCTACCCTAGGCACCCCTTAGGCACCTAAGTCCTGTTCTTGGATCTGAGCTTTGCTGTGTCTGCCCTTGCACTTTACAGGAAGCGGCAGGAATCACACATCGTTGCTGTTCCAACATGCGTCAATGAGCTCCTGTTTTATTTTACAGTGCCCCAAAATCTGCATTACCCTGCAGGAAGTATCAAAGGTCTGAAATCCCACCAAGGAACTTTCGAGTTTAATCATGAAACGTGTCAGGACATAAAACTGACACACAATAACAAGCTTGAAAGGACAACATTTGTAGCAGCACGCTACCAAAACTCAGTGTAGACCTGTGATTCAGGGTTTTACTTTCATTTAAAAGTATCACTATATGCATTCTTTATGCTCTTCCCCATATTTACTCTGTTGTGTGGAGCTCAAGGCTGGGGTGCTGCTCGGAGCCGAGGAGAGCTCAGTGCTGTCACCACAGCCAAAGATGAGATTCCCCTTCACGGCTCTCCTGTTTCAGCTCCGGTCCCCACAGCCGAATTCTTGTCTAGCAGCGCTGAAGGAATATACATTTCGTGGCTCCTTTGCTTCAGTGGGTGCTATTTTTGATCACACGGGTAAATACTAACATTCTAAAATGCAGGTTCTATAGCTCATAGTCTATAAATCGAAACAAAAAAATGTCTATTAATCAGCTACCGTATAATCGTAGTACAATTGTTCCTTCTTTTTAAGTAGTGTTGCTCATTGCACTGCTCACCGCTAACAACAAAAACAGAGTCAAACTGGTCATTAATAAAAGCTGTTAAATTCTATTATGACAAAACGTCATAATCATTCAGCCATCACCAGAAGCTCAGTTATTCAACTATTTATAAAAAAAGCTATAGCTCTTCTCTTCTTTTTTTTTTTTTTGAGAGCCATAACATGATTTCCATTAATAAATATTCCCTGAATATTTTTATCTGCAACATTGTTCGTGGTAGTAGTAGACAGACAGACTTTTGTGTAGAAATGTACATGGTTTCAGCTGCCTTTTGTCATCTGATAAGATTGCTTTGTTTTGAATTATTTTGGTAAAAAATTGGCAAAGTGATTTTGAGCAGTTCAGACTCCAAAATTAGAAATGACACAAAAATATTATTTTTTTATTAGTTTTTATATCTCCTCCGGCTTTCGCAACTTTTAATTTAATTCCAAGAGCAAAAGATACTATTTACTATTGGGGAAAAAATTCTTAAGAACCTCCATAGTTTTAACAGCTGAGTTTTCCTAGTAGTCGCTGTCTATAAATGATTGCATAAGAAATGATAGACAGCTTACTAATGTTAGCAATAAACAGCCATGGTCAAGCCAGCACACTATCTTTATTAACCAGAAAGCAAAATGAGCATGCTAAGCAGGAGATGAAGAATAAGTCTGATTTTTAAATCCTAGCTCAGATTTTGTTCAGCATAACTTCCTTTATCTTCAGTGAAAAATTCACAGCAAGAAGCAGCAGCAGACCAGGGATTTGAAAAAGTTTGATAGACTAATAACAAAGCTTAAAAGAAGAAATTAATCTCAGTTAACTTTATTGACTTCCGATGGCTCAATAGGTGAAAGTAGTAAAATAGCTGTTTTTCTCGTATGTCTAAGAAAGAGATTGCCTCCCAAGTAGGCTATATGTCATAGTTTTGAAAGGTACAGAGCTCTGTTTTTTCCTGTATAGGGGTTGTACATATTTGGATCATGCAGTTTTGCAAGTACTCTAGCATAGGAAATCTTCCAAATTCAAAATGTTTCCTGAGGTCCTGCAGAAAGAGAACCCACTCCAGCTCCAGTGAAGTCCATGGGACTTTCTCCACTGAAAGCAAAGGAGGCGGGTTCAAGTTGTAAAACTATCTCAATAATAATAGCAATATTTTATTCTGTCTGCAAAGAGAAATAGGACTTTTAATATATCTGCTGATATACCATCCTACAGCAATAGCTTTGAGAAGTTGTAGTAGTATATGTATTTACAGTTTAACATTAATTTTCTATAGTACAAGAAATGTCTTCTGCAGCTGAAAGGAACAAAATTTGAAATTATCAGCCTTTCAGATGTCACGTGTGAAATGGGAACTGGTTTGTAACAACCTTTAGTCTCTTGGGATAATAACGCGTATTGTTTCACATGCAGCTGGTATACTTCAAGCACAGATCTACATGCACATACAGTTATAAAAAACCCAATGCAAACAGGCTATCCCCTATAATACTTCCAATGCTTTCAACGAGGGGGAGTGATTTTCTAATATTTAATTATTTAAGACATCACTACAACGAAATACGTTCACAGTTTATGGAAATATGATGAAACAGTTCTCCGTCTGCTTTTGTTTCTAATGACTACAATAAGAATTTTGCAGTGTGTTTGGAAACAAAGAGGATCTCATCCAAAAATGAGAAATACAGTTGCATTGCAAAAAAAGATGCACTTGTCACTAGCAAAGTATTAACTCCAACAATACTAATATGAAAACATCAAAGAAAAAAAATTACCAGCGGCATACAAGTACTTTGAAAGAGAACTAACGCTGAATAATTTAATCCCACACAAGGACAGATTTATCTTACTTAATGGCTGTTTGCTTGTTCAACTTTTGCTTTAAATTACTGCACTCAGATACAAAATTATTTCTTCCTTTAAAAGATTGCTAAGAACACCTATATTATATATAGACTATGTAGAACTCCCATCTGTGCCATGCCAGCCATAAACATACCTTTAGATATCAGCGGTGAACTACCAAAACTTTGCTTCCAAAATGCAGTGTTGATTTAACTAATAATGTAATTCCTCTTTTCTTGACATTTTACCTCCATGTAAATGACGCCCTCCATGAGGGCATAAAAAAGATGAAGACATAACTTTACAAATTTGTGTTTTGTCAGTACTCTCCTGTTTTCCTGTATTTTATACATCTATGTTTTCAAACGGGCTGTTACGCATCTGCTTCATTTTGAATTTGTAAGCAGCTGCACACAAACCAAACCAGAGAGACAGAGTGTTTGCAGGGTGGAGCCCTCTACTCCTGACCGTGACCAGAAGCAGATACTGGAAGACCTGCAGTCCTGTGTCAACAGAGAAATTGACGCAGAAGCAACTGAAGGAATGAACGAGGCTGGGTGCTGTGAACATACCATTACAGCAAAACACAGGAGGCAGTTGCTGACATCAGATACTGATGAGCTACCAATAATATACATCATGATAGTTCTACATCCCAATTGCAGTTCCACTAGGTCATACCGGTAGTTCTACTCCTGGATGTAGGAGTTGTACAAATGAAGAATTTTCTGTCACTTTATTTATTCTAACAATTTCCAAATTTAGTCTGTGGCTCACTGGTAGTCCCCAGGGTCAAGGCAAATGGTCTGCCGGTCGTTCATAGACCCATAGCAAAAAATACTTCATTTCTGTCAGTTAAAAGTTCGATGAGAAAGGTGCACAACTGTCAGCACTAAGTGTTGGCGGCTCGTGGCGGCCTGCAGAGCCAAAATATTTTGGAACTACTGACTTAATCCTACAGTTTTCCTAAGCACACTGTATTCACTGGTAGATACATAGACCTTCTTATTTATTGGTATGCTAATCTATACTCGGCTGTATATTAATCTCTCTTGTTTGTCCTGAACAAGCAACTTAATTTGTTAATCTTGATTGCTGTTATCAGAATAAAACAAATCACATTGCTAATTACATGTTTGCTTTTAAACTTTTATTTATCTTGCCTGCTGTGTCTAATTATGGACCCAATCCTTTGCACCCCATAGTGGACTTCAGGATAGTTTTCCCTCTGTATAGCCAAATATGCATTTACTACTGATCATGAGACAGAAATTTAGGAAGCTCAAACTAGAAACTCCAGTAGGAGATTAAAGAGTGAACGGACTGTAGACTGTACTTTTCTTCTACTAAAAATTACTTTGGCAATAGGTACAAAATAAGTAATTCTTCAAGACTGAGTCCTTCTGGTAGGGTAAATTAATAAAGAAACTTCAATTTATACCAGCTGAGAGTCTGGCCCAGCGTATTCTGAATTACTCAGTTCAGGATTTGTTATTCCTTTATCTTAAAATGTGGGACTCTACAATTTAATACATAGAATGAGGGACTTGAATATTAAACAAATTGAAGTAACACTGGCTCACTGACTGCTTGCTGGTGAGTGGTTTGTACTGTATTTAAAAATACATGGGTTAAATGGAAATTTGAAAACACTTCTGTAGCAATGGGCTTAGGGCTTATGCTTAGAGACTGTGCAAAAGAAACAGAAATCCAAAGAAAGCATTTCATACAATAGATACATTTGACAGGTGTCTTTTTAACTGCACGCTATCATTTTTTTTTTCCAGGTTCCAGTATTCACTAAGAGCGATTCTTAGATTATTAAAGCCAAAATGATTGATGCAAGTGGTGACCATAACCTATTTTATGATAATTTTCATAGAGACTCTAATTCTTGCTTCACAACAAATAATCACTAGTTATACCAAAGCAAGTTTTACAACCAGCCTGATTTGAAGACCTCAGCCAGTGGACAATGTAGACCATGTCCAGGTGAGATGTTGTGAAGGTTATTTGTCTTCACTGTCAAAATAACGAGACAGATTTCCATTCTGACTCTTTTTAGATGTAATGCTTCAGCCTCTTGTTCTACTGTGAATATAACTTAAGTCTTGCACTTTAACCAGAAAATTTGAGCAAGTACTCAGCACCTTCTCCAAGTTGTACCAATCAGCTAATTATTTTCAGCCAACACTTCCCCCTCTTATTTCCCAAAAATTGGGCTACTGAACGGGGGATCTAAATAAGACCCAACCGGGATGGCGCATACACGGGGAGCAACCTGCACATGGCGCAGCCCCGATACTGGAAAACCGCGGCCGCCCTCGCCCAGCACCAAGACCGGCCGGGGACAGGAGGGCTACCTGCTTCCCGCCCCAGGACGGGGGCAGCGGCCGTGCCGATCCGAGCCGAGCGGAGTCGAGCACCTGCCGCCGGGATTGCCCGCCGCCGCAGAGGACAGCAGAGGTCGCCGCCGGGCCGGCTCTGGCCCGCTGCGGCGCGCACCAGGTGCCGGAGAAAGGACGGGCGGAGGTGGCCCGCTCCCCGACCCTCGCCCCACGAGGGAATCCTGCCCCTCTACCCCTGCTGTGCCCCCGACCCAGGGCTGAACCCCTCCACCCGCCTCCGTCGGGGTGCCCTCACAGGGGTGGGCAGCCGCAGCTTGTGGGCCCGCGGCTGCCAGGGGTTAAAGGAGTGGGTGGGAAGTGATGGAGGTTGTGGAGACCTCCCTTGCCAAGGATAATAAATCGGATGCCCTGACATGTTTTACTTAGCCCTCACTGCTCCCTCGCTGCGCGGCCGTGGGGATGGGAGGGCTGGAGCCCCGGTCTCTCTGGTCCTCCGCTCCGCTTTAGGGGCACTTTAGGTGAATCAAACATTGTGTGCAGGAGGCAAAACATATAAAGGAGGCTTTCAAGGGCTAGCCATGCCAAGCAGGGCAAGAGAGAGAGAGTGCTGAGCAAAAAGAAAAAAAAATATAGTAGCCCCCCGCCCCCTCCCTGAGAAAGTAATTCCGTTACTTCTCGCTGATTAAATGCAGGCTGCCGTGGTTTATGACATTTCCTCGGTAACAGCAGCTGTCAGGGAAAGAGGACAGGCATGGACAGCCCCTCCGCGGTAGGTGCGTAGAAAATGCCTCCACTCTGCAGAAAGGGCTACGGGTCCAACGCAGGCGGGATGGCGAGGCGGGACCGCGGGCACGTCCCGGTGCCACCCGATGCTATATTCCGCCACCGTCGGCGACTCCTTTCAGCGCCCCGGAGGGGCTCTTTTCGGCGACCCTGCCGAGGGAGTCACCGCGGACTCGGGTGCTCGGAGCTGCCCGGTTCTGCCGGCCACGCCGGAGCTCCACGCCGGAGCCAGAGCCCGTCCGCGCGTTGCAGCCCCCAGCGACCTGGACAGCGCCTTCCCGAGGGGCGACCCGCTTCTGCCTCACTTTGCTTCCTGTCCCCATGCTGGGGAGGTCTCCTCGCCTCTGGTCTCCCACATCACCTCCTCCGGACGGCAGCGCCCAAGGAGATGCTGCCAGCATCCCCGGATACTGTCCCTCGCCCCCCCGTTTGTCAGAATGCCCCGACCCTCCCGGTTCCCTCCTTGCATCCACCCCAGATCCAGGCTACATCCGTCAGGCGCTGGCCAAGTCAGAAGGGACGAACTCCATTTCATGAGATTAAAAAACAAAATACAAACCAGTCAGCCAGACAACATTAAAAAAAGCAAGGGCCACAGACCCGGAGCAGTGCCGATGGGTGATCCAGGAGCTCCCCGGACGGTGCCACCGAGATGACTGGTGGCGAGTGCAGGCTGGAAGTCAGCGGGCTAGGTAGCACCGCGGCACCCCAGTCCCTCACTCCGCATCGGCGGGTGCCAGGCTTAACTACAGCGATAATGTGTACTGCTGGTTCTTGGGGTGAGGTATTCTCTTTCCGTTCTCCCCCAGGGCGCTAAATGGTGACCTGGGTGGAGAAAGGCGTTTAGGGCATCAAGGCATAAAAAGTTACCTGTCGCGTGATCGCGCTTTTCCTTTAGGAAAATGAAAGAGTTAAGAAAGAACGTTCCCCTTTACCAGACATTAAAATATAAAGGAGCAGACGCAGGTCTTCCCGCAGCCAGGTCTGCTCATCCCGGTGAGGTGAGAGAAGAGCAGAAAAAGATCAAAAGTCGCCTTCATCCCTCCAACTCAGTGAAACTGCCTGCAGATCCGCTCGGCCGCTCTGCGGACGCGGGACTTGCTTTCCAGCGCACTCACAAAGGCACCGGAGGCACAAGAACCCCCCAGACAGGTGAACAGCACAACGAGAGGAAGTAAAAGTTATCAAAGTATAAATCTCTTCGCACTTACTTCTTCCCTGTCGCCGTACCCTGGAGGCGTGCTGGCTGCCAATGTATTCCATAAAGTTCAAAGTGATAAAAAGACAAGAAATCAGTCGCAATTGCATAGTAACCCTTTGACAGTTCGACTTCTCCTTTTCGTTCTTTTTTTTTTTTTCTTTCCTTTAAAAAAAAAAAAAAACGGGATGATAGGCGGCAAGGGATGAACACAGCAGCAGAAATACCTGCACTGAGATCCAAAGCAGGGCTTGGCTGGGTTGATGGCTTTTTTTTCCTTGCTTTTTTTTTTTCTTTTTTTTTTCCTTTTTTTTTTTTTTTTTTTTTGCTATTACACTTTCCAACAGTCGGCCCCGCTACCTGCCGCAAACCTCAGAGAGGAGTCAGCAGCGCAGAGAAGCCGAGCAGCCGCCGCCGGGGTCCATGCCGGGCCGGCGGCCGGCAGCATGTTGTGGGGGTGCCGGGGTGCGTGCGGCTGTGCGCGCCCGTGTGTGCGCCGGGCGGGCGAGGTGCCGACAGCAACGGTAGATGGATGGCGGTGGGAGAGGACTGTGCGAGGGCGGGAGCGGCGGGGGGGCAGGAGGAGGACCCAGCCCCGCCGCCGCGGCTCCGGAGCAGCCGCGCTCTGTGCCACGGGCACTGCCAGCCGCCAGGCGCAGGTGGGCCGAGCACCCCCGGCTCTCCCTCCCGCCGACCAGGAGACCCCGGGCTTCATGCGGGAGCTGCTCCGGAGCGGGGCCCCACGGGACAAGCCCTGGGGCGGAGCGGGGCGGGAGGAGGCGAGCCCCGGCACAGTGGTGGAAAGCTCCCCGAGCCCGATCGAGCCCCCTCGGGGCTCGCCCGAGCATCCTCCAGCGGCGGGATCGGGCGGGGGGCGCCGCTCCGCGCCCGTCCCGCGGCTGCGCTGCCACCCGCGGCGGGGCGGGGCGGGCCGGGGCGGGCGGTGGGGCTCTGCAGCCTCACTGACAGCCCCCGCCCGGAGGTCTCCGCTCGCCTTCCCTCCGGCGCCGACCTTCCCGGGGCCCACGCGGAGCGGCCGTTGCGCTCCGCGCCCCGACCTCTCCGTGGGGAGCAGCCCCCCCACTTGCCGGGGGGACGGAGCGGTGTGCTCGGCCCCTTCCCCAGCACAGCACCCCCCATTCCTTGCCTGAATCTGCCCCCTACAGCCCTGCTCGAAGTGGAGATAGGGACATGAGAGGGGGGTGAGGGGGTCTCCAGCCTCTCTTTCTCTCCTCGGGATTTTCTTCGGTGTTGCCTTTTTACCGTGGGATCGGCATTTTCCGGTGTGGCTTCTCCAGTGGGACAGGGCAGAGCAAAGCCGCGTGTCCCGTCGGGGCCGGGGGCCGCCTCCACGGCCGGCTGGCAGCAGGGGAGGCGCGGGGCTGGGCCGCGGACCGGGGCCGAGCCGAGTCGAGCCGCAGCGCCCGGGGGTCCCCGCAGCTACCGCCGCCGGGACCCTCCCCAGCAGCAAAGGGGCAGCTCTGCTGCACCTAGGGGAGGCACAGCAGCAGGCTGTTTGATAGAAGGATATCGCGTTTCCTTTCTCCGGCAAGCGTTACTTTTTTGGGGGGAAGGGGAGGGCTAGAGAGGAGGAGGTGAGGCTGATTCAGGGGAAAACCGGCGACTTCACTGAACCTTTTCCTCCTTCGCTTCTTATCTCAGTGGCTATCGCTGGGATGAGAGAGAAAGCCGGATAAAACGCCGCTGATCGCATCAGGAACCTCAGTGGTGTGAGGAGCAACCACTCTATCTGTAACTGTTTTCCTCAGGCTCTCCCCCCGCTGTCCCTCTCAGAACTGTTAAATATCTGTACCATAAAATGTGGGGGATTTAAAGGTCTGTGGGAGGCTCCCTTTGAAAAGGACTCTGGGGAAAGTCTTTCTAATCCAGGATACTTGAGCCGGATGGGGTGGGATTGCCAGAGAGGCATAAAATAAAAAGTCATTCAGCAGACAAGCCGAGGGGCTACACTGACAACAAGAAAGCGCATTTGCCTCAGTGTTTTGTTTTGTTGGAGACTGAGACTTCTCGTGTGCTAAGTGCATGTGTGGAAATTTCTGAGCGGGGCAGGCGAGTGACATAAATAAACAAGGCTGCGGAGAAAGGACAGGACACACGTGTGAGCCAACCTGCGACCAGCCAGCCAGCTTGCTCGAAAAGCATTAGCACCAGTGGGCAGAGAAATAATGTCAAAAAATAAACGCTTCGCGAGAAACATAAGGAAAACATTAAACAAACGGGGAGTGCACTCCCTCTCCTTGCCCTGACAAAGCACGTCTGAGAAACTCTGCTTGCTGCCTCTCCAGCTTGTTCCCTTCCATGTGTCCCTGCTACAGCAGGGATGCATGGGGCAGATGTGTTGGGAGACAGTCCTGATGACCTCATGGGTCACCCAAGAGCCTTGACAAAACCAGTTTTTGGGGTGTGTGCTGACCAAGGACCAAGCAGAATGGCAGGATATGCATGAGCGACCAGCAGTGGTGGGGAGGGGTCGCTTATTTGCTGTGGAAGAGGGACAGAGGCATAGACCAGGGAGAAAACAAAAGCTGTGCCTTCACTCGAAATAGGAGCTGAAGAGAGGCAGGGTGAGAGGACTCCAGAGAGCCAGGTTATTCCTCCAAACCAGGGAAAAAAAAAACCCAAAAACAACAATAGCAAACCGAACCCATAAACAGTTACTGCTGTTCTGAGATAAAAGGATAAAGTTTATATTGCTGAAATGTGTGGAAGGAGCTTGTTCCAGAGCAAAACCCTGGCGCGCAATTCCCTGTTTATGTCGCTCATCCTGATGAGATATTGGTGGCAAAGTTCAGGCTGACATCAGGCCTGGGGAGGCAGAGCCAGAGGCTGGGCTGGGCTGTGCGGGGCTGCACAGCTGCCCGTGTCCCGGCGGCCAGTGGCTGCCAGCACTGGGGGGACCGGGCTGGCAAAAAGCCTCCCCTCGCCAGGCTCAGGGACTTGAGGAGCTGACAGCAGCACACACGGCGGAGGGAGCTGGATGTAGTATTTCCTTGCAACTGAAACCCATTAATCAGAAACAGCTCCCAGGGCGGTTTTGTGCACCTCTCTATTTTGGGGTTTGTTGAAGAGGGTGGAGAGGGGGAGGATGGCTGATGGTCTGTATTGTTGTTGGGAAGTCAAAGATGTCTGAGCCCTCTGTTTTGCTGGACTACATTAAAACCAGCAGCAGGAAACTAAAATCAGCTAGGTGGTTTGTGGTGGGTTTTTTGTTAGAAAAAAGAAAATAATTAATCAAAGAAGAATACTGTGTGATGGTTTACTATTAAAATTCCTGCCCAGTGATTTCTCTGTGCAACTTCCCATAGCTAGAAAATGTTAATTTCAGTTTTCAGAATAGCTAAAAATTAGGGGAAAGAAGGAGATGAGCTCAAGATGTTCAGATTATTACCAAAATAGGATAATAATATTCAATTAATAGGTGATATTATGCTTACTTAAAGTGGTACTCTAGCCATAAAAACTAGCCATGTGAACAGGACAGCTGAATGCTAACCCTTTGTCATTCTTCTCTAGACTGGAAATAGTTTGTGTAAGTGAACAAAAGGGTCACTAATTTGCCTTTTCAACTTGGGAAACACAGTAAAGAAATAAAGACCTTGCCTTACCTCTGATACATAACTTGAAAATGAAGCATACTATGCCCGAGACAATATCTTTATTTTTTGGGTGCTGCTCAGGGTATAGGTGGCACAGGTCAGACTTCACCACCAAGGAGGGATCCACAGCAGCAACCCCACAGAGCTGGGTCAGTAATGTCCACTGAAGGGACTGGAGCAGTCATCCTGAGAAAAAGTTACACAACACGACACATCTACTATTTGTTAAACACCAACAATATTCTTGGCACTGCACAGGACCCCAAATCACGAAAGTCTTTGGCCCAGTTTTTGTTTGTGTTTTTTTTTGTTTTGCCTTTTTTTTTTTTTTTTCCCTGCACAAAATAAGAAGCAGGCACAGAGTGAGTAAGGTATGCAGAGGTAAAAATTTATAATAAATTACCCAACACACACACTTATGTATGTGTGTGTCTGTATTACTACTCTTTTCCTTACTTGCAAATCTGACAGTTGTTACATTTCTCTGTGTTTCCTACCATAACCCATTTGTGCTTTAGTTATGTTCAGTTTAGGTTGATCTCCTGTAATATCATGAGCATTTTCAAAAGCTGTTAGTGTCACAAACAGATTATAATTGCATAGCCTAAGTAAACCAAAAGGAGTGATGACAACTCCTTTACTCACAATAAGTTGAACTGATGACAATGTGTGTACTTTTTAAAAAATAAACTGGTTCCTAAAGATCTGGTCCCAATATCTTTAATAATATCTTTAGGCTTCAGATATTTGAAAGATGTAATGTCCAAACATTAACAAAATGTGCAGTAGGGAACAATCCTACACTGGCAACAAATAGACTAGATGACCTAATTGATTTTTCCCATCTCTGACTTGTGCAATTCTGTCATTGTAATAAAATCCCAGTTTAATCAGAGTCTGCAGGATCAGGCCCTAAATTAGCATGTTGGTCTGGACTATTCTTCAGCCTGAGTCAAGTCCAAATCCTACTGCTGTCATCTTGAACCTACATCAATCCAAGAGAGGTTTGGATCTTGTCTTCTGGATCACAGTGGAAGGGAGCTGAATTGTTTTATTTTATGTAGAAAAAAAATGGCACGTATTTGCAGGAAAAACACATGGGCAAATTCTGCAGTACAAGCCTTCCAGATGCAGTTCAGTTAAGAAAGTCCAACAGGAAAGCCTCAAGATGAAACTGAGAACTTTTTGGCACAGAGAAAGTTTTAGCAGTTAATATGAGGATGATCAAACCCCACTAAGTCATTGTTTCCCTGTATTCCTCTATCAGTTGGCAGTCTCTTGGACTTGAGATCAGATCGTAAAACCTTTGGGATGCAGACCAACATTTTGTTCTGTGTTCGCAGAATCTCTGCCTAGAGCAACTGTATCTACAAGAAAGAATCTCAGCATTGCCATGGAAGTATCTGTGTATTTTGGGTGTAAATACTCAACCTAGAACAGAAGTGATTAGCATAAATGTTTTTGTAATGTATGCTAAGTTGCAAAAAAATATCTTTTGATCTAGGCTAACTTCAACCATGCAGAAAGCAATACCAGAATAACTGCATTGGTTTGAATTCACACATCAGTCTGTCCAAGTATACTTCTCCTGTGGTGATAGCCCATAAGGTAGAATATAACAGGGTAAAGATGGAGGATATGAGTAACCAACAACAAAGGTTTCACAGGACTCTGACACATCCATTTGTCTAGGTATTGTCTTCACTGTGACTTGAGTATTTGGGAGGGCAATTCACAACAGCTAAATCTGAAGCTGTTTTCTCACTTTGGCAGTGTTTCCTGTGAATTTCTTTGGTGGTAGTATCACCCTAAGTAGATCACATGCTTGTCTGAGTGATGTGCTCGTTCCCATTTCTTGGGCTGTGCTGGTCCAAACATTAGCAGTTGTACACTGGATTAGCCAAACACTGGGCTGAAAAAATGAAAACCTGCAAAAACAAATGTTTCTTTCCAGCAGATTCAGTTCCCCGATCTGGTTCACCATGAGGAAATGGGAATGAAAAGCCTGATGTAAAATAAGAGTGTCTCAAGTGAAGCACTCTCACTTCTGAAGGTGAAATTACAGATGTAGAGTCCTTTGCAAAAACAAGGAGTAAAGAAGTAGCCTGTTTCTTAATATGTGTGCTCACACTCCAGCATGGGTGAAGGGCAGGTTGTCTCATGTACATATAGAGGGACAGGCAGGCATGAAGAAGGACAGTGGTGCACAGTGTGGATGGAGTTCCTGTGCTGCAGTACCAGCTGTCTGCAACAACCACATCCCCTTGCCAGTTAGTTCTGAAGCAGTTCAGCTCTGATGACCTGAAGGTATCATAAGAGGTACTATAGAGCTGATAGTAGCTGGGCTCTGGTGACAGACTGGGCGGTCACTGTCACAACAGGAGGCACAGAATGTGCAAGCGTGGAGTGCTCCGCCCTGTGCTAGCAGGGAAGTGCAGCAGGAATCTGGCTGAGCTACACAAAATGGGTCTTGAGTCTCCTGTCAGTAAATAGAGTGAAACAGCAGCACTGCCCCTCCTAAACAAGCTGTCAAGGTTGGCACAGGAGTAAAAGTTGTTCCACTGACCATACTTTGTGGCACTTAATTAGAATTTTTTCAGGTGAAGACAACTACATTGTGATTTAAAATGTTGCAACAGATGGTCCTTCACTGCACATTGGTAAATGTGTTCCCGATACTTATTAGATGAGGTATTTCAGTAACATGTAATTGTATTAGGCAGATAACGCTGAACAATCAAGGAGCACTTCTGTACTCAAATGCTGTTGTTGCTTATTTCAGGGTGTAAATTGAAGGTCCTGAGAGACTGCAAAATGGTAGTTCTGAAGAAGGATGTTCTCTACTTAACTATGGTGCAGAGACAAGGTCTTCTGTTGAGAACTTTTAAGTACAAGCTGATGTCAGTCCCTATGCCTTGAGAGCGTGAAGCAGATGCATATGCTGCACTGACATCATCAGAGCTGAAATAAGCCCTTGCACTTGTCTGAAGAGACACATCTTCCTCAGTCAGAACCTTACCATTTTTGTGTACTTTCCAGCATATTTCTGACCACTATTTATGACTGGAAAGAACCCTTCTGCATTTTGATTCAGGACTGGGTTCTTTGTCATATAAGGCTCACAGCTGATATTGGAACAATGATTATTTAGTGATCTGGAACTTCTGCTAAACTAGTATCAGTTTTTACTAAACTGCTAGTTACAAGCCAGGCATCAGACAGCTACAAATTGAAAGCTGAGACATAAATGGTGGCATCTTCATTCTAGGAGTAAGAATTCTTATATTTTAGGCATAAGACTTTGCAAGTGACATTTGACACTCAACAGTTAGCTGCCTGAACCCCCTAAGTAAAATGTGGGAATAGGTGTACCCCTTCAGACTGCTGTGAGAATCAACATTCATCCTGAACTGAGAGTCAGCAGGAGCTGGCAATAAGAAGGAATCACCCATCCCAGCTGAATGTCTGCCATGTCACAGCCAGCCAGCCTCCTCCATCAGGGGAGAAATTAAAATCCTTTCTCAAATACTTGAGTCAGCTTTCTCTTTTCTTTCAGAGACTCCTTTAGTATAAAAGCCCAATGGCAATGAAACTTGGCCAGAGTGTGGACTATGATCCATGTGTACCTTCAGTGAGAGTGTGATTTAGAGTGCAAGCACACTCCATGCCCCAGGCTCCTGGTTAGAGGAATCTTCAGCTGGGGTCACTCCACGGGCTGTTTGCTGCAGTCATTTAGCAAAAATCAGATTCTTGGTGTTAGACCATAAGAAGGAACTGATTTTAAGGCACATGAAGGGAAGTCTTAATTTCTGTCTCTTTTCCTTTCGATTGCTTGCACATTTTACGTTAAACAGAAATTTATGAGCAGAAACTGGTGTCTCCTGGCTGAATATATCCTAATCACTATGAGAAGGCATTATCATTAACAGTTCTTTTTTTTCTGCCTCTGTTTTATAAAGCAACTATTGCACACTGCTTGCTGAGAGGGGTCTGGTCCAGCTGATGGCTGGGTCTAGCTCCTCAATAGATTTAGCTGTGATAAGCTCAGCTTTGGACCACAAGCTGCTTCTCCAGGACTCCTGCCTTGGGCTGTCTCTGAGTCTTTGCAGGGGCTGAACTCCATGGAGCATTCACCCCAAACAAGGAAAGATACTGAATTTAATTAGGTGCTTCCAGGCTACGCTGCTTCTGAATATGATTCTTAGATCATAGCTTTATACACATCCATCAAAGTCCCTGTTTGGATCAAAGTTCTCATACTAACTTGCTTTAATGTGACTGCAGAGTTGCATACAGTAATAAACATTCAGGACATTGCAGGGAAGAGTTTCATGGTACCTTACATGATACTGTCCCACCAACCTGTCAACTAAAAGTGAAATAAAATCTCCAACTGCTTAATCTGTTAGCTAATTATCTTTAATAATTAATTGTTCGAGAGAGTTTTAGTACCCACGGATTCATAAAAAGACATCTAAAGTAGCATTTTGTAGTAGGACTTTAACGATTAAGAAATGTATCTTCCTGGATAAAACATTTATTTATAATGTGGGGAGTTAATAGCGGTTTTTATCTGCAACAGTAGCTTCTGTTGCTGGCAGGCTATTTAACAGAAGTCAGTCCGTTTAACCGTGGGGTATGGCTATAAAGAGCACATGTATATGTAATTTTGTAATATGGAGTCAAGCAGGGCATATGGTAGATAACAGTCCCCTTTCACATTCTAACACAGGATTGAGATTTCTTAACAAAGGCAATAGAGTTGCAAAACAGCATGACTTTGTTGCAGTTAGTAATTAATGAGGTGCTAAAAGTGCCTAAACAGAGGATCCCAGACAGAGAATGCATGACTCAAGAGGATAAGAAGCCCCCATCATTTCAAACAACAGTGTCATTTAAATAAACAAGCAGCCAGTCGCTGGGTGTGAGGGGTGGGGAGGGTGGGTGAGCAGCCACCCCTACAGCAACGTGCACGTCGGCCAGCGCTTTTCTGCCCGGGAGAAACCAGTTGTGCTTTTCCAAAGGCAGCCATAGCCCTCAAGTGTGAAACATTTGTTTAATCCATTATTGGAGTGGGCGGGGGGCGCAAAGCACACGCTCATCGTTGCTGTTGCTTTTCTAGTGCCGCGTTAGTCAATCCTACTTATAATCAAACAACAATTTCCCTGAAGGCTGTTACCAGCTACACGCTCTGCAGGATAGAGATTACCTGGCCGGCCTTTTAAAATTATTATTATTTTTTTTTTTTTTATGAAAAACACCATTTGTATGTTCTCAGATGAGATATAAATAAGTTTGTTTACACTTCTTGATTTCTTTTCTTTTTGGATTTTAATGAGCATAGGGCATTTTGTCGTTCTGCACAGCATTTCAGGATTTTTAATTTTTTTTTTTTTTTAAGCAAAACCAATCCCAATTTGAGTATTATCTGAAAATAGTAAATGTTTATAAAGCGTTTGTCTTGTAATGTTTAGTTTCTTTCAAACCAAACATTTATAAATAGATTGAGAGAAATGTGACAAAGCATGAAAGTAATCCACTAAAATATTTCACAAGAAACTATAATGTGAAAGGGGAATAAAGGAAAACTTTTGGAAGTGATGTTTGTTAGTGGATTCTTTTTCGTGTAGGGGGATATGATGCAATATGTCACGCTGACCCTTTGGAGTCTATGGCATAGCGATCCAAATTTATTCCTGGAGGGACTGCAGTGCAGTACATGAGTTGTAATTAGATTGAACTTATCAACGCATTTCTGCAGCTAAAACAATACTAGATTTTTTTTCCTCCTTTTTCCTTTCTTTTGTAGCTTTAGAAAACTAGTAACTGGGAATCCATCACATACTGGGGAGTGATGGAGCTACTTAGCAAGAAATCCAGTTTCTGTATTTTCAGATCCAGGCAGTTACAATATATTTATATGTTATAGATATATAAATATATTTTTTTTTCTTTTTAATTTTTTTTTTCTTTTTTCCCTCCAGGCATCTTTCCATCTCACTGCCTGGCAAAGAGAGAAGAAAAATTGTGCATGTCCTTTATTCCTTCTTTGTTATTACGTAGGAAACTTACAGAATGCATTTGATGTTATGTTTGGTTTTCATTAGAAACATAGATACAAATGCTTTGGAAGACTCTGTGTCTTGTTTCTACTGGGCTCTTTCCTGAAAATTCTGTTGCTGCTTCTGTGCTACCTTTTCTTCTGTTCAATATCTCACCACTACTTGGAATCCTTTTTGGCTCCCCCCAGAGTGCGTGCCAGTGGCAGCATTAGTGGATAAAAAGCATGGTTGAACATCAGTGGTTCTTGTGTCATGCACAGAGGGACTGAGGGAGTTTAGCTGAAAGGATTTAGGAAGACCTCAGTGACTACATTGGCACTGCTCATTTTGAAATAGGTAACTGATCCTTCTTCTAGAAAAAAAAAAAAATAGGCATTTAGGATCTGCAGATGTTGCAACACTGTACTGAGTTTGTTTGAATTCCCAAGGGTCAAAAAGAACTGTGCTGCAGTACAGAACTGTACCACAGCAGGTCCCTGCAGACAGGGATCCGCTGTGTTCCGACTTGTCACTACAGACCAAATGAAAGTTCTCTAACTGCCTTTAGGTGACGAAGACAGCCAGGATTTGGTTCCCCTTCCGGAAAATGCAGATGTGCACCATGATGGCTTTTTGACCTCTAATTAAAAAAGATCTTTCTTTGTTTTGTGGTCTCCATGAGGCACTGAGGCACTCTGGCCTGGGCCCTGCCAGGGCCTGGGTCTGACTAGCACCCACCAGAGAGGTCTGCTGAAGAGAGGGTGCCGGGTGCAAAGGAACGATTCCATTTGGAGAGAAGTACATTTCAGTGGGACTGCCCTGAGAGAGTTTCTGCAACAAAAAAAAAAAAGGAATCTCCTGTATCAAGCTTTTCCTTAAAAGTACTCTAGAGGGAGTCAAATCTAAAAGTTTATTTATCTTTAAAGTATTTCAACTGCAGTTCCTTCTTTGAAAAATGTTCTGTTAGTTTCCGATTGATTTATTTTAGGCCTGTGTGTTAATACAGAATTTTTGAATGTGTTTGTTTGTACATTTTCAGATCAGATATGTGCTAACAGTACTTAAGAGGCATTACCTGGAGTGATGTGTCACTGTCACAGCAATAAATAGCCCTTGAAACCAGCGAATACCAGTTTTAACTTTGAAGGAAACAGAGCCCTAGGAAACGAAAGCAGAAAAGAAAGTGAAGGAGTTTCACATCCCAAAGAAATTGAGGTATTGACTGTATTGAAGATAATTTTCTGCAGTGCTTAATATGACTTCAGTCTCTGGTGACACACTGAATCTATTACATGATAACTTCATGTTAGAAACGTAACTCTAAATCAGATACAACATCACATCAGTTACACACTAGTATCTTGGATGAAGGCTGTGGACACATTCTATTTGAAACAGTGAGTCTATTTTTAATGCTGTTTTTTTTTTGCTTTGAGTATGCAACTATCCTTACTTTGTCTTTTTAATGTCTTTTTAAGAATTAAACATATATCAAGGTGGGAGGGGAGGGAGAACTGTGCCACTTCAAAAATTATTCTGGGTGACAGTTTCTCCTGGAGCAGAGCTACTTCTCTTTAACCTCGCTTTGCGTACATACCCCGTGTAGCAACAGAGTGGAAATTTTAGCTTCTACTGTGTACAGCTGCTAAATGTCTCTTGGCTTTCTGACAACAGCATAAAACAAGCATTTATCAGAAAACCATGCATTGAATTTATTTCCTCAGAAGACGGAGAGACAGCAACACTCATGAGGTTCCCTTCTAGAGATTCCTCCACAATCAATGAAGGAATTACACCCACTGCCTCACTGAAAAGACTATCTGGTATCTGGAAACCCAGAAACTCCACAAATTCCCTGAGATCAAAACACCCAACAGAGATAATGAGTGGGAGGCCAGAACTGGCAGTTGAATTTCAACCTGGTTTCACTCATCAATGAGCACATACTGGTGTGACTCTGCAAGCAGAACTGTGCTTGTGCTGAGCCTTGTGCTGTGAGGGGATGCCTATTCTTTCATGGGGGAAATGGGAAGGATGTGGGGGAATAGTTATGGGGTTAAAATTGATCTGACCACATATCTGCAGATGAACTTGTAATCTAGACTGCTTTTGTAGTCAGTAGAAAGAGATGAGTATGTTATAACTGATTTGTCTTGTGATAGATGTCTAAAAGCTGAATTGAATTGTGTCCTAAAATATGTAAATGCCTGAAGTTAGATGAAATAACTTCCGTTTTACACTGTTGTGTATAGACAAAGAAACATGTAGAGGGAAGTTCAGGCAACTGATAGAGAATGGGAATGATATTTTCGAATTCCAAAATTATTCTTGTTGGCTTTGTTTCACACAGGCCTGAGGCATTTTGAAGAAACCCCTGGAAAGCATTACTCTCTTCCCTTCTTATGCCAATGCTACCTAGGGTGATGAGGGCATCTGTCTGTTCTGTGGGAAAACAGTACTCGTGTCCTTCTTCACCATTACATTTGCTATGGACACTGTAGCAAGAGGCTTAATGGGACATCTTACCTAACAGTTTTCATCAGCTGGACACAGGCTTTCCAGCCCTTCATCTGCAGTTTACCATCAATACTCTTCTCAGCTTTTGAGCTTCAGAACGTTACTCAGGTTTCTCTCACTGCTTGTCTGACCAGCACCAGGGATCAGTGACCAGGTCTCTGCATAGCAGCTGAGCATCCCTGTGATTGTAGGCTGGAGGATCTCCCTTACTCTGTGACTGCCTCCATGCTGGGAAAGTCCCAGGTGATTTGGGAAAAAAGAAGCAATCTATCAGAAATTACGGTTTACAACAGGGGAGAGTCACCTTGGTATTCCTATTTGGAGCCAGGAGAGACAGGGGTTTGATTTCTAGCTCTCCATATCCTCAGAAGGTGACCTACGTACTGTATCCTATCTAACCCAATCCAACTGAATCCAGACCAGTGCAATCCAATGGTTTCTGTCTGGTCCCGTCTGGAAATTGTCCTAACTTTCCTGATAGTATCAATAAAAAAATGCGACTTCTATTAGAAACTTCAGCTTCAATGCATCCCATTTTCTTACAAAGCTGCTGGGTTGAAAAATCTAGTTAAATTCCTTCAGCAATATTTTTCCTTTAGCTCTTCGTAACCATAACATTGAGCCTCCCTGAGGAAAAACACAGGCCATAGGACGAGTGGATGAACTATGGCTGTGTTTTTCAAAGAAATCAGCTGGATGAAGAGGAAACCGGGGTTAATATGAAACATTGCCCTGCGCCTCACATTGGCTCAAAGAACTTATTTTCCTTCTCTGTCTCTCTCTTTCTCTCCTTCTCTTATTATTCTTTGCATTATTAAATGAGATGGATCAGGTTTTCCAAAGTTCATGAAGAGTAAGTGCATCTCCTGATGTCATTGTTTATGTACAGAGATTGACTACCCTCTGTCACATTCAAAAACCAGCATCACTAGAATGTTATAAAAGGACATTTTATTTAAATTAGATGATTGGCTCCTACATTTGTCTCATCTATGCATTTATAACTAAACAGAATATTTCACACTTTTCATATTCACTGCACATTATACATATTTACTCATTAGTCTTTGTAGTAACCTTGAGAAATATCATTACTGCTATTGTGTTAATAAAGAAAGTGGAGACAAAGAGGACCTGATTGAAATAACATTTTCCTTATAAATTGCCCAGCAACAGAGCTTCTGTTGTGGTAGTGATAATCGGGGACCTGATGTGGACAAGCCAGCAGCAGCCATCAGCATGGTTTGTGCAGACACTACAGTCTGCCCTGGTGGCTATTAGATTATATGGTCATTGAATTAATAGTGATCATTCACAGTAGTGCTACAATTATTCCTATCTATTGGTGGAACTGTAGCAGTAGGAATGTTCTTTGGACCAAAATCAGTATAGACACAGCAAAACAGACTTGCCTACAACCAAGTCTATTAGCTATTGCAACATAATTCTTGTGTAAATACTCCCATTATGTTCAGCTGGAATTATGAACTCTTAACTCAGGATGCTCTGTAAGTCATGGCTAGGTTGTGGAGAGGTGTAAACAGTAGTGCCAGTAATTCAGTTTAAATGACTTTTCCTGTTGATCTTGAAAGCAGATGCCTTCAAGCCTGTGTTTTCAATCCCAGAGGAGCGTGTTGCAAACACTCTTATGTGGCAACAAGACCTGCCTCCCACATGGCCTTGGAGCAGGAAAAAGGCAGAGGCCACGTGGCAAAAACTGAGGATGTCGGGCGGTTCTCGAAGGACAGTGAGCAGCATTAGACCCGTGAAGTGCTAGCTAATGGTAGAAACACGATGCTGTCAGCAGAGATACTGTGGCCCAGATTCCTGCTCTCAGGTGATCCAGTCTGCAGGATCTTTCCAGTTGTCTGCCTCAGGACAAAAATGTCCATGTATATACAAAACTATGTAGGGATAGCTAATTAATTTTAGATTTATAACCAGTCTTCATCCAGATTATTTTGCAATAATCATCAGTCCCAAACATCTTGCCTCCACCTAATTTAGTTAAGGAGGGGAAGTCAAACCCATCCAAGCACCTATATTAATATTTTTATTTCATTTATTAAAACTAACTCATTTTAATACACATAATAGCTCTTCTTGACAATTAAAATGACGTTTTAAAATAGGCAAAACTACCTCACCATTTGGGATTTATAATATTTATTAAAACCATGGAGAATGTTGCATCTGTCCTCTTGGGGATTCTTGTTCCTGTCTCTGCAGTGCCTTTTCCAAATTATTGCCAAAGACAAACACTACAATATTTGCAAATTCAGGATGGATATGCCTCTGCCACACCAGAATTCTGTGGTTTAACTAAACCTCTTACACACATCATCCTAAGAAGAGTTTGTTTTGTGTTCAGGCTTAAAGAGGAAAGTTCTCATTTTTTTCCTTACTTTTCTGACTCATCACCGAAAATACTGAGGAACTTTCCTTCTGTCTTTTGCAAAATCTTACATAAGCAACATGTCCCCTGTTAGTCAGAGCCTGTGTGAAGGGGAGAAGCACAAAGACACAGAACCCCATTAAACTCAACTTTTTTGAAGTTGAAGGAAAACCCCTGAATTCACAGAGGGAAAAAAAAAACATAAGCAGCATATGCAATCTGAGCTCTTTTACAAATGCCATTCTTATTTATGGTATTGACTTTTCATGGTGGACTTTGGTGGAACTGGGTCCTGAATGAGTATAAGATGGGTGTTAGACATGATTCTGGAATCTCGACTGCTGTTGATCAGCATTAACATCTGCACAGTTGTTATCGGTGTGCTCTTTATGTAGATAGAAGGCTAACTGTGTCATGGACATGTTGCTGTCTACAACTACATGAAAGGAGGTTGTAACATGGAGAGTGTTGGTCTCTTCTCCCAAGTAGCAAGTGATAGGACAAGAGGAAATGGCCTCAAGTTGCACCAGGGGAGGTTTAGGTTGGATATTAGGAAAATATCTTCACAGAAAGGATTGTCAGGCATTGGAACAGACTGCCCAGGGAAGTGGTGGAGTCACCATCCCTGGAGATGTTTAAAAAGCATTTAGATGAGGTTCTTAGGGACACGGTTTAGTGCTAGAGTTAGGTTAGGTTATGGTTGGACTCAATTATCCTGAGGGTCTCTTCCAACTGAAATGATTCTATGATTCTATGATTCTATGACAAACAGACACAGGAGAAAACACCAAGCGAAAGATTTGTAACTTGGGGGTGATTTCGAGAGAACAGGACTGTACCTCTTCCAGTGCCTGCTGGGATCCAGAAGCAAAGTAGCTGCTTTGGTTGAGGGTGAACCCCAAACTAGGAAGCCTTGCTGAGTCAGGGCTTGTGCTGTGAGGAGCCTGCTTGAAGAGCCTCACACTGATCCAGGACACCAGAGATGTGGTGCCTCAGGCACAAGGTCAGACAAAGACAGATGCTCAGCTGAAGCATGAACCAGTGCAAAAGCTCTGGTCTCCTGTGGAGTGGCCAAGTACTCATAGGATACGTGTGTGCAGGGCCGGCTCTGGTTTGGGTTGTCTGGTAGTGTCCCACAGTACCTGGGGTGGCTCTGTGCTCCATGTCTCCGAACACCCCTGCCCATCTCTGCCTCCCTGTGTTGTCTGAGCTTCACCCAGGGCTATACATCCCTGCCCTCCTCACTCTCCTCTCCACTCTCCAGACAACACAGGGTTAACCAGATCTGTTGGAACAACTGAGACTAAATCTTAGTTTTCTCCTGCAAAAAAAGACTGCAGAAAAAGGGTTTGGTGGAGATCAGTCTGACTATGAAAGAGGTGTGCATCTGAAGACTAAGAATAAAAATGTTGCCCTAAAATGAAAACCCCAGAACAGACTGAGGAAACAGGAGAAATACATTCTCTTAATGATGCTCTAGTCTGTCTAGGTGGTAGCCTGCTAGGGCGAGTGCCATGGGTTAATGGAGTAACCTCTCACCCCTGGAAACTAGTTTAAATCTTGCCTTAGGGTAATAAAGGAAAATTGCATCTGATGGTGTCAAATTAGTCCCTAGTGGAATGTTCTCTACATCACAAATTCACCACAAATTTCACACAATTTGTCATGATTGGCAGAATCTACCAGGAAGAAGTTTAGGATGAGAATAACTCAGTTTTTGTAGGCTACAAGTCAGCGGTTGTTTGCAAATGGCTTTAGCACTGTCGGGCCTTTGCTGTCAGAACAAAGCCCTGGATTCATCCTCACTCTTCAAAGCAGGGGAAACAAATAGAGGAATCATAATCTCATGACAGAATTAAACTGTTACTCACTGATAGAGCCAAAGAGGTTTGTCAGTGACAGATCCGACCTATCCCAGATTGACATCAATGTCTCATTCAGTGAAGTTATTTGGGATTTACATCAGCCTAAATGAGAGCAAAAAATATAATCAAATGCTGGAGTTTAAAGTACTCAAATATTTTAAAAGGTGGTGGCCTTGGCATAAACTGCAGATTCTGATGAAATTTGGCCAGTTCACAAGGAACACGGTATGTGAAATACCAGTTTGGAGACTCCCGCTGAGTCTGCAAGCACACATCTGCTTCGTGCACTGGCGCAAATCTGGTCTCATGCTTGCTCTGTACGCACCAAATTTGAGGATAAATGTCTTAAAAAACATCCTGTACGTTAGAATTTTGCACAGAAGATTTCAGAATAAATCAAAAGACCCTTTTATAAGGCTTTGAAGAAGACTTATGCGGATAAAGAAGCAAACAGGAAAAAGCAAAAAGAATGTAAAAACGCATCAGGAAGTTTGGGTCTGGATGCATTCTCAGAGCTGATGGGAAGTCAAGTCCTTCACTTCTTGGCCCTGGTACCTGAGCAAAACCACCTCTGGTGGAACAGGGAGCCTACTAAGAAATGAACTGGAGAATTTAGCCCAAAGTCACGTCATTCAGCAGTGCACTTTGAGAAATAAAGTCCTTATCTCTGTTTGCTGTGAGAAAGTGACAGCACACTGGCCCATGTGGGTGTTGGAGTAATAACACTACCTACTGATGCAGTCTGTTGTTACCGTATACGGCCTTTGGAAGAATCACAGCCCGTTTTTGTGTTTTTACTGGATGTCCTTACTGCAAATTGTAAGACTCGTCAAACGACTGCTTTCCATATTTATTGACTTTGTTCATATCCTGTTGAAAATTCTTAATAATGGTGTTGAATTAGATGTAAACATGTGCTTAACATCTTTGAACAGAAAACTGAAGCACTTTACGAAGATTAGCTGAAATAAGTAGCAATAACGTGTGTTTTCTTTTAAACAACAGGCAAGAACACTATGCCTGTTTTTTATGAACAGGTTCTCTTGACAAAACGTGCTTTTGAAACCTCAAACTGCTTTGTTCCACTGGTTATTTTGGCTGGTCCCCACTGACCTTTCTCCATGTTGGCCAAGAATGGAGGTGGCAGTGTCCTGCTGCAAGGCTGGTGCTTCCCTGGGACCTGTGAGTGATCCTGCAAGTAATGAAGTGTTGGACATCGTTGCTTGGGGCCATATCTGGGGGTCTGGGAGCACAAGGACAGAGCTACATCCAGCTCTTGACCTGTAATGCGTCCCATGGGAGGTATGGTTTTATGGACACCTGTCATGGCCAGCTCAGGGACGTCTGTCTTGCTGCTCCCCCTGCCCATCTCTTCCCCAGTACACTAGGACATTTTGTGGAGACTCCTCAGCACAACATCGCCTCTACCTGCTGCCGGGGGGGTGGTAGCTGCATAATGCAAATGAATAGAATGGTGGACAACCCAAACTAAAACTTTTTTTTTTTTTTTCCAATATATGCATATATATCAGACATGTTTCCTACATAACTAAATTCTTTTTAAAAAAAGTAAATCAGATAAACTTTAGAAAATCTGACTGAAAAGTAAAATTCTCATGTCCCTTCCAACCTGTTTGCATCCTTCACAACTCCCTTCAGATGATTAATACCACAACTTTGCACCAAGTGTTTCTTTAGTGTGGTCTGTTGTATTGCAGATCCCTATCTAGCTATCTAGTATGAGCAAGTGATAACATTTAAACAAAATAAATCTATTTTCTGGTGGAAGCGATTAGGTCAATCAGGTTTTGAATGAAGTGAGCTTTTTTAGCTCTAAAGGCCAGCTAATAAAGCTGAGTTAAAATAAATGTATTAAGGTGAAATATATGGGCTCAATTCCTACTGTGGTACTGGGAAAAAAAAATTGCTTACAGTTCATTGACTCGCAAAACCTTTACTTGGGAGTAAAGTTGACCTGAAACTTGACTTTAACTTGTCTTCATCTTCCATATAAGCAAAAGAGTGAATGATTCTCTGCATGTGCACAGATGAATACAAACATGTCTGTCCCCTGACACACATAACCCACCCCAACCTGTTCATATAATACTTTCATCAAAAACTATTGATAAAGGGGAAGGTCACAGGATATGATGATGTACAATGGGTAGTTGAAAACAACCAGAGATGGTGTCATGGGCAAGATCTGACAGCAGAGGAAGGATACAGATCTACATTTACATTAGTCATGGTTTCTGTACAAATCTGTGTAGAACTTTTTTTTTCCTTAAAAAAAATACATGCCTTAACTATTTTAATCTAAACCATCAATCTGTTAGCTAGTAAAAACAGTGAGGTCTCATCTTTTTGCTGGCTACTCGCTAACAGCATAAATTAGACTTACTAAATTATTTCTGCTGTGGATGTCTGAGGCATAAATAGCACCATATGTTCAGCAACAGTTTAAATAAAATATCATTCTTACTTTGACAAAGACACCCTAATTTAGGAGTCATGGTTGTATTCAAAATGCAAACACTGAAGTGTTCTGCTCAATCTTAGTAAAAAGCTACAGTGTTTTTGTACTGCCCTTAAACTATATAAAATACTGCATTATATTTGCAAGGGGAAATCCCCATCATCTTCTAGCTCTGTGATGCTGATATATACCAATCAGAAAGTCTAAATGTCATCGGGAATGAACCACAGAGTGAAAAACTTGTTCCTAAGAACATATGGACACCACCGACCTCAGGAAATATTTGAAGAGTGCACACACATTTCATCAAGATTTTTGAAATCCCAGGGGGAAAGGAAGGAATGAAAACATGACAGAGTAATTTAAAATAGCAGGTATTGCACTTTCCTTGCTCAACACTGGAAATCAGACACCTAATATTAATATAAGTCACTATTTTTATTACTTCTATTGAAGAGGCTAACATCTGCCATCTCCCAGATTTCTGAGAGTGGTTTAATTTTTCCTTTCTCTCCGCAGCGGTTATGTTGCTCCGGGTGAGGGCAAATGCCATTACTTCAAACATTGGTGTCTACTTGATCTTCCCAGGAGGCTGTACCTGGAGCAGTCTGCTCTGAACAGAGGCAGAAATAAACCCTCACTGCTGGAGCAGGAGTGGCAGGCAGCAGCCTCTGAACCCAACAGGATCATTCCACCTAAAGACCTTTCCTTTGGGGCGGGTGGGAGGCAGCTACCCTGTTGCCTCCCCATCCCAAGGGCAATGTGCACACCTGCAGCTCGGCTGCTGGAAGCTGTGGAAACACATCCTGCGTCAGGATGCTCATCACTGTGCCATGGGGATCTGCTTTCCCATTGGCTCTTCTGGTATCCCACAGCTTGACTTTGGACAAGTCATTCACCTCCTGTGTTTCCCTCCACTCTTTGTGGGTGTTATTTATACGACAAGGGATGAGGTCCTTTTCTTAACTAGGGCTGAGCAGAGATTAAAACCAATTTTTTAACCTATTTCCAGAAACAAAAGTGGAAAATAACTTTCAACTGATGACAGCCAGTTGAATTCCTCCTCTTCCTGAATATGTTTCACTGCCTGCTCCAGCCACTTTGCCTGCTCATCAGTCCCACATTCTCAGGACTCTTACTTCCAAAGTCCTGGAGAAACGCTTTTAAACACTTCAGTCCTGCAATTAGAGTGTTCTTCTTTTCAAGGCTAGATAGATATAATTTTTTTTTTTTCCTGGCAAAACAGACTCTATAAGCATAGATAAACTTTTAAACATTCTGATTATATGCAAAAGTGATTTGGGGAGTCTGATACCAGACATTTTTTGCAGTTGCTACTGTTGCAGTAGTTTTTCAGCACAGGCAGGTAGCCATATAGGATGGAGGTGAAAAATTTTCTACCAAACCTCAACCGCAGGACTGTCAAAAGCATTGCACATATTTTTTAGGCTACTGCATGAAACGTTCCCTTGAGAGCACAGAGGGCTTGGATTTACTGCTGCTGGCACAGGGTATGTGTTGCACTCATCTAGTTAGAGTTTTCCCTATAAATCACACACAAGTTACCTACTTTTGCCTTTGCAGCAAAGGAATGAGAAGCTTCTGTCCCTAGCGATGTATGGCTTAATATTAGATGCTTTCTAGTAGTGTGTAGCTGAAACGTTACGAAGTTGAAACATTTTACAGAGATGAGTTTGTGTGCTGGCATGCAGTGCCACAAAACACTCCCACCAGTTCCAAATTTCTCAGAGGTTTTCACAGCTTGTTTGCCCTCAGCTTCAAGGACATGTGAGTCATGTTACCATCAACAGGGGAAAGCAAGCTCTGGTGATAGAGGCCACCTCAACACTGCTGCTTCAGCTGGGCTTGTTGTGCGGTCTCTGGATTCCTCAGAAAGATAGTAAACCAGGGAGGCTACCACATAGGTGGTGTTGTAAGTAGCTTGTTCCTTCAGCTTTCAAGCCTTTACTGCTGTGAAAACCCCCTAGGGATGTGTTTTGTGGCGCAATGGTGCTGAGTATCCTCAGCATTTTCAATGGGTGTTGTAGAGAAAAGATTCTGTCTTGGTAAAATGAGTGTGTGTTATTAAGCCCCCAGACATAAGAAACAGGAGCTGCTGAGATAGTCCAGGCTGATATAGGTTTTCACTGACCATATTGGTTGCTGTTACTGCTGTGTCTAGAAGCAAAGCTGCCAGCCTTGCAAATTCCAGCAACAAATGACATCGGTGCCTCTTGGAGGTGGTTTTGTGCCTATGTGAGAACACCTGGCCAGCACGTGCTGGGACAAGGAAGAAGTGGTAAAGAAGAAATATGAGAGACATTAACAGATGTGAACCTTCATGATATACATCAAACTCCAGGTTCAGAGATATGAGTCCAACTTCAGCCCTCCCATGAGGGTGTATGGTCAACTCTCCCTGGTTTTCAGTAGACACGTAAGTAGTAAGGGGGATTAGAAATGGACTGGTAATTACCATTCATAAATTTCACTAGCTAACCCAGGCCTGTATGATGAGATTTTGTGCCAGATGTCTGGGCTGGTGCCGGAGGAGGTTGCTCCAGGAACAGAAACAATGTCACCACATCGATATGGCACAGGACCCAAGCAAATGAGCTGTGCTGGGAGAGGCTGTTCGGTGCAGTGTTGCGTCGCACTGCCTATCTTGTTCCTGGTGTTGTTGCTTATCTCTTCATATGTTGCTGCATAGCACCATGTAGAATTGCAAGTGTGATCTGAGGTAATGTAAGGACGTAAGGTCTGGCTGGAAGTAGCCATTCCCAGTGCAGAACTGTAGAGGAAACAGCCGTCATCACTGCCAGTGCCAAATCAATAGGGGACTTAAAACAATCTTTGCTGTAGGATGCAGAGGAATTTGTTTCCTTTCTCTTCTTGTATTCCCTTTCATTAGATAAAACCCAAGTCTTTATTTAGTAAGCTTCTGCTTTTCAGCACTGTTCTAACACGTAGAGCAGGGATACTTAGCTAGAGGTTTACAGGCAGAATCTGGTCTGTAGGTTTCATCTCACCTCCCAGAAGCATGTAGTCAGAGCCAACACAGCACGTACCAAAGTAATCCTTTCCTTTTTCTCAGGGAAGATGTGTGCTAGAGAGGAAGCGTGTGCTGCCTGTCTGTCTTTTCCCACTCAACTTCTTTCTCCAGTATTCTAAAGACATTACACTGTGTGCTGCACATGCCTGCACTGGTAATGCAGGAGACTGGGGAAGGGGGAGGAAGTATCAGGAAACTGATAAATAGGAAGGTAGAGATAGCAGACATTTGAACTATGTACTTCCGACCTCGTTAGTCTTTATCTATGGATGGTTTATTTGGAGTATTAATTAGCCATGCCATGGGTGCTGAAACCCCAGGGTAGATCCATGCATCATTAATTCAAATTTAGCAGGACTTACTAAGTCAGGCTTCACAATACGCAAGTCAGCTATGGTACTTCCAAGACCACTCAGACACTTTCCAATATTGTCCAGGCTAATAAACCCTGACAAGCTTATTCTGATTCTATGCAGGGCAAAATGAAAGTCTGCTTTGCACTCCTGGCATACTGGGATTCAGAGGGTTTATTATGGTTTGGGCACCACAGTACTTTGCTTGAGGCTGGGGTTCATCAATACAGGAACTCCATTTGAAGAGCTCTTCCTACCAGATCAAAAGGTGCCACAAGCATGATGCAAAGTACTCATCAACTTCGCTAGTGAATAAGCTCATTTTACTAGTACTAATTTGTTGAGTCGATTGCATTGGCTTATCATTCCATCAGCTAGGTTGATGAAGCTCAAATATTGTCCATCCTGTGGTTGCTACCTTGGAAACATAAAATGAAGAAGTTTAATATAATGTAACCTGGTTCATGTGTTGGAAGAAGGGTTGTGTGTCCACATTGTATCCAGATCAAATGTTATGTATCTTATGTATCTGGATCAGCTGGGAGGGCTCAGATGTGGTGTTATCACTGTGGACTCATGGCCAGGAGCTTGGAAGGGAACGGAGGAGCACAAGCTGGCTCCAGTTCCAAGTCAGTGTCTCGGTGCTGCTCAGTCCGCTGGCCCTCTGCCTCACTCAGTCAGGGCTTTTACATCAGCTGGGGACATTCCAGCCTTGCAATCATCCTCTGACACCCCTTGTGGGGAGAAAAAAAAAAAAAAAGACACCAAAGCCTAATAAAAATAACTGCTTCTGTATTACGTGACAGTTCTTCCTTAATTAAAACCCATTGCACAGATGTTGGATTCGCCATACAACAGTAGCAGTCCTCAATAGCAGAGAAGTGGTTATGAAGGTGGGAAGAAGTCTCCAGAGATATTAAGTTATTTGTATCAAAAAATGCTTCCCTCATGAACGAAAGATTCTTGCTTGCTCAGAAATCCTACCCAAAACCTTCCAAAACCTTCGATTGTTTCCCCTGAATATTCTCTGAGGGCATGTTGGATGTGGATGTTTTGCACTCTTGCCACAGTTCCTGCAGTATGCATAAATTCTGCTTTATGATAGCATGATAGAACAGGTCAGCATGCACATGATTTTAGCAGGTGGGTGCCAAGAACACCCAGCACGAACACACTGTTTCTGTACAGGTGATAGAGTACTGGAGTGATGACAGCACTGGATTTTCTTTCTGCTGTCTTAAAATTTATTTCACATATGTTTTGCTTTCTGCATTTACCAGATGATGATTTCATTGATTTGATTGCTATCTTGTGAACTCCATATTGTCTTATATCACCCTGACTGCCTACAATGAAACATCTCTCCCATGTGAGAAAGAAAATGCCAGGTCAACTTGTATGTGTACTGGTGATAGTAATATGTACCTTATTGACAAATAGCAGAAGAGAATAAAACAGTGTTAGTAGGATAAGTTTTAGAGTGACAAGGACTGTTTCCAAGGGTCAGACAACCATGTTTAGAAAGTGTCAGAGCTTATCTTGATCAGTAACCTTTACTGTCATGACTCAAAATACAATTTTTGTCCAAGTTTCACAATGGCAGATCCTTGTACTGCCTAAGAAAAGGTAAAATCAGTTGAGATTAGACCTTTTGTTATACTTGTGTAGGCAAACTAACAACTCTCTATATTTGAGAATTTTTGATTTAATTAATTGTGTGTCTTTCTGCAACTTTTGATTCTTGTGTGATTTTAAAATGGATCTTTTTGGACTCCAAAAAAGCAAGTATATGTCTTCCAGCTGAGCATTCACAACACAAAAGTCTCCATCTACTAAAATATAATACCACTGACAATTATATCATTACATCCTTTCCCCCACAAGGCAAGATTTGCTCTTTTTCTTCAGGGGAGAAGTTTTTCTTCATCAGCCTGTAGATCTGGAACAGTGGGTTTGAAGCAGCCCATGGTGACTTACTCATCTCAATAAGCTACATTTCAAAATAGATATGTCTTTCATTTTCATGACTAATTAGTATTAGTGTCTGCAGGAAAACTTGGGTGACTGGAGCTAGCCCTCAGGGCACCATATCCCCCTTTCGGCTGGTTAAGGTAATGCAGCAGGCATTACCTTAATAACCTACTCCTCCTGAAACAGGGACACACCAGGGACCAATCACAACGTGAAAGGGGTCCATATTTTGGCAGGTACGCCATTTACTTTGAAATGGCCCTGGAAATAGCACCTGCTCAAATTAACATAGATAGGACTGAATTCTGTCTCTTTTTTTTAGAGCAGACTTTGGAACTGAAGTTGGTGGGAGCTGAATGCACTCCCACAGAAAAATGTTTTTTGCAAAAATTCCACCATTTCCTTTGGCTGAAGCGACCAAGGCTGATGTGGTCAAAGGGCTTCACAGAACACAGCTTTTGCTGGAAAAGCCCAACACACAGCTGTGAAATACCCAGTTCCCTTTCCGATAGCCCCAGCCAGGCCATTGCTGTGGGGCACGTGTGTACCAGGAGGCAATGCCAGGGTCACTGTGCCTACTCGTCCCCCTTGGCTGGGGCAGGGATGCAAGGTTGTCGCCTCAGCTGCCTGCAGCATGGGAGTTGTTGAACACTGTTGTGGATCCACAAAACCTGTCACCAGGAGGGATGAGCAGTCAAGACAGCCAATACAGAAACATTTGCTCATCAACAAGGTAGCTCTGCTCCCATCTGTCCTAATGTCTTGCCTCCTCTTCCTGGTGTGCTGCAGTCAGTGATGATCAGGGGAGAGCAGAGAGCTCCAGCTTGTTTCATCCTCTCACAGGCTGGACTTTCTGATTTATGCTTTGCCCTTTCCTAGTGCTGGCAGGCAGCACAGCCTTGTGTTTCTGAAGATGTGAGAAAGGAATTGATTCAGTAATAACCATAGCCTGGGCTGATTTGTTTTTTTGGTGGCTGTGAGTAATGGTTATTACTCATGCTGTACCTCCAGGATCACTTGAATCTGGTATAAATCTAATCTGCTGCTGAAAGCGGTGGTCTCATCCTGCCCTGTGGCCTCATCCTGCCCTGTGGCCTCCGTCTTTCACTCTCACAGCCCTCCCTAGTGCTGTCACTAGCACTTATGTGGGCCTGTGGTAAGCTGGATCAAAGAGGGCATCCCACTGCTGACTAAACTGTGTCACCCACTCCTGTGACCATGAAAAACTCCACCTTGGTATAAGCAAGTGCTACCTCGGAAGTGCTTGATTTGCCTCTGTTAGGAGTTTGCCTCCTATAAGTGGCTCAGGATAACAAAGGATAAAATTAAAGTGGCAGGAAACAATTTCTTGTTGCTTTCCAGCAGTTGTGGCATTTGTGTTATACTTGTTTTTAGACTCTGTCCAAATGCCAAAATGGGATAAGACACCTGCTTAGTCCACACTGCATTATTTTGTTTCATGAAGTGCTTCAATGTTCCCTGCTATTTGAGAAAACTGTACTTGTAGTGCCAGGAAACCCAATTGAAAATATGTTCAATAAAATCCCCAGGGCAGTTTGTGAAAAAGACAGTGTAGTTCAAGTAGCATCACACATGTTTAAAATTGCAACAGACACTTTGAAACCATGTGTTGTGTAATGATCAGAGTGCTAAATCATGTGTCAAAGCTGAGGGATCTGGTTTCTCTGAAAAGTGCTAATGTTTTTTTGATGCTGAGTAGAAGCTGTGTTTAAAAGAAATGATCAGAAAGCACAAGGCAGTTTATGAGAGCATTAGTGCTTCAGATGTGGTTTATCTACTTAGCAGCAAACCCAGCCTGCAGCAAACATATTTTGGTCATACAAAACTAATCATCCTATCTGCGCACAAAACTCATATAACAGTTCGCCTTGGTAGTAAAAGTAACCAGTGATTAAATTGCTGCATCGATGAAGTTGGTAAAGAGTGATGTGTCTGAGAGAACACGTTGTTTAATGGTAGGTGCCCTCCTGTTGAAAATGAAGGCTTAATGCTGCTTCTTGGCCAAATCTGAAATGCATTAGTCATTCCAGTGATTTGAACTTCATCCAAGACTTTCTCAGAGCTGTTCCTAATAATCTGTCTGCACCATCTTGCACTTGGAGTTGCCCCAGTACGTCCCTGCTAATCTGTCACACCTGACATTCTTGATTTTTTTAAGCCTGACTAGTGCTTTTGTCTGGTAGCTCACTAAGATCCCGTCTATACTGTGATAAGCTGAACCAGTTGTTTACCATTTCCCCAAGAAGAAAAAACATTTTCTTCCTGAAAAATGGGAACTACTAAAACTCACCTAGGGACAGAAAGACAAGAAGAGCAGGAACAGTCAGTAGCAGCTTTCAGTCAAGACAGCCCCAAACTGGGATTCTTTGACCTCTGTAAGGACAAGAAGGAAGATCAGATTGGAGCGGACAACAGAGAAAAGCCAGCCACAGAGCAACCCAGAGAGAGCTGTCTTTGCTAGTACTTTGGGGTCATTAACTGGTTCAGCTTTTGCGTAGTACTGATGAATCATTTATTGGAGTGCAAAATATTCCCTGAGCTAAAGTGAGATTTTTCATATAAAGCTTTAGTTGAGGGTAGGACCTGCATTTTATTTATTTCACTTGCGGTCCCTAGCAGATGTGACTCAGGACAGCCTTTAAGTAGAGGAATCACATTTTCAGATATGTCACAAGTGGTTTAAAGTATAAAATGCAGCACAATGCAAGCATTAGTGATAGAAATCCAGCAGTTCTTATGGATGAAAATACAGGGTACACAAACACAGGTGTATTGATCCATATGTTCTGTTTTTACCTCACTTTTCAAAGAAAATTTGAGCTGGAAGCCCAGAGTGTAACTTCAGTCTACTGGCTGATCTGACATAATTTAAAGCCCCAAGCACTCGCAAAGTGCACAGATCCCACAACAGCTTGCCATGAACAGGGGTCCTGCAACCTTACTTACCATCCTGTTCCTATTAGCCCAAATTTCAATCCCTGCCTGCACAGTGGTACAGGGCAATTTCCTTTGTAACAGAAATTTCAAGGCAGTGTGTTGGAGAATGAACTCCTAGTGTTTACTATTAACACACAAATTTCCTTAGTCTTCAATGTACTCTGTCACCAAAGCTCAAAGGAGGTTCACAAACACATGCAAATATACTCCTATCAAGGTCCTACTCCTTAGCTAAATTCAGCTCTTCCAGTGCCACCTCATTCTCAGAATATGTTAGCACTATAAGCTAATAAGAGATTATTAGACTACAGTATGTCTTTTTTCTTCCCTCATAATGCCCAGCTCAACAAACTAGACAGAAGCCCTGATACTTGATTTCATTGAAAATATCAGAAATTTTAGATGTCTTCAATAGTACCAATGCTGCAGTAACAGCTCACCTTTCATTACAATCCCTCTAATTGTCAGCTTTAAGCTGTTGTAAACCATGAACCTTTGGCCATTTAAAGGTCAGTTTACAGGGAGATGTTTGATAACAACCAATTTCTGGCTTGATAGGGTCTTTCTGATATGTACACCCTTACCTGTGTTGGAGCATGTCACTCATGCAACTTCCTAAAGACTACCCCAGGAAGCATCGTGATACAGTCCTGGCGCTGTGTTCCAATACTGACAATCAGCACAAGGAAATGCTGTAGTTATTAAAACCTGCTGTAACCCACTTGCAATCTCTGTGATGTTCTTAACAAAGCCAAGCTGCCTTTGTCAGATGCCAGGTTGCTCTACTATACACCTCACGTCACAAAATCTGCTCCAGGGCTACAAAATGAAAGCTGGATTAATGTCAGCAGCTAGAACAGGTCTGCAGAGTCTGTGTCTTGCCATCTGTTAGAATACAAATCCTGCACAGAAATATGAAGCATAACAAATAGGAAGGAAATGTTACTGAGTTGGTGGGCTGTGAGCACTTCAGTGTAGGCATCTGGAAAGGTACAGGGTCTCTCCTAACACATAATGAAAACAATTCAGAGTGGTGCCACTTCATAGAGCACTGTGAGTCACAGGATATGTCCTTATGAGTACTAGCACCTCATACGAGAGGTGTGCACATCTGGATGCAGTAATGAGAGGATGGCTTTCTGCTATAGCTGTTTACATCCACACACAGCTAATGCCAAGGGAGCACCCAAATTAAATTCACCAGGGGTGGAATATTCTGAAACACTCCATGAAGACATGAGACACTTAAGATTTACTCTCCACACTTGAAAAACATGTCACATGACCTTTGTTTAAGCAATAGTTTGTCTATGGTCCAAGACAGTGTTTAGGATGAAGATCTGGATTCAGGGACCAAAACAAAGTCAGTAGCCAAATGCCAAGCTGAAGGTCAGTGGAAGGGCTAGCAACAACAAGCTTCACTTGTCAGCCAGCCCAGGAGCAACTGCAAGTTCTGGCTGCTCTGTCCAGACAGTAACCCAGGGTTACTTTAGCATGACCCAAAGCAGTTGCTTATTCAGTCTTTCTTGCCAGGCCTCGCTGGCAGGGAGGTCTGGTCCAAACCTAGGACCCAGAAACAAGCACTTGGTTTTTATTTGAGAAAATAAACAGAGCTAGAGTTTCAAACTGTGGGTGTTAAACGCCCATGAAGAACTTGCATGATACAGGTCATTCTTCCTCCTCGGCTTGAAATATTCCACATGAAAATCTGGCAGACCATATCTAAGCAACAAACACATTTGTCCCTCCGTGGGATCTATTTTGAGACAATACTTAACCAAAGAAGGGCTCAGCCTGAGGAAAACATTTTTTCCAGTCACTACTAACTTGCAGAAGCACTTTTCAAATATGCTTAATGTTGGACAAAGTCTGCTATTAAAGTAAATGTCTAAATTCATGGGCATCAACAGAAGCCAATTAATAGCAGACAGAAAACACTTTTGACAGTCTCCCCCACATAATTCCCTGTGTTTGAAACACAACAGGAAGATTAATATCCAGTGAAGTAAATAATAAGAAATAAGCAAATAAGAAAAAAGCTTCTTGCATTTGTGTAATTCTCTTGCAAATGGTAATATTGTCAAATGTCATGATGATTTTTTTTTTTTTTTAATGACAGGATACTTTGATGGCCATTGCTAATATCTCTTGGTATGCAAAGCATGGCCATGATACAATGCAGGAAAACTTCACAATTCAGAGAGCAAAATGATTAAATGCAAGCCTAAAAAATCTTTTCACTTCTGTATAGATTTGTATGAATAGTTTTTTTAGAGGAGGCTTTCAGATTGTGGACAGTACTCACGTTCCACATGTGTGAAAATTAAGTGATGATATCAGTTGTATCACAGTGTAACTTCTTAGGGAAGCTAAAATAATTTGATTGACTTTAACTGGAATCATTCCAAATTTGTGTTAACGTATCTGAGAACAGAACTTAGTATTTATCTTTCCTTTAACCAGTGAAGTAACTCCAAGTTTTATAGGAAGTCTTGAAATACCATGTTTTTTTTTTCCTCAGCTTTGTTCATTAGAGCAAGAATGGAAATAATTTAAAATAGGTGATTCCAAGTTTTCCAGAAGGTTGTGTATGGATTTACTTGTAGCTCTGGAAATCCCCAAGAGAATGGAACTGGAAATCACAGCACAAACAACATCCTTTTCTGAAAAATTTTAAGAATCTCTGAAATGTATAGTTAGAATATTGTATATCCTCAGAACAGTCACATCAACATTGGCAAAGTCAGTTTACGTTTATTCCTTATTTTCTTTTCCCACACTATTGCCTTATTACACCTTCTTATTCTGCACTGCAGCTCATGATCTTTCAGGTAGACCAAGGAAATCTGGTATAAACCAAGCTACTGTGAAGTTATCCCAATTAAAAAAAAAAAAAGTGTTTAACAAGGAAAGAAAAAAACCCCAAATCTCACAGACATGTTACTGCTTTCTTCCATAAGATACTTGTTAAAGAAGGCACTGGGAAATTTACCTGAAGTCCCAATTTTTCCCTTATTCTTTAATTTAATTTAATTTCATTTCATGATTTCATTGTTTCATTTTTCCTCTTTCCCTTCCTGCTCTTTTTGCTAAACCAGATCAAGAGGTTAAGCATGCCCTAATACTTGTGCTGACATAGAAACAGAATCATATGGTAAGAACACAGTTTTATCCATTGAGGTGCCTGGCTCCTTGGCTGCAGAATATGGCATGTGTAGTGAACAAGGCAGGAGATTGCAGGGAACGGATGCTCTCACAGGAAAGGAAGCCAAGTGTTCTCCCAGGCAACCTTGATTCCATCACAGCACACTTTCTTGTACAGAGATTTGCAAAAATTATCCATATCATAGTTCATTGCATGCAAGGAAGGCATATTAGCTTGTAAGTTATACATTCTTTGGGGCTTCTCATGGATATGGAGTTCAAACACTAATATACAAAAAAGGGAAATCTAAGCCTTTCATAAATGTCTTTCCATATTTTGTCTGGGTTTTTTGCGAAGTGTAGTGAGATCTTATTTCCTGGAAGCTTTTGTCCACGTCTGTAGTTTGGAAGTATTCAGAAAGCCACAGTCTAGCTGACAAATACACTATACATTTCCAACATATTCTCTACTGCTTGGCTACTAAACCTTCTATTGCAGCTTTAATTCTCTTTATTATTGTGACCCTAGTTCTCTCCAGCAGATATGATTTCAGCAAACATGGGCAGGATTTTCTGCCTTGTTTGGGTGATTTTCTAGGCAATCTGCTAAGGTACTGTGGTACTGATAGCAATGGAACAGCTCTTTTTCATTTCTGTGTCCGCACTTTTTTCATCATCCAAATATAATAATAGGATATATTTATACTTTGTGTTAATGCAAGTTAATTTATTAATTTCTATTTTCTTGACTGATTTGCATAAACTATAATTCTTCAGCTCTTCCTTCTTGCTAGAAACCAGCCTGTTCTATGGCAAAAAACTTCCCTGGCACTTCTGGTTTCTCTTACATGCAAGAGATCATCTGGGTTGTTTTCTTGCTGACTTTTCTGGTCCAAAATATTTCTTCTGTCTCATGCTATTTTACTGTTAGGATCTCAAAGATCCTCTCTCAGAATATGCAGTCTATAAGCATTTGTGGGGAAGATCTACTTGCTTCTATGATTTTTTTCTTTGCTGTTTTAAACACAAGCAACTAATTGCTTATTCTTCGAATATGGATAGACCCGATGGCAAGGAACTTCCCAGAGGAGGGAATTTTTGCTTTTTTGGCCAGACTTGCAGCACATTGAAACTGACATAAATTCGTCTAAGACAATTACTTGTTCCTAATTTATATGGTGATAATCTGATGCATTTTAGCTTAATTATTTCACAACATGTGAAAGGTTGATGTGTATGTACCATTTTGACCAATTCATAGGTCTCATGTTAAATATGTAAGGAAGAGAGATCCAGGAATAAATTTAGAGGTGTCAAAAAATGTAGCCTTACAGTTATTTATCTTGGGAAACGTAGATGGAAGGCTGGTTGCCATACAAAATTTTAATTTGCACAGCAGTGTTTCTTCTATCTCACCATGAATAAGTATCTACTTTACTTTATGGTTGCTAAATTCAGTCCTTATCTAAGGATTTTTCAGGAGGCCTTGATGTCTGGAAAAAAACCCAACAACAAGAACAACCCAAAACAAACAAACCCAGGCAATAATGGTAATTTATATAAAATGGAAAACCAAAGAAAAAAAGTCCCCAAACCTTTTATAGGAAGATTATTAATGATATTCATCTAAACTGTTATTCATACTGCTGTGCACATGGTTCTGATCAAATCTGGTTTTTTTCTTGCCATTTTACGCGTCAGATGATCAAAATAACATATTAAATTGAAATTTGTTGGACATGACAATTGCCACCAGGATTTTCTAAAATTAGGTTTTTTCTTTTCATATATTCTTCTCCAGTTTTGTCAGTAATGAAAGAAACCTCAACAAACCTGAACACATCTTTGCAATCTGTCTGTTGTGGGCCACGCAAGCATACTGACTTGTACGCTTCTTTTAAGGAACATGGAATCACTAAAAGCAATTTTAACCACATGGGAACATTCATGGCAGTCAAAGAATGACTTAAAAATGAAAGAACCCGGAAAAGTGTCTTACAAAAAATCCATGTCAAGAACCGTTAGTATTTTGTAGGAGTTACATTATGCAGATACTATCCAAGTCACCACAGTGAGAAATGTCAGTAAGTGACATTGACTCTGCCACAGAGATTGTCTGGAAAGAAGTCCCACCAAATGACCATTCCTGGATAAGGCCAACAGCAAGCACAACCATGTGGTGCTGGGCTGAGCTGTGGCAAACTGTCACTCCTGTTATGCACATATTTTTGATTCTCTTTAGTTACAAACTAGGATGACTCGGAACACCTAACTTTTTTTTTTTTTTTTTTTTTTCCATTTGCTTTAGGCATTTGCTGCTGCTTGGGAACTGAGATGGGCCATTTACATAAGGCTGCCCAGGTGGCATGGGAGGAAGCAGAAGCCTGGGCACAGATGAGGAAACATGTGCTTGCCCTCCCTTTTGGGACTGATGCTGGTCCATGCAACAGCTGAGTTATTCCAGAACTGGAAACCTGAGCATTTCCAGCCCCAGAACATGGACGGAAACACTCTAGTGCCTGCTGCCATTGTGAAAAGGGAAACACTATGAAAGGATATGGGTCCTGAGAAAATCGGAAAGCCTGGAAAGCCCAAGTGACTGATGTTCTAAGTGATCCTGGTACCCACAGGCTGGACATTGTTTTGCCTTCCCCACCATAAGGTGTGAAAATACATACACAAATCAGGTCTGTGCAAGGCAGTGTTGTTTGCCATTCTGCTTCATGACAACTGAAAGACCTCACCCTTTTGAGAGAACATACCGCGACTGACAGCATTCAAGAAGTGCAAGCAGTATTGAATATCCTCCTGCTCCTGAGGGGGTTCTCACTCTACTTTCCATCACCAAGGAAGAGGCACTAAACCACAGAGATGCAATTACAGTGGTTCATTCTTACTGTGTTCATGTATACTTCATTTCTAAAACAAAAATTTAAACTGTTGCAGCTAAAAGAAAATGATATGTTGCATTCCCCTCACTAGTTCAAAAAAAATGAATGAATTTCAGGAACATGGGAGATACGGTATGACCTTTTTTCATTCAGAGGAAGAAACCAAACCCAGAAGGACACGTGTGCTGCAGTGTTGCTGAGGAGAGAGTCTAGATGATACATATAAAGTATCATCTTGTTTTCCACATTTCAGAGTATTTGCAATGGGCACGTCTGTGGGGAACAGATAGGCTTCTCCAAATTCCACGCAGATCTCCCTTATTCCTTTTGTTGCTATAGACCAGTGGAGCCTGGGAGATTCACTTCAAGTTGCCAGCTGTGAGTAGCAGGAACTGTCAGCATAAAAAAATCCTGACAGGCAACATAAAAACCATATAGACATGGAGACTCAATCTTTGATCTCATTACGGTTTAATTATCTATCTGTAAGATAACTAGTTCTCAACTTTAGGACTGATCAGTGGAAAAATTTTTTGTTAAAGACAATGAGAAACAGAGAGGTAGCCTTATACTTACACAAATACTTATATTTCTACAGATGTCTTTTCAAATGGAATTGTGCTTGGAGTACTACGAAGACAACAATAGCTTTTATGGCAGCTGGAAATTCCTCAAATAGCACTTAGGACTTTCAGAATCAGCAAAAGTTCTCTTCAGACACTGCAGATAAAAGCCTGGCTCCTGGAATTCAGTGGGAGTTTCATCATCAGTTTCAGTGGAGTCTGGATTTCAACACACAAGTATGAAGTCATAGAAATCAGAGATGGAAAAAGCTGTTTAATCATTCAGGCCAGACTGAAAACCTTTATTTTTCTTTTTAAATATAGACTTTTTTTTTTTTTTTCCCTAAGGACTTCTTTGGCATCTGCGAACATTTTGCAGACTCTTTTGTTCTGAGATGTTCCTTTCCTTCCTTCCTAAACATCTCAGACTCCTCATTTAGCTGGGGAGATGAGGAGCAGGGCCAGCAGCTTGAACCTCCTGATACTCCTGACTGATGGGTCCATCCCATTTCTCCCTTCCGTACTTTGCCATCCTCAATGCCCTCTTGTGCTCCCAGAAAGATGGGAATGATCTTCTCTCTCCTCACTTCACCTGTAGGACACATTGGTGCTGTAATGTGCACATGAAAATCACTGCCAACTACTGGATAACTCACAGCAGCCCACAAAAGCCCAGATTTGGCCACTATGACTTTAATCTATTTTGTGTCAGTTCAGCCTCATATTCTACAATGGAACTCCTCCATCCTTCATAGGCTTTATGCAGTTAATTTTTTACATGGTCTGAAAAAATCTCTATTAAGTCATAGCCTAACCTTAACAATCAGGATGAAAAAGCAAGGGAAAAATCAAAGTGGTGTTCTCCAAGTGGGAGGAAGACAACATCTACTTATAAAATGTTGTTTGAAAGCTTAGCAGATTTGGTCTACATAATTTAAACCAATAGCTTCAATCAGGCAGCTTTCCTAAAAGGGAAGGATAAGTCAGGGAGTCAGCAAACATGAGAGCTAGGACATCTTTGTTCAGATCTTGGTAACTTTTTGGAAAGCAGGAATCTAATGGAGCTTCACAGGAGAGTTTGTGAAGAGAGTTGAGCAGGTGCATTTGTGAGCTTAGAGGTGGAGCACAGTGCTAGATATCTGAAGTTATTAAAGCACCTAAAGAAGCAGATTACCTGCAAGGGTATTTTCAGAAGTGTAGGGGCCTCACACCTTTTGGTCACAACAATCTGGGAATCTGTGAGAGACCTGTGTGTCTGTCTGCTGCATAATGCCTTTGATGGTCAGGCTTGAAGGCACTGAGGAAAATGCCTGTAAGTAATGAGCTGCTTCTCTTTTATGCTGGTTGAGAGTTCACTGTTAGGAAACTTTAGGAAACTTTTTTTTTCCTTATACTTATTTTGTTTGTTCTTATTTCTACTTCATTATTTCTAGCTATATGTCTTAGCACAGTCTTCTTGACCCCTGGTGCTATATCACAAAATCTTCATAACATGTTGAAACATAAGATAGATGCAGGGTGAATGGTGAAAGGGGACTTCCAGGAGTGTGTGCTAGCACAGGAGGTGGCAGTGGCTTCTTGTGCTGGTTTTGGCTGGGATAGTGTTAATTTTTTTTTGATATGTGCCAGTATGGGGCTATGTTTTGGATTTGTGCTGGAAATAATGTAGATAGTACAGGGATGTTTTAATTATTGCTGAGCAGGGCTTACAAGAGTCAAGGTCTTTTGTGCTTGTCACCCCAACTCACCAGTGAATAGACTGGAGGTACACAAGAGGTTGGGAGGGGTCACAGCTGGAACGGCTGACCCCAGCTGACTGAACGGATATTCTGTACCATATCATGTCACGCTCAGCAATAAAACTAGGGATAATTTTGGCAGGAGGGCTGCTGCTCAGTGCCTGGTGCATCAGTCTGTTGATGAGGAGCAATTGTTTTCATTTGCAATAATTGTCTTTCTCAGATTTTATTTATCCCTCTTTTTATTTTCCTTTTCTTTACAATTTTTTACTATTATTACTACAATAACCATCATCATCATATCTTATTTCAGTTATTAAACTGTCTTTATCTCAACCCACAGGTTCTCTCACTTTTGCCTTTCTAATTCTCTTCCCCTCATTCCACTGTGGGGGAGTGAGTGCCTGTGTGGTGGTCCATTGCTGACTGGGGTTAAACCATGACCCTCCTACAGGGCCTCATGGCTGCATCACAGTGCAGGTGGGATGCTGGTACCCTCTAGTCTCCTTTCTCCCCCATTCAGAGATTGGGTCGTCCCAGAAGTCTGCAGACAAGCTCAGTCTTATTGCCAGTCAGCTGATGTAGACAAAACTGTGCAACCCAAGTGCATCAGGAAAATTTCTTTTTCTTTCTTTGTACTTGTGATTCTGAAGAACATGAAGAAGGGCTTGTGTCACAGTTTAGCCAGGCTGTGCAAATGTGTTAGCACTTCTAATTTTACCTCACAGGTAAATCCCTCTTTCTTCTGTTTTTAAGTTTGACTGTATTTCATTAGCCCTGTGGGTTAGTATGCAAAGTGTGTGCAATATCTACAATACGGAAGTTTACATGGGGACTAGTTCCCTATTTTCTCTTTATTGTCAATGTAGAAAAGAAATTTTAGGTTGTGATTAACAGATTTACTTTAGAAATCTACTTCAGCAAGAGATGAGCAGTGCCATTTGGGAGCTTCCTCTTCTGACTGTCTAAAAGAAGAGCCTAAATGACCAGCTCAGGTGTACACATTTACACTACTGACTCACATATGAAGTGACAGGAAGCCCAACTGGGTACCTATTAAGACACCTATATGTATGGATGACATTTTCATTTGGAGGTTCTGATAGCAAGTCTTACAAATCTGGAATAAGCTGAAAACTAGAAATGGATTTCTGGATTCTAGACATTTGAATATGAAAATTGGGCCTTTCAAGTTTGCAGTGAAGAAAAATATTCATCGTCTCACCATATTCTAGTTCCTCTAAGACAGAACCTTATAGTTTTATCCTTACAAGTCTACATCCTATATCTACAGATCAAGACCTAAGGATCTGGTGATCTGGACAGCTGTAAAATCTTAGCTAGGGTATAGAATATGCAAACCATATGTTTGTCGTACCCATCAAATCCTGGAATTAGACTCATCTGTAAATCTGTGTTTTACCCACTGCCACATGGGAAGAGTATATTGTACAAAGTAGAGATGAAGATGCAGGTCTAGGCAGAGATGAATAGTACCTGGTAAGAGCACTTTACTTTGGAGAGGGAATATATTAGTAAGTATACTGCTTGCCCTTTATGTTAGATATGTGCAGTAGATTTTACATGCACTTATCTAAGGGCCCAAACTGCAGCCCAGTGTAAATCATTTCCCAGTTTTCCTCTCTTCTTATCAACAGTTGTATTCTGTGGAGCTTTATAGCTTAATGTTAGATGCTTGGAGAGACAGATCACATTCTCCCAATTTTCCTGCATGTGAAAAAAATAGCATGGCATTTAATTTAAGAACTACTTGTCAAGAACTGCATAGCAAATCACACATGATCTCTCCCTTTTCCAGTTAAAAAGCCTACCTTTAAGAAATGTGGCAATAAGCAGAGGCACATGGGCTGTTTGGCAACCTGCCTGAAAATCTCTGCAGCCAATGAATAATGATTACACTACAGAGCATATGCCATCCAGAAATAGACGGTGCTGTCTCTTGAACCTTCTATTGTGTCTTTGTACACAACATGGTGGAGGTGAAAGTAGTTTTTCTTCTGGATGCAGTGAGGACTTCTATTTTCATTTAAATTATACAGAAAAGTGATTTTAATCTAAATTAGAAATGTGATTAAACAAAGCTCAACAATACATAATGTTAGTAAACTGTATTGTCCATTCTGCTTCAGATTTTTCCATATGAACGTTAAGTATTTGGTGCTTGTTGTGTAAAGGCAGAACAGTTCTAACAGAAAGTTCAACACTGATTGAGATAAATGTCTGGCATCCCAAAACAAGTGTTTCAGACAAGTTACTAAACACAGAGAGCTGTCAGGGGAGGCCAAACCATTGCAAGTTCCCCTTCTCCACCCACAACAGGAAAAGTATTTTCATTCTCATCAGTGACTTATCTGGTAAATCAAAAGTCCACTTTTCTTTATAGGCAGAGGCATCCAGAGAAAGTGCTTAAGGGTCATGAGGAACAAAAATGCCTCTAGAAGGCTGGGTGTAAAAGCAACTGTTATGAATCAGACAGAATGAAGATTTGGTTTTTTGCTTTTCTTGAAGCTACAGTGCATCTCTGTTAGAAATTAATAGGCACTCAGCACCTTGACATTGGTAGTACTCTTTCATCAAACCAGATCCACTGGTATTCCCTACAAGTACACAAACACTGGACAGTGGCACTTCTTCTCCTCTTCTATGTTTCAGTGACTTGAGTAGAAGTTACAGGGGTTTCCTTTGACTCCTGAGCAAGGAAAATTATCATTATTCCCAATTCTTAGGACTTCCAAAGTAACATGATGTTATCACCTAAACAGGAATTCAGGAAATTTACGTATGAGCAGATTATTCCAATCTATGTTTGTGTTTGACAACAAAGCAGAATTTTAGAAGTAAAAGACTGCATATTGGGAACTTGTCAGTACTGGAGTAGCATTAATAGGAATGCCAGCTCAACTTTCTCATATGTTTCTAAATGGTTTGATTTAAAAACTTCTGGATTTAGAATACAAAACTGAACAAAACACATATAAAAAAGAAAATGGCTAAACTAGGAAACCATTTCAGAAATTGTGGAGTTGGTGGATTTAGTTTTTCCTGGAAATCCTGAAGACAAAAAATTAATACAGCTTGTGGGCAAGCCTTCATTTTTGCTTGCTTTTTGATGCCTTAGGAAGTATGCTAATTTTACTCAGATCATCAGAACTTGAAAAGTTGTACAAAAGTGAAAAGAATGATCTCTGCTGTGCTGTGATACTTATTAGGGTATGAAAGTGCAACTAGTTATGCATTAACTACATCTTCTTTGTCACTGGCTACACAAAGGCCAAAATATATAAAATTATACATAGCTGTAGGTATTGGCTGGATCAAAGTCACATATGAAGTAACCAGACAGCTCTGGAATCATGGATCCAAAACTTAGATTATTTACATTATCTTCTTCTTATTTTTGTTTTCTTTTATATAAAAAAGATTCCCCTGATCATTGAGGGCTGAATGTCTAGCCATTAAGAAATTACTGGGGTTTTGTAAGTCTATAAACAGAACTATGTATTTCTTTATTTTTTATAAATATCAAAGAAAGTGAAATGATAGCTGTAATTTTAATACACAATGTGAAATTTGTCCTCTAATATGCAAACTATTGCTAAAGTGGAAGAATATTTAAAATGTTAAGACTGTGTATAGTTTTATGATTCTTTTCCTCATAAGGAAAGTTACTCATTGCAATTGTTTCCTCTCAACATCATTCTCTTATTATATATCAACCTTGGTTCAAGTATCTTGATACTACTATCACACATCAAACCAATCATTACTTGGCAACAGGCAAGGGCAAACAGATAGGCTTACAGTTTGCTTTTATAATTAGCTACTGTGTCAGTGTGAAAGCTAGGAAAAAGTCTTAGGATATGTGGCCAAGGTACATGACCATGAAGTGCCATGCAAGGCTACCTGCTGGCCTCATTTGCAGCACTGACTGTCACAAACAAATAGGTATGTAGCACTGTTTAGTCTCAGGCAGGGCAAGGACAGTTTCGATCATTAAAATGTCTCATTATGAAGCTACATCTAGAAATTTATGTGGAGATGGACCATGATAGGTCATCACAGATACCTGGAATCATCCCACCTCATTTCAGGTCCTTGACAGTGGTGCTTAAGTTATGGGCAGAGACTTGCTAAATTTCTTCTGCTTTCAGTGGAGAGGAACACTCCCAGAGGCAGATGCCTAAAGTTAGGGGAGATGAGTGAAAGCACAACTGTTTGTGCACGTAGGGAAGGTAGCATGTGTTACCTTCACAGCTTTCTACATGTATTTCTGTACAAGGTTAGCTTACATAAGGTGTAAATGAGCCATAGCTGCTACAATTCAGACTTCCCCTGCCCCTCATAATGAGTAGATGCTATCTGTGGTAGGCATACTTCAGAGTTTATCGGTTACGTGAGAACCATGTTCTTAAAGTACTTGCCTTTGTAGGCTGAAAATCATACAAGAGCACTCTTCATATATTATAACATGGTAAAAGGAAATGTCTGGACGTAGGGAAGAGCCATGACAGTACTGGATGCAACTATAGTGGGAGCAAATAAACTGATCAATGGTGTGACTGCTACCCCAGGAAACACCACTCAGGGTGCTGGTGCAAGAGGAACTTTAGGATCTCCTTAGGGCCCTACCAGATCTCCCAGGAAATTTACCACTAAATCAGACATTTGCTTAAGCTATGTGAAGCTACACTGCAGTTTTGACAATACTTATGTCACATTCTGTTTGGTAGAGGCATATGCTACACCTGACTGTGTTGTCTTCTTACACCTTGCAACAGCATAGGAGGTAATGCAAACACATTTAGACTCTATATTGTGTAGATGTTTGTACGTATACACATGCAAAAACTGTTTGCTGGGTTTTATATATTTCTGTGGGTTGAAACTATGTGTTAAATGCAATTGTTCTCATCTGACAGAGGTTTAGTACTCTCTTGGGCTATGTGGTTGATACAACAGGACACGCAAGAAAACTGGGACCACATTGTCCAACTTCTAGAGAAATAAGTAGGTTAGTTTTGTATTTTGGATACACTTCAACAAAGTGATTATGGATCTGTTTAACTCTGAACGTGTACTTCAAAACGTTTAAAGACTTTTCTTTGTTAGGCTCTTGTTTATGCCTTTGTTCTTTACCGTGAATACGTCCAGTCAACATTACCCTAATGACAGAAGCTCTCTGTGTAATGTGTGGATTTGTTTTCTTGAAAATGTAATGAATTTGACAAACTTTCAATAAAACAAAGAAGCATTCTGCAAACCGTCTTCATGCTTGACAGCTCTGCCCCAGGGACAGGACCACTGGGTCCCCGGCCTTTGGCAATGAGTTTTGTCTGAGAAAAGTGAACCATCAGAACTTCCTGTCATGAAAAGTGTTGATTTCTCTAAATAGCAACAGGATAGAGGAAGAGATTATTTCAGCTTAACCATTATGTGGCCAAATATGGACCAAACACTAAAGGAAATCTTGCCCCCTTACCCACATGATATTTTCCTAATTTGCTCTATCTGCAAATATTTTCAGAATAACTCCAGATTAATAGCTTAAAATTTCAGAACATTCACTCAGTCATTTTGATTCACAGCATGATGGAGATAAGGGGTTAGGTGTTTAAATGCTTTAGTGATAACGGGAGGGGTGCACGGCATCCAGATCTATTTCACTGAGTATAACAGAAAGCATAATATTTACCTCGAGCCCAGAAAAGATCTATAAATACTGGGCTATTATGTGTCAAAGTAGATACTTCTGTGTTGCAAGTTGATTCATATTACCAGGCTATTTCTCTAACCAGACAGTTGTTGTTCTCTATCTTTTGTTTGTCTGATCTGAAACATCCATAGCTTGTGAGCATGGATTTATCACAGAAGTGAGAGGAGAGAGTTTCAGTTTCCTGAGTCATCAGCCTATATTACATGAGGCATCTGTGGACACATGGCTGTGCAGCCCCCCCATCTCAAGTCAGATTAGGGCTTCAGCTACCACTGCTCTCAGTCCTTAATACATCACTGTCTTAAAAGCATTATCCCCTCAAAAGCCTCACTGCTGCTGTCTCTGTAAGATACAAATAATAAGACAAAGAAAACTGCCAGCTAGTTTCTGTACGTTCTTTTATCCCTCCCTGCTAAAGAGATTTGTGCAGTTTTAAAGTGTTATGAAAAGTTCCGCTTGCAAACATACTGTCTTTTCTAATATTTATGGCAGCATAAAATATCCTGGAAATGAGGGTACTAAGAGTGTGATGTGAATTGGTTGAATTTAGAACACTGAAAATTTGGCCTCAAAAATGTGTGGTCAAGCTGCTATGAAGAATGCACCTCTTCAGAAGCTGGTATGGTCCCTATTCCCATAGTACAGAACCACCACAGACATCAATGTTTCTATCTGTAAAGTATACTAGAAGAGAAAATGACATAATTCCTATTTATACTTGAAGAACCAAGGATATGAACAGTTGTGCTTTTACTTAACTAGACAGAGAAGTTTATCAGTTTGCTGCCCTGTCAGTTTGTTACCACGAGCACACCAGAGATTATTACCACATCCCTTGCTGAGCTGACATGACTATTCATATGAGCTGTCAGAGCCTGCTCAGCACTGCTAACTTAGATCTTATTTGTAGTTTTCAAACCACACTCACAAGTGTGCAGAGGCACATCTGTCCATCCTCTGAGGTAACCAGCAGTGACTGCGTCTTTAAAACAGGGAGGCGAGGTGGGTGCAGCTCATGTAATGTCATGAGGAGGACAGTGCTGTGCAAGAGAGAACACTCTCCATTCTACCCCCATCTCTGCCCATGTCTCTGAAGATGGAGGGATTTTCTCCAGGCTATGCAACTGGAATATTGAAGAGTCTGGGATTTATGTCCAGGTCTCTTGAGCTTTAGGTTAATGTCTTCAAATCTAGGCACCTCAAGCAGAAATAAAGGAAAAGAAAGAAGATGATTTATGGATAAATTCATCAGTAATAATACTTTGCTGGATATGAAATCAGGTAATGTTCTCTATTAAAACCTCAGCAAGGAAAGAGTATTAAACAGATTGTCTAGAAGAAGATTTAGTTCAGAATAAGTTGAATGCAAATTCTGTTATACCTGGGATAAATTTAACCTCTAGTATTCTTTTTCACTTCACACACTTCACCATAGTTATGACATATGGACATACGAGGTAACAGAAATGTGGCAAAATAGATGGGACTTTTAGAAGGTAAGATGCTGCCCGTATCTTTGTTTGAACAGAACTGGTCTATAACACATTCTTCAGTGCATGGCAGTCATGGGCTATTCTAAATCGTCCAGATTTACATAAAATGGCAAACAGATGCAGTAGAAGGGGAAAACTTAAAAAAGAAAAAAAAATCAAACTCAACAATTTACAATAATGTTGAGTGAAGTAAATGAAAAGAACAGATGTTACTTGAAATTCACAAGCACGAGTCAGTGTTTCAGAGAGTAAGGAAGTTTACCACTTAAGGATTGTGTTGGAATTCGGGAGCCAAGGAACAGCAAGCAGAAGAAATGCTGTATTACATTTTGGTGAGGCTATATGCCTGGATTCATAGATGGCAATTCCTACATACTGATTAAATGTTCTTTAAAATGTTACAGGCTGTATAGGACATCCAGAGTAATTTTCTGTGGTCAGAGGCAAACAGCACAACTAGTTTGCTGGCACTTCAGATTTTCTGCATCTTATTTTACATTTTTTAGATTCACTGTACTATATAAAAATGTGATAGTTTGCATATAGGGAGTTGTGGTTTTGTTCAGATCTGTGGTTTTTGCATCCTGGAAGTCTTGTTTTGAGAGCAAATCTGGTCATTCCAAATTGATTACACAAAAGCTATAGAGTAGGCTATAATTTCCATGGTGTGTGTAATATGTGGTGTAGCTGATTGGGCCTTCAGAAATTGTGGTAGACCCTCCAGCTTGCTAACTTCTTAACTCAGCAGATCACAAACCTTTATATATATATATATATATATATGTCCCATAACAAGGATGGTGATATTATTACTGTAGGTCTAATTAGATACCCTTTAATGTTGCTTTCAGTCAAAAATCCCAGAGATGCATTTCATCTGGAGTTGGTTCTTATCCAGATTTCTTAAAAAAATAAAAAAAGAAAAAAGGAAAAACCATATTTATTTTGTAGTTCTGCCATGATTTAAAAAATATCACAAAATACTTGTAAGAGATTGCAGACTGGAGAGAATGAAAATAAAACCTCCCCAGGAAAAGGAAACTTACACCGAGTTACAAAAAAACCCCTCTGCATGAGTAATTGGATCTCAAAATGTAACGAAATGTTGGCTGAATGCTGTGCTGCATACCGAATACTCCCTTTAACAAGCTGAAATCTGAAAACAGTGGAAACACAGGTCAGAGTTTCTGCTCAGAAATATAAGAACAAGTAGCTGTATTAGAAATAGGTTTCCCATTCATAAATATCTTTATGACAGGCATTATTTTGAAGAGATCATTTTCATGAACAAGTGGAATCAGAAAGGAAAAAAAAACATGAAGTAAAAACCTACCAGGTCTTGAGGGAAGTGAGACATCCCATTAGGAGAATGACATTTTTCCTCCTGAGACAGTGTTGTCACTTGTCAGAAATTAAGAAGAGAGAGAGGAAGTAGAAAATGTAATTTATACTCTGGCAATAAACTTGAGTTGGAGAATTTTTGACGGAAATATCAGGTCTCATAAAAATAAAATAAAATAATGGGTGAGTTTCTTTACAGTCACTGGATCTATTAATAACACAGACTCACGTTGTCACCACTCTGAAAAAAAGAAAGTCAAAGATGAGCTATTATATTAATACATTTGCAAGAGATCTACCTCTTCTTTCTCTGTCTCCCGCTCTGGAGTTACCCATGTAGTGTGGGACTAGAGAGGACCAGGCAGAAAGTGAAGCTGGACAAGATTGTTGTGGCTCAGACCTTCCTTATCAGCAGAAAAACCACTGGAAGTCTAACAAAATGTGATTGTTACTTGACTAACCTTGACACAACAGTGGGATGCTGAGAAAAAGACAAGGTTTTTAAATCTCAGTTCTGCAAGCGAGGAGCAGAAGCATGACACACAGTCGCAGGGGAGGACTGTCCTATGCATTCTGCTCAGTAGTCACTTCCACCCCTATGTCCCAGCTTGCAAAATACCACACCAGTTCTATGGGACTTCACTGTTCTCTCCTTCAGTGTCTTTTGCTGATGCCTGGAGATAAAACATAAGGAGAAACAACTACTTTAGGCCCAAATGTGCTTTATAAAGTCCTAAACTCCACTTAGGTCTCAAGCTTCACTGTATTAATAGGATGTTATTTACAACTTGAACTGTATTTTCAAAATTGAGGCAAACACCAAGACAAAGGCATTTGAGTTTCTCCTCATCATTATCCCCATGACAAGCTGAGGGACATAATCGCAAAAATCCCAGGAAGAGGAATCTTACCAGACTGCTTCTGTGAGTGTGGCAGATTACATCTCTTCAACTAAAGTGAGTGGATCTCCTCTGAATTTTGCTGGCTGGCTTTGCGACACCTGTGTTTCTTTTCCACAAGGAAGGAAAGTAAGTGAACCTCTTCCTGCACAATGAAAGCCCCATTTATCAGAAATTGCCTTTGCATTGATAATTTCTAATTTATACTTGCTACAACCAAGAGAGGTCAGATCTCTAAGTATTGTCAGACACTCAGGACTCAGTTCTCGTAAACACAGGAGAGTATCCCCTCATCCTCACCTTCCGCCCTTATCATACAATGGTTTGGGTTAGAAGGAACCTTTAAAGGTCATCTAGTCCAACCCCCTTGCAATGAGCAGGGACATCTTCAACTAGATCAGGTTGCTCAGAGCCTCATCCAGCCTGGCCTGGAATGTTTCCAGGGATGGGGCATCTGCCACCTCTCTGGGCAACCTGTGCCAGTGTTTCACCATCTTCATTGCAAAAATTATTTTCTTTACATCTAGTCTAAATCTCCCTTCTTTTAGTTTAACCATTGTGCCTTGTCCTGTTGAAACAGGCCCTGCTAAAAAGTTTGTTCCCATCTTTATTTTAAGTCTCCTTAAATACTGAAAGGTTGCAATAAGGTCTCCCAGAGCCTTCTCTTCTCCAGGCTGAATGACCCCAACTCGCTCAAGTTTTCTTCATAGGTGAGGTGTTCCATCCCTGTGATCTTTTTTGTGGCCTTTCTCTGGGCCCTCTACAACATGTCTATGTCTTTCCTGTGCTGAGGACTCCAGAGCTAGATGCAGTACTAAAGATATCCAAGTTTTTGGTCCAGAAATGTATGATTCTCTTGGAGGTCCTATTTGTATCTGCTGGTCCAGTGTGGTAGATACCCTCTCTCAGATATTGTAAGGTATCTGGAGTATCTGTGTAGGAGCAACTGAATCAAACCCATGAAGATATTTGTCACAGGATTTTCAAAAATGTTTTGTTACTTGTCTCCCACTGAAAGTCACTGAAGTTGTATTTGAATCATGACCATCGTTAGCAAGCTAAATAGCTGGCCTGAAGTACTCTAACCTGTCACTGTGCAGCTGTTGAATATCTAGCATAATTGCTGGTGTACGTGTACTAGTTAATTTGCAAGACACCAGGAAAAGTGTAGAAATGTATGTATGGGCAGGATAAAACACAGAAATTTAAAATCGGCATACAACTGAGTATGATTAGAAGCACTATATAAAACCATTATAAATATTCACGAGTAGTATCAACCTGTAATCACAAAAATATAGAATTATATATAAGCATGTCCATATTTCAAGTAAAAAATGTTATGTACCTGAAAGTTGCAAACATATTTTAACAATGTACTTGAAACACAAGTCATATTTTCTCTGTTTTTAATCTGTTTACACTGGCATTTATCTTTTCCCACAACTGATGTAAAATTATCTTGTCTTTGTCTGTTTCTAGAATAATAATCTGGGTTTGTTGTCCACATTCTACTCCAATATCTTCCATGACAGTCTCATGTTTCATAATTCTGATTTTCAAAAGGTGATAGTGACACAAGGGAAAAAATAAAGCACAGCACCAAGCAGCAGATCAAAGAGCATAGGAATTTTCCACATCTCAGTATTTCTTCCTAGTCTAGCTGTGGATTATTCCTTGCCTGTCCTTTCCTGTCTATATTTGATAAATCAAAGAGAGAGAAAGAATAAATTCCCAGGGCACCATCAGTTAGTGGCATTAGCTCTACTTAGTGGCACTGAACAGAGCAAGAAGGTCTCCTCAGTACTTTCTCTATCCCTTTTCCTCTGGAATTTCTCTCCATTCAATAACAGGGAGAGATAATGCCTGGTAGGTGCAGAGGCCATCCTTCAGCAGGAACAAAATTATGACCTGTTAAGACTTCTTGATGAGCTGTGGCACTCATGATAAAGAGCTAAGGGGTGCCTCCAGCTGCCTCGTCTTTTCCCCTTGCATGTCCTCCACAGATTTATGACCTTTCCTGGTATCATGCATTGCTTCTGTGTCCCATCGAGGACCTGCGGCTTTTCTCTCTAGACACTGAGCCTGTAGCTCTGGAAAGTTTCTTCTCTGCCTTTTGTCATTGATGCAAGCTTCCCTTGCATAAGATGGGATGATCCCTTGAAGGTACAGGAACCTTTTGAATAGGTTGAATGAAGAAAGTGCATTCCTCTGTATGGCCCTGGCTTTCTGCTGCCCTGTCCTGCTCTGCCCAGCTCAGCCCCAGAGATGCTGAGCTTTTGGGGAGTGCAGGCTGGACTTTGGCTCCCTGGAAATGCACATAAATCATTGTTGATACAAGGAAACAAACAGTGCTCCACAAAAATTCTTGCAAATATTTTCCCCCTAGGATAATGGAGTCATTTATGCTGTAGGGATAATGTGAAGTAAGCAGACAAATTCTGTCACTCTAACAGATCCCTGCATGAATGAGAGACATGTTTTGTTTCTTCACTTTAGCCCTTTAACTCAGATTTCACCTCAGTTATGGTTAACAGATTGTACAGCATGTTGGAAAGCAAGGGCAAACCTACGTAACCGTATTTCCTGCCATCAGACTCTGCTAAATCAGTTTCCCTCAGATAAGGATGCCTGGACAGATGAAAGAATATCTGGGAGTTTTCTCCTCTGTAACAGGCAGAGGACATTCTCATTCAAGTGAGACCAGGTTCCTCACTGGCATAAAGTCACTGACTTCACTGGAACTCTGTCAGTGTAACACAGCTGAAGAGCTGATCCAAAACACAGTCACACATCCAAACCAATAAATATTTTTTACTGTTTGTACCTAGGGAGTGAAACTGAGGGGAGAGAGGACTAGCTGTGCTCCAGGCATTGAATGTATGGATATGTAGGAGTTGTTATTAAGCATCTGCACCTTTGGGGCTGTGAATAGGGTCTCGTTCACCTCTGGATTTTGTTCTTCTCCCTTTTCTCCTCCCCCCACCCCAACATGTTTGGCATTTGGAAGTTTTGAAGTAATTTCCTCCCTCGGCCTCACCTGGTATCTCAGCTGTCCCAGAATCTCCTCCTGACCTCAGTGTTGTGTTTTCATTTAAAGTCAGGGATGTCTATAAATGTCAGCAGTACAGGGCAATTAGAAGTTTGAAAAGGGCTGTAACATAAACCAGCATTATAGTGAAATGGATACCACCTTAAGCTGCCTGAAATTCACTTGCTGTTGGAAAGACAATATCCTGCCATTCTCCCATGGTGGCCTTCAACTGAACATACTTGGCTGAGGGTTGACCCATTATTAGGGTAAGTCTCTGCATGGCTTGAAAAAATGAAGAAACACAGGGATAGAGAAGCCAGCAAATTGGGCTGGTAGTTAGCCAGCTCTGGGCAGAAATGTGACACTGGATTAGGCCTTAATAGCTGTCTGTGGTGCTATCTGTGAAATCCAATGCTCACCTTGTTTCCCTGCATTGGAGGGCAGAAGCATGTGGGTAGATGCTAAATGAAATCCTCTCCCTCCATTTTTTTTTTTTTTTGACTGATAGCCTCTGAAACATACCTCCTGTACCTCTAAAAATAAACATTCATTGCAATAACAATTCAGTTGGTTAACAAGGTCCCTTTTTTTCATATGTCAACACACTACGTTAATTTATGTTTCTGAGCAACTCTGTCCTTGTCCCTCCAGTGCACATGTGTTGCTTTCCCTCCCTGCTCTAAGTTTCTATATTTGAACTCTACTTCTGCCTTCACACTAGCTCCATCAAAGCCATTCAAACACCTTCAAAATGCAACATTCTCCCTTCTGGTGAAGGGGAAAGAAAGGAATTTTCTGCACAAAATGTGTTCTGGATTCAACAACACAATCTTTCCTTTTTCCATCATGCAACCTATTGCAAAAGCAATATGGTAGCATATTCTGAGCATCTAGGAGTAGGTGCTAAAACCAAGCAGGACAATAAAAAGAAAGACAAAAGCTCCAAAGTGATCTATTCTATAGTTTTCCAAATAAATACATATATACTGCCTAATGGATATGGGTATTCTTCTGTGGTACCTTGGCTTTTCTCAAAGATCCCATACTGCATATTCACCTTAACACATTTAATTCTAAATCAGACTGGGATGTCCTGATGCCAAACCCTGAAAAGGTTTGCAGCAGACTTTGAGTCAGGAAGGGTTTTTGAAAGGATGCTTTAGCAAAGTGGTAGATTTCGGCATGGCCACCATACCCCACCAGTGACTGTCTTGAGTTGGCTGTTGCACATCATGCCATACTGTCCCAGGACTGTCCCTGGTGTGTGTATGGTTTTATGCTGCCAAGATGTGTACACTGAAAAAAAAAGAAAGTACAATGATACATTACAAAGGTTGGTTTCAGAGCATGTGTTAAAACTCCCTAGTCAGTATGATACCATTGTAACATCTGTAATAAAACCAGTCGTCTACAAGAGATTCACAAACACGTCATGGCCTGTGAAAATATCAGGGGTGTCAAGGGAAAACCAAAATATGAGGTTGACACTGAAAAAAATTGTAATTTACTACACAATGATTGGTGCAAGTTCTTGTTTCAAGCAGGATTCACTCCCTAAAAGCAAAACTTTGGGGCTCTTTAGGGTACAATATGGCTGTTCCAGTACATTTAGAGTCAACCTGAGATGTTTTGCAAGCAGCATGGTGCTCAAACTTTATCTCTGACCTTAGCAGTCCTGTTATGAAACTTAAAATATACATCATCTCAAGCAAATATGTTGCTTACACAGAGTGCATGTCTGCACAGCAGCATACTGTTATGCTCCTCATTTACACAAGGGTCAAATCCACCTTTGGGAAAGAGACTGAGATGCGAAAAGACTATTAAGTGTGTCTAAAAATCTCTACATGTTGTCAGCTGAAAAGAGAGAGGTGTATGAGGTCTGGAACAGGAAAAGCTTAGCACAAAGAGGAATACAAGCCTTTATTATATTTTATTTTTCAGATATAAAGTACAGGTAAGCCCTTTTGTTATTTTTATGGACTCTTGAAAGTTGTCTAACCCACCCACTCCAATCTCTAGCCTCCATAGTACCTGGCATATATCTCCCACTGTCACGGTTTTTTGTTATGAGGGAAGATGGGAACCATGTTGTTACTGACTGCAAACTCTTTTTAATGTTTTGATATACAGCCATCCAAGAGTTCACTCTATGACTCTGTAAAGAGCCACATCTCCTAAATATGTAGACCTTCATTGTTCGCAGACCTTTATAAATGAGTTTCAGAGGTTAGATACCAAAAACTGAATGATCCTCATGCTGTGAGTTAGGTTCTTCAGGGAACATAACCTTGCCAAAATCCTACTCTGATGCTAGTTCTAGATGTAACTCCTTTCTGAATCCGTTCAGCAGGATACCTCAAGGGAAGGATATTTGCTGCATGTAATCAAACTGAAAACATAGAGAAATAACTCCTTTTTATATGGGCTCAGGAGAACCCTATCCAGCTGTGTGTCCAAACATGGGCCCATGGAACCTGGATGCTCAGTTTAGTACAGCTCCCAACTCCCACACACCAGTTCAAGAGCTGCCAATATCATGTGAAACACAGAGTTTTCCATATTACAGAGCCAAATACTATGTTCTATATGAAAAAAAGAAAAAGAGACATGGCTTTTGCCACATTTTGCAGCAACCACTTTCCCAGGTGCCCAGAAAGTGGAGTCGTGGAAAGGGACTACAGAGCATACAGAGACTTTCTAGAGGGGTAGCATAATGTCATGCTGAACAAAGCCCAAAAAACTCACTCCAAGAAAGAGATGTGAAGAAGAACTGATTCCTGCCACCACCCTGCCCACAGTTTCCAAGGTCTTGCAGACTTGTCTGGTTCCCACCAGCATGCATTCTATTTGGCTCCTGGTGCTCGGCCCAGAGGTTGCTTCTGAGGAATGGAGGGCAGACAGTGACTCAACATGTTTACTTAATTTCTGTTGCTCTGCAGAACATATCAGAACTCATCAAAAGTCTTCGCTACCAGCATTACAGTCTCAGGGGCATTAGCTTGAAATTTAGCATGTGTTTTACTGCCTTCAGCTGCTGTAGGACAAGGACATAGTCAAATGCTTTCCAGAACAATGGCCTAATATGAAGGACAGTTTTAACTGATATAAATTAATGCACCTCTGAGGAATACTCATTTGCTCCTTTGATTTGACTAAGTTTAGTCTCTTTGTTGGGACAAAGAGATTCAACCATTGGGGCAACTTCTGTCCTCAGATATACCAGTGAAAAACTCAGCAAAAAGTAGTCATTTCAGCCTTACATGGGCATCACTGAGAAAAGGTTTCAGCTACAACTTACAGCATTTCTCACAACACCAGCTGTGCATTAGCCACAAAACCATCTCAGAGATGCTTGGGTTTGTTTCAGTGGTAGATGAAAACAGGTAATCCCTTCTACAGAGATGATTGTGTGGGAGGGTTTTTTCCCTTTCCATGGGAAAACCTCCATAGGGCTCTAAACCATCTTCTTACTTGGGACTCTGATTCTAATCCTTCCTACATGACTTTATACCACAGTGAGTACAAGCCAAGCCCAAATCCGTATATAGCAAGCCACAAGATTGTACAGCAGAACACCACCAGTTTGCAGGCCAAACGTACCAAAATGTGGGATGCCCATAGACCCCCTGATTACCTTCTGAAATGAACAACATGACTGGCAAGAGAAGGGGCTGCAGCACATGGCACTGTGCAGGGGGAAAATGTTGAGAGTACTTCAGCCTTCTCCGGGGAATATTTCCAGATGCTCCTAAGGAAAATTGGGCTGAATTTCCTGGGAGCTCAAGTCAATTTGAGCTCTACTGAAGTCAGTGAGGCTCTGACAGGATATATCAGCATAAAATGTGGGTCATGGTACCCCAAAATGTATAAAAGTATTTTCTTGGCTTGTGGTTAAAAATGACACAAATATGGAAAATCACAGCCATTTCAGTTATGATCTTGTTTCTGTAAATGCTGCATGGCCATTATCCAAGTCCTCTATTCATAGCAACTGACTGTTAATACACAAGAAACAGAAGAATTATTACTGGGTTTACAATCATATATGTCATGGAGGTAAGGCATCTATGAGATCTATGTCTGTATCACTAAACCAGAGTACCAAAGATGTGGGACAATGTAGTTACAGAAAAGTGCATAACAGTGACATAAACACTGATACTTTTGTTCAAAGAAATGGAGATGCTATATTTGAACATGCTATGTGGAAACAAAGCAAATAAATAAATACCTTTAAACAAATTCTTGACTTCTACATTTTTAAACTGAAGAGTTTGCATTAACAACTTATACACATTGTCTCTGGTACATTTTAAAAAGACAAATAATAAGACAAGGTGATATACATACTTTAATATATTCTCTTGGAAATCTGACTGCTAGTGGTCAAGAATGCAAGATAAAATGAATGAAAGTCTAACCTGGGAACCTTGAGTAAATTCCTTGCACACCACAGTGGCACTTTATTGCATAATTAAATTTATTGTAAAGGTACTTTATCTTCATTACACATGACAACTTTATTTTTTTTTTTTGCCCTGCAGTCTTCTCTTCAAGTCTTTAAATTCAGAAATTCTTGCTTCTCCAGATTTACGTGCACACGCAGTTTAAAGAATTACAGAAGTGATTTATCTGGGAAGTGTCAGAGTATATTTTTGACTTATGTCTCAATCAGAGTTGTCAGGCAAGCACAGTTAATGCAATGTATTGCAGTCTGGCCTATTACTTACCGTCATGAATGTTAAATTCACTGTGTGCCATACTGTTTCTCTCTGCATGGCTACACAGCTACCCTGATTGCATCACCATAAAACAAAATAAGTCAGCTGTAATGGACTAGTACCAAATAGGCTTTAGCTATCACATACCAAAACAAACAGCACTAAATTTTAGAGCTGAACAGTGATTTCTCTTTGAAATCATCCATGTAGCATTCTAGCAGTATTCAGAAGGAACTCAATCCTGCATCCTGCTTAGTAAGACGTAGGAGAATGTGTAGGTCAGCTACTCTTGGTGAGTGAGGAAATTACACCAGGGCCAGAAGACTATAGGAAAATAAAGAAGGAATTGACCCTCTGGGATCCTGTTTGGTTCTTTAATGGAAGTGTTGGAGAGGAGGAAAGAGAAACAGAAGCAGAATGTGGGAGGGAAACTGATACCAAGAAGAAAGGCAGGTGCAAGTAAGCTGCAGCCAGAGCGGAGCCCACAGCTGTGCTCAGCAGAAGATAAAACACCAGGACACATCCCATATAGAGGTGAAGATGCCCACTATAGATGTCCTGATGAGAGGTGGGGAAAGGGATACAGACAGGCAGAGAGGCTGATATAGGCATCCAAGGGACCTGATCTAGGGAGAGGACAGTATAACATAATCCTGATCTTTTGGAGAGGACGTAGGAGCTGCAGACAGCAGCTGAAGGGAGGAATCCAAATTCAGAGCAGAGCAGGAGACGCAAAACAGCAGAATGGCATGTGTGAGGGGTAGACAGGGCAGAAAAGAAAGGAGTTAGCATCTGTGTTTGAAGGAGGTGACAAAGGAGGTGAAATGAAGTCTGGGACTGTGCTGGGGAGTGGGAAGGAGATTTGCTGGAGAATAGCCTGATAGTAGCACAGCAATGAGCCATGGGGAAGGGTAATGGCAGCAATGCACTGAGGGCTGAGGATCTTACAAGGCTGAGAGTTAAGGTGGGACAAGTAAGAAATGTGAAAAGTTTTTTGAAAAAACTGAACCTGAAAGCTCAATAACTTCTTGCAGAAGGACCTCATTGTGTTGTGCCACTCTGTGAGGAATGGGAAGGAATGTTGTTTAGGTCTGGCACAGGAAAAATAAGGGAGAACAGTATCTCCTCTTTCTTGTGACAGCTGTTTCTTGCTAAGACATAGAAATTTCCTTATTTCACTATTTTCAACCTGTAATATTACATGCTAGCCTGGCTTTCCCTGGCAAAGGTTCCAGTTTCAATCTTCAACAAACAGGTATGGCAGAGCCCACAGGTGATTCTTTTTTCCAGACTTTTTAATAAGTTTGCCTGGGGTCTTGCAGTCAAATAAAGGACACGCTCCATGGTCTGGAGACCTTATCTTCTAGGTGGGATTTGACTGGGTTTTGTGGTTTCAAGAGAGTCCTACCAGGGTCTGAACAGACATTCCTCCCAACCACCACACCACATTTTTCACAGTCTGCAGTTCTGTACCAGATTTGAAGTCTGATGTTTAGTTGTGAGTTTCTGGGTTTGGACCAGCACTGGGACATTTCTGGACCTGTTTGACAGATTGTTCTGTTCCTTTCTTTTGGCAAAGTCAGCATTGGGGAGCACAGTGATCAAACTGCCTGTGCCTGCGCTGTGACATCAAATTTTCCAGCTCGCTGAAATACTAAAAAAAGTTGCAGAGATGTTGAGGAGGAAGGGGCCCCTCAATTGCTTTCACCGTGCTTGGTATCCCACCGCCAGTGCTTGTGCTCTGGGAGGAGGAGAAAGGTTGCAGGCTGTGAAAATAAAAAACCCAAAAGAGCGAAAGCTGCTTAGACTGGATTCCTCTGCTCCATTTATGCCCCTTTCTGTCACATGGCATTCATAGGGGTCATGGCAACAATGGGGATTGTGGCAGAGAGCAGGAGTATCCCATTCCTCCTTCTACCACCTCCAAAAAGTAGTAAAATACATTAATGATTTAAGCAATGGACTCGGGGGTAGGATTGTAAATTACTGTTTATTAGAATTAGAATTGCTATAGATGGGATGGTAATGGTTTCTATTTCAAAGCACATTAAAACCTACAGCAGTGATGTCTGTGGCAGCCCAGACCTCAGGAAGCTCATGTTACCTTTATAACTACAGTCTTTCTTTTGCTTCCTTTTTTGTATGGCACATGTTTGACATTTTATTTTTATATTATGGTTCAGGGAGTCTTTTAGTGAAGCCTCATGGCTAATTCTGGAGGACTGAAGACATCCAAACATTACATACCTAACTGCGCCAACCACCTGCTACATCTCCATGACAGAAGCAGGGAGGTGATATCAGTCTGGATTTACTATTTGCCTTTTGTAAGCAGCATGTGGGAATCTGAAGAAACACCCATACGGCTCATGTGTGCATGACATATCAGCAGCCTCTCCTGGGAACAAATGTCAGCTCTGTTTACGAATGTAGGTTCAAATGTTGGTTATAATAGCACGGTTGGTATTGCTACCTCAGAGATGAACTCTGATCAAACCTTTTGTGGTTTCCAGTTGCAGCTGGTTTGTGTTCCCTTCTCTTTCTCAAAGTCTTGGGAGAGGACAGGTGTGGGTCTTTCTACAATGCTCAGCAGTTATAATAACATTTATATGAGAAGGGAGACATTTATTAACATGCTCCCACTGCAGCAGCACCTATGTAAACAGAAACCCCAGAATGCCAGGAACTGCAAGAGTAGGTGTCTGACTACAGTGCCTGGCTCCAGGGAGCTCTCGGCCCAGCCAGGCAAGCAGAAAATGGAGGAGACACACAAGAAAAGTCTCTGTGGACTCCTGGTGACTGAGCAGGTAGTGTGGAAAGCCAGGATCTGGGGAAGGCAGGTCCAGTTTACCAGATCTTGAGCCACAACAACTGTTTACTGTCACTGGCCAAAGACCACCAGCCCTTAAACGACTCAAATAAGTGCTTTTGTGGGAATCCAAAATAAAACACTTCACTTTCAGCCAATTGAACTCTTATCCCTTGCTTAAAACTGTAGCCTGACATAAAAATTAAATTGTTATTCTGAAATGACAAATTAAACTCTTGTCTTAATGCCATTGAAACAAAACATTAAGACTTTAGAAATGCCTGCATCTTCCTCTCATCTTTTTGACAGAAGCAAATCTTTCAGTTCATAGCTGCATTACAAACCAGATATATTTTATATTTGCCAAAAATGCATTCGCTCAGGTCTACACATAGCCCTCCAGTTTCTGGAGTCAAATAAATGAAATGAAACATTATGTTTAACTTTTTAAACTGTGTGGTATACGCAAGCTGAAATATCCAGTTCAACTCAGTTACTATGCAGGGACCTCAAAGAAACCTCCCTAACAACCTTATAGTCCATCTTCCTTGCTCCTGACAGCAAGGATCTGATACCCAGTCTGATAAGTTTACTTTTAGCAACCCCATAGCTCCATATCAGAGCATGAACAACTGACAGCAAAAGCCACATCAAATGGAGACAAGGTGAGAAAAGTCTCTCTGTCTGGTGAAAGGCACTGATTAGCAGTGATGGCTGCATGTAATTCTCACATGGGAGCTTCAGCTGCTTGCCTTGGCTGTCTCTTGCTTGGTGGACACCTCTGCGTGGTGGGCAGATCATTGGTAGCACCAGATGATTGTTCAGCACTCTGCAGTAGCCTGACCCCCACCTGTTTGGGTTGGGTCACAACAACTTGATGTGGGAAGGATACTGATAAACTGGGTTCAGATGGAGCCCTCTGGAGGGTCCCTTTGCATTTCAGAAACTGAACCATAGTGGGATGTAAGTGGCAATCCAGTGTGCTCCCACAGAACACAGAGTCTCCTCCTCCTTGTGTCCTTCTCCTCCCCAACCCAATTTGTCTCGCTTCTGAAAATAGTTCTAAGAAGTTGACATTACAGGATCTTGATCTTCTAATTTTCATTGAAGTTGATTTTCTAATGGCTTATAAAAAAGCATAATTTAAAATATGCACCAAAAGTAATCCAAACAGACCCGTCTTTACCCTGGTGCTTAAATGTGAGAGAAGGCAGCTGTACTCAGCAAAATGGCCAAAGCAAAGTCTGACTAAAACTCTGTGATGCTGAGAAGGTCTGAAGTCATGGACCATGCTCTCCCCTAAAGCAGCTCTTTCTCTGCTTCTCCATATTGCTGCATGGTGTCTGGCATTCTCCATGTGTCTAAGCCCCTCAGGGTATGCAGCAGGCTCCCTCCCACCCAGGAGGGAGCTCCCCCTCTGCTAGATTATCTCTCCACAGGTAGGGATGAAGTTTCTGGTGTGGTTTTGTCTCCATGACAGGTCAAAAGATAATGAAGCCTTTAATCCTTTGTGGCAAGGAGCGAACAAGACTAATTGGGGAAACAGGGATCTGAATGAAAAATGGCTGCAGAATCAGCTTCATATTGATTAGTGTTTAATAAGGGCATCTTTAAAACTGCTGGCAATTTTTCTAGGGGTGAACTTATCCACATTATGTTACTGGAAGTCAGTAGCAGCAAAATGTCAAAGCCCAGGAGGACAGAGCACAGTCAGTTAAGTCTATTTTTTGAGAATTACCGGAAGTTCTTTAGACAAATGGTAATTTTGTTTGTATAAGAGCAGAACAATGCAATAGGTAGCATTTTCCTTGGGAAAGGAGTACAGCTCTTGTATGTGATTGTATAGAAATGAGAACCTTGGTGTTGTCAGGGGGTTTGGAAAACAACGGTGAGGCAGATAAACAGCCCCAAACCCCTCCAATTGGACATACACTGTACTGCTGTGTAAATAGGGACCAACTTACTTCAGGTAAAAAGTGAAAAGGTAGAGAAGCATATGATGAATAACAACAGCCAGGTTGCTGGTAGTCAAAGAACTACACTGTCACATGCCTGTACATGGCTATGGCACTGTCTGAAGAGATCCGGCCACTGTGAACTTTGGACTTGGTGCACACGGAAGGTTTCAAAGGGTTGTTGTGTGACCTGGTTGTGTGTGGCAGTGTGGGTTTGGGTGTGAAGTGGAACACAGGTTTCAAACCTGAAGGCTTCATCTAATCAACTGAATATGCATCAACCTTCTTCATACCAGATGCTCTCAGCTGGAGAGTGCAACCCTGAATATCTCTGCTCTCCTTCTCTCAACTGCAACCCCCAAATAATGCTGATAATCCAGTTGGTCTCTTCCAGAAATGAGTGTTTTATCAGGCAGATGAGGCTTTCACTTGGGCTGCCCGACAGAGCAGCAGCCTGCTTTGGGAGCGGCGTGGCCCCTCCAGCTTGTGGGCTCAGGGTTTCGCTGTGGAAGATGATCATCTGGATCCTGTTCATCTTCCCTGCAAATAAGGGAATCCGAGGAGTTTGTCTCTCATTTCTCCAGTGACACCAAGTTATGTAAACATGCGTGCTGCCGTTAACAGCTCACCATTTTTACTGTATGAAACATAATCAGTTTGTATAACGATATGGACTGATTTGGATATCCAGTCCAACACACTCTGCCTGTTGGCTAAACATTTTATTGTCGTTAATTTATGGGGACTGTGCTGACCTCTTTGAAGGACCGTTTAGAATTACGCTAGTTTCTGATGATACCACTGTGCAATTCAGTGTTTCCCATTTCCAAGAATTTGTTTTGTTTTCTTTAGCAGAGAAAGGACTTTTACAAGTGTTTGTTTGTTTTAGTTTTTGTTTTGTTCTGATCAAACAGAAATATTTCTATTTATATACTTAAAAAAAACCCTAAACACCCTGTTTCTCTCTCTCATTTTTCATTTTCTGATTTTTGGTCTGACACTGACTTCAGTGGCAGTTGAGGAGGCATGTGTTAGTACCTTGTTGAAAACATTGTAAGTGTCATGCCTAGAGCTGTTTGGGCCCCCAGTTGGACCCTGCCGCTGTACCCTGTGCACACTTTGAAGACTGGGTGCAGACACTCAGGAGTGTGTGCCTTGGCCAACCTGAGCACAGAGGAAACTATCAAACATTCAGAGCAATTGTTGACAATTTCCAGTCACCACTAATTGCTTGGGGCTTTCTTGGACCTCGGCCACATCTATACCTTTGTGTCCTTAATCACTAGGCACCCTTTGGATAATATGTCACACCTGGGACATAAGATAATTTATCACTTGCAGATGGATTAGCATCACAGCTCACTTAGACAAATTTTACTTTTGCCTCAGTCCCAGAGGCCCTTCTTTTATAGCACAGTTTTATCCATTAAAATTATGACTTCCAAAATTCTGTTGTATTTTATGGCTTCCAAGAGATATTTATGACCCTTACTGCTTAAGTGGACATTTCTAGAGATTTATTGCAGAAATAATTCAGGCAAATAGCTCAGAAGAGGTACTGCCAATAGGTTGCAGTTTAGGCTTGGTGTTGTTAAAAGACACAGAAAACAGTGTGCATATTTAGGTATGGATTCTTAATGCATAACACTGAAATGACACTGGGTATGTATTAAAAAAACTTGTCCTTATGGACTAGTTCTAGACAAAATCCAAACACTGAGTTTTAATCTTCCAAACTCCCTCTTTCCCCAAAGCTGTTCATATTTTTGCTTTTCTACAAAGTGTGAGAGATGAAAGCAAAAGCCAATTAAAAAGAATTTATAGCGTCAGAAGAGCTGAAATAGCTTATGCAGACTATCCCCTTGCTAATGCAACACTACTCCATAGCACATTTTCAGTGTTTTTACTGCTTTTGTTCTAAGATGTCTCATGAAATTAAATGTATGCCTTTTATCTTGGGAAGCTGTCACACATATTGTTAGAAAATCCCCTTTTCACTCTTTCTTTATACTTCCTTGTATCATGGTTGCCTTCAGATATTTTGAAAAGCTAAGTATAGAACTTATAGTGCCTTCATAGACAAGTCATGACCCTGAGATTTATTTTTCTCCTAGAAATCCAGAGCTCTGTACACTAAGCCTTAGATGTAAAGTAAGGAGATGACTGTGGTTCCTTAAGTCCTTGATTGCTAGAAAAGCTCATATAAAAGTTTTTCTGTAATCAGTTGTTTATCATAAGTTGTCTTTCACCAGTGACCTTGATATCTGTCAGACACAATACTCACCTAGACAAGGCTAGAAATGTTGCTGGTTTTTACATAGTAATTAAATCAGTTGTATATTGATGGATTTATGGAACAGAGAGAAAATCTATTCAAGAGGATTCTGAGACAAATATGTGACAGAATAGCTCTTAGTTCAGATATAATATCTAGTTTCTATGTCTAAATACAATGCACCAGGTAAAATCCTAATCATGCTGAAGTCAGGTCCTCATGAACAAATTTGTGGTTATTGTGTATTAATCTCAGCTGGCTCTTGAGATTCCAGGGGGGCCCACAAGTTGCCTGGAAGAAATGCACTTCCACAGGCCCTGTGAGGGGGGAGATGCGAGAGCTGTTTCTACTTTCCTAGCTGCTTAGTTTTGTCCTAATTGGGCTAATGCTATGGGTGGCTGGGGCCCCAAAAAACAGAGCTCAGGTTGCATTTTGACAGAGCCACTGAGGGCTTAACTTACTGCAAGGGGAAAGTTGAGTCCTGTCTGTTTGGTACTTTTAGGACTAGAACTGGTCATCTGTTTTATACTATAGAAAGTCAGAGGATTAGAAAAGTAGCCTCCATGGCTTACAGTGTGTCTTTGTGAGAAGTGACTGGTGCTGTCAGGCAACTCTAATACATTTCCCAGCTTTTTTCTCTTTGGGGTGAGTGTGAAGCCTTTTGCAGTACTGCAGCACAGGAGGAGAAAGCACTCTTGTTAGCTTGCCAGCTTCCATGCTTCCACTGTGCACCTATTTTTCAGCCATCAGTATCCTGATCCCTTAGAGAATCTGCTCTGTTAGACAGCTGAAGGGAACCCCAGAAGGTCTCCAAGTGCCTCTCTGGGAATGGCCCACCAGGTATACAGATGCTGGGCTCAAAGGGTCACATAGCAGCTAGAAGTATTTCACAAAATGCCTCACTCCTATGGATTTTAAGTGAAAATCAAAAAAGCTGACTTATCCAGATATGTAGGCTTGCAGTGCGTACTATGCATTATGAATCGGATTCCTAAATACTTCTAAAATCTGACACAGGTTACTGTTCAAAACACGAAAGTCACTGCAGCATCAATAACTTCTCATTAAGTTAACGTAATTCAAGACAAAAGACCAAATCCTTCCCTACAGCTGGTTCATCAATAGTTTTTACATCATGACACTATTTACCTGATGCATCAACTTGTATCTGTAACAGCTATGAATATGGCCCTCACAAACACTGAAAGGAACTGATTCCAAGAGGGGTGATCTGTTTGCAGAAGTGAATTCTAAGGGATGGTGGGAGGAAAACAGCCATGTTTAACTCTTAGTTAAAGGAAGCCTGTCCTCCTCTGTCTGGGGGAGGGACAAATGTACCTGTGGGAAGATATCCTGACTGCACATTGCATCAGGTCCAGCTACTAAATGGCACCCTTTGGTCCAGGCATCTCTGGCTCTGTCAAGGAGCTGCAGCTAATAGCAGAGCTGCTGTAGAAAGAGAAGGGGTTTAAATTAAAATAACGTGATTTAAGACTGACACGGGTCTTGGACTGACCTTTACACATGGCAAATTTTATCTTTCCAGTTTCTTTTCTCCCCTTTCTGCCCCAAAATGTGCTCCTTTTGCCTTCACTGCTCTCCCTTGCTGAATTTACTCTATAAGAGTTTTGTAACAGAAGTGAAAAAAACGAGAAACAGACACACTATTGTATGTTCAAGCCAATACAAAACTCTAAAACTAATCTTTGTTCTGGCAAGTCTCATGCAGCATTGACTGCTTTGCTGGCTATTTCATTCATCATGTGGAAAATGCATTTTACTGACTACCAATTACAAGAACCAAACAGTGGCTTTGTCAGTATTACATGGTAACCATTACCTTTGTAATTGCATAGTGACTGATGTACAGTATGATGTAATGACAGGTTAAATAAATGCATACTAATTTGCTAAAAGAAAGGAATGACAGCATGTTAACACAATTGCAAGTTATTTTATATGATTATACATAAAGTAAAGGTATACATTTATGGTAAAGGTCATGGAGAGCTGCTATGTTTCAACTTTTAAAAAATCTTTTTTACCTTTGAGATATTTAGAGATGAATAATCTCTCTGCACCCTGGTTAATAATGTTTGCAGAAGAAACATTTCAGAATGTATTAGAAATGTTGGAGTTCCCTTGACATAAGTCTTGAAACGTGGTGTGGGTTTTTTTGTTGTTGGTTTGGTTTTTTGTTTTTGTTTTTTTTTTTAGTGGGTAAAATGTTCCATTAGAGATTTTCATTTACTTACTGAAAACTCAGTAACAAATATATTTCGGCAACTACTTAAAACAACGAAGGCTTAAATTTTCAGTAGTATACGTTGTCATGTGTTAAAGCAAAAATGAACAGAAAATTACTGTGAGGTCAGTTATTTACAAAAAATGCCCCTCATGTAGCTAAAAAGGTTTCTGACAGGAGATATTGATGTGAAAAATGTCAGTGAAATATAATTGGGAGGTAGGGAGTTAATAACATTTCACAGATTGAGAAATAGTAAAATTAATAGTACAAAAAAGTCATAGTTGGGAAAAAAACTTCGAGGTGTTCAGTTCTGTGCTGAGAGCGCTACCTCAAGAACACAAATGAAGAGTGTGAGAGTGGTGTTACTGTGAGCCAGAATGACCAAGCAGTCACAAAACAGGTTTCCTCTGCATCCATATTTCAGGTTGGGTATCTAAGTTAATTTTCCTCCTAAGTCACTGAAAACACAAATTTCGCAGTTCACAACCTGCAGCTGGGATTGCCTTTCTGGCAGTGCCAAAATGGTAGGAAGGGACAGGGTTATGATTGTCTTGCTTTGGATCTGGCAGGTCCGGAGGAAAAGAAGGAAATAGTTATTTGGAAACCTGCATGTTCGGAAAGCCCGTACCTAAAATCCTTTAGACCCTTTCCTCACAAAATCTCTTGCCTCTTCCCCTCGTCTAAATTCACCTTCCAAAACCTCCTCTTGTATATAAACATGATGTTTCTTTCTTCCTGTTCTCCAGATTACATCTCTCCTTAGTCCTTTAACATTACATGCTCTTACTATAGGATGTCTTCTCTTTCCTTAAAAATAACAATTCACAAACAACTAAAGCTGTAATTTATCTTCTGCATATTCAATATATAAATCTTCTGTGGAAATGTTCTCCCTTGTAAATGCAGATATTTACAGGAGGGTTTCCTCTGTTGATGATAATAATCCCAACATCAGTTTTGTAATACGAAGGAAAAGGGAATGACTACATGATTTGAAAACCTGTATGATAGTCTTGAATGTAAGGTTTTAACTAGATACAATCCTTACATGTACAGACAGAGAATGGCTCAGGCCTTGGGGATGGCTGGAAGTCTTTCCTCTCTGGTTGGAAGTCAGCAACGTCCTCATTTCGGTGGAAGTGTTGCCCAAATTGAGAGGTTGTATTCCTGTTGTAGCCTTATTTTCTCATAAATATCAGAGGTAGGCTTCGTCATTTCAGGCTGGTTATGTAAAAGTGAGGAGCCTAAAGGAGATTTGATGACAAATTAAGGAACAGAAGTCATAGAAGAAATGCAAAAACATTCTAGCTATGTTTCTTGCCTACATGGCAAGATGCTAAACATGATGAAGCTAAATACTTTGGAAGGTGCCAAAATGCTTCTGATGCACAGAGGGGCTTGCGGTATGGTGGCATCTAAGAAGATCCACAGGAAAAGCTGTGTGAAAACAGCATCTGTCAGGCTGGTCTGTGAAGGGGAGCTCCAGTGGGACCAGCCTTCTGATACCACTTCTGCTGCTACTGCCACCCAGAAAAATAGGCTTTAAAGACAGGGCTAAGAAGTAGCATTGACCGTTATGGAAATGAAGCAAGAAGGTGTGAGGGGCAGACAGATTCCAGGAGCTAGAAGACCAAGGAAGAGAAGCTGCTCAGGTAAGGTGGGTATCATGTCATCATGCTGTGGTTTCTATCCCTAATTTCTCATTCTAATTTATAAAAATTTGAAAATTAAAAAATTACTGTTCCCTGTCATGCTGGACACATGAGCCTTGGGAATCTTGTCAATTATATCCACCATTTCAACTATGTTGAACAAAAATATAATTGAAACGGTGAAATTTTGTAATGACATCTGGAGGATACAGCCTTTTTCTGATACAGAAGACGAAGCAAGGTTATGTTCTTAGGTAGAAGGAACTAGTTCTTCCTTCTTCCCAAGCATACAGTAGATGTTAGGAACTGTAAGAAACTTAGGGAATCTAGGTTTAAGTTACAGAATGGCAGTATGACATGAGCAATCTTCAAATTATCATGTCTGGTAAGTCTTCAGAACTGATTGCACAGTATCTTCCATACAGTGGCTGGATGTGGTAATTATTAATGTATCATTACAACATAAATATATGATCACTCTGTCCTCCAATCTGGGAGTTCAGTTTAGTGAAATTATATGGTTATCAGGGAAGAGAAATTACCTAGATTGATACACAATCTTAGTAAATTCTAGTAACTGTGTAAAGTTGCATAATTGCATTCAGTTATTCAGCAATATCTTTTTTCTGTAATTTCTGCTTACCACCATGTAATTACAATGTAATTGCATGGTTATTTCACCTTATAAAAGAAGGTAAACCATAAAGATGCAGAGCTTGCTTCACAGGCCCTGCTTAGCTTTAAACAGAGGAATAACCCTAGATGAGGTCAATGTGGCTTTCCCTGGGCTTGATACTAAGCAGGGATAGGCACAACAACATAAACCATGCCAGATTTCAAACCTGCCTTTGAGTCTAAGCAGGGAAACTCAATCTCATTTTGGAATACCTTGGGGAAATATTTCTAGAGACTTGGCCTATTATGTTCTACTATCACCCTTGGTGACAGGGCAATGGTTTCGATGACTTAGTATGGCCATTCTTAGGTTCTTATGCCCCCGAATTCACCAGTAGTACCTCCACAGAGTCCTTGGTGTGACTAACAGAACAATTTTGAAGAAATTGTTAGTACAAAGATACCTGTACCTAGTTCAGACTTGAAAGGACGTGTTACATTTAGGAAAAATACCAGTTTAAATGGGGTATATAAGTGGGATTTCCTGACCCTGTTTTAAAATTTAATGTATATGCTAGTAAGGTGTTCCTTAAATGTTGATTTTGCTTCACAAATTTCAGCAGATATGGCTATTCAAAACAGAAAAGCTGTCAGGAAATCGAGCACCAAAACAGTCCAGAGAGACCAAAAGTGGCTTGTGGCCTTTTATAAGTATAGCTCTTCTCTCCTGAGGTAACAAGTCACTCTGTTCTTTCTTGCTTGAGCAAACCTCAAGCAATATTTTAAATATTAAGGGAGTATTTCAATGAAACCTATCTTTTCTTCTGACATTCTGAACTTAAAAAAAAGGGGAATTCATCTCCAATTTGTAGCATCAGCAGCTGATGTGAATAGTTTAAGACTGCAGCAAAGACTGTCACCAAAACTGAGAGAAAAAAACACATATAGCTCAGTGTATCCTATTGATTTTAACTGGCTGGTTACAGCTGTAGAGGTTCATAAAGAAAATTAATATTATTAGATGTTGTCCATTCAGACTGAAATGAGTCTGTTCAGTCCCAGAGAGATGTTGCCTCATTTTAATCACACATGTGGTTGCAATGTGAAGGATGAAATTCTCTGTCTTTTCTTTTGTATATTAGAGAAATATTTCCCCACCTTCTGTTTTTGTCTTTCATATATTACACTTTTCTCAGATTTTGCTCAAAACTATTGAAAGTGAATGGCTCACCACACCTCTGCTCCTGCCTCCTGCTACATTAAATCAACATGTATAAAACACAATAGCAATTTGCTCCCAGGACTGTGATCTTCAGTGTTGCCCTGGAGAGCAATGATGTTGGAAGGAGAAGGCATGAGGTGGGATAAAATCAGATATTGCATAGGCGTCCAAAAGGAGCTGTAAAAATGTGGTCACTTACAAGTGCAAATCTGGTTTATTTTTCAAGTATTAAAAACAGACATTGCCTTTGGCTGCAGTTTGGAGAAATGTGTCTTAGCAAATTTCCTGACTGAACTAAAGAATTATTCAACATTGCTTAAAGACTTGATGCTATGGTCTAAATAGTAATTAGCATACTTGTTATTTGCATTGATGCTTTTCTCTGCAGGAAGCAGATGTAACAGAAAATATGAAAGTGATAAAAATTTTCATTTTTCATCAGTCCTGAAAGTAACTTGGGATATTGTTTTATTTTCTTTATTTTGCCATCCCATAATTTACTATCCAGAGGTCTACTAACATCACTCATCTAAATACAGAGAGACAAAACTAGACAGAGATCAAGGAGTACTTCAGCACAGTTGGCATGGCAGAAAGCCATTGAGATTAAACGGTGATCCATAAAGGATGCTCTGTAATCCCAAGATGTGCATCAGTAGGAGTAATGAACTACATGACATTTTTACTGATGGTAATGTCTGGCATTCAGAGTATTTAGCGTTTGGCAGTGATGAGCAGCCAGCCAAGACAGCAGTGAAATTTGGAACCATTTGAGATCTCCTCTGAGTGAACAATTTACTTCTGTTCCTTTGTTACGAAGTTGACAATCTGGAATTCATGGCTTGCCTGGTGATCAGCTGCCTTGAAACAGGGGAATGAATCAGCCTCTTTCTATGACGCAGTGTTTTCTTAGATTATGTATGGTCTGTTCTGTGGCACTTAGTTTCAGACAATGCTTCATCCTGACATTCATCTTCTCAAATCCATACCATAGCACAGACCGATGTCTTGGGAGCCTTATCCAGAAACAGTGAAGGAAAATGAAACAAAGCAAAGCAAAGCAAACCAAAACGCAAAAAAAAAAAAGAAAAAAGAAAAAACTTGATTTATGGAAAAATATCTTCTGTTCCTTACAGTTCTACGCTTCAGAAGGTCAGAGATCAGAAAATAATTTCAATTCAAGATTTCAATTTAAAGAAGTAAAAATCTTCCTAAACATTCTCACAGCAAGAACTAAGGAATTAATAAAATTCATTAAGAAAAAATATTAGAAGAATTAGATAGCACCCAGCTTTGTGAAAAGCAGTGAACGAAAGGGGTGGCTAGACTATGATAGCCACTCCTTTGAAGGTTTCTGAAGACATTTTCCTCTTATGCTGGAATGAAAACTAAATCTTCTGGAAAGTAAGCTGTATAAAAACATCTGCTTTCAGGACAAAATCAGACTCAAGACTTTTCAGTGTCTGATTCAGAGTAGATTCTTCCATCTCTGCACAGGCAGGAAACGACATCTTCCTTTCTGGTACCTAAAAAATGCAAAACAAGTAGTGAGGGATAGAGAGAGAGAGTGGGAATTACTTAATCTACTTTAGACACCTACAGGGGAAATGCCTTAATGTGAACTAGTGGCTCCCTTTATAATCAGAAGTGGGTTTAGGCAAAGAGCAATACAGGTGTTTCTGAGATGCAATTTACTTGCTGCAATTAGGTCTCTAAGTTAAGATGTTTGCCCTAGAATCCTTTCGCACTCTTCAAAAGTGGGCTCGCACTGAGACTCCAGTGTTCATTATCAATATGTGGTCATATATCTGAAACCTGGGTATGTTTCAAGTCCTTTCTTAAACTAGTTCATGCACAAAAAGAACTAGATTCTGAAATCTTCCTTAGATAAGTTCTCATGACCCATCAGTTCACTACTTTAATTTCATTGTGTCTTCCTCAATCTGTGAAAGCACTGAAATAATTTAGATGGAGACATTTACCTAACAAACATCTATATTTAAGTAAGGTATTTATTTTCTTCTCCTTCAAAGCTCTATAAGAAAAAGTACCTTCCATGAACATTTTATTGAAGCTAATACTACTCCAAACAAGACACCAATGAAAGGGCAAGATTTCGTCAAAGCTTCAGCTTTGTGAGTATTTTCCAACTAGATTGCTTTGAAAAGATGTAACTCTATGAGTTGAAAATATTCAGCTGTGTCTTTCCCCTCACACAAACAAAAGTTGCTGTTGGTTGAAATACAACATTAAGTAATGTATTCTATCATGGGGGGCAAGTATAATGTATTGAAGCAGTGGGGGAAAAGAAGTTGTGCTCTTCTCTCTGCAGCACTTTACCCATCTTCATAGAAACACCTTTATGTGGGCTGCCTGGCTTCTGGACTGGGAAAAGAGATCAGGCCAGTGCAAAGAGTGGTCAAAATAAATGTATCACACAGTCCTGCAGAAAGTGTCTGCTTTACTAACGCTTATCTACTTTGTCTTCAGTCATGAAGAAAGTAAGAGACAGAATATATGACACCTGCTATTTTATTGCCTTTGCAAGTGATATTTTTTTCTGTTTGGTAAAAATGTGTATTATTGTTTATCTTAAAATTCCTCTGCCAGGCTGATGTCATGCTCTGCACATTATGAGAAAAAATACTGCAGTGATTTTTTTTTTTTTCTTACTTTCCAGAAATGTAGTGTTGCAACTACTGGCAAGTTGCATACACAGAGAACAGATGCTACCACATTTAACTCCTCATTGGATCTTTTATCTCCACACAGTAGGCTTTTTATTTTCTTTTTCTTTTCCTTAAAAGATACCATTTATGAAAGGTTCAATGTGATCTCCACTTGAAATCTCAGTTATGTGTACATCGTCAAGCCCTCAAGTTCCTCTGATTCAGTCTCAGCGAATGAACAAAATATGAAGTCTTTAGCTCATAACTCATTCTCCTACCCAGTTACTCCCTTCAGTTGCCCTGGCCTGCCCCTTCTAGTCCAGGTACTTTCTCTAGCCTCTGGCTCGTCCCAGTCCTGTCTAGCTTTTTCTCTTGCCCCTCAGTGTGCCTTATCAGCTTTTCTTTAAAAAATTGACATCAAAGTTACTAGATTGGGGGTTTCTTTCTAATTCTAACACAGTTTTCAAAACAGTATTTTACTCTGAGTGTGAAGGAATGAAAGGCTGAATATAATAACAGTTATTTCTTTAATTTGTTGTAATGTCATCCCTGAGCACCACAAATCTTTCTTCAGGTTGGTCCTCACAGCTCATTTAGTAAGGGAAACATTTTTCACCTTAGATACTGGCATTCCCTCTGTTTATTTACCTGGGTCAACCTGTAATCTCCTGGGATTTTTCTGAGATTGCAATAAAGTCCTTGCAAGACTGTGCTCCACCTTGCATGAGCTCAGTTCAAGAAGGCTTTATTCACATGATATACCAAAATGTAAACAAAAGAGACAAACAGCCGAGGTACCTGAAGGGAAAAACTCTGATGGGGACAGTGACAGCAACACAAACAGCATCTCAGACTTAGTTTCATCCTTCACTGTTGTGTTGTCTTCAGTGTTGAGAAAACAAACAGCAAAAAACCTGAGCTTTCTGTGGAAAATAGATAGTACCTGCTTCCCTGCCCCAACATCAGTTGTCCTATGGCATTTTTCAGAGCAGTGACTGTAACAGACACAGACACAGGGAAAAAAAATGCTTCTCCCAGTTTCCATGTCTGTATCTTATCACTTCAAGAACGGCTTTAGAAAAAAACTTAGTAAGTTGGAACAAGCAACCAGATCTTGCAGTTGGCTCCACAGTCAGTGAGACCCTGCGCAGGCCCAAGAGGCTGGAGAGGGAACCTCTAATGACCTGGCTGCTGACCAAGATCAAAATACGTTTACCTTTCATTCCATGTGACATAAAGCTAATACGATGTTTTAGAGATGGTGTTGAACCAAAACATTGGCTCTGTGCCCCATTTGAGGACACAAAGCATCAGAATCTAAACTCAGAACTAAGGTCTGAAATTTATGGCCATTTTTTATTGGTTTGCTGGAGAGAGGAAAAATCCCAGCTATAAACCACTGAGTGTTGGAGGACAGTTATCTCCCAGATCAAGACCTTGACTCTGCATCTTGCATGTAGCTCAAAGTTTGCTTGCTCATTTCCCATGAGAGTCATCTTTGGCTTCGTCTATATTGGTAAATTAAAGGTGCTTTGGATAGTTCTCTGGCACTGAGCCCAACCCACATGTGAGAGTCTGTCCGCGCCATTAACTGCTCTTGCCCTCTAGAGCAGGGTGGCTGCACCCCAAACTGTCCATTTGAAATGATCCGGGGCCCACTGTAGGGGTGCTTGCATAGCCTACCCTTGGAAAAGGGCCTGCATAACCCCACCTCCTAAGATAAGCAAGTGGCTGTAAACAGCACATGTGGATTGAGTACAAAAACCTGCCCCAAAACTCATTGTGTTAAAGAAGATGATCATAAACCAGAATAAACAGTAACCAAGAAATTACGAAGAGAATTTTGAAACAAAAAGGGAGAAGAAAATGAAATATAAAATAGAGCTTTCAATTTGTACCAAGGTGAAAGACTTTGATGTGGAAACAGCGGTACTCAAAGCCTGGTGTGACACCTCTGGGAACACACTGCAGCACCCTGCCCTTGGGCAGGCCAGGTAGAGCCTGCTCCCTGTAGGGTACCGGGAGCAACCAGCACCCAGCAAGTGAGCAGGCAGCGGGGGACCCCTTGGCTGTGCACCCTGACCTGCTGGGCACCAGCGGGTTTCAGGGAGCAGCAGGGTTAAGTGGACAGCTGGAGATCCTCCTTGGCCGAGTGTGCATGTGTTTGCCTGTGCATGTGAGTTTAAAAGTTTTTGGGATTAGGTCTGGAAGGGTGTTGAGAGGTCTTTAGGTGTTTATTAACATTTTAGAAAAGTCTAGCACTGTGATTTATCTGTTGTGTTACTGATATTGATTCTGAATGTGTAGCTGACTGATTGTTAGTTAATTACTATCATAAACAACAAACCACTGCAACTCTGATTTGACTTAAACTCTGTGAACTCAGTGGTTTTCCCTTGCGACAGCTCGTGCTAGTCCTTGAACTGCATGCAGGCATTGTCTGCAGCAGTGCCAGGCTGTCCCAGTAAAGCAGGACCAGGGTCTAGTCTAATGCTTCTAAGAGTGTGGACAACCAAATTGAAGTGCCCAAGAACATTTATTTGATTTACCTAATTTACCAGTATAGATGTAGCCTATATTTTTCTCATGAGGAGGTCAGCATCTTATCTGAAACACGTACTTCATCTGGTCCTTTGGAGAGGTTCTCCCATAAATGACAGGAAACAAGCAGTGTCTGTAAGGATCTGTACCTGGAACACCTTTTCATTTAAGTGAAATGTAGCAATTGTTGTGGAAATTGGCACAGCATCATCTGGTGAGCAGTTTGAGAGAGTTATGTGCACTGGTCCTTCACCCTTGTATCCTCATGAGATTTTTAATCTTTGTTTACATATTTTTACATTACAATTATAAGTGAAAGTTTGGACCAGCACTGGTATGATGATGCCCAGAAGTTCACATCTATAACTCCTCAAGATTTTGGCATCAGTCCCTGCACATGGGATTCCAACCTGACAGTGGTGACAGAGAGTCCCTGTAATACCGGTAAGAACAATTTTAATGCCAGTTACTCATGGGAGGAGCCACCTCACCTTGCTTTGGCATCTAATTCAGCACGTGGTGAGGTGACAGTAGGAAATAAATCACTTGACTCTGCTCATGAGGCAGAAGGTAGCATCTTGGAGAGGCCCCAGAAGACCAGGTACTCAGTTCAGGTGTTGGGGCAAGCAGGCAGAGCATTGTCCTGGAGACCCTCAAAGATGTTTTCCTTCCACTGGGCAGGTGGTGGTGATTGACAAGCTGCTTGAAACCTCAGTACAAGTTTATTGCAGGCAGACTGGATCTTGGCTGGTGATTCCTTTGGGTCTGATCTAACACCTAGTAAAGAAATTGGAAATTATCTCACTTGCTCCACTCAGTTTCACAAGCTTCTTTTACATTAGTCTGTCTTGCTTTCTTCTCTCTTGTGATTAATATAGGGTTCGCAAGAGGAGGAAATGTTCAAATACAAACATTCTCACCTGAAGATCGGTATTTTCTCTTTTTGGGGGGGAGGGCAAAGACAGCAAGGTGCCTTTTCAGACTGTTTCAGTGACAATTGCTTGCTCTTCAGCCACATCTATGGAGTGCAGGCCTTTGCAGAAGCCCCCAGGCTGGCTCTCAATGAAAGTGTGTTGACTGGACTAATATTTGTGGTTGTTTTAATTGCATGTGATTTAGAGTAACAGTCATAAAGTGCAGAACAACAGTCATAAAACGTAGTGCAATATTTTAAATTTGGGTATTCTCAGCAGAGACTCAATGCAGTCTAGGAAAAGCAGGTAGAATAAAAACTATGACTTGCATATACTCTAGTGTCCTTCTATGACATATAACACTACAGTAGGATTCTCTTATTGTTCAGGAAAATTAAAAAAAATAATCAGTTCCCAAAATTCTGGATTATTAACTAATGTTAAAAATATTAGTGCTGAGGCAAAATCACTTCACATGCTATCAGTGACTGTGTTGTTAAGTCTACTTTGGTCTATAGCCTGACCTAAATTCTTTCCACTCTCTCTTCTTATAAACTGAAGGCTAGCTCTACAAGGGGATTTAGGCATGACATCACCACACCTAATTTGCTGTATGCATCCAGATCCTTCAAGTAGCTACTCACCTGACGGCCACTGAGGAGCACAGCTCCCATGTACATTAATGAGAATTATGCTCCTAGATAGCTTTATAATGCGTACATTTAAGGACCATGGGTGAGCCTGCTGTAACTTGTAGATAATTTAATAAACCAAGTCTTCTTTTTAAACCGAGGTATCAAAATCACCTCATTTAGCAATGAGCAGTTGTCTCTCTCATTTTGTTTAAATTATGGCCAGCGGTGGTGGCACTCGTGTTTCATGTTATGTATTAGTCTGCATAACAATCCCTGCTCTCTGGACTATTCCTGTATTTTAGCAAATGATGATCTACTGAAAAATGTGTCAGAAGTCCAGACCACATTGACTGGGATTGAGTTTGCCCCTACAGCTGCTTGGTTTTTCTGCTACACAATATGGCCAGACTTGTCTCTCTGGACCATGACTCCTACACCGCTACTTGTGACAGTGGCTCTGCTGTAGCAATAGGGCAGTACTGATTTAAAAATGGGTTATAAACTCCATGGTTTCAATCTCAGAAAGCTCTGGAGAGAATGGAGTTCAGGTTTCACCTCTATGAATGAGTACTCCAACCAGTAGACTCATAAGCAAAAGATCTTATTGCCTGTTTGTTTTTAAGACCAAGGCTGGTAGTGATCGCCTCCTTTCAGAGAAAAAACAAAGTCATCTAGCACTGATGTGGACAGCAAGGCTCTGGAGAAGTGCAAGTGCCTGAACTTGACTTTAGACAACACTGAAACTTTCTGGGTTTTTTCTGTGTGGTTTTTCTTTTTTTTTTTTCCTCCAAACTTCAAAGCCTTTTATTAACTAGTTTGGAGTCTTATTTGCATAAACTGCTATTACTGGGATCGTATACCCATGTTCAAGGCATTTTAGTGTCCAAGTTTGGAACCTACACATCCTGCCTTAAGTTACACAGGAAAGTCTATGGAAGAGCCAGGAGCTGGATATGGATCTCCACAGGTCCTGCAGTTCCCTAACTACTGTCATGTTTTGGCTTCTTCCTCAGCTGAAGCAGAAGAGAGCTTGCATATTTACTACAATTTACTACAATTTAAAATTTACTTTCCTGGATTTCTGGGTTTGTGAGTTGGTGGCCCAATAACCATTGCCGAATATCTATTTATTCTACTTTCAGAAGAGAAATAGCTGACTGTAGGTGTCTGGAAAACTTTATCTGATTTGAGTTCAGAGATCCATCTCCTAGATATTTGGGCTGGCAAAGCTTAGCAGGCACTGTCATCTGCAGCTGAGAACCACAGTTCCCCTCAAAGCCTTGGAAAGTTGTATGATACAATCCCATCAAAACAGAACTTTTCCTCCCTCCTCCCGCAACTGGTGATTCTCCTTCTAGGAGTTCAGTTGACTGTGATCCCAGGCTTAGTTTTGATACAACCCAGCTGTGCAACCTTAGGTCAAACTTTAGAGAAAATGTTGAGTTATGAGAAAGAGCTGTGAGAAAGTACGTAGACTAGAATCAGTGAGATTAAAAGGTAAAACTGGAGGTAGAGGTAAGATTGTAGGGACAGGCACAGGTAACGACTGAAGGATTTAGGGAGAAAATCACTGACAAGAAAAATTATAAAATCTTATGACAGAAGACAGTGAGCCAGAAGACAACAACTGAGTGACACTGAGGACCAGCCAGCTCCCAGGAATGGCAGCAAAGGCTGATGCTTTCCACCTGACAGATGCCCGCCTGGCCAGCAATGTCCTGCTGGTGTCTGATTATGGGTGGTGAGCATGCTAATGCTTAGCTCCTTACATCCTAGCTATTCATTGTGTGCTCTATCCAATACATAATTGTCTTGTGGGGTTTTTTTGTTGTTTATACCCGATTTGCAGAATTTGTCTCTTCATGCATGGTAGAAGTTGCCTGAATAAAGAGAGCCAGGGGACAGAATAACGACCTGTAAAAACATGGCTCTGCACTGCTGTACCTTAACAGAGAGTAATATAGTATTACACAGAGTACTGTTAAATCATTAAGGGTACTTTTATATTGCATATTTCCTTCCCAAGAACTATTACACATAAGATGTGCTGGTTATAATGGGTTAGAAGTCTACAGCTGCCTAACTGGAGACACATGCCTGTCTAACTGTAACACAAAGAGTGGGAAGTATCCCAGAGGAGTTCAGTGCTTAAAAAAAAATGCCAAGACCAACATAGCTCTCTCACAGGCAAAACCTACACAGACTTAGCAAAGAAAAGAGGTTACTGAGACACAGTCTCACTTGGCTGTTTCTAGCACGAGTAGTGAAGAACAGAAGGCTAAGGAACAACATTGCTTGTGCAGTATGTGCCTGCAAATGCCCCTAACACTGACAGTCAAAACATCTCTTGCCATGTTTAAACATCAACTTCTACATCACTGCCAGTAGAAGGGTGATGGTTCTTAAGGTCTGCATGAGATGACTCGGCATTTCTCAAGTCTGGGCATACAACCTAAGAGGGAAAATCCTGATACAACAAGAATTGTTGATGGAAAAATGACCAAGTTGTCAAATTTGAGGATGCCTAAAATTAACAATCAAAACTTTTATCATTATTGTGAAATCCAATTCCATTTTCTGTAGTAAGAAATGGCATAAACCAACTTCAATAGTATGTTAAAAAAGGCAACTTGTGATTATTGGCATGTATAAAGTTGTCAAAATGTTCCCTCTCTTGATGTAGTGTCAGCAGCTTTTGGATTTTTGTAAATATTCTGCCTTCCTCAGTTGTTTATTTGATAGTACTTCCTTTGAGTATAACTCCAGTTATCTAAAGTAGAAGATGGTGAAGCAGAATACTCTGGAAACTGCATATTAATGTATCATGCCTTTTATTTATAAACTCCAGGCTTCTTCAGATTTTTCTTTTATTCCTGTATAAATGTGAACTTTTCAACTTGGATAGTCTCGCAAAGCATTGGAAAAAAAAAGTACAAAAATTGCCAGTGGAATCATATATCTTAAAGTCATTCATGTTCTGTTATATAAAGTCCTCAGTTATTTTATAATGGTTATTTTATATTATTCTCTTTCTTTTCTTCCTTCTTTCTTTTTTTTTTTTTCTTTGTTTCTTTCTACATTCAGCTGATTATGTCCATGGAAACTAGCCCTAATTATAGCTTTACAGGCAGGCCATGTTTTCCATCATTGGCACATGCTGATGTAACTCACCAGGGAGTAGCACAGGACCAAGCTGCTGTTTTCTGTTATGCTGCAAATCAGAACAAGATTGGTATTTCTGATTAATCATTTTTGCAAGTGGCCTACCAATTCCCTGCCAGATTATCATGTAATAAATAAAAACATCACCAAAGACACTATGGTCAGCACTGATCAAAAAAAAAAAAATTATAATCTTTCAAGGAAGATGTTTCTAAGTTTGCAATGACTGTACTGATCTTCATGATCAAAGTTCATTTTACCCATAAAAAGCATGAGTGTTCTTCTTGCATGTGCAGAAACCTATCTATATATATATATCATCCCTTCACTCACCCTTGGTGCAGGACCATGATGTGGTGGCCTGTGACACCTCTGGGCAGGCTGCTGTGGAGATGCATGGACTATACTGGTGATGCAAGGGGTGGTACAAGGATGCCTCCAAGCCCTGCTTTGCTAGATGATTCCATGATGGCTGTAAGACATGGGAATTCTGGGACACTGCTAACCAAAGAGGGAGCCTGGGAAAGTCTTTTTCTCCAACAAGGCATCATTGAGACCTCCAGAGATGCAGGAGAATGCACCAGCAGAAACTCAACAGAGGGGCAGCAGCAGGCAAGGGTGCTCACCAGCCCCCACCGGCTATGGCTGCTCCCCATGCTGGCCTGGGGAGCACTGCAAGGGGGGAAGGTGGGAAGCCTGCCTGGGAGGGTTGGCGTGGCCGCTGCTTGAGTCCATCATCCCAGCTCTGTGTGGAGAGAGAGGGCCCTGAGTGAGCTTTCCTCTCCTGGCCAGTGAGGAAGCTACCTACCACAGAGAGGGATGCTTTGGCTGGGGAAGGTGAGCCAAGCTGCCTACTCGGGAGCCAGCACTCACTCCACAGCTGCTGCGGTTCGGGAGGCTGCTGGTCCCTTTGCAGCTGCCTGCCGTGCTTGGTGGGAGGGCGAGGGAGATTTCGGCTGCAGGCGGTGCTGAACGTCAGGCCATTAGCGTGGTGAGACATGGGCGAGCGGGTGGTGGCTGGCCCCCGTGAGACCTTGGAAACACCATGCAGGCAACGACGCTGGGTGGATGCCAGGGTCGGTCTCTTATGACTGCTGTTATTCCTTTGCACTTTAGCCCCTGTTTTGACTGCTGCTTATGCTAATCCCTATTCATTTCTTTAAAGCCAAAGGTCCTCGGCAGAAGACAATACATGTCTCTTAAGGCAAGGGGCCATCTCAGCCCTTGTGGGATGGAATAAGAATGAAATTAGCTGAAGTACAAGGATTTCAGATAGCACACTGATGAGACTGCTGTGCCCAGGCAGATAAGGTGAACCTTTTGTCAATACAGTTTTGATCTCTGGCCTTTTCCAACCCTTTCTCTTCAGGAACAGATTTTTGTAGGGGTAAACTGAAGTTGTGAAACTATCGTACTTTTCTGCAGCCTTCACAGTACGTAAAAAGAAACCATTTTGGTTATTACTGTTACCTCTTTTGTTTTAATCCACCGTGCACTTGTCCTTGGCTGAAGTTTTTGCTGACTTTAAGAAAAACTTGCTTTAAAACATCTGAGAGTTTAAAAAAACATTTTTTTTTTTCCGCTTTCACCCTCTGAGTTTTTGAGCTTCGTCTATGTATTCTATAGCAACTCATGAATTATAAGTACTGAAATGTACGAAAGTGTATTAAAACAGGTTTACATTTCTGAATTTTTTTTTCATTCTACTGCATCAGGCAGTGTTAAACTGACCACAAACCTGGAAATATAATGCCACAACACCGGGAACTGGAGATTAGCTGTTAGAGTTCAGAGCCATCAATGTTCAGGCACATGTGCGCTCCTAATGACACCACTCATTCAATCACATTTTAGCAGCCTCCTGGCAGGAAGCACTGATTTGCTTAACTCTATTAAGCTTAGATAAGAAAGGTAAATAATATGTCTACCCAATATAAGACAACCACTCCGAAATAAGTTTGACGTTGTCCAATAATCACTCTAGCATTTTTGTGGCTTTAACACCTATTGAATGGCACAATGAGTGAAAAAAAAAAAGAGAACAAGAGAACGAACACTCACTTGTTTCTTTAACCTATTCGAGGTGAATTATTAGGAAGGACAGCCAACACTCGGGCTAAACGCTAACAGATGTGGCGCCAAGTGTGCCATTTAGACACTGGTGGTTTGCTGTGGAGCAGTAGGAAGTGGCCGCAGTGGGTGGCAATGGAAGCTGGTGTCTGGGTGGGGAGTGGCTGGGGGAACACGACCACAGCTTCCCAGAGAAATCCTGCCCAATGATGGGGCTGGTCTAAGGGCCCTGTTTAATCTTTTTACGTGATTTCTGTCAGGAAACGTCTTGTTACCAGGCATGTCTTTGACAGCGACCCTGGCCATGAGGCAAGTAAAGGGGTCAGGTCTTTTGGAGGGCATGAGCAGCTCTAAAATCGCTCTGTCAGGCAGGAGCTAGTACAGACCAGCCATCAAAGCCATGGGGGCTGAAGAGAGAGTCCTCCCTCAGCTCGTTGGACTCACTCAGGATGTGATGAAGCAGTAACTTCACCACTGATAGGTTTAGGAAGGGTTTTCACAAAGTCACTGATGGGTTTTGGCATAAGATGAGTCTGGTATCCATTAAATGTGAGCCTGGCATGTGCTGGGCAGCAATATGGTGTGACAAAAACAGGGTGGCTGCTTCACCTTACAGACATCTGCCAGTTGTTTTACAACAGGATTGTTTTTGAGCTTCTTGGCATGTAAATTACAGTGACATAGCTGTGTGTTGAAACTTGACCAAGCCAGGGTGAAATGTTTGAATGCCTTGTGGTGTCGAATGCTGGTTACATAAAAGAGCTGAAGATGGCCTGTCAGCCTGCCTTGAAAAGGCATCAGTGTGAATTCTGATTCATGGAAGGCAAGGAAGGTGTCAGCCAACAGCTAAGCTTTTTAGCAGAACTACACTCTTGTGTACAAAGAATGTGAGTAGTTTCTGCCATGGATTATCACTGATTTATTTATTTATTTTTTAATAGACAACTCAGTTTGATATGGAAAAAAGTGTCACAGAAGAAAAGATTGTCATCACTTCTTCCCAACCTCAGCCCTGCTTGGAAGTTGGTTACGTTTTGCCCTGAACTCTTCTTGGGATGTAGAATCTCCTCATTTAATACTTTAATATTAAATGTCTGTTCTTCATCCACTTTGTCTTCTCACCTTCATTTTTGGGGTCTGAAAAAACAGACCATTGCACTTTTCTTCCTTTTTACCTGTCTTGACTGGTCAAACCGACATTCTTAGGGTCAAACCATTAGTCACTGGAAGCTGGATTTCCCATCTGTCACTCTGGTTTCTTGCCTGCCAGATAAGACAGGACAGCACTGTAGCCAAAAGGCTCTTGAAACCCAAGCAACTACAATTTTAAATGATTGTTTGCAGGTTGATGAATTTCATAGCTCTTAGGAAAAAACTTTCCAGTGGACTGGTGGGAGAAGCCCTGGAGTATCTTGACTGGGGAAGCTGTTGACGGCTCACCAGCAGCAGCCTCAAGGTGCAAGTTAGATGGACATCTGTCATGAATGATATAGGCAGGGTTACCTTGGGGTTTGGGGGTGGCCTGGAGACCTTTTGCAGTTTCCCCAGACATCTCTGACTGCCTGATGGAGGATCAGGATCTGCCTTATCTCACAGGGAAGAGATTGCATGTCACTACGGCCGTATCTCATTAACCTAATGCTCCACTTATGTAGAGGTGAACTTACGAACTTTTTATTTTATGGATATCTTCACAGTACTGAATGGAAGGATTTTGGCTTCTTCTTGCAGTGTGACAGATTTTGCTGAAGACACCACAAGAATTGGATAGGTAGCCTCTATTCCAAGTCCAAGTTTAAACTGCTGTGAAAACATCTGTTTTAGCTTGACTGTTGCAGGTGGGAATGTCATTCCTAGTACTTTTGTGAAGCTGCAAATGTCAAGTTTGAAATAATTTTAGTGTTAAAACCACAAATAAACAACTCCTATACTTCAATGCAGTATGAATCGCCCTGGTGCCTCCCATCTCAGTCAGTTTGTCAAGGCCACAATTATCAGAGCCATTTCAGACTGAATTTAATCATGGGACAAAATACAAGTGCGAACTCCATCTTTACAGGGACTAAGGAATCAGATTTGACACCATGTCTGCTATGCAGGAATAATGACAGTAGGGTCCAAAATCTATGCTTCAAACACTATTCAAGGGCTCCCTGCCATTGGTATTGTGTTCACCAAGTCATCTGGATTTCAGGGGTGCTTGCCCTTTCTTAAATTCGTCATGCTCCATGACTTGACCAAACCTGAGCGTGGGTCTCAGTGACTGCAGAAAACAAAAAGTGATGCCTGTCTGTGGTCACCACTCAGGCATGGCTCTATCCATGCATGTGCAGAAGAGCTGACAGGGACGGGATGACCCTAAACCCTTCTCACTTCAGCAGTGCTGGCTGGGTAGAAACCAGCCATTGCATGATGTGACTAAGCTCAGCCACCTGCACAGGCTCTTCCAACAGGCCCACATGTTTCAAATACTGGTCTTTGTGGATTTTTGATATCTTATTTACACCTTTTTCTTTCTCAGTCCCAAAATTTCTTAAGCAATCATTAGAATATGTTCATTATTCTATGACATGTATTACCCATAGTTGCTGTAAAATGCTGGAAAAACACTGCAACAGGGACTGAAAAGGCCACATGAGTGTTGGACTGGAATGAGCTTCACATTTAACTGTTTTATCTCACTTCTCCCCGTCACTCTGTGAAGTTAATAGAAAGAAACATGAGTTGCAGAGCTGGCTTCAGACAACATCTCCAAAATTCAGCAAGCTGAAAGCAGGACTTTTGTCTCAGTGTTTGAACAGCTGAGTGGATATCACTAGATACTCACTGATTTCATAACTTCTGCTATCAGTTTATGCCAGCTGAACTCTGGCCCATTTTGCATCTTGCCATCCCTCATCACAGTAGGTGGCAAGCATGTGGGGCACACTATTCTCTGTCGTAGCCACCCCCAAAAATGGGCCCAGTCCTTAAGGCAATCTGTGAATTTAGGAAACGCTTTTGGAATACAAATTCATTTGGGAGAAGGAAACCATTCAATAAAAAGGGTGGTTATACATTTGAATTGCTATCTGTTTGGGAGCAAGGTCCTTATGATCACAACTCAACCTAGCAACCAGGGCCATGACACTTATTCCATAAAAGCTGCCCAAATATTTTTGAATTCTGCTCAGCATTATTACATTAAGGCTTATGAAATATTAAGCAGATCTTTTAATTATTTTTTTTTTTTTTTTTAGTGACACAGAAAAGAGAAATAAATTTTCTGACAGTTGCAGAAGACTAGATAAATGTGATTTGTTCTTTCCAATTACATAAGGAATATTAAGTGCCACAGTCACTTACTCAGCAAGGATTCTCTGTTACTTGAAATTATGTTGTACATATTCAGTTTTCTTCTGAGAAAAACAACTGGATTTTGGACATAGCTTGAATAATTCCCTGCAAAATCTCTTATACAATGGAAACACATTTTCAGTTAAAAGGTATTATTTTAACTGTAAGAGATCATATAGGAAATTAGTCACAGGGTAGAGTACTGAATGCATCATTATTTCCTAAATTTGTCTAGGAAAGAATTTTCCTGTCCTGCTAGATTATATGATACTGCAGGGTATTTTTCCATCCCAAATCAGAATGAAAAGTCAACTATTTTTGTATATGAAGAACTCAAAATACATTCTGACCAGAGTCAAGCCACTACTTTTAGTATAAATTCACATTTCAAAGTGAAAAGTTGTTAGGGTCCAGAAAATAAACTTTTATTTAGGAAAACATAAAAAACCAACCAAACAAAAAACAAACAAAAACCAAAAACAAAACAAAAAAACCCACCCAAACAACCAAACAAAAAAACCACAAACAAACAACAACAACAAAACAAAAAACAAACCAAAACAAACAACAAACAAACCTATTGAAAGGATTTGAATAATAATAAAATACTAATAGTTTTGAGATTCACAAATGTCTATGTATTCCTGTTAGCAACTTTGGCTTTAATTGTTAGGCTTTTATCAGCTGTCTGAAAAGTTTCCTACGAAACATATACCTGATGTCTCATCTTACATCTGTGATCTTTCCCTCATTCACAGGATTATCCAACCAGAGCATGGCTGTGCAGGAACTTGTTCACTGAATGCATACTAAAAGTATTTTCCATGAAGATGAAGGGTTTGTAGTTCATTCATGGGGCAGCTGGTTTCAGTCTTTATTTCCTTTACTTGTATTCATATTAAAAACTCATATCTCCTGTTGGACTTGCTTAAATTATTTAATTATTTAAAAAATATTCTATATATATATATATGTATATTCATCATTTTTTCTGGCACAAGCCCAGAGCTAAAAGGTATCATACTTCTTCTCTAAGCTCATAAGAATCTTACTTAATGGTTATATAAACCCATAGAAATAGAGAGAAAAATAAAATTATCCTCCCTGAATTTAGAAAAAAGGCCTAAGTAAATAAAACATTTTTTTTTGCAAAAATTGCATCTAACCCACACACCTAGCCGCAGCTGTCTAGTTTCATAAGTCATCTGCTTTTCTAGTAATTTAAGAATTCAGTATGGAGGGAGTTTCTTCCTTAGATGACTACCCTGAGGTATACATTCTATGAAAAGCAAAAAAAAAAAGGTAGATTAAATTCTACAGAGTTATAGACTTGAAATTGTTGGGTTTTTGTAGAGGAAATCCTATCGTTCTGCAAAAAGAAGTTTACGGTCCGTTGTGAGGCTAGATACACTTGTTTCAACCCTGGGGATCTTCTTGGCCCATGAGTTATGGTTTCCGTGCAGGTAGCATGAACCCTGCAGTTATTTTTGTCATCAGTTCAGATCATATTGGCACAAGATCTCAGCCTCATAGAAGAAAAGGAAAGGTTGCTGCTGAGCTGGAGACCCTTTCCAAGTAGTTACTGATGGGTTGGAAGGATCCTTTGCTTTCAGGCAAGGTAATGCACTCCAAGGAAACACAAGAGTCTGGGCCTACAGAAGTCATTTGTCTGTTTGTTTGTCAAGAAATGTGCTCAGTCCCCAGCCCAGATGCAGTCAAGGGTGAAAAAAACATGACTGTTTCCAAATGAGCTCCAAAGCATGTCTTCTTTCCTGGGGTCAAATATCTAAAGCACAGAAGTCCTTTCTTGCTGAAACTGAGGGGGAGAAATATTATCCATATTTGCAGCAGTCAGGTACTTCGGAGTACTCATCTGAGAAGTGAGATACAAAGATAAAAATTCCACCTTTTGATTCATTGAAGTGGAGAAGGGAAAGCAGATATTCAGCTACCCAGGTCTTCCACCCTGCTAGTTTAGTTACCAGTCAAGAAAGTATTCTGAGGTGGGGTTTTCCCTGCATCTTTTGGGTTGATGCTGTTGTCCTTTGCACCAATATCTGGATATTCTCTAGCCCAGGGACCTAAACCCCACACAATTCTTCCATATAAGTGATGTCACATAGTCTGTAATGCAAGTAAAAAGCTTACAAAAAAGAAGGAGGTTTGCTTATACTATAATGAGGTATTTTACTATGGATTAAGAGGCACAAGGTAATCCAGCTGTACATATGCTCCTGGGGAGTTAAAATCATGAAGTAGGTGACAAAACCACACTAGTGCCATGTTGGGAACACCACTGTTCTGCATGCTGCAGGCTGGACAAGCTTATGTCCCTTGATAATGAGTGACTTTTTTGACCAAGGAGAGAAGAGTGCTGTATTTCCACCCTGAGAAGATCAAAGTGTTAAATCACTCTATTTCAAATGAAGAAACCAGGTCAATTGTGAGGAGATGGCTATAATTCAAAACATTGCAAAAAAGTAACATCACAACCTAGAATAAGTAAAGAGCCAATTAGAGAGTTCTTAAGGTAGATATTTTAGTTTGAGTAGACTTAATGAATTTCCTCCTAGAATACTTAAAGGATTGTCTGCAGCAATCTCAGAAGCATTAGCAGTTATATTTAAGAAATAGTGGAGGACACACAAGGTACCGGAAGGCTAGAAAATGTCATAATTATTTTTTTGAAAAAAAAGGAAAGGGATAGATTATTCAGTTAAGTGTCTAGGAAATATTGGAGAAAAATGAGCAGACAGGTTTTTGCAGGATTAGTTGAGTTACAAACAGTACAAACTCATCAGGAGCAGGACAATCTAATTTCTGTGCTGTTGTAAGCTGGATAGTGGAAAAAACAGGGTTACTACATTTGTAGGTGACATGATTATTAGAAAGACCATGCATATGCTGGAGGCAGGACTAAAATTCAAAGCAATACAGTGTAACTGGGCAAATGGTGTAAATTAGGATAATTTTATGTGAAGACAATAAGCACAAGTACCAGTTTCTACACTCAGGTGGAAAAGCAAGTTCACAGTGGGAAGCAATTGATTAGACAGTAGATCTACAGGGAAAAAAAAAAAAAAAGAGTTATGAAAAATGGGAAGCTGAACATCCTTGCTGAAAGAAATGGGAACATCACACAAGGGGTTATAAAATTGAGCAGAGCCTGAAAGTGGTGTAATACGATCCTTCAACTCCATTCAGGTTTGAAAGGCCTCAGCTGGAGTCCAGTCTACAGTTTTGCTCCAAGGAGGATGTGGACCTACAGGAAAGGGTCCAGAAAGCAGCAACTTGAATGTCCTGAAAGGAATGGGTCTTTTTTTTACTTCCTGAATGGAAGAAGGTGGTACTAAGATAAATATCCATGGCAAAAGTATAAGTACAGAAGGGTTCCAGAGCTTCTATAATTTGAGGTCTTCAGACAAATATCTGCTAGGAATTATGTAGTTTGTGTAGTTCATTTCTGACATGGAGTAGAAAGGTAGAATATATGATCTTTTGAGGTCCCTTGAAGAGAACCTTGAGATTTTTACCATTATCTTATGATCAACATTAGTCCATGTAACACCAAGGTCTGTGTAACAGAGAGGTCAGTGGGTTTTCTTCCTGGATTGATGTTATGTTTAATTATTAATACCAAACAAGAAAATAATAGGAACTCTAACTTGTCCTGGTTCTGCGACTGATTTGGCTGAAGAAGTTAGCAGAATTGCAAGCAGCTCTGTGTCTGCGCTTCCCCATTGGAGGAGATGAAGGTACAGACAACTAGTCAGGGCATGTAGACCAAACAAGGTTGGTTCTGCTGTATATCGTCCAGGCTCACAAGGATGACAGCAAACTAAAATATTAACTGATTTTAATAGTGCAGTTCAGTGATTTGAAGAATGTATCCTGACTGGTAGAGGTGGGTATCCATTTCAGCCACGTGCAATCTGCAAAATTCATCATGAACTTATAGAAGTTCATCAGTTCCAGAAATGATCAGGCAGAGTAGATGCATATGGAAAGCCATTTATGAAGATTAGACAAATACATCAAACAGCACCTGCAGTTTTAAAGTATTTGTTCGTTGTTCAGGGAAAGCTAGGAAAAGTGGGCTGTACATGACTGGAAGGAGGCACTGGGGGGAATGCACACAGAAGGAGGGACTTTTTACAGTCACCTATTTAACAACATTAGGCAGGACCACTAGAAGAATTAGGCAATTTTTCTATGTATTATAATTGTTTGTGTGGTATTGCTTCTAACCTGTTAACCCTGTGTAAAATCCAATAACATGCTTGACTGGAAAAACAATCTTTATTTGAAAGTATCAAGAGATGGAAAATCCACCTCTTCTTTTGTAATTTTCTCTAAAGGTTTAACATTCGCAAGTCTGAGGAGGGAAAAACTGCAACCCAATCCAAAACAAATCAAAACAACCAAAAAAATACCTCCCCTTTCCCCAGTCTGCATTATTTCCAGTCTTTTTTTTTTTTTTTTTTTTTTTTTAAATTTAATTTTCATCTCTTCTTTATTTTCCCGGTAGATTGAAGACCCCTTGAGTGACTGACTGAGTGTTGATAGATTCTTCTGTTTCTCTCTTTGATAAGTAAACAGACAAATTCTTACTGGCAAAGTCTGGTGCCAGTCTTTCTGGTGGGTCTTTTTTATATCCTGTCCAAGTTCTCCACACCCTCTTAAAACTACAGTTACCAGAAGTGGATATGATGTTGTAGTATCTTTCTCCCAGTACTTAATACAAAAGTTAATTTACTTCTCAACTCCTACTCACTGATTGCCTATTTATTAAGCCACAAACTCCAGAGATGAAGTGACCTCTTGCATCACGGGTCTGGTTCCCTGCTATTTGAATTGCCTAACCATTTATAAGAACTGCTGCACTGGATCTGGTCAAAAGTCCATGAAGGACACTACCACATCTCTGACAGAAGCTACTAGTAACAGAGACTTCAGGAAAAGCAGAACAAGCTCACAGTGGTCATTTTCCCAGGATATTTCAAAGTTTTCAACATTTTGCAGCTTAAAGAACTTTTAAATAAAAAGCTTCACTTTTGTTCCTAATTTTGTATATCACTGTTATTTCTGATAAATTCTGAAAAATACTCTTTCTACTACTTAATTTTGGAAATGGGGAAAAAGGACTGCACACAGGACAGAAGATAAAAGTTCTGTTTTCAATTTGTTTGAGATGGTAAGATAAATCTGCAAAAGGAGTCAGTGCCAAGACTCAGTTACCTAAATTAGGTATTTAAATTGACTGGCCAGATTTCCAGGACTGTTGAGTACCCACTGCCTTTCACTGAGGTAGTGGAAATTGTGGTTTTCTCTTCTGAATATCTGAACCCTGATGTGGACATTGAGCACTTTGGAACTAACCTTTATAATATAAATATATCTTGGAAACAGTGTGTTTGCCTGAACAGCAACAGAATGAAGAAATTGCTCTAAATCTCTCACATTTTTTAATGCTGAGGTTAAATACGCAATCATGGTTAGGCAGGAAGATGGTGTGCAAACTCTCTGCAACTGTGTCATTTCATCATTTTTATGAGCAGTGGGGATTATTTTTTTCACAGAACACTATGCATTATAAAAACATCTGATTTTTTGAAACACATTTCCTGGCATCTTAGACTTCAGCAATATTTCTTCTTCTCTTCTTGTGTTTTAGAGGTTTTTTTTCACCATTTCTTGGAGAAATTATGACTAATTATATTTAACCTAGGCCACATTTATATCGCCTTATGGAAAAAAAAAATATTTAGCTTTTACAACAACAGTGGGAATGCTGAATAGCTTCGCTAATGCCAATGGATTCCCTTGTAACAGATAGGGGCATAGTTTTAAACAGAAGCCTTTTTATTGGTACAACCCTTACTCTTTGCCACGGATCATAACTTCACTGAAAGGCCCAAACGAAAAAAAAGAAACAAATAATGAATAAAAATTCATGAATTCGAGTACACCTGCTTCTTGTACTGGAAATGTCTCACAGAAAAGTAGTAGTATTGTTCTTCTCTATCATCAACCTGTCCCTTTTCATAAGCAGTGCACTTTTTTTCTCAACATAATTAAAAAAAGGAGAGCTAGCATCCTGGGAATTTGTATGCTTCATTTACTAGCACCTGGTGTACCTCTTCCTCTCTCTTGCTTTTTCTCACAGCAAACATATATAGTAGATTATATAACACAGAAAAAGCAGGGAAGTCCACATGACTGCTTCTTTCTAGAGAAACCTGACAATGTGGTTTTATTGCATTCCAGTGTCCTTCATGGGAGTCCTTCAAATATGAAATAAACATTTGGTGATTGAAGTAAATGCCAATGCTGACTTTTTTTGACCTAAAAACGGTAACTAGAGACCTGCATTTCAGGGATTTCAGATCTTGAAGCAGTAGAGGAAGGTGAAGGTTGCTGACAATGTTCAGTCTAATAAATACAAGTCTCTTTGGTGATCTCTACCAGAGCTTTCTCATAGCAAGAAAACCCTTCACTCTAAGGATGAAAAATGAAAGATTGCCACTGTTATCAGGGCCACTTAAAACAGGTTCTGCATGCCTTGGCTCCTGGAGTAGAAACCATTGTTGCCAACTTTAGCAGTGCTCTGTTGGTCAAAGGGATTTCACCGAAGAAAATCTGCCTCAATATTTTGCTACTTAAATTATGCCTACACAAGGACTTATTATCAGACGCAGAGCATTACACAGTGTTAGCTGAAGACACATTTATCTTGTAATGGCAGTCTAAAACCTACAGCACAGACCAGTGAAGAGAAAGCCTATATTTTGATGTGGACATCTAAAAAGCACACCTTTTCCTCACTACAGTGAAATACCTGTCTTTATGAAGACCCTACTAAATTATATGATTATCTAATTCTAAGAGATGTGCTTTGAGTTTCCAGTCACAAACAGTAATATTTGAATAAAAGAGAATTTTTCTATCAGGACACAACACACAACATCATAGGTGCTGCCCAGAAAAATGGATGCTGCTTCGGGAATCAAGAGGCAGGAGTCACTGCAGCATGTAAACTACAACAATGTCAATGTAGAGGTGCAGAAGTGCGTTATATATGAAACCTCCTGTTCCTTTTGAGGCCCCTGAGGTAAAGCTGCCACCCTCCTCACAGCTTGGGCAAAATCCAGAGCTCTCCTTGCAGCGACTGATCCCAGCACTAGGTATTTCTCACAGCAAACAGCTCAACAGGTTCTGTGTGTGATCAGAAGAGTCCCACGTCCCCCTGAAAAGAATTAGTCCCATTGTTTCATTGCAACGCAAATGTCACTTTTTATATTGCTTTACAGAATCTAACTTTGCATAGTACAAATAAATCATCAATGGCACCTTGTCTGATGGTAGTGTAGTGTGCTTTACAATCAGTGTTGCAAAACAGCCTGGCTGGGCTGTCACCATTTGCTTTTGTCAGACTTCCTGACTGAAGAAGAAATGGCAACAAGTTCACAGGTTACTTAGTAATGAATAATACTCCACATGCTGTTAACCCCATCTTCTCTTGGACATCAACAGAGGCAGTTGGTGGGTGCAGCTATAATATATCTTTACTGTTAAAGGAAAAAAAAAAAAATCTGGTTCTTGTTCAAAAAGTGGAAAAGAAGAATAACATGAGTGATTTTTTTTTTTTTACTAAAAAAGGCTCATGAAATGTTCCCTCTTCAAATTAATCTCACTGAAATCTTAAAAATCAGAGGGGTGCCACAGGGTGTTAGGTTAGCAAGCCAGAAGCATTTGCAGTGAACTTCAACTCCTCTCACCATCACTCAAGCCAAAAAACATCTCCAAGCATGAAGATTTGTATTCTTAAGAGGTTTATAACATGGGCGAAATGTCTACAAAAAAAAAAAAAAGATTGCAGCTGCAATCAACCCAGAGACACTGGAGCAACAAAATGGAGTGAGAACTGCAGGAGAGAGGGGTTCTGTCAGAGCTCGAATGTGCCGCTGGAAAATGCTGGCTAGGACTCTCAACACATAGCAGCCAAGTGGCTGGTCATATTTTAAATGGCTATTATTTATTCATTAAACAAAACAAGTAAATGTCTCACCTCACTGAACAGCCATAAGAAAGATTTAATTTATTATACAGCACGGTAGTTCAACAATGCAAACCCTACTCCAGATAATCAATCAGCAGAGACATGTTATCCAAATAGGAGAAAGAGCCAAAGAGTCTACCTGCCGTGTTTTCCCCAGGTTCCTGGGAAATTTGGGAGAACTTACCAGCATTCCAGGTTATGAATTTCAAGCAAACTCAAAAATCAGATCCTCATATCAAAACATCTCGTCAGCAGTTCCTTTGGTTTTGCCTTCCTGAAAGTCTGGGGCAGACAGTGGCGGAGGTTGAAAGAAAGACATAAGAATCTTCATGACAATTCTTAAATTGTAAGAGAAAATTATTCTACTGGAAAAAAAAAAAATCATAGTGGAAATATGGTGCAGGAAAAATCCCAAGCTTGTTGGACCACAGCAAGTACCTAAATCAATACCTTCCTTCAAATGCTTCCTGGCTTCTTTCCTGGATAGACATGCCACAGGCAGCAGCCTGAGACTCTGACAACCTCCCTGCACCCTGCCTTCACAGTCAGTTGCTGATAACCAGCAAGACCTGATGTGGCTTACACTGCAGCAGAGGCAATCTGGAGGGTAAGGTAAAGAGCCAGTTCACCTAGGAGAGCACAGGTATTGGAGTACGCAAAACTTTTTGTTACCTCTGCAAGTGTAACTGCAGGGAAGCACCTCTCATCACATAGAGCAGGAGTTCCCAGCAGAAAGGAAAGAAAGTCTTTAACACCAGGAGACAAATGTGTATTTATTCCATCATGCCCAGAAGCAGAATTTCATATATAACAGTTCCTCTCTTTGCTTCCTCCTCTGCTCTCAGCAGCTGCCAGATACATATCCCATGCCTGGCTTTGAGACGGCTGTGCTGGCTTGCTTCCGCACCTGAGCAAATGCCACTTGAAGGCTGGATTTTTCCAGAGCACTGAGTCCTGGCTTGCTTCTGCTCTCCCGAGATCATCAGCATTGTTGCCCTCCATCTGAGCAAAATTGGAGAAAATGATAGAAACACATGAAAACCCCATTTAGAGTCACCCTCTTGCCTAGATTTAGAAGTCATTGTAAGCATGTGCAGTACACATTTGTTGGTGAAATAGGTATGTTTTTTTTCTCTTCCTCACATTCTCTCTACTTTTCTAGCAGCTATTGCCTGCTGTAGGTGTAAAAAAGGACAATTTTTTTTGAAAAATTTACTCCCTTCCCAATATTTCATCAATTTGAAACCTAGGAAACGGGGTTATGAATTTCACTGAAATAATGGAGATCAATATGATGGCTCTCTACACTATACATGTAAAATAGAGTATTATAGTAGCATATAATACAACATATGCTATGTAATGCACTACTACATTGTGGTTTAGACAGTATATGACATATTCTATAAGACATTGTATCTATGTAGCATATAAAGAATGTATATATGTACTATATGTACACATGCACATACATATATGGGTACATTTATATATAGAATACAAGAGTGCCTATTATATAGACAATATCTAATAGAGTATATATGATCAAAATGTGACATTTATGTGACACAGTATTATTGTGCACAATATTCATGTGAAAGTTACTTTGTGATGAACAATTTATGAGGCCATATAGATTTATGTGGTATGTCTTTCAGTGCAGTTTCGCCATGGTAACCTGAGATTACCTATGACATCATACTTCTGCAATCTATGCATTTTTTTTTCCAGGCCACCTATTTTCCCATGCCTCTCTGTCTACTGGATTTTGGTTAGGCAAGCTGAAGTATGAGCTGTATGAGTTCCAATGCTGACTGGCCAGTCAATGCATGTGTCCCGACTGGCCAGTTAGCAGACCAAACCAAGTCGATAATTACTACTCTCACACTGCAGCTTTTTGTTTAGTCCTTAAACTGGGCTAACCTCCACCACCAAGCCACTGACTCCACAAAGTTTGTAGAAATGTAGTTTTGTTTGAATCTTCTGTGTTTCTATTAAATTTGGTTGGTGTTAGTCAGTAGCTGGCTGGAAGAATGACAGACACATAGGCAAACAAATGGAGAGAGGGACTGAATGCATGTGACCCACTTTCTTAGGAAACAATGAAGGGATTAATATTCTTAGTCTAAATCATTTGTCTTGGTCACTTCTACACTCAGTGAAGAAGACAAGCGTATCCAGCAGGCATTTGACCCAGTTTAGGGTATGTAGAGGAGCATTTCTTGGACAAAATATTTACAGTATTATGTAGCATATGGGAAGCTATTGATTCAGGAGGGCTGTCTGTTGGTTTGTCACACCCATTAGTTGAAGCAGAAGCTGTGCTCTTCAGTGACCCCAGCAACCATCCCTAAGGAAGCAGCACACTCCTGAAGAGGAACCAAAGCCAGACCAACCCCTCATTGTGCAGTTACACCCAGACTTTTATTTCTACAGACACAGCTTCTTCTTATTGCTCAAATTTTATTCAGAAAGAAAAAAAGGACAATGTTGGAGAAGATTTTTCATCCCTAGCAAAATTACCAGTGACTAGACAGTGCTGCTGGGTACACAGAAGACCAAGACAGGTGGGCTTTCTGCATATAGGGAAAACTCGGAACAGGTCCAGTGCAGGCTGGATGTGTCAGATTCATTTACAAGAACAGATAAACCACCTGGGCATACCTGCTCACCTGTCCATGGCAAATTCACTGCAGTTACATATAGAGAGCAAGTGTAACTGATCTGATACAGCCTGGGCACATGAGGCTTCCTGTGTGTGTGCATCACAGGTTTCTCTGGCTGGAGACTCCCAAGGGAAACCCTTATTATAGTTAGAAGTGTTATTGGAAAATGTTAACAAGAGCATTTTTCAAATAGTAATTTCAAAATGTGCAAAGCCTCGCTGGAATAAAGTAACACAGCACAGAGAATGACATAGGTGTGGAGCATGAAAGAATTACTGGGTTTGCAAATACGTAGCCAAGCAAAGCCTTAATAGGAGAGTGCAGTGAGGTACAGCAGGAAAAGCTAAAGTTTATAGACACACTCAGATCACACAAGACTTATCATTTTCAATACCAAAATCACAACCACACAGCTAGTCTCTATGAATGCAAAAAGAAGTTCTGAAAGAAGTAGTTCTGATGTAATTTGCTTTTACATCTCAAGATACTGTATTTATGTTCCTTGATTGGGAGTGGTGCTAAATTTGGACATGACCTAGAGCACTTACGAAGCTGATGCAAAATCTCCATGGCCTCAATAAGGAGAAATATAATCTATTGATTGGGAAGCAAACAAGATGTAATCCTTATAGATAAAATTAGCCCAGCTGTGGTTTCAGGAAGCCTCCCTCTCAAGTGAAGAGAGACAGAAAATTTCCTTCCAACCATGGTTCATATTTTGATTCTTTCTTTCAGTTACCATCTGGAGAAAATCTTCGCTGAGTGCTGACCTGATGAATTATTCCCAACCCCTGGGCCTATCTCAGCCCCTAAATTCCCAGAGTTGTTCTTTAGTATAAGCAAAAAGTATAGGCTAGTCAACTGCCTCAATCACTGCTAGACTCATCAGAAAACAACAGTGTAACTCCCTCAAAACCTCATGTTTGTGGTGGTACCCTCAGTCTGCAGTGCAAGTGGACTACATGTTGTATCATGCTACAATCCTTGACTGCAACTATGAGGACATGCCTCAAAACACAAGTCTAGCCCTAGGCAAAAGCTCAGTTTGCCTAGGGACTATCCGGAGAGATAAGCTGTAGCCAAGTTTGCTTCGTCCATGGCAAGGCCTTAAAAGCAGGTTAGCAGCTGCTGCTGGAAGAGGGGCACCAGTGGGTGTGGTGGCAGCCTCTCCCAGCAACCATGTTCTCTGCTCCCATCTGCTGTTGTCTCCCCATGTGCCAGATGCAACAAGCTCAGCTCTTGAGGAATCTTTCTTGGTTCTTCACCACATTGCTCTTTTCTCTGTACCTCACATTATTTTCCCTGGCAGAAGTTTACTTGGCCTTGGCAAACAGAAACTGCGTTGCCTGAGAATCCTTGAACTGGCACCATCTTTACACACAGAAACATCTATGAATAAATTACCAATTTTGAGGCTTGCTCAGTTCCTATTCGGTCATTGCACATTGAACTTCAATGCATTTTAGTTTATCTTCGGTAGGAGATGAGTATTCAGCAAAGGTGGTGGCTAAATGCCAGTCTTTCTCAATTTCTTCCAAAGCATACATGGAATAAAATTGCGGACCCATATAATGCTGTATTTGTTAGAGGTAGAAAAATAGAAGGGTGTCTGTACAACCATGTCTAATACTTTGGTCAAGCTGTATTCATTCTATACACAATTATTTTTCTATGCATGAGTCAAAACAGAGGTTTTTTTCCTTGCTATCAATAAAGGACAATGTCTTATTTATGCAGGTGCAAAGTGCTGTGTGTGTGTACCCTGGCCTAGGTGAATGCAGACTTACTTGGAAACCATTTGAAAAATACCACTGATTTGTTTTGATTTTTGTGCCAGCAAGGATTGGTCACGGGGTCAACATATGGGACTGATTTAGGGCAAATGAGCACCCTCTGCCACTGCTTTCTTTCTCTCTTCCAAACTAGCAGCAAAACATTTCAGCCGTCAAAGCACCAGTTATTTTGGTAGAAGGTACATCCTGATCTGCAGTCTGTGAGTTATGCATTGATGATTTATCCAGACGAGCTGTTTCTCTATTTCCCTGAAATCTTCCTCATGTTGTTGTTTAGAAAGTAAGAAAATACATATAGCATACAAAAATGTGAACATGCATTTTTCTGCTTGCATTTGTGCATTTGTGCTGGTGGTGGGATGTTTAGTATTATGGATGATCTCACGTTGCAAAATTCATCTCTGCTTATATATTTTACTAATGCTCTGGAGTGTTCAGATCAGTGTTCTGGCAAGCTCAGTGGCTGGGATTAAAATGTTCTAAACTGTTAAAATGGATGTGACTTAAAAATACCTCCTCCCTTCTAGCAGTTTGTAAAATATTCCCCAAATGCTGGAGAAATGGCAGAAGCAGGAATGTAAATTTTCAGTGATTATATAACCTGTTGTTCACGAGAGCCACAGTAAGTTCCTCCTCCTGAATACCAAGCCCTTCAGCAGAAGTGCTGTCTGGAAGGAATCTGCCCATTCTGGAGATCTCATGCTGTTTTGTGCATGCAGCAGAGGAAAAAAAATATTTGACAGATTTCAGGTCATAACAAAATCTGTGGAAGAGTGTAGTAAATATTTAATTCAGGTAGTTCCCACAAAAAGCTAATAGTTATATAATAACATCTTTCCTGGAAAGCGATGATGAATAGCAATGAGAAACCCAAGGAGAAATGGAAGAGAAATCTGCTAGCATCTACTTGTGGAGTGAAACTTGGCCAAATTGTGGAAGAAGACTACAGCAGCTGGACTTGGTTAAGGTTACAGGAGGCAGGTCAGACATCTGTGTGTTGGGGTTTCCTCGTGTGTATGCAAACACACACACAAACATAAAGAAACACGCACATCACGTACGTACTGTATGCATGTTGTTAGCAACAAAAAAAGTCTGCCGAAGGAGTTAATAATCTAGACAACTAACATAGTTGCAGTACCTTACTTTCATTTTTTTTCAGGTTATAGGAGGCGAATCCCACTCAAAGTTACTTTATTTTTATCAGTATCCTTTCCTGATCAATTGTACTGGTGCTTATAATTTATAAATTATGTTCTGTGCTTCCATAGGTGATATGTTTCTATATTTTCTATATTCTTGAGTGTAAGAAGACTCTTCTTTAAATGACAGCCTTTAGAAACTTGTTTGTGGAGCAGAGATGGATGCAAGGTTAGACAAAGAATACCAGAATTTACAAGAAGCAGAATTCACTAAGGAAGGCAGCAAACTGGCAACTTCACTGTGTCAGTGATTCCGTCACTACCTAAACATGCAAAGAGGGCAATGAGAGTCCAGCATTTTAATTTTGGGTTCTAAATGGAGGGTTTTGGATCTCACTGCAGGCCTGGCCATTGGTACAGCCAATGATGCTGCTGCATAGAACAGCCTTGTCTTCCCTTTAGCAGTATGTCAGGGCAAGTATTCACACGAGGACATGTCCATGACCTCTTGGACATCATCTTTTTCCTATAATGTCATTCTCATCTCTTTCAGCTCCTGTTCAGTTCCTCAACACGCACAGTAGGGGATCTCCGTGAATTGCCTGATCCAGCTCACAGGCCTCCTGTGAAGCCACACACTTACAAGTAGGCTGTTTCTGCAGCTTTACAGATGCTTAAGAAGAGATCTTCAAATCTTAGTGAAAAGTGAGAAACTGCATATCTTGTTGCTCAGCTCCCCCACAGAAAAAGAACAATTTGTATATAAAAAAATAAGACATTGTTTAGTTTACAAACTTTCACCATGAGATGGAGCAGCTATGGAAATGCACTTAATTTATGCTTTCCCTCACAATGACTGAACACCCAGAGGACAGGGAATTTAGCACTGATGTGAAAACTTACAGCGTACAAATAACCTACTCAAAACTCTCCTTCCCTAAATCAGCTAATGTGAGGCTCTCCCAAATGTGTATGAGAGTAATCAGCTCCTAAATAACTTTATTTGAGTCATGGGACAACAAGATGGACAATTATTATCCATCTTGTTTCATTTATATGGTACCTGATAGTGTGCTCCATTCTATCCCCCACAATCACTGGGGATAGTTACATAGCTTTTTCTCATATAGATCTTTGCTCATTAGTCCTTCTGTCTCTTTCATTTTCCTTTCCTTCCCTTCCACCATCAACTCTAACCAATGAATCTCTCCTACTATTTCTTACTTTCTCTTTGAAGGTTTATCATTACCTGACTATTTTCACGTTAGTTTGCAGACACACTAGACATGTAGATGGAGGAAATGAAGGTGGAAAGACATGGTGGCAATCCATGAAGGCAAGATTTGGAAGCTTCCCTGCTGATTACTGAATGAGACAGCAGCAAAGAAGTCTTTGCTCACACAGGGATGTGTCCAAGACCTCTTGGATATCATCTGTTTCCAGTAATGCCCTGCCAGATGATTTCTCACAGGAGGTTTCGTTTCCTGCTTGCAAAGGTGCCTGAAGCAGGACATTTTCTTCAAGCTAAAACAATGATCCCATTGAAACCTGTCTTGGAAAACAGTATAATAATTCCATGAAGAGAAAAGGTAGTGGGCATCTTGAGGATGTATTTCTTTCACAGTACTCAGGACTTGTACATGAATAGGTTGCTAAAGGTTAACTACCATCCAGGGCTGTTTTTTCCTCAACAGCCATCTGAGTTTCTACCATAATTAACTAGGATGTCAGGATGTCAGGATGTCAAGCTGTCAGAGAACAGCGTAGATTTCCAAATACTTCTTGCAAAAATAACTTGTGCAGACCAAAGCGGTCCAATAACTGAGACTTCCATTAAGATTAAAAACCAAACAAGTCACTCCCATTGAACAGTGATATCAAATAGTTGGGAGAGCAAGGCTTGTATGTTTGGCTGTGTCTGTACTCTGGAGCTGGGAGTGCCTCCCAGATTGAAATTTGAAGCATCTGCATGAGACCATTGACGTGTCTATCCTTTCCTTCCTCTTTCCTGCCAAACTGACAATCAGACTGCTGCAAAGCCCAATCTTTATATGTGACCATTGACTGTTTGTCAGGGAATTACAGAATGGCAATTTAGTGGTATGTGGGGCACATACCCTCCTCTTCTAGGAACACAGTTCTAATTATAGAGCTATATTTTTTGTCTTATTTACGCAGGTATTTCAGTGAGAGTCATTCTCTTTTAACACTGGTAGAGTAGCTCCAAAGTAAAATGTGTAACTGAGAGCAGAATTTAGGATCAGGATTTAACATACAGAAACAGCAACTCTGTAACTTATTTATGGATGTAATTCTCTAAGACTGCATTCATTCCTATATAACTCTATTCAAATCAATAGAATTACACTGGGGATTAATTCACTCCTTAAAGTTAACCACATTGAAAATAATTATAACATCCCATGACTACAATATTTTCATTTTCCAGGGGGAGAAATTTGCCAGTATGTAATATAGTCTCACGTACCTGATTGCATATTACCTTCAGATCTGTGAGAGCCTGTGAGAATGGTAAAGCTAAAGAGGTCATGCTGTTTAGGTTGGAAAAGGGCCAGCTGCATCACTGTCTGAACATCTAGGCTGCCTTAAAAATGGATGCATAGAAAAGATGTCGAAATGGTACAACATATGTTGATTGCTAAATCTCAAAACTTCTTTGTTGTTGTTTCAGCAAAATTCTTTGTGTGAAGAATAGGGGGGCCCAGTCCTAAGAGGACCAGGGCAGCTGCAATTTCTCCTGACCTCACGAGGAGCTGGAAGTGCAGCGTTGGAAGCTAAAGGATTTGTTCTGGTCACATTGGTCTGGTACATGCTCCAAGAAGTTTCTTTAGAGCTTGTAGAATCATAGAAATACAAAATTTGTGTAAACTTGATCCTAGCAGAGGTCTTTAAGACTACATGCTGAATTCATTTTCTGAATTCATCTTCTTTTTATTATCTAGGATGATCAATAATTCTCTGAATGACAAAAGTAGAAAGTACTGAGCTCCTGATGAAAGGATAGACCCATACCCCTTTCTGTCCATCAGTCAGAACTTCACAAGTATTTTTCCTGAAATATAACAGGACACACAAATATTTTAAACCAGTGGAAAAAACTTCCAGTCCTTCAAATGTTCTTACAATATTTTAGTTTATTTTGTCACAACACCTCTTTTAATATTTTAGTTTGGTTTTCAACAACAAGTAGAAGTTCATGACTCCTTACTTCAATCTTCGCTTTTGGAAACAGCTTTTCAGGTTTTTGAGTTAGAAATTTTGTTTTCCAGATTTTGACATCCTACTCTGCCTGAATGTTATCTTTAAATAATTTTGGTAATTGAAGCTGTTTTGTTTCAATTATTTGAGGGGAATAAAAGATGGTTCAAAGAAAAGAAATAAAAATATTTTCATGAATTTTCTTTCCCTTTCAAAAAGATCTTTTTAAAATTAGTTTTTCAAGAAGTCAGGGGGACTATCCAGGGGATAACCGGTGTTGTTAAGCAAGGCCTCTGCTGAAACAGGTGATTTTAACCTAAGCTTCAAATGATTATCGCTACTTTTAATGCCTAGTATACAGTGCTAAAAATCTTGTCTCTTGAATTTTTGTACTGGCTTTTGTGAAACGCCAAAACATCTTTTTTGTCTTTCTTATATATTGTTTATACGTTACAACTTTACCTCTGCTCTTCAGCCAGGTGCCACCATCAGTTTAAGAAAGGTTTGACTTTGTGGTACAAACATCTCTTGGAGCATGTAGATCTAGATGTCATCGCATTGCAACATTTTAGCACAGGGTGATAATATTCTGTTTTGACACAATGTCATCACGCTGCATCCCAGTAGGAAGATGTTTTGACACAAAGTGCTGACAAAACATCAAAATGTTAACAATTGCTCTTCAATATTCATGTGTTCCATAATGCCTGGAGCATACTAACTGATAACAACAAGACAGAGGACCAGGAAAGATTGCTGTTAGATATATTTATTTATTTTTTGTACAAACAAGTTCCTACTGAATATTCTTACCCAGGTGAAGGTGAACACATGTCCTCCATAAGGACTACCAAGCAGGATGATACCACCCTAGCAGCTTAAACTACAGAAAAGGAAAAAAAAAATCACAAACCCACGAAACTCTTCTTTCTAACTTTTTTTTTTTTTTCTGTTTTTACTTTGCTCAAGGAAAAATAAACTATTGGTAAGAAATAACAGCATGGAAACCCCATGATCTTTATATGAGAGCCCAGAAGTAACATTTGATAGAAACTATTATAACTGGCTACATGTGAAAGAACAGGCTTGTATTAGAAGAGGATTGTCTCTTCTGGGAAATATCTCAAGATTTTAAGGTGTGAGACATAGTGATGGGAGGAAAGATTTTAAGCTGGACAGAGTCCACAAGGAGCCAGCCTGCTTGGGGTCCCAGTTAACTCATCTGCCCAGAAACCTGCAGCTCAGCATCCCAGACATGCAAACAGCCAAGCAGACAGGAAAACTGTGAGGGGTTTGTACCCTAGAGCTGGAAACAGTGACTCTACCAATTAAGTCACCTAAGGCAGAGGCCCTCACATGAGTTCCTCAATGTGTGTCATAGAAGGGATGGGTAAAACAGTACAGGCAGTGGTTTTACCAAATTCTGTTTGATTTTGCTGAACACAGACACAGGTTCTACCTGCTCCTTGTGCAGAGCGTCAGGCAGCAGCTGGGACAGAGCAGCCACAAATGGAGGCTGCCCACCAGCCAGGCTAAGAGCAGCAGTAGCCTGGCACTGGGTTGAAGGCAGGATTTGTACAGTCAAATGTTCTTCCCACTGTCCAGCCTGTTCCCACATGGCGCCAGCACAGAAAGCTGCATGACACATTATTCATGACGTTTCACAATGTTTCTTTAATTTTCATCAATCAGCTAAAGTGCGTTGATTTTTTTTTTTTAGCCACTGCAAACTATTTAAGACAATGTGAATAAAACAGAAAAAAAAAAAAAACCCACCCTATTTTACTGTATAGAACAATTAACATACGGTATGAAACTTACCTGGCATTTTTAAGATGAACCACCCTAGAACTATTGACGGTTTTGACAGTTTGAGACCTGTAGTTGTTTTCCAGTCTTGAGCTACTCTTCTTTTTACAACTTTATATTTGAGATTAAAGTGTTTGCCAGAAAGAAGGTGACACGCTGAGAAATGACAAATAACCTTGGACAAATTATCGAACTACAGGTATGTACAAATACTACAGGTTAGGATAAACATAAACTTCTCTCTTGTCACCTGTAATTATATTTAATAATATCATGCAGGCAAAACAGTGCTGCTTTGTGAATAGAGCTATTGATTTCTTTGGATTTATCAAATGATTAAAAGTCACTTACTTGCAGAATCAGGTCCTTAATAAAACTTGTGTCTGGACAAGTTACTCTTTCTGCATGAATTTTCACTAGCTGCAGCAGTATACAATTGCTATTGTTACAGCATTGAATTACTTGCACTAATGTTTATGAAACTTATATTTCATCTCTTTCCTTAAAAGATGAGAGCCAAGAAGAGACTCACATGTTCTCATGGTCTGAAACAAATAATATTTTATTCTAAAGGATTATCGTTAACTTAAAAATTTGATCTTGAGCCCATTTCTCCAAGGCTTAATCTCTCCAAAGTTTCTGGCACATGTTTAAGTTACTTTTGAATGTAATGAATGACTGTCATGAAGAAGGGTCATAATCAGCAGCCTGTGCTGAACATATTCTGCACTGTTATAGGCTGAATCCTGTAGCAGTTCAGCACCTTCATTTCTTATTGACTTCACTAGGAGCCAAGGTGCTTAGAACAAAAACTGACTGGATGATGGTAATTCCATTTTATGCAGTTTTTGATGTTTAACATTTGTTTTGGTTTCATGTTAAACTGTCTATTGTTGCACAGAAACCCGAACTGTTCAACTAGGATCCCGAGTGCCATTTGTTGATTTACTTTCATATCACCTTGACTCTTGTAAAAAACATGAAATTATCTTTCTCAAATGAATGCAGTAAAATACAAGACAGTCTCTTTGTCTTTCCTGGAAGAAAAAGTAACTTTGTGGCCCAAAACTTCAAAGGAGAAAAATGAACCTGAAGGCTTTTCTTCAAGTAACATATAGTGCAAACTTTGTTTCTTCCTCAGCTCCTGATCCATGGGTACCGCATAGTCTTTGTGTCACTACTGCCCAATGCAAAGGCCCTTGGGCAGTGCCGAAACAGCCAAGAACTATGACTGGTGTGTGTGTTCATTGGCCTTGGTTCTGCACCCCAGGCAGTGTGAGCAGCAGAATGCTCCACCACTGTTCCCACATGGGCAACAGGGGGGCTGGCACTCCATTTCGCTCCGCTGTGGAAGTACATACACATCCTTAATACAATTTCAAATAGTGTCTAGAGGAAATTGGTACTTAAGAACTTATTTGGCTTCTATTAACATGTATATAAGCGTTAAACCCATGCTTCAGGCCTGGGATCCCTAGCAGACGGATATAATTACAGTGCACCATTAATTTGCAGAGTCGTGTAGCGGAGTTGCAGGCTCTCCCTCTTTCTCCGCTCCTTCATGCTTCCTGATGCAGCCAAGCATCCAGGCCTGCCTGTGCGTGCCATACAGTGTTATCTGCAGATGCCCAGCAAGTCTGACGCATGTATTGCACATGTGTTGGCCATCTGTACAGTGCGTGTGCAGGAGGTTCAGCGAGATGCCGTGCTTCTGCCTGTGATTTCCTGGACAAAAAAATGGGAGGTGTATCCACAGGCATTCACACCAGACCGATGGTGCGTGACCACACACTTGACCAGGAGTGCCGGGGGCTGAGCCCAGCCCTCAGAGCTTGGCTGACTTCAGCTATGGGTCTGCCTGTTCATTGTGAGGTTTTCTCCTTTCATTTCTAGTAATTCTGTCAGTGCTTGCATTGATCTCCATTTGACTTACCTTTCAGAGGCCCAGACAGGCTGGGGAAGTGATTTCCCTCTGCAACTGCAACCATGTGAAAGTTCTCTGAGCAAACCCTCTCACTTACTCAATTATCCCTTCACTGAGGTGATTTGCACCACCATGGGAAGGGAGACCTGAACTCCCAGTGCACCACACTCATTTATCAGGTGAAATGAGGCAAAGAAAGCAAGGTCAGTGAGTGTCCATGCTGTTTACAAGCTGCAGAGCCCTCAAGCCTGTCATTACCCAGATTACTTAAAAACTCATTCCCTTCCCAGCATATGATCCTCTTTATCAACAGCTGCTCTCCACCCACCAGCAAGAGGAAGCTTGTTAGCCTTTTTCACCATGTCCAAGAGAGCAATGGGCATTACAGACAAAAGCCATACCAGAGAAGGTGGTAACCATCCTAGTGAAATAGGATTTATTCGGTCTTGGAGTATTGGCTGAGGAGCTCCTCATACCCCTGATTTGTTTCGATGGAAACCAGTATTGGCAAGAAGACAAATCAGGAATAGGCAGATGGAAAATTATTGCCTAAAGATTGTTTGGCTTTTTGGTCTTTGGACAAGCAATGGCAATAAAACTACATTACTCAGCACATTTCAATGAACAGTTTTAGCCTGGTTTCTTGTGAAAGGGAACTTCTTATTGCCATATTGTCTACTTGTTGTCTTCTCATTCCTAATAATTCCTGTTTCTACCAAGATTCAGAGAAAAGTAGGAAACCTTAAAAGAAAGATTTAATTCCTGGAAGATTTGTGAAGATAGGTGTCCCTACAGAGAAGAAAAATCCTGTAAGTTTCCCAGTGAAAATTGACCTAGACCTGTAGGACAGCAAACCTCATTACTTTTGATGTCATACCAATGAGTGGTCAGTGTTATAGTCAGTTTTAATGAACAAACTGAGTCTAGCTCAGTTTCAACAGGCAACATTTGTGTATCCTCTGAAGCCAGTAAGTTAACGAGCAAAAGTGTTCAACAGGAAAACTTGGTGAAGAATTTTTTACTATCTGAATATGTATTTTTAAAACCCAAATCCCATCTTTGACCACTACTCTAATTCTAATTAACTCTAACATTAATGTCATTTTCTCAGATGAATTTCAATGTCTACAGGAGATACTCATATCACCCCACCTAACAGAGAAAATGGTTCTGCAGTCATGGGCTGTCACTGTTCTCCTTCATGATCAAAGCAGATCTCTGTTTGTAGGGCTTTGGAGGAAAATATTTCATGCTATCCATGTTAAAGCCGTCATGACGAGATACAGAAACATATAGATACAAGCACATACATGCAAACACACACAATCACACCAGTTTCAGACTGCAGCATCCTTCCAGCTGTTTCTGACTCTGGTTTACAATAGGATTTTACAGTCAGTCCATCCAGGAGCACTAGCATCACATCAACTGTTTGCTGGTGCACACATAACGACTGTGCTATTTGGGGTTGTGGTTTCATATTTGCTGTTTGAATAATCACCAGTTCTGACTACAAGGGTGCATTTTGTCAGAAATGGTGCATTTTGCCTACTCCACCAGGGTAAATCAGGGAAGAACTCTAGTGCTGCTGAGAAGTTATTGCTGAGTTTGGGATTTAATAGAGACATATAATGTTGTGTTACAAGTCAATAGGAGTTTGGCTTGCTCTGTGTTACTAGCATTTCTATTATTGCCAAAAGGCAAGTTACCTGGTTCTTACATCTAGTTCTTCTTTAAGAACAACTTTTGAAAAAAGCTCTGGGAGCCAATTTCCAATCCCTTGTCATGGAACAATGAAAACACTGTAAATTATCCTCCATTTCTCCAATTGATTACATGCATTAAGTGTGTGAACCCCACAGTTTAAAGTTTGTGTGTTACTTGTGTAGCATTCCTGGGGCCAGATGTTGACTCTGTGCCACCAGCTGCATTATGGATTGGCAAAGTGAAGGTCTAGCCTCTGCTGATGGTCCCCAGGGCCATGCTGTTTTGGCTACAGCTCTGGAGATGCACATGTCTGCTCTGTAGTTTACACATATCTCTGCTGTCTTGTGAGGAAAGGAGCAGTATCACAAGGTGTGAAGTTTTAATTTTGAATGCAGCTGCTTGTCACAGGCAGTGTCAGATGACACAAAATGAAAGGCAAGCTGTAGGATGGTTCACTTCAGGATAGCACCCTAAGGCTGCTGAAATCAATGGAAATCTTACCTCTTCCTGGTGAGCACTTTCAGATCAGCTTTGCTTCTGTTAGAACGGCCGTGTGTAACCACAATGTAAGGAACAGGATAGGAAAGCAGTGCAAATGTGTTCACTGCCTTGCTCCCTGATCCTGAGTCCCTCAACTTCTGTCTGTGTCCCATCCTTTTTCTCTTCTGTTTAAAGGCAAGTACCCCACTGCTGGGATTATCTCCTACCACATGTGCACTCAGTGCACAGTAAAGTCCTGATCTCAGGAACCATTGAATGGCACAGGCAAAATGATCCAGAGCAAAACTTTCAATTTCTTTCTGAAACCATATGTTTTGGTGATGATGAAAATATGTCAAAGGCTAAGTTTGCACATGGAGTCACACTGAATCCAAAGCAAATACTCAAAGACCAAACATATTACTTCCTTTCCCTTGCTGCAGAGCCGTGAGATTCTCTTCTCTTCATACACGGTTTTTACAGGGATTTGATTGCAGCTGAACTTTTTTCTCTTTTGCTATAGGCTGGATCTACTTCTCTTTTCACTAAAGAACAATTCCAAAGACTGTTACAAGGGATGAAACAAGGCACCAAACTAAAAAGAAACACAGTTATCAGTTGCATTTTGTGAGCTGGCAGGCTCTGAAAACAACATGTATTTTTTACAGATGAGGTAGATGCAAGAACTTGTTTTAAGAAGGGTTAGGATTTTGATAGAAATCTTAGAGTCCTAGAGCACTCTCCCTGTCAAGTGCTAAATATCTTTGATAAATATGGAGTGCAATGTGGTACACAGATGACAGAGCAGGCGCTTAGAAAGTACAAAACAAAACAAAAAATCCTAACCCTTGGACAGTGAGATTAAGCAGATAGGATGATACTACACAGAACTCTGAAGACACCACATGTGCAGACATGCACTAAATCACAGCCTTTTATAAAGCCATGCAGGCTGCCATTTCAGAACTATCATCAGCTCTGGTGAATGTGATGGACTATCTGGTGAGTGGGTGCAGTGCCACACCAACAGCTGGGTATGAAAGTAACCAGGCAGGAGATTGCACAGGAGCTTCAGGATGGGCTCACTCAGGTTGCAGGTGAGACACAGGAACAGAGAAACTTCCATGTTGTTTCTGTGGTTTCTGTCTTTTGCTATCAGCACATGATTTGCATGCCTCTCTAGGGCTGGATTACTACTAAAAAGTTATAAACCAGCTCTTGTGCATGCAGAAAGTGGGATCTTTAAACTCCAACTTCTGTCAGAGCTTCAGGAAAAAATGCTGAATGGATGGAGAGACAAAAGTGTGCATGAATGTCTTCTTGTTTCATCAGTGTGAAGCCCCTCTGGAGTCAGGAGAGGTCTGGGTGCTTCAGTCAGCCCAGCACGGTCTGCACTGAGCAGGTATGGAGGGCACTTCTTCCTCAGGGAAGTTATTTTGCAGGCAAATCGCCCTGACAACCAGCGCATTCTGTGTGGTCACAGTGTGACCAAGAGATTTTCTTTTAGTGGGTAAAGTTTGTTCTAGTGGCTTTGGCTTCTCAAATTGAAAGCAACTTGCTTGAGAAGCAATCTGTTTATTTAATCATTTGCCACACAGTATGCATAGCTGTCAGATGACAAAAATCGGCCTTACACTGTCAGCCAAAACTGACCTCTTTGCAAATAATTATTTTTTATCTTCCTTCATCTTTAAGGAATTAAGTTCTCCTCGATATAAGACCTTCCTCTCTCAAGGTTCCTTAGATGAGATGCACTGCAGCTTTACAGTTGTTTGTGTTTGTCTATTATTTATATTATTTTTGTTTCAAGGCACCAGGTCAAACTCTGTCCTCACTTAGTCTCGTGCAACCGCAGAGACTTCAGTGTGGCTGCAATCGAGGATGGAATCTGACCCATTGTGTTTGTTTTTAGTAGGAATATGCATGACTTAATGTTGCCTTCTCCTTTATTTTAATCTCCCGGGGCAGTCTGAAGAATCAGATGTTGAATCTCCAGAGATTTCTCCCTAGTGAAACATTTTAAATATGTCAGGAAAAATGTTTTGTCAGTTCCAGCTTGTTGATGCACCCCAGCCAGCTGGCTGAGCAGGCTCAACCACTACACACTGCCATACAAACTGGGAGGTTGGAGCTGGGCACATGAAGACAGGATGGTGGGGCCATGTCCTAGAGCAGACTGGATGGATTTCGTGTAATGTACTAGGTGATGTGCTCGGTCTTCTGAGGAAACAGGAGGCTACACACTGGCTATCACACAGAACTTCATTTAACTGATAAAGTAGAGAGGAGTTGGAGTTAAGGTTTATCCCTATGCTTTCACCATCCTTGACTATGTTCTGCCCTGCCCTTTCTACCAAAATCATCAGACATGGTGCACCTCTGAAGATGGAGGAGCTGGAGGCCCTTCCTTGCCAACCGCCAGATCTGCTAATACTCACTGAAGGTTTCCATGCAGAAGAAAATGATTCCCCATCAACATGAGGACTTCAGAAATGGTCATTCATGAAGATCTGATATATATTTAAACATTTTTGAAAATAAAAATAGTTATTGATTTTTTATGTAATTAATCAGTAGAACTAAGGATAAACTGGCCTTTTTCTTTCCTTTACAAAACTGAACCAGATTCTACAAATCATCTGAAAAGTTGCCATTTATCTCTGATCCACCAAGAGATTTCCTAAAAAAGGTGGATTTTCATTTTTTACATTATGCATATTAAAATACCAAAAGAAACATGGTAGTTACGGCCACCATTGTGGCCAAGTTAAGAACATCCCTTTGGTTGGGGACTGCTTGGAAAGACATGCATTTTGAAACCACCAGTTTTGTGTTCACACATGGCTGTGTGGAAGAGGAGCATCTTGCTACTGGTGCAACTAGAGGCCACTGGGGTGTTTAACAAATCAGAAGGAAAGTGTGTGTCAAAACAATCATCTTCCAGAGGCACAAGTTCCTCCCTGAGAAAGCACGAATTTGTGAGCAGAAGCCTTACATGTTAATGGGATTTTTAATATTAGAGGTTGTCTTATGAAAGCACAGCATAACTGTTCCACTGAAGGTTATATTTTCATGGCACTTCAAGTGCTTAGTTCTGCATATTGCCCTTGCCTTGGATCATAGCCTTAAAGACCAAAACGATATCATAGGTGCCTTAGTGCAAAATGAACAGGGAAAACAACCAAAGCATAGGAGCAGACACAAAGCAATACACAAAGAGACAAACGATACAAAGCAGAACCAGATTTAGACATCAGAGGTCAACCCACAAAATATTGTGAAGGGTGAACATGTGAAAAAGAAAATTCTTCCAAGGAAATTAGTCACAAAATGGTTACTGAGAAAGCTGCAGGGCTCCCTCATATGGGCTTGTTTTGCAATATGTACCCCTTGCTTTCCTACATTTGGCTTTGGCACACACAGGACTCATGGTAAGAAAGCAGTCACAAACCACTAGTTTGTTGGGATATGTTTACCTATGAAAATTTTAATTCAACTCTAATTTTAATGAAGGCTTGTCATAGAAGTCAAGAGGGTTCATTATAACTGAAAACAGATGTAGCAAAAATAAAAAAGCAAAGTTTTGTTTCGACCTTACTTTTCTGACTGTTATTTCACTTAACAAGAGATACACCAAAATGCCTTACAGAATTAGAATCTACAAGACCAACAGAAGATGGTGAGAATAGCAGAAAAAAAAAGGAGAGAGAGATACACTGAATGAGGGATGCAATTAGGAAACATGTTTCTTCCAACTAACCGATCCCAATTGCTGCAATGTTCTATAGCCAGTAAAATAAACTTCAGTTTATGATCAACATTTTGATGTCTACTCCTAAAATGCAAACCCTGCCTTGTAGATCATTAATGGAAAGAAGTTTAAAGAGCACCTGTTCTGGACCATTGGAGTAAATGTCATATTTTACACTGGCTTCTAAAAATTACAATGCAATATTGGTTTAATTAATTTCAGGGCTCAAAATCCACAGCACCTTCTCACTGGCTGACTGTTGTAGATTCTTCATAGTTCTCAGGTGGTCCCTGCTGACTTATGCTCATGGTTGTCACTGCTAGTGTGAACACTGACAAGGACCTGGAAAGAAGAAATGCTTTGTTTTCCCGTAGAAAATAACAGTGGGCTTCAGTTAGGCGTATTAGTAAGTGTGATGTGATATTCAAAATTAAGCACCCAAAAGGATCCTTATTTCTGCAAACAAAGAAGTCATATGGCTCATCCTTAATGTAAATGAGAGGTCTCTTCCAGGTCTTTCCTTTCATGTCCTTACCATAATTTTTATATGCCTCTAGACATTTCCAGTTTCTCCTAATCTAACCTAAGCTTGCTATGTTTTAGTCTCTATTTTTAGTATGAGATTTATACAAGTTTCAGCCAAGACTCAGCTCCCAAAGTCCACGTCAAAGCTAGGCACGAACTGTCAGAAGGACTCTGAAAGCCAAGTCTCCTCTGGGTGCCCAGGTCTCAGAACACATCCCAGATGCGGACCCTGCCCCTGGTCATTTCTTGCTGGCTGGCCTTTATTCAGGAAAGCTTCAGCCCTCATGACTGAAACAAAACATCCTTGAGGAACTTATGAATAAGTCCATTTGCTTCCTGCCTCAAACACTTCTAAAACATTAACCTGAAGCGTAAACGTTTCTGCCTTTCATTTCCTTGGGGATGACAGGAGAGAGAGACTGAGACTGATTGCAAAAGCTGTAGTGCTTGTCTGAAGTTTTTAGCCTGACTCTGGTCAGGCCCCAGGTGACCAGCTAATGAAAATAATTCAAACTTTACCAAAACAAGAGCCATTTATAATGTGGAAATTCTAGACAGACAGCTCCACAAAACCCTGGGAACAAACACAGAGATAAATCTTTGCAAGAAAAAACACCCCTACCTCACTACTCACAAGGTCAATTCTAAAATAGAATTGTGGGACACAGTCCCCACATGTAGTAGAAAATTTGTTAGTATTAGGTCTTTTTTAAACGCGCCTATACCTGTACTCTTGTTCCCCTGGAGTAACAAAGTATGAGGAAACGTTTGGCTTTGCTATATATTACAAAGGCTTTTGAAATCCATGCCTTTTAAATAGGTAGACTTTGGGATTATTCTTAAGAGCAGTTGCTATAACTGCAAATGAGAGAGGAAGAAATGAACCATGGAAAACGGGTATAAAAGCCCTGATTTCAAATAAACACAGCACAGCCATGAAACAAGACACAGAACATTATGAGGAACATGCATGAAGGAGGAAATCAGCTGGGGCTCTCCAGTGACAGAACTGGAAGCTTTCAGATGTCAAAAACCTCCCAGAAACAGGAAAAAGGATGACTTGCATGCTGTGGCACATAGGCTGTGCAAGCCTGGAGCAAGCCAGCACCAATGAAGCACAGCTGGAGGTGACCAGTGAAAGGCAGCCACAGCATCCTGGGGAAAGTGTGTGTCGGGTGTCCTGGCCTTGATGGTAAGTATCCTCCTCCTGCACTCCAAGCTGTGCAGCCCAGCCCTGTCCTACCCAAAGGGCTGCACATCCCATGCCCTGTCACCCCTCCTGTGCCAGGGGGAGCTTCCCACTTGCAGAGCCAGGCCATAGGGTGGGCTTGGGGTAGGCAGGGACTTCCTAGCCAAAAAGCCTACAGTTGTGATTAAAGTGCTCATTAACTCTCTAAAGCTCAGGACCATCCTCAAGGCATGCTTGAAGACCAAGCAATGGGGAACAATTGGAATCAGTCTCCAAGTTGTTCTGAGATCATCCCAAATACTGCACAAAATGGTATAAAGACTCTTCTTCCCAGTTAAGTCTACTTAAAAGCCTCATTTAAGCCTTTATAATTTAGGGATTTCAACTACATTAGAACAAAGTGCTTATAATGTGAATTTTGTAAATAAAAAGTCGTTAGAGGTACACACTATGTAGCTATTTATTCTTTCTTTACAGTAGTGTAATGCATATTCAAAAACTATATAAAGGACTTAATATATATGTTCATCTTACCATTTTATAATACTTCATTTTATAATAGCTAACTTCTGTGCATTTGCCAAGAAGTCTGCCAAGACCCAAATTGCATTTCTGCTTCCTGTGGAAATATAGTAATTGGAAAATTGGCATTTTAGCAATTATTGTCTTCTGAGGCTTCTTACATATGTCCTAATAAAAAAGGTCATAAAAATTATTAAATGAGTTACATTAAATCATATCCTGATCCCACATACTGAACTCAATAGTTTTATCTCAGTGTTTAGTCCCAATGAAAAATAGTGTTTCCCATGCTTGCTACTTTATAGGGTTAGAGTTGAGTAAAAGGCCTCTCTTACTATGTGTCTGTTATCTGATTGAGCAACATGTGCACAGGACACTGTATTAAGGTTATGGAAAGAAGTATTTTAAAGGTATTTATTATTTCCACAATTATGGAAAGAGAATATTATATAGAGTCTCAAAATATCTTCATATCAAAGAAAACCCTCAGGATACAGTTGCTTCTTTCAATTTCTCACTGCAAGAAGAAAATTATTTCTGGAAGTGACAGAGAATTCTCAGTTTGATTAAAATTCCTAAATAGTGATTTCTACATCATGTTATGTGGTGATGTACAAAAGTAACACGATGTGTTACTGCCAACATCATCGCTTGAAAACAGTTTTCAAAACATCTATGAAATCACTGATGGAGGTCAGATCTATGGTTTTGTTTCCAGGTGTCAAACATTATTTTGATGAGATTCATTTCAGTACATTATTGAAACTGTCATGAATTAGCAAAATGAAATGAAAAGAGAAGTAAAACTTCTGAGAGTGTCTAAATGTATTTCTGCTGCTTTCTGGCTTCCCTGAGGACAGCTGTCAAGAAGACATCACAAGTATAGGAATTCAGGAAAAACACTCAAAGAATTCTGGTGTCTGTGATTGAGGGAAGAAATCTGTTAAGCTAAAAAAATTGCTAAACTGGCCAAAAGATTTTGGAGGAAATTGTGTCAATCTGTCACTTTTTCAGTAGAAGTGGTCTCGTTTCTAAATTGCAAGGTAACACATTATAGTTGTGTGCTGTGGTTAGTACCAATCATCTTGGGCCATATCATTTTTGTGATAAAAACTCATATGAAATATAAAAACTGAAAAAATTATCCACAAAGATCTATAGTTGAACACGTACTACTAGGCTCCAAATCAGAAAATGATTGGAGAACCAGCATCATACATTGTAACATTTACTACCAGTGTCTACTAACCGGCCTTCAGGTTTTGGGTGTAAACTCCCATAACCCCAACTTTAAAACTCCCAAACTGATATAATTGCCAGGCATTTCCTGCAGGCAAGATATTGACGTCACAGTGATGATGGGTGGGTTTCCCTCTGGGAAACACTGAGGTTAGTATGCTGACGACCATCAACTCAGAACAAATCTGGGAAGCTGGTGGGAAGTGTTAACTCTCCAAAGGAAGTCCTTTCCCTGGGTGACCATGACCCCCTCCTGCATCGCTACAGCTGCAGTAGCACCCATGGGTGACCACATAGCTCCCCTGAAAAAAACGTGTAGGTAATCTTCATGGTCTGAATGGGGTCAAGCAAAAGGAAACACCGTTTTACTTTTAGTCTACAAGCACTTCAGTCTTATTCAAAACACAACTCCAGGGAAGCTCGGGAGAGGCAAGTAGCTTCAACTCTTCCTCAATCAGCCCTGACAGTGACTTCAGATGCCGCCAGGGTATCCCATTATAAGCTTATCAGGTCGTTTTGATGACTAGATTGTCAGCTTTGCAATGATGGGCTGAAGTTATCTGAAAACATTATGCTGCGTTTATCTCATTTTCTGAACAACCGTGCTACAGAATTAAATCAACAGAGGCTAGAGTAAGTCTTCCAGTAATTCAGCAATCTGATAACTAGCTCAACAAAGAATCAACATTCCCTTCAATAGTGTCTCCATGCCCTTGAGACTCAATAGCCTGGCATCCAAGTTACAAGATGATCACACAGTACAAGGAAAAACTTGTGTCTATTTATCTACTCTATTTATATGTTTTTTCTAATAAATCTCTTGAGAAATAAACATTTGCAGTGAAATTTTGATGGACAAGCTTAAGGATAACAATTGTTTTTCAAATGACTTGTGAACAATTTCCAGAAAACTAGCCTTTTCACAGACGAGTTGTTGAAATAAGAAGGGGCCCAGACAGGAACTTCATAAAGTATTCAATTCATCAAGACCGAGTCACTCAGTTACAGTCTGAAGTGAAAATTAAGGTACAGAAAGATAGATTCAAATAACATTTAACATTTGGCTTCATTTCAGAGGAACAAGCATGCTGCAGTTGAGTCAAGCTGGAAGTTTTCGCTGTTCCCATGCGCTGTAGGTTTTAAAGAATGAGTGCCTTGGCATTTTGTATAGGTCAAGCTAAGTGGTATCATAGGTTAAGTTCTGGCATTCAATCTTAATGCCCTCATGTTTGTACTTTACAGCCAGGTTTTGAACATCACTTGAAAAATTGTCTACATCCGAACAAAGAGTGAACGCTGCACAGGGCCCCTCCAAGAGTTTTCTCCTCTCTCTGCTCTGTTTTCTGAGTCAGAGAAATGCCATTTCAAAGGAGCAAGGAAACTATTAAGTACTCTCTGCACTTGGAAGGCAGGCTGACTTTTTAAATTGTTTGGGTTGAAATGTGGCATGTCAGGAAATATAATATTTTGATTAGAATATTAATTAATGATATAGGTGTTAGTGTGGCACATGCAGACTGACTGGGAAGTAGGGTCCTTACTGTTCCTTATAAAATCTCTTCTAAGTTTTTTATTTAGTTTAACTGTAACAGCAAAGGCTCATCATTCTTACTAACTCTTTGTGTCTCAGAGTTTGCATTAATCACCTCCTAGGAAAGCAACTGCTTTCAGTCGTGTGGGTTGTGTGTCTCAGCTTTCCTTCCTCAGTGTGCTCTAGTAGTCTCCAGCACTGTTTATGTTTGCTACAGCATAATCGCTTCGCAGATCTCCAATAGAGATATTGTTCAGACCCAGATGATCCAAAGTCATCAGTTAGGAATTTAAATAAAACGCCTCGGTTTTGGAATTCAGTGCAGGTTTAATTGAACAAGACCAAGAACTCTACAAAAGAAAGTTAAGCAGAAAGCATAAACTGAACTGAGTTAGATTTTCTGAGTAACACTACGTGTAGTGGGTGTGCTCAAAAACTTCCTTCTGGATTTACAGACTTCAAAGAATTTCAAGAAATCCCCTATTCTTAAAAGGAGCAATTCTGCTACTTGCCAATATTCCCTCCCAGCACCACAAGGAATGGTTTATGCGCCCTTGCTACTTGAGCAAACAAAAGACTTCCTTAGCTGAGCCACGCTACAAGACCTGGTGTTAGCATGATTAATCCCCTAGTTGCTTTTCAGCTGGGAGAGAGAATCTGCCCTAATCAGTGCTGTCAGCAGATGTATCTCACATGTATTGCAGAGCACGAGGCTGCATCCTGCTTGTGTCACTTGTATAAAAGAAACTGGATCTCTGATGGGGACAAGTGGCTTATGAGCACATATACTCTACCAGTACTGTTTGACTCTCGGGAGGGCTGGCCAACCAGTTTTGGTTGTTCAATGGCAGTTAGAGAGGGGGAGAAATTATATTTGGTCAAACCAAAAGTGGAACTTTTTGGTGTGTCCAGTAAAACAAATTTAATTTCTAAACAAGCCAATGACATTTGATTCAGATTTCAGGCACTCTTAAGGAAAAGGAAAGGGAACATGGAAACAAGGGACTAGAAGATCTGAGAGCTGTTCATTAATAGAAAAGAGTGATCCCCTAATAATCTAAGGCCCCTTGGTTAGAGCACTCATCTGCAGTACTGGAAATACACTATTTCCCTGCCACCTGCCCAGGAGCAGGGGTGAAACCCTCTGGTATGAGCATCCTTACCGCCAGGCTGTAAGGCCCCTGTCACTTTATAGCTATGGCCAAAGAACACTTTTTCTCCATTTGGAAGAGTTTAAATATATGGAAGCTAAAGCCACTCTATTTTTGAAAAATCACTACCACAGACAGGCTCACTGTGTTCTGAGTTCACCCATTTTCTAAATTTGCCTTTGTTTTCCAGACCATCCTTGGGCAAACAAGTCATTAATACCATATTTAAGATCTTTCTTCATAGAATCATAGAATGTTTTGGCTTGGAAGGGACCTTAAAGATTATCTAGGTCAGGGACACCTTCCACTAGACCAGGTTGCTCAAAGTCCCATCCAAACTGCCCTTGAACACTTCCGGGGATGGGGCATCCACAACTTCTCTGAACAGCCTGCTCAAGTGCCTCACCACACTTATGGTGAAGAATTTGCTTCTTACATCTAATCTAATCTAAATCTACCGTCTTTCAGTTTAAAGCCATTACCCCTTGTCCTGTCACTACACACTCTTGTAAAAAGTCCATCTCCAGTTTCTATGTAAGTCCCCTTCAGGTACTGAAGGCTGCTGTAAGGTGTCCCTGGAGCCTTCTCTGGTCCAGGCTGAAAAACCCCAATTCTCTCAGCCTGTCTTCATTGGAGAGGTGCTTCAGCCCTCTGATCATCTTTGTGACCCTCCTCTGGACTTGGTCCAACAGATCACAGAATCACAGAATATTAGGGATCGGAAGGGACCTCAAAAGATCACCTAGTCTAATCGCCCTGCCAGAGCAGGAGCACCTAGATGAGGCTACACAGGAATGTGTCCAGACAAGTTTTGAATATCCCCAGAGAAGGAGACTCCACAACCTCCATGGGCAGCCTGTTCCGGTGTTCTCTCACCTTCAATGAGAAGAAGTTTCTTCTCAAATTTAAGTGGAACCCCTTGTGTTCCAGTTTGAACCCATTACTCCTTGTCGTATCATTGGTTGTCACCGAGAAGAGCCTGGCTCCATCCTTGTGACACACACCCTTTATGTATTTCTAAACATTAATGAGGTCACCTCTCAGTCTCCTCCAAGCTGAAGAGACCCAGCTCACTCAGCCTTTCCTCATGAGGAGGCGCTCTATTTCCTTAATCATCTTTGTTGCCCTGCGCTGAACTCTCTCCAGCAGTTCCCTGTCCTTCTTGAACTGAGGGGCCCAGAACTGGACACAGTATTCCAGATGTGGTCTCACCATGTGATCCATGTCCTTTTTATGGTGGGGGTCCCAAAGCTGTACTACTACTCCAGGTGCGGTCTGAGAAGAGTGGAGTAGAGGGGGAGAATCATCTCCCTCAACCTACTAGCCATGCTTCTTTTGATGCAGTCCAGAATATGGCTGGCTTTCTGAGTGGCAAGTGTACATTACTGGGTCATGTTGAGCTTCTCATCAACCAAAATCCACAGATATTTCTCCTCTGGGCAGCTCTCAATCCATTCTATGCCCAACCCGTATTTGTGCTTGCAATTTCCCTGACCCGTATACAGGACCTTGCACTTGGTCTTTTTGAACTTCATGAGGTTTGCACAGGCCCACCTCTCAAGCCTGTCAAGACCCTTCTGGATGGCATCCCCTCCCTCCAGCATGTTGACTGCATCACTCAGCTTGGTGTCATTGGCAAACATGCTGTGGGTGCACTGGATCCCATTGTCCATGTTTCAGTAAAGATGCTGAGCGGCACCAGTTTCAATTCTGACTCCTGAGGAGTGCCACTCGTCAATGGTCTTCACCTGAACATTGAGCCTTTGACAGCAACTCTTTCAGTGTGACCATGGAGCCAATTCCTTATCCACTGAGTCGTGCATCTGTCAAATCCATGTATCTCCAATTTAGAGTCAAAGACGTCATGCAGGATGGTGTCAAATGCTTTGGACCTGTCCAGGTAGAGGACATCAGATGCTCTTTCCTTATACACCAAAGCTCTAATCCCATTATAGAATGCCACCAAATTTATCAGGCATGAATTGCCCTGAATGAAACCATGCTGGTTGTCACCAGTCACATCCTTATTTTCCATGTGCCTTAGCGCAGTTCCCAGGAGGATCTCCTCCATGATCTTGCTGGGCACAGAGGGGAGACTGACTGGTCTTTTTAACGGACTGGACTTTCTCTCTTTTTAATGGACTGGATTTTCTCCCTTTTTAATTAACTGGTATAAAAACCTGTTGCTCTTTCATATTTCTAAAATATCTGAAAAATTAGAATGTTCTACTTTAATCATAATGACACGACACATGTCTTGATAATCTTTTGCCTCAGCTTCTCCAACTTCTGCTATTTTAGCCCTTGCATCTCATCACACTTTCTTCTGGTGTGTACAAAACACTGCTAAATCCAATTTACTCTCATAAAATTCAAGCCCTTGTCACTTCTCTTTTTCAAACACCTTCAGCAGATTTTGGCAAATTCCTATATCACATGTGAGGTTTTTATCAAAAACTTCTTCACGTTTCCTGATTCTCAGGCCAATTCACTACCTGACTCATCCATATTTAAACATTCTTCTCCTCTTCTCTTCTCTTCTCTTCTCTTCTCTTCTCTTCTCTTCTCTTCTCTTCTCTTCTCTTCTCTTCTCTTCTCTTCTCTTCTCTTCTCTTCTCTTCTCTTCTCTTCTCTTCTCTCTTCTCTTCTCTTCTCTTCTCTTCTCTTCTCTTCTCTTCTCTTCTCTTCTCTTCTCTTCTCTTCTCTTCTCTTCTCTTCTCTTCTCCTCCTCTCCTCTCCTCTCCTCTCCTCTCCTCTCCTCTCCTCTCCTCTCCTCTCCTCTCCTCTCCTCTCCTCTCCTCTCCTCTCCTCTCCTCTCCTCTCCTCTCCTCTCCTCTCCTCTCCTCTCCTCTCCTCTCCTCTCCTCTCCTCTCCTCTCCTCTCCTCTCCTCTCCTCTCCTCTCCTCTCCTCTCCTCTCCTCTCCTCTCCTCTCCTCTCCTCTCCTCTCTCCTTTCTCCTCTCCTCTCCTCTCTCCTTTCTCCTCTCCTTTCTCCTCTCCTTTCTCCTCTCCTTTCTCCTCTCCTTTCTCCTCTCCTCTCCTCTCCTCTCCTCTCCTCTCCTCTCCTCTCCTCTCCTCTCCTCTCCTCTCCTCTCTCCTCTCCTTTCTCCTCTCCTCTCCTTTCTCCTCTCCTTTCTCCTCTCCTTTCTCCTCTCCTTTCTCCTCTCCTCTCCTTTCTCCTCTCCTCTCTCCTCTCCTCTCTCCTCTCCTCTCTCCTCTCCTCTCTCCTCTCCTCTCTCCTCTCCTCTCTCCTCTCCTCTCTCCTCTCCTCTCTCCTCTCCTCTCTCCTCTCCTCTCTCCTCTCCTTTCTCCTCTCCTTTCTCCTCTCCTTTCTCCTCTCCTTTCTCCTCTCCTTTCTCCTCTCCTTTCTCCTCTCCTTTCTCCTCTCCTTTCTCCTCTCCTTTCTCCTCTCCTTTCTCCTCTCCTTTCTCCTCTCCTTTCTCCTCTCCTTTCTCCTCTCCTTTCTCCTCTCCTTTCTCCTCTCCTTTCTCCTCTCCTTTCTCCTCTCCTTTCTCCTCTCCTCTCCTCTCCTCTCCTCTCCTCTCCTCTCCTCTCCTCTCCTCTCCTCTCCTCTCCTCTCCTCTCCTCTCCTCTCCTCTCCTCTCCTCTCCTCTCCTCTCCTCTCCTCTCCTCTCTTTACTATTTTTTCTATAAAAGTCTTGCCTTCTTGCTTTTCCTTTCTGGTCAAATGACTACATTTTCTTCATTCCAACCCTTTCTTCCAAGGAGTTTCTTGCAGTAAGCCCTTAAGTGGTGTTCAGCTAAAACTTTCATTGTCTGGTAGACTTATACTATATTAGTTATGTTTTACAGACAAATGCTAAATACGTTGTAAGCACCAGGAAATTATACTTGCCAATACTGTTTGTGGAAAATGCACTTGGGAGGAGTCAGCCTGAACTACACCTTGGATATTTATGATGAAAAAGTATAAATAAATTTTTTACCTCAGCCACAGGAACTGCATCAGAGATTAAGGGAGAGGGGGATTGTGTGTGCATGTCTTCCTGGTTCAAAGTCTGATCTTTCCCCATTTTGGTCAATGGAAGCTTCACCATTAGCCCCAGTGTGCCCAAGACCAAACCCATTAAGGGGCTGCAGCAAAGTCAAATAGATCTCAGATCCTGAAAGCCCGCAATGCAAAATACAAAGCAGGATCCAGGTACTTATGATCAAAGAACTTAAGTATGCAAGGAGCTTCCTCCAGCACAGTGTGAAACATATAATTCCTTAAGCAGAAATTATTATTCCTGAGTTGGATAATTAAAAAAATACTCTTTCTACAGCAGTATTGTTTCCAGTAGGAATTTGCAAACAGTAGTTTGAATACATCTGTTTGGATAAAATGATGTGCTATTGATTCCTAGAAAATCCCACCGATTATAGATTTTGAACAGCTTTGCTTGGCTTGTAAACCCAGTAAGTTTTACTTAATTTACACCAGTTTAGTTGTCATTCTTCCAACCTCCCTTGTTGTTTTAGTACCCATTGAAATGAATGACTTTCTGCTACTTACAAGAGAGGAGGGGGAGCTAATGTGCATAATGGTGTCTCCCACTTCAGTATGTCTCAGTGCCAAATCAGTTCCCCAGGTAGTTTGAGCTGTGAAGGAGTCTTGAACTTTACCTGCAACTTCCCTCTGAAGAAGGCTGCCAAAGTAAGGCTGGCTGCAGCACTGTAAGTGATGTCCTGCACAATCAAGGCTTGGAGAGGAGAAGGCAACTCAGAAATTGTCCCTTGGAAAATCCTCAATGTCTATAAAGGACAGCATGCCTTGTTTACACACAGCATAAAAGAACTATAACAATGCACACGAAAAGCAGGAGGTCATAAAAATATAGGAGGGGACATGGCAGGGGGTGGACATAAGTACATTGTTTTTTCACCAGAGGTGCAAGGTAAACTAATTGAGTGGAATCGTTGAGATGTGATAGGACTGGTGCTAGGGCTCAGGTTTTCAGAAGAACATCTGTATACTCTCACATCTAATACTCAGTTGCACATAAGATGGTACTGCACAATGCCATTCCACACACAGTCCTGGGGAAGACTGATTCAGGTCAAACATGCCACTGAGAACATTTTTAAATGAGTCTAAATATTTCTATGTAGGTTTTATACCTTATTGATCATGGTTTCTTGAATATTTTTGTAGCAGGTTTTGCAATGTTGACAGTGGCTATTTGAGTGTTTTTAAATCTCTTTGGAATGTATTTGATGGGAAATACTCAAACATATAGAGACGTCTTTTAAATGTAACCCACTCCTTGAGAGAGGAAGATGTGGCCTGCATTGAGGTTAATGAACTGGCTGGCAGAGAAATCCATAAGACCAAATTTTAACCCATTTATTTTTTACTGAAGGTTATGTCCCTGAAGGCTGACTATGGAGAAATTCCCACCTCTCCCATTAAAATGTTCCCACTTACTGCTTTTCAACAGAAAGAATGCCAGAAAGGCCTTTTAGGCTAGAGAGTCCTGTCATGTTATTCCTACCATACCAACTAAAAATGTCTCCTTGAACTATTGCAGCTAGAAATATTGCCACATTATTTGTTGTTGAGTTTCTTCCAATAGAAACACCACAAAAATGTCTTTTCTTTGGGGTATTTAGACTATGAAATTCTTACAAATTGTATATATCAACATAACTCAAATTGGCACCAAGTATTTTGCTTTTTTAACATTACCAGTGTTTTGTGGCACATCTTCCCTTTCCATTTTGAGAATACATTGTCAGACTAGAGTTCCTGCTGGGAAGAAATTGTTGCCAGAATTCGTACTTGGTAGAAGATGAAGAAAATATAAATTATCAAAAAGTGCATAAAACATTACCTTTGCTTTAAAAGTAAGTCAAAATCCTATCTTTCCTAGAGAATTAGGTTGTCTGGTGTATTTAAGCAGGATAGACTGTCAGATGGATATATTTCTGGATGCTTTATTTGTACACATAGTTACATAGGTCTTGCAAATTCTGTTACTAGAGTTCGCACTGGTAGGAAAATCACTTCCATGTTTAATAGCTTCGTTTAGGATATCTTCTAATTCAGAATTATTTGTTTATATGAATGAACAGATGTGTCCTTCCTGTCTCCTTTCCAGTTTAATGTTTTGAAATAGTCAAAGGTTCACTTGAAATGTCAAATCAGGGAATGAATATCTCTGAAAATCTCTGCTTCATTGATGACACCACTGTTGGAGAGCAATTGAATTGAAAGGGAGGTGTCCTCTCTACATACATTATTACTTTCCAAAGGTTCTGTGAAAAAACCTTGGAGGGTCCAAAATTGGAGGGTAGCTAGCTAAGGTGAGAAAGTTTACAAACAAATGTATAGAGAGTCACCCTATGAGAATTCAAGCCCACAGTAATTTCCTTGGGCAAGATACGTATCAAGGTTTTGTCACATTGTGTGTATCTGTGCACTCTCTGAGGCTCACTAGGAGGTAAGGGTTTCCGAAAGTTGATTGGAGGAGCAATATTGATCATTTGTGATAAGATGGATGCAGGATTCCATCCAGTTTGGGAAAGTTTGGGTTCAGTCAGGAAACATCTGACTTACACTGCTTACCATAAGGGATCAAACCGGGCCAGAAGCCTGAAGTGCCTCCCCACCTTCCCAGCGTTGTGTTCAAATCTAAATCCTGAATCAATGTCATGGCTTGAAGCCTCCTCCAGATAGCAAATAATAACTATCCTTGCTTTGACTTCCAGGGTTGAAAGAACCGACCTATAAAGATGAGGAAACAATGCCTATAGTTTATTAAATACATTTCCATTTTGTGTTCAACACTATAAAAGCTTATCTGAGCACTAGCATTGTCTTTGTTTTCTTTTCAGTTCCCTTGAGTTGTTCAGTCAGATAACAGCTCCGCAGCATCTGAGGGTAGCAGCCCAGAAAGGTTGAGGCTTAAGAAGGAATTGTCAGACCTGATAACTGCACTACAGATTTTCAGTGAATGGTGTTTCAACAGACTTCAGAAGCACAGGGATGGCTGCTACCAAAGAGTCTCAGTGTCTGAAGACAGTTCCCGGGCTGAGCACCAGGACAGGCTCTGGGTTGGTCCTGAGAAATACCGACGTCAGGCTGAGTCCTTCTCTCCTCTGACTGATGCTGATTTTATAGTGGTGTGGCCACACTGAGTAGTGAGCACATCGTCATGACATAGAGGACATCAGAAATGGGTTGACAGGGTAAAGACAGAAGCAAGCAACATCTAGGTAGGGCTCTTTGCTTTGCCCTAAAATGTTGTGGCTGTTTTGTTTTGTTTTGTTTTGTTTTACAAAACTATTTGGCACTCCCCTGAGCTGTTGAGTAACTGGGTTAGAATTTTTTGTTTGTTTGCTTTAAACAAAATGGGATTGTCATTGTGCAATAGCATTGTTCTGGGATGCAGACAGCTTTTGCAGGCTGTCTGCAGCTTTGTATTTATAAAGTATCTGTGTTTTTGAAACAAAGGTCAGTGATCATGCTATCAGGTCATTCCTGTATCTGTGTCACTGCGGGATCAGAGCCTGCTGATAATTGGGCCATCAACTCCCCCACACTCCCACAGGCATCTTCGGTGCAGCCATCTGCAGGGCTACAGCGTAACTGCAGGTGAGCCCGTGTCCTCTCACCCTGTCCCAGCCACCCTGCAGATCAAGGTTTTCTTTCCCAGGTGTTCTCTGTCCAGACAGGCAGCAGAGCTTGATTTAGAGCCACTAGTAATCAGCACCTTGAGATGAATTAAAAGCAGGACTGTAAATCTTGACATGCTCTTTCATCCATGACTTTTTCGTTCTTAACATCAAAATAGATTGACATTCCTCTACCACATGGCAGGGTTGGGTCTTGTTTTACTGAGAAACTGAAGACTGCAGCCACAGTGCTTATGCTGTAAGGGTATAGTGTGTGGGAAGAGGCTGAGTGACATGTTGAATAGAGTACTGGCTTTGTTCCTCTGGGATCCAGGTTTTCAGTTGAATCTTGAGTCCTGTGTTAAATGAGTAGTCTCTGCTCCACTCCTGAGGGAATGGCAGTCTGCATTAGAAAACTGCGGTGCATAATTCAGCAGACTTGGTAGCTAAAAGCCAGGAACCAGATTCTCAGAGAAATTTAAATGTCTTCCTCCTGAACAGAGTATCTCTTCTGCTCCTCTGGGCTCAGGTCAGAAGCTGCCTGATGGGCATCTTGCCCATGGTGAAGCCAAGGACACTGGTGCCAGAGCTAGCCTCAACCACAAAATGTGGAGACAAGTCTCTGGCTGGTGCTGTCTTGTAGCAGTAATATAATTCTCCAACTTGAACCTGCTGACACTCCTTCCAGACAACACTAATACTAATCACAAATGAAATGTAGAACACTTTGGCCCAAAAAAGCCTTTATAATGCCTACCTTAAAAACTGTTGGACATGCAAGCCGTGTACTCTTGAGTTCAGTTCAAAAACTCCCAAACAGATACAATGCCTTGTGAATTTCAAACAGATCTTGTTTTTATGAAAGGAAATTATCCCACAACTGGTAACAGAATCTGGTGATTGATTTGTCTATTCATTTTAATCAGACAGAATTCTAGGGAAAAGACTCTGGAGCCACATGTCTGCCCAGGACCCTGACACTAATATGAGCTTTATGATGACACTACTAATGACCAAGGAACCTAGATGAAAAAAGAGAGAAGTCTCAAGACTGGATGCTGAACCCAAGCTCCTGGGAGGAGCAACCATCTTCAGCATAGTGTGCTGGCTGGATTCTATCTCAGCCCAGAATACCAATGCTTCAGATACAATCACAATGTACGGTATGGAAATTATGGAACAGAATAATAAGCACAAGGGGAAATGATAAGACAAAAGCTTACATTAAAAGGTGAGATGAATAGTAAAAAAGTTTTTTGGATCATATGAGCCATATCCCATGTTAACTCACTGGTGCTGGTGTAGTATCAGAAACGTGAGACAATTTTCACTATTTTAAGAACAGCTAAGGAATGGTCCATAGGTTGATCTTGTTATTTAACTATGAAGTATTCCACCAATGTCAATAGAGTTACTCAGCCTTCATGAATCTAGCCCAATGTTGTATGAATGCTGACATTTCAGCTCATTATTCGTAACAGTAAGCCAGATCCCACAACATGCAGTGTCTATTTACCGGTGGGAAACCAGCTGTAGCATTTGCTCTTCTGGGAAAAGGCTGTAAGAAACAAAAGGCACACAGTTCAAGGGCTGTAGTAAGAATGCAGAGGTTCATGTGTGTGCTACAGTGCAGTGTTATGAAGAGATCTGGAAACAGGTTTGGACAAAGAGTATCAAGACTATATCACCCATGGGTGACAATGGTGTTCTGACATGGGAACGCAGCTTCCAGGTCGAAGTCAATATCTCTGTGCTGCCCTATATAGATATGGCAGTTTGTCTGGAATCCTTATACAGAGCTGGGCTGCCTCATATAGACATGCTCAAGAAGGCCCTGTTTCTGTGAGGGGAAGACAAATATAAGGAGTACTTTCATTGAAATAGCTGTAAGTCTGGGTGACTTGTTAAGAGCTGCATGGAGCCAAATGTGTACAAAACTGTATAAAATTCTATGGTGTACCAGAAGGCAACAGTCTTCTTTTTACTTACAATCAATGAGACATTAGTCCATCTTTCACATAGCATTTATGGCACCATCATATCCATTCTTTTTCTTCTTTCCTTCAGCTTCTCCTTTCCTTCAGCTTCTCCTTTCCCATCTTTCTCTGATGACCTGCCCTAAAGCTCCACTGCAGTCCTCCAGGTCTCACCACTCAGCAACACCAGCATCCCAATCACCTGAAATTACTATGTTCAAAACTGTAATTCATTATTATTCTTCGTTGTGTATATTAGAGACAACTGTCCCAATTAATAATGCTTTAAATTAAAAGTTATCATCTGGGCTTTCAACCACTTAAAAGTTGTCAAGCATTGTACTTACAGTCATAAGTAAATTATAAGTAAGACCAAACTGGAGTGTGAACAGTTGCTTTTTTTCTCCAGAACACTCATTCATTATTAATCTCTCAGCTACAAGTGTGATGACTGGAGTGTTGCTTCAGGGAAACTGATAAGAATGCCATGTCTCGGGGTATGGGGGTCAGTATCTTGGAACTATTTGTTTTAGATAAGCAATTAGGCCAACATTATCAAGCTGGGGGGGTGGGGGTGGGGGGGAGAGGGGGAGGGTGTAGGAAAAAAAAAAAAAGAAAAGAAAGAAAAGAAGAAAAAATGAAGAAAAAAGGGCATTTAATTCAGATCCTTACTTGGACACTTCAGTGGATTAGCAGGAACATCAATGCTAATTTAGTTGTAGGTTCATATGTGTACGTGTCCAGGTTTGGAAAAAAAACCCTTAATTTTCCATAAGAGAAACCAAACTGAAAATTACCTAATACCAGATATATAGGAAAGAAGATAAACTGTTTTGGAAATAGGGTGATGTAGCAGAGCAAATGTGTGTAGTTATCAGCTACTGCTGAGGAAGGTGCACACCTGCAGCATCCTGGAAGACATATCACCAGAGCTTGAACAAAAGGCCAGAGAGTCCTGTGTTTAAGATAGTAATTACAGGGAAAACTTGATGAGCAGCATGTTGTGGTCCTAATTGCATCTAAATACAAAGCTGAATGTTTTAAAGCCAGTCTTTAAATCAAAGCATATTCCCCTTTCATTACTGGACCTTCAAGGTAGAGTGAATTCATAGCAAATTCTAAGGCTTTAAAGTCCTTTCCCATATATTAAATCATCAAAGACTCTTCTGCATGTATTTTGTACTTGCTTATGGCAAATCAGAGGAAACCTGACCATTTTCACACTATTTGTTTAGTGTTTCCATAGCAAAAGAAAGCATCTTGGGTAGGAACCAACCTACTTACTGATTGCTAAATTGACACTACCTGTGTTTGTCTGAGCAGTGGAGAATACAAATCCGTATTATTTCAGGACTGAGATTCCTTTTAAGACTCAATTCACCACCGACAGGCAGAACCAGGGACAAGCTCTATCCCTGCACTTAGGAATTAAAGGCCAAACTGCCAGAATATCCAGACCTTACAAAAAAAATCATTCCTTAAATAACTACCACACTCCCCCAAAGTAAAACACCTCTGAATTTCATCTTACATTTCTACAGATCTCCTAGGATAGGAAAAGAGGTCGGAATTCCACAGCGAACAGTCTCCTTGGAGATGGACTTTGCAGCTGCTGTGGTACCAACATCTTACTTGAAGCACGGGACTCAAGGCACTCTCTCTCAAGTGTGAAAGAACAAAGCAAGCATCCTTCTGATTCCCACAGGCAGACATGGCAGAGGACAAAGCCCTCATATCATATGCTGAAAAGTGGGATTCTCCTTGTTCTGTGTACAATGCATTCATTATATATGCACTACTCTGCCAAGCTGCCCTTGACTTACTATTTGTCTGGCACTACATGCCATCCAGAAAAACAGGTGGATGGTCTTTACCTGAATGAAAAAAGCTACTAGCAGAAAAAAGTACGAACCCTTCTAAGAAAACACAAAGCAACTGCCAACAAGGGAAAGACAAAACTTTAACAAGTGATAAAGGTTTTCTATGAGTTGCAGCTTTATAGAAACTTCAAGTGTAGCTTGAAGTGTAGTGCTCACAGTAGAAGCTTACACAATGTAGTAGGGAACTGAGTTGTGCATGGCTTATTGTATAAAATTTTGCAGTCGCAAGTTGCTTTCCTCCTACCTCAACATAAGCGAAGGACAATTATTTCTACTAAGAGTAGCCTGGATAGGAAAACAGAAATCCATTTGGTTTCTAAAGCAAAACCAGAGTAACTAATAGTAGACATTCCAGCCAAGGGAGGAAATTTTTTACTGCCTTCCACTCCCTTAATAATGGTGGTCCAGTCTTCAGTAGACCCTGATTCAACCGCAATCAGTAAAGGAACAACAGAAAAATGGCATGTACTACATACAGAAAATGCCACAATCCATGTCTTTAGGGTTCAAATTGCAGGAAGATGACACTGGAAGCGCCTACTGCAAATTGTGCTGCTCTCCTAATTACTGAACTAAAATAGAACATGGAGGAATCCAAAGGTATTGACTGTAAGTCACTAATAGCAGCCAGGACTTTTTTCTTTAACTCTGTATCTAGCTGAAAACATCCTTTAGCACTAGAGAGAAAAACATCTATTGTACAAGAAATTTCCAGGTTGTCTGGGAGTTAAAATGAATGGGAAACTTTGTGATAGTTGAAAAATGAGAGCGGTAAAGGATACCCTTTGGATTTAATCAATTCCCCCCCCACACGCACACACCCAGATTAAGGCATAGGTAGAGGATCTCAGATGATGTATCTTTGCATTAGGTGGATAAGCCCTAACATGGGCCTGCACCATCTTCCTGAATCTCCCAGCCACCAGCCCACAGGGCCAGTTTCTCTTTATTTATCATGCTAAAAGGGTTTTTCCCAGACTGTGCAACTGTCCATAGGCTGAGTTCTGCAGTCGAAGCTTCTGACGAAGATATTGTAATTCATGGAGAGCCAACAGCAGAGATCTCCAGGAGGTATCAGAAGAAAGTGTGACAGGATAGATGCATCCATGAATTTTTTCCTTATCTTTTTACCAGCTCTGTGCTTAGGATACAATGGGCCTCTAATGCACTCAGTGGTAAAACTTGCACTACTTTTAATCACTTGAACGGAGACAATCTCTGTATTCACAACCGAAGAAAAGAGACTGTACCCAGCTGCTCAGCAAGGGCATAGCATGTGTGGAAGAGAGGGAAAAGCAAAAGGGAAAGCACCATGTGCCTGCTGGTCTCCCCCTCCTCCCACCTCGCCTCTTGTGCATCCCCCAAGGTCAGGCACAATCTGTCCCTTTGTATCCAGGAAAGAAATAGGACGCAAAGTGTTAGGAATTTCCTAAAACTGTCTCGAATCATGTGCTGTTTAAGTAACTGTCATTTCGCTGCCTGGTTCATTGACACTTGGGTCTTAAATGGTGCTTGTGGAGGAGTAATATTTTCAGCTCTGAAGGGGTAAAGAAAACAGACTTACAAAACCAAAGCCTTTGAACAGTGATATGCCGAGGAGGAATATGTTGATATGCTTATTTCATGTAAAGTCTGCATTCTCTTTGCATGAAATCAACAAGACATTAAAATAAGTATTTCACCAAAGTGTAGCATTTAGGAGAAGTCTATTTTCATAGAAGGAAAAAAGTTAGAACAGATGGTTGAAGGAAAAATTAGTTTAAAGACATCAGAAACAGCTGAATAAACTTTCAGTAGTCCAAGAAAAAAAAGAGGCTCAGTCTTCTGGTTTACTCTTATTTTCCTTCTTACATTCTTTAAATGCACTGGAAATGGCCTTCAACTCTTCTCGCACCTCAGCCTTTTTCATTTATTAAGTTTTTTTGGTGCAGATCATAATATTCAACATCATGGGAAGGAATGCTGTTAAAACAACACTAGATCTAGTGTTATTCTCTGTGTGTTAATTTTAAAGTCATAAACTAGCAGGAACAGAAGACTTCAGATCTGGTATTAATCCACACCTCATGAATACACCATAACAGAGATGGGAATACAAATCAGGCTCATCTATTAAAAACAAACAAACAAACAAACAAACAAGCCAAAACACACAGCCCTACCCCTACCCTACCCACCCCCATCCCCTGCAAAACACAACAACAACAACAACAAAAGCCAAAACAACCCACCCCACTCACTTTCCTTTGGCAGGTTCTGCTGCATGTTGTAGTATGCAAATGTATGGCTGCGTGAGAGCTCTTTGCCAGCTTGACGCAATGTTCAGTGCCAGTGGAAAAAAATTTGCTCAGGATGATGAACTGTCTGATTGATTATACACTGGTCAGAATTTTTTCTTCTGTAAAACCACCTTTTAAATTTAAATACTGAAGAAGGAGGTGCTGGAAACGGCCTTTTATATGGTAAATGGTAATTTCGGCTTCTGGGTGTGCCAGAGACATTAGACAAGCAGTCCTCTTCCACACTGCTAGGTCCTATCTGTATCAGTCCTAATCTGTTTAAAGAACTACAGAGGAGTGTTGGAATAAGACATAGTTTAAAAAGTCATTAGAAGTTAGGCAGACCTAACATACGTTATGGTTACTGATTTTTTTATGTGGAGGACAGTTCTTTAAATATCAATTTGCATGTGAATCCATAATAATGATACCTATATAATACAATACTAAATGATTTTCTGAGACAAACAGTGAATTATTGAATTCTGGGTCAGGAAGATGAAGAACCTACTTTTTTTTTTTTTTTTTTTTTGATCAATAAAGTATATATTAAATTCAATTGAATGTGAGGCAGAGGTTTGGTACTCCTAAAGTAATTTTATGATTGGAGAGGTCTGAGTCCCAGAGCTACCGTGACTGTTTTCAGCAACAGCAAGGAAACAGAATTCCCATTATTATTAAAAAATAATTATTTTCAAACAAAATTATCCTCCTGATAAAATATATGTAATGTATTCAGAAACAAATCTTGGTTCTGTCATGTCAAATAACAGCATAATAGTAGACAGAAATAGTTTAGACTGGTAGCATTATATTAAGACTGTTGACATATGTAGGTAGTTTGAGTCTCATTGCCACTCAGAAACATCAGCAAGTTACAAACAAAATGATGTCTTTTTTATCCTTAGATTTAAAGTGAGAGAATGTGAAGCAAAATTTTCATTTCTCATACAACTTGTCAGGTATTCCTTGTGGCAGAGCAATATAACTCCAGGATAAAAACTATAATAAGGCTGAATACAATGACTGCAGCCAGAAATATCTTCTTCCTAAATTTTTATGAGAAGTTGACTTTTTTACCAAAACAAAGATTGCTAGGAAAAAGAAAATCTTATTTTTTAATTAATATATAAAATATTTTATAGATAGCTAAAAATCAAAGCAAAACCAAAGAAAATAAATAACTCACAGTAACTTCTGCGCAAACAATAAATGTGTTAATTTTTTTTGTTCTTTCACCAGGATGTCAAATTATTTCCGAATGAAATTTGTCAAAAATAATTTCTACAGCATTTCCTATGAAAGCTACTTATGTCTTGTGTCAGATCTAACTTTGATCTTTCATGAAAAAATGTGAAAATTTTGAGCAGCTTTATTTTTAGCCTATAACTTAGGAATATTTTGTCTACTTCCCTTCGTATTTCCTATGAAAGCACTGATCTTGACTGTGCTTTTAGTCTACTGATTTTTAGACTACTGTTGGACTTTTTTCTGTTCAATAATACAATGGACCCAAAACTGTGTTTATAACCTGTATTGATTAAGAGAGATAAGTAATTCCATTATAAACTTATTTTATTATTAATTTAATCTTGTTTCAGTGGCTGAATGAGATTCATAGTCACATCTTTCCAGAACAGCTTCCAGGACAAGATCCTCAAGGAAGACAAATTTTAGTGGTAGAGAAGCACAAGGAGAGTTGAAAGACCAGAAAATAAGCCAAGTCATAGTAGAACATGATCTAGAGAGTCCCTTTTGCAGAAGACTTTGAAAATATGATTCTTATTAGAAATATCTGAAATTTTATGAGTGAGTTTGTGGATGTTGGTGTACAGACATGAAAAAGCATAATCCAACTGCTCCTGAATTTTTTTGGTACGATTTGGATGAGGCTCAAACGAAGTCATTGCATCTGTACTTCCCCATGCTATCCTTCAATTTACATTATGTCATGCATAATATTTGAACTGCCTGAACCAGACCTATATATTATGTGAAACATCCAAACCGCTAGAGTATTGCTACTATAGAGTAGCAATAAAACAACTAGTAGGCCACATCTATGTCTTTATCATCTGACATTTTTAAAGACTTTTTTTCAACTTCTTCTTAATCACTGTCTAAATCTTCAAGTATACAGAATGGTCAAATAAGACTTAGCTAATATTCTGTTTTACTTTTATTTGTCTCAAGTAAATTTTTACTGTGGTTCTTGATGGTTTTGGTGGGTTTTGAGCAAACTGCTTTGCAAAGACTGTCTCCGTCCCTTTAATTGCACATGTGTCATATGGGAAAAGTGCTTTCTGCATCTGCTGTTTAATTAAACTGTCTTCTACCAATAGCATAAAACTGGAGCTTAAGCCACTAGCCACACCTAGGAGACAGTTTAGGTGAACATGGATTCACTGTCCAGTTCAGTTAATATCCCCTTTGAAGTCATGTGGAGATCATCCGCAGTTTCAGTTACTGTCATAATAAACCTCTAACATCTGGTTTAACAAAACTTTAAATGTGTCTCTCTTGGAACTCCAGATTTAGTTGTGCTTCCCTACTGACTGAATACGTTCCCATGTTGGGTGAAGTGTCCACCAGAATCCTCTGGAAGATCTCATGACAAGTCAAGACATCACAGCTCAGATCTCTCTCTGTCCTCATTCCTGAGATGTGGGACCACCACCTAACAGCTGGTCTTTGGAGCTCTGTACTGACTTTTTGTAGATTCACAGTTAACACACATTTTCTCCCAGAAGCCAAGCAGATCCTTCCCTATTTAACTCCTAGCATATAATATATTCACCTTCAGGTTTTGCACAGTTTCTAAACACAATATAGGTCTTAAAAGGCAAAGTGCAATACATATTAAAAGCCAACAAGCAAACAAGCTGAACACAAATTCTTTCTCTGTCATTCATTCTTTCACTGGGGGCCCATCTGCATAGGGCATTAAGGTCAAGAAAGCAGCTGTGCCCCATCTGAGCTCCTACCCTGGCACTGCTCATCCTGAGCAAGGAACTGTTCTCCATAAACATCCCTCTTTTGTCATTAGTCTCAAATCAGCCCCTGGAGGTGGTCAGGGACAACTATTAGATAATCTTTCCAATGAACTTTTTCACTTGGATGAAATATCTTATTTTTCTAAAGCAAATTAATTATGAGGGCAAAGTATGAAAATCAGAAAATCTTTGAAGCTTTATTATTCTGTGCCAGTAGTGTGGGGAAATTTAGCATAGACACATATAAAATTGAGTAACAAAGACAAAAGTGATAAAAAGCAGTTCCTGCCTCACACTCACATATGCAGCAAGTTCATAATTTCTAACAGGATTCCTGAACTGTTATAAATGGGTTCTTCATGTCAACACAAGCATTTGCAAATGTATTGCTGAACTGGGGTTCACAGGAGACTGGTGAGCAGCAGGGACTGATTCTTCCATAAATTTTAATGCTGACTATAAAACTAAATTTTGTTTCTGAAAAGTCAGCTATGCTTTGATACTGTGCTGTGAGACCCTGCTACAAAAATTAAGTGGTCAAAGGCAGGAACAGAATTGCCAACACTTGTGATTTTATTAGGAGAGATATTGCTTTTCCTTAAAAGCCTAGCTCCTGAAGTCATATGATTACAGGAAACTGTCATGTTTCATTCTTCCAGAAGAAATAGTTTCTACCTTTTGTGGTTGTGAAGAAAAGTTGAAAATATAAATCCAATAGACAGGGCTACCAGACGACAAAGAGACACTAGCTTTATTGGTATTTTAAGGAACATGAGGGTTTATGAAGGCCTGAAGTTGGGGTTGGGAACACTGAAATAATGTTATTCAAACAAAGAAGGCAGTGAATAATGATGTGAAAGTAAAATCTAAAGAGTCAGAGTGCTTTCCCTATCATACTAAAGAGAGGAAATAACATGTATAATGAAACTCTCCAGCTTCAAAGCTCATAGACATTTTTATCCTGGAGTAGTTGTTTGAAAAAATATATCTTTATTTTTGGAGAATGGAGCACGTACTATGGCAGATGAGAGCTGCTAATACACTAATGGAAAGATAAAGCAAGGTTTTAGGTCTACATGTTGGAACTTTTCCTGTTTTTCCAGATAAAACTGAGAGAGATATGCTAAATAATATGAAGCCAAGCTATTGCAGAATTTGCAGAACTGCTTCCTGTGAAGAATTAAGGTTTAATTAGCTAAAAAGGAAGTGCACAGAGGGGTGATAACTGAGAGTTGGTCACCCTGTCTCTCTGATGAGATTATCCTCTGTACCTCTGAACTTTGTTATCCAAACAACAAATCCATGGCGTGATTTGGTGCCTCCAGTAATCTTGTGCTAATTTTTACTCATGCTGTCTGTCAGGAGACCCTGAGTTTTTTTGCAGAACATCTCAAGATATGAAGAACTATTGACTGCATTAACTGTGTGTGCAGGAGTATTATTATAGAGATCAAAAAATAGATATTGGATCCTGATCTGAAGTCCACTGAAATCAACAAATAGCTTTCAGTATTTTGAATCAAGATCTTTGATAACTTTTGCTTAGTTTATTTTTGTGTCCTTATTTTAAAGTTGGTTTGCCTGATCGCCCCAGGAAGTGCAGCCTTACGTCTCCTGAAATGGATGAGAGTATGAAAACAGGATTGGATTTAACTAACCAATGAAGCACCATATGCAAAGGTCAGAAACATACTCCTTCAAATACAAACATCACTAGGGTGCAGGCAGAGCAAAGGACAGACAAGTTGCCAGTCTGGGTCCATTGCTTCCTCCTGGCCTCATGTACTTTCTGGCTGTGACCTGACCTTGCTCTCTGTCTGAGGAAGATTTCACCAATACACCTTTCTACAGAGGTTCAGACACTGACATGTAGCTACCCATGTGCCAACAGGTGGGCTCTGCTGCCTGTTACAAGTGATGAGACTGGTTGTATCCCACCTCCTGCTTGGTGAACCCCTGTTTCCCATGCAAAATAAGGTGGTAAATGCCACTGCTAAGGTCTCAGGGTGCTCCACAACCATGTGGTGCACCTTACTGCAAACAGAAAGTGATCTTGCCGGGAGCAAAGCTGCAGTCTCAGGCCCATGGAAAAATCTCACTCTATAAAAAAGTTTAAAATGTCCAGAATTAACCCTCTTCACTGTCATGGCCTCGGTATAGGCAGGTACTTATCTGGTCTTCCAATACGGTGACACTGCATTTTTTAGGGAAGCTATTTAGGGTGAAAATGTGTCAACATTAGTTCACATATTCTGCAGGATTCAGAGCTGTAGGGAAGGAAAGCACATAAAAACTTCCATAAGGTGGTGTGGATGAAAAGAAAGAACAAAATGAGATGATAAAGAGATTTAAAGATGATATGGGATGAGATGGAAGAGTCAGTGAGAGATGTGGATCAAAAGCAGCTGTAGGGATCTGACTCTCATTTGTCCTTTAGCAACAGTTTAAAAACATCGCTGACTGAGGGACCCCACTGTGCTAAAAGTATTGCACAAGCTCATTGAAATTTTTACAGGCATGCTCTGCCCTGAACCGTTTCTAATCTCAGTTGGTGAGCAAGGGCACAAAGGCACAGAGAAATGAAGCAGCTTGCCCAAAGTAGGTTAGTAGCAGAAATAAAGATAGGATCCAGATCTCCTGCAGCCAACTGGATGCAACCCATGGAGAAAAGTATAATCTGCCTCTCAAGCCTGTGGAGAAGCTTCCAGGCAGAAAAATATGTTCAAATAAAAAAGCAAGGGAAAGGAGAAAGTGTGGGCTTGAGGGTCCTAATTGGCATATGTAGGAACATGCCAACTGTCTGTAACTTTCTCCCAGTGGAAAGCTTCAAGGAAATAAACAAGTACAGATGATTTAAACAAAAAACAAGACTCAGTAGCTGCAGCACTCAGAGCCTCTGCTAATGCTGCAGCTCAATCTTTTTTCACAGAAAGAAAAAGCACAGCAAAGACAGCACAGACCACTCACAAGTGTATTGTACAGCAAGGACAAAAAAGAGGATAAGTATGTTATTCTAAGCTTTAGTGGTTTGGAGGAAATTCTGAACTAGAACATTTCTTTTTTGCTAAAAAAGCACAGATTCATTTCTTCACATATTTAAGTCTGGGTTTCTTGCTGTTTTACTTCAGCTTTTGTTCCAAGTTGTTTCTGATCCTCGTCTTTTAGCTGTTTAGAGATTTGAGAGACTGAAAAATGGCTCCTGTCCATTAAAATTTGAGCATGGCTGTGAAAAAACATGATTTTTAAAAAGTGGCTTACCTATTATCAACCAAGGTACAATACTAACAAGCAAAACACATACTTCCATTGTATTGCATGCCACCATTAAGAGAAGCATGATAATTTCCTTTAATCTCCACAAAGAAATTGTTAGCAATACTGTTAGCATGACATGACATAAAAACTTTCAAAAAGAAAGCAAGATTGTCAGTGTACCTGAGATTTTGTATCCATGTCAAAGGTTTCAAAGCCAAGGAATGGAATTAGGAAGGAAAATCTAAGACAATGGGAAGCTTTATGCAGTGTAATACTAGTAGTAAATTTTAAGGCAATGATCCACTTCTTGTACAGGGAGAATATTACTTTTTTGCTCCAGAAATCTGAAAGCTTTCTGCTGAAAAGACACACAACACCTCTGAGTATGAAGGGTGTTGTATTCCTGCATCAGTGCTAAAGGAAGGCAAGCTGAAGTACAGAGGTGCTAAAGATTAGTTTCTGCTACCTGCATCTCTGATCTGACTTGAAGGAAGTAGTCATATTCATCGTCTTTGAAAACTAGGTTTTGAATAAAAGTGCTCAAAAATGAATGCAAACCACACACTTTTCAAATGAAATTGTTACTACTTAAAATGTGGTCTTCTTGAACATATGTTAGTGTCAGAGAGGGTCACAACCCAGACATATAGGCCTCCAGCTTCTTGTGCTAGCCACTCAGGTAGGACATTTTGCCTGTAGACAGGCACTGCTTTGTTTTTCTCAGATTAATTCAATTTCTTATTCTCTTTGCACACAGAAGCTCATCACAGACACACTTCTCTAGCAGCTCAGAGAGGAACTTTATTTCACATTTAAATATGTTGGATTTTGGATAATTCACGGTAGCCATTACCTCCCTTAGTGGGAAAAACATTGTCAAAACTCTAAAATCATGAACGATATGTGTCACACCATCAAACAAATTGAGGCAGAGTAGTTGTATGTGTTTTCGTTTCCAGCACTGAATAGGATCGTCTTTAAACTGATGTGTTACCAGTGAAGATTAGCTCATTATCAGCAAAACTCCAAAAGGTAATTTCTAATAATGAATTCCTTAGCCTCTAAATTGCTCTGGAAATTTATCTGCATGAGATCTTCTTCAGGCAGTAATGAAGGGAATCATTAGTCTAAACATTAAATCACAGGACAGAGTTTGACAGCACAAATTCTTGTCTCAAATCCGGTAGTGAGATGGTTTGCTGAATGCAAGCTACTCTCAGTTTTTCCAAATGTCTGCTCAGTTTAGGAGATGAGAGGAGATTTTCAAACCCAGCTGAAGGGAAATCCACGAAGAAAGTAGGGCCAAGCAAGAGAGCAAAAATGAGACAGTGTGTGTCCACAAACACTGAGCTTGCACTTTGCTGTGCCTGGCACAAGAGACACCAACTGCTGCCCGTGCACAGACACAACACAATGAGGTAAGTCACCACAGCTGTGCAGAGAGCTCACCCATCCCCAATACACCACCGTTGCATTCCTCCTCTCTTCCCCGTGTTGATCTGAGCCTTGGTACAGCTTTGAGCTGAGCAGCTTCAGTACTCAAGTTCACAAGACGGTGAAAAGGTGTGGTGAATTGCTTAAGCAAATGACCACGGCTAAAGCCAATCTTTTTTTCCTTTTGTGTCAATCATAAATTTAATGTAGATCAATTCCCTGATCTAGATCACCATACAGCATCACACATGCTTGTGCTAGCACTGGGAGGTTATGGGATAGATGTGCGAAAAAGATGCTAGAAGTAGGTGACAGTGGTAGCAGTGCTGGTTTATGTTGATCTAAAGCAACTAACAAATAGTTTTATTTTTTTCCCTTTCTGTTTATGCAAGTGTTCAGAAGAACAGCATTCTATACAGTCCATCTGAAGAAAAAAGTGACTGGATGATGATCATTGTCATTTTTAAAATGGCTCACTTCCTTTCACTTTGCAACACAAACATTCTCTTTAGAGATTTAATGCTTTGGTGTTTAAGCACCAAATCATATTGATGAGACCTGTGCTCAGAAATTCACATTCAAAACCTTTACCCTTTGTATTGCTCAATCCATTTATCTGTTTATAAAACAGGACTGACATTTATCTACACGGAATTTATCTCTACTCTCACAGCCCAGTTGCCTGGAAAAAGCAAAGAGGAGGTTGCCTGCTGATAACACAGCACATATTTTTTACATTAGGACCTGTGCATCTGGAATAAGGTTTCTGGAGTTCACAGCTCAGGCTCACTTTGAGGCCGACCTGAACATATTCCACTGAATCAGCCCCTGAAAATGCTGGCTGAGTATGAATGGAATAGATGTTTTAATGGGTGTAATATCAGATATTCATTAATAAAGTTCAATGATCAATTAATTCAGGGAGTGTCCCTGTCTCTGTTTTTGATTATACTCCCAGGGCTCTCAGGGGCCTGTAATTAACAAGAAAAAAAAGTGAAAGTGGAGAGGGACAGAGGTGTTGTGGGAGGTGGGTATTGCTTCCTTAGCAAGGTCTGGAACTGAGACAGAATCTCCTGTAATTTGAATCTCTGACATCATTCGATTATGCTCACCACATCTTTTGAGAAGGGCAACTTTGCAAGGATGTTTCCTGGAAGGATGTCACCCCCACTGCTAGGTTCCATGTAGGGTGCACAGATCTGGGGGACACAGACACTGCACAAGGGAGGAGCAGCAAGCACTTGTGGCTTGTCAGGAGCTGCTGATGGTGGCTCTTTGCAATTGACATCTTCCTTCTGAAACGGGTGCTGTAGTCACAGTGTCCTGAATACCTCCTTAGAGTTTCTGGGCCAAATATCCCCTACTCGTTTCAATGGTGCGAACATAGTGAAACCACTTCAAAGAATCCTGCAGAGTTTGCCCTTCCCTCTGCCCAGCAAGCTCCCAAAAGATGGTACTTAAAATTCCACACATAGAAGTATTTTGTCACTGCTAGCCTTCACATGGAGAGGCACAGCAAGGACAGGATCTGTCCCTGTGCCACATCATAAGGTATGCCAGAGAAGGTAAAGTCTCCTACCACTCAGTGCAGTTGCATGCTCTACTTGCTCCTGCAGAATGGTTTCTGCCAGCACAGTCAGAACTCTCCCCAAGCAATGTGTCAGAAAAGGTCCCCTCAGTACATTCTGGGGTGTATTTATAGAATGTCTTTAATTGCCTCTCTTAGTGGAGCAAATCCCCACCATGTCTCAGGAGGCACTTGGGTCATCACAAGATCCCTCCCACCCTCCTTCTTCCCTCCTGTTTCAGCTGTGTCCAGTCCTGGTGGGCCCACCTACAGTGGAGTTTGTGGAAGAACTTTATTTCTCTTATCTTCCTGAATTTTTTAGCCTGAATTAATCTAATCCAGAACCTAGCAACCCAAGAGCTTGGTCATATAGTTAACTCTTACAGAAGTTTTCACACCATCTTTACTTGGATGTTTTAGGACCTAACGTAGGTGACACTCAAGGGACTAAGCTGGAGGTCTCAAGTAATCTAAGGTGAATTAGCCCTTATGTGGTGGGGTTTGTGAGTATGGTAGAAGCTGTATTAGCTTCTTTTTAAATTTAAGTCCACAGTGGTTGGTCTTGATTAGTATGAAACAGGGTTAGCTACACTAGGAAAGCTTCTGAGAAGCTTACCCCTCAACATTTCTTACGTAACAGGTAATATTTTTTATATCCAACAGTAAGGCCAAATAGTACCTGTGGGGAAAGGACACTAAACCAGTGTTCCTTATCTTCTTCTGGACTGGAAGTGGTAGCAGAGTGCTCTGGACTCTTCACGAACACCTTTGCTAAAAGACCGTGCTAAGTGCTGATACACAGGGGAGATGGAAAATTTGAAACAAAGTGATGCTTGTGAGCATGTCGCTTGCATCTCACCCTGAGTGCATAGCGCAGCTATACATCAGCTGTCTATGAACCTCAAAGCAGAGAAATGCTCACACTAACAAAGCCACAGAGAAAAAGCCATGTTTGAAAATGCCACTGCTTCTTTGATGACATAGTTACCCAGTATGTCCAACCTCTTGACATGCAAATAAGACATAAGCCACTCAGAACAGGGCTGTTCTGCACCTTTTCAGTGCTGAGAGCAATATGCCCTTGGCTAGAGATGAGGATGCAACAAAATCAGTTTGTTATCATACTGCATTGTACTCACAGGAGGCAGGATGATTGACAAGTGAAAAGCACCTTACGATGATGTGCACCAAGTGCCAGCTCTAGGTCCCCATCCAAAGTGGCTTTTCTCAAGAAAAAGTACAGTACATCCCAGTATCACCTCACAGGCTACATTTGCTCCCTTCTCTCCTCACAATATTTTAGAGATCTTCAGGGCCACAGCTGTGGAAAAGTCTTGTTGTTTTGGCAAGTGTGCAGGATGGTCGAGCATATCAAATGAGCTTTCTAAGTTTGATGGATAATGAAAACAGGTCTAAGGCAATCACATATAAAATTGTCTTTTCTCTCAGATGTTCTTGGACGAGTGCTGGCACAGCCGCCTTCCCTCACAAACATTTCAAATACTGTTTCTTATTTTTTGGCTAGAGCTTTCAGTAAGACTTGGAAAAAGACCAAGATTTATCATGGGTCTGGGTTACTTTTTATTTTTTTCCTTTTTTATCCTTATTCTCCTCAGACAAAACACTGCATGATTCACTTAAAAAAGTCATCCTCTAACCCTGTTCTCACTTTCCATTCTCACTGAGGGTTTGGGGTGAGGTCAGGAATGCTCTGAAGCGGCACCTTTGCAGACAGCGTGTTAATGACACAGAGGTCACATTCATTTCACTTACACCTTGGCTAATGGACTTTTTACAGAGTACATACACATACACACACTGCTTGCTGTGTCTCCATAAATAAAATCTCCTCTGAGCACAGGGTTGTACCTTTATGGGACTTTTATGAAGTGGCATTGTTCAGTGAACTTCACATAAGTACATGTCAACATTATGTCTGGACCAGTGTGGTACAGCTAGGAGCTGGAAATGAATGTTTCCAAACATCACGAGTGTTCACCAGTGGTGTTCTGAAGCAGGCTTTTTGCAGACAGTGGAAGTGCATGCGGTGGTGGGGTTGGAAGGGAGCTGGAGTGTGGTCATGACCCAAACCCAAATACCTTTATGTCAGAACGCAAGTTTGGATCCAAAGTTCTGGTTTAGTGCATTACTGAAACATGAAAGCTATCCATGGAAGAGAGATCTGACACTGAACTTTCCTTATATGTGTAGGGAGTCCTGAACTGTGGCATGGTTCAGGTTCATGCCTAGATCAAACATCTCTAGGCACAGTGGCCTACATTTTGTGGTTCAAACAGCTTTCCCCTCCAGCCACTTCCCAACGTGGTTTGAACTGTGGCAACCCCTGTTTCTTCTCTCCCAGCCATACCAGTCTGCTTAAGAATATCACCAAATATGCCCCTTGCATCTCCCCTGAGTCCCAAGCAGAAATTCTTGTATGAAGGCTCAGGTGGACAGTGATGATATACTTACCAAACATGACCACCTTGTAACAAGTTGATGCTCACACTAGCTGCAGCCCAGCTAGCCCACCCATCACTAGTGAGGAACCTTGTGGTTGTATGGGCATCAGCCTGGGCTATACAATAACCAGGACCCTCAGGTGGTGTTTGGCTGTTAAAAGCCTTGTCACTGCAGCTTCATTCATTAAGCATACATGTCTCAGTAATGCAGAAGATGGGAAATAACAGTTTTTGAAAGGTGGTCCAAGAAAAGGCCTATGGTCACATTTCCAGCAATTTATCTTTCACAAAGTAGTAGACATACTTACCACACAAAGGGGAAAAGCAGAAATTGGGTTTAAGTTATTCATTTCCAAGAAAACCAGAAACCTAATCTTGGCTCTTTCTTTTTCTCAGGTGCTCTCCCAAGTATGACTACTTTATCTGTAAGAGCAGTTTGTTGAAAACCCCGATGTATCATCCACGTCTGTGTTTCTTCTATTCAGAAATAAACGTCAATAACCCTCTCTTCTCCTCAGTTCCCTGGTGTCCAGTCATCCCAAAGCCATCAACTGTTCAGCTCAGTTGAAAACTGCCCATAGTTTTCTACTGCAACGTATCACTCATTGCCCAACTCACTAAAAATAAGTTGTACTTTTTTTCTCCACTGAAACTTGTACAAAAGAGCCAAAGCCTTAACATATCTGCAGCAGAAGAGCTATGTTTTTTTATGACCATGACCTTAAGTGACCATGTTCATTTACTCCTCTTGCTGGCTCCATGCCCAATCCCACTTCCATGATCCACACAATGAGTCCAAGTTGTCCAAAGCAGACAGGAGGGGTTTCCAGTTGCTGTTGTGTAATTAGCCTCAGTAAATGACAGCAGCCTTCAGTAGTAAATGTAGTGCTGTTGGGGGTAAAGCAGGAGTGAGGAGTCATAGGAAGAGGAGAGAAAAGAAAGGAAAGTCACACAGAAACTGCCTCCATAGTTGCAGAACTTTCCTCCCCTGGATTGAGAGCAACAAGCAAAGCATCTGATTAGCGTTACTCAGGTGCACGTCTACCTTTTCCCCTTCTTTTCTTGTTGATGCATTTTAGTGTGTGAGCACAGATGTCACAGCTCGCTGCAGGACAGGAGCATGTCCCAGGTGGCTTTGGTTCTTGTCTCAGACATGGAGGCTGGGAGGCGAGGCCTGAAGAGACTGTGAAAGTATGGGGAAGCAAGGCAGTGTAGCTGACCCCATGGGAAGACATAAGCTCTTTCTACTGTTAAGTGACTGGTTAGAATAGCCTGCTCCTTCAGTCTCCCGGATCAAAGAGGGATGTCCTTTCCCTGTAGAGTGGATTGTGTATCCATCAACCATCCCCAAGGCAAGGAGTAGGTGCCATCTCTTCTTCAGAGTAGTAGGGAGGCTCTATGCATCAATGGCACACTTGACATATCTTTGGTAAAGAGAAACACAGGTTAGCCACACCTTTTAAATACAGTCACCTGTAGGCTGCACACTGAATTTGAAGGGGATATGTGTTACACTTCAGTGCCTGGTCCTGCTCTTTTTTCTGCCAAGCTGACTAGGGTGGGAGTCATGCACAACATCTGACCTCCAGCTGGTTGCCAAACAGGATTCACTGATGTTTCTATTAATAATCAGGAAAAGTCTGAATAGTATTAGGCTTCAGAGTCAATGTTTTGGCCTGAGCAGTCTACTAGGAACTACCAGAAAACAGACCAAATAATGGAAAATATGAATGTATTTTAGAAGACTCTTATGCAAAAAAAACCAGAAACATGACAATTTTAATTCACATTTAGTAGTAAATGAAGCTCATTTGTAATGAATTATAAGTTATAAAGTTATAAAAAAATTACAAAGTGCAACTTGTCCCAGATCCCACAGATCTTAGAGAAAGGGCAGGAGACAACCATACTGGGCAGTAAAGCAGCAAGCTGAGGACCCCAGGCCTGTGTAGTTCCCTGCTGCAGTTCACCTGTGGACACCTTTCTTCTTTTCCTTTTTTTCTTTCTTTCTTCCTTCCTTTCTTCCTTCCTTCCTTTTACACCGCAATTTTCCCCTCTCATGTCTGCTCTTCTTTTCTTGTTTTCTCCCTCCTCGTGTAACACCTGTGCTGGAAAAAATAATGTTCTGACCTTTCTACAGCTCCAAAAGGAATTATTTAATCAAAATATTGTAAAAATTGTTAATGTAAACAGGAAGAGAAGCTTTTAATTAGACATAGGAGAAAAAGCAGATTAGTCCCAGGATCTCTTGTGTGGAGATCATTGGGCCATTACGGCAGCTATTTTCCTGATGTCTGCATGGACCGAAGCCAGCTACTTTTTGCTCCTGCTGAAGAATCAGGTTAATCAAAATGATGACAGCCAAATGGACAGAGAGCAGGATTCATCCAGGCCTCTTTGTCTAAACTCCAGATGGAATTAGGAAGTTAAAGCACAGACAGCATGTCCAGGATGGCCGGGCCCTCATGTGACAAGCCCTGTCTAAAAATCGTTCCCATTAATTTGCAACTGTCAATCACCTCAGCATTCTGCTCGGAAACAATGGCTGGCCCTGGATCACAGCTTCTCCCCATCTCCTCACACCAGCACAGCAGAGAATTAGGGATTTTTATACTTTTTTCTTGATTAGTAAAGACTTCTTGGTGCAGTGCAACTGACTTGGAGCAAAAGAATAAGCTGTTTTAAGGCCAAGGGACACTTTATACAGACACACCTCCCCCACCCACTAATAAAGAACTAAAACAATTCAATGGATTACATTTAGTGGTTGCATTTGGTCCCTGTGAATAACAAATTTTTCAGCTTGGCAGCTAAATAAAAAAAAAAAAAATACAAGCAGGAGGGTTCAAGTTGGTTTGAAGTGAAGTTAAAAGCAATGGAAACAAAAACCAAGATTCACCACCCCAGTGGAGAAGGAGACAGCGGCATCTCTGTTTCACCCAGTAGCTCATGGGTTGCTGCCCTTGCCCAGGGTGACCTTACCCACAGAAAGGTTGAACGGGGATTCCAGTCACTGCTTCGGTGATTATAAGGAGAAGCATCACAAGGAGAAATTGATAATATCTTTCCTCAGCTGTCCATAACCTGGTGCTGTCTGCATTTTCTTGGAAGGGGGGGTGACTTCATTCAAAGTCAAACACGTAAAGGAGGGAATAAAGCATGGTCTCATTCTCGTTTTGGAGGGTGCCCTGAATATGAAGTTACAGGTCAGATAGGAGATGACAGCAAGTTATTCTGCAGTTTTGTGTCTTGATCATTCATATTGTCTGGGAGAAAACAGCACAGAAAATTTGGCCCAAATTCCAATATAGCTTTGGGATGATTAAAAGCATATAACTGAAGACACATTTACTGTTATCAACAAAAATAATCTCATGTACTATTGCTCATATAAATGTCATGACAATTGAAATTGTATCAGATTTCCTGTGCAGGTAATTCTAATTTCATTTGTGCAGCCCACATCACCAGTGTATTGAATCTAATCCAAGACTCAAGCACATTTGTGAAATAAAATCACAAGAATTTAAAATATGCATAAACCTAAATAAAAGGATACAGGACGAATTTTGAAAATCCAGGAGATATTATTTGAAATGGTAAACTTTTTTTTAGATATTTAAAATAGTATTTTAAAAGAAAAATAAAAAGTAGAACTAAGCATTTCAAGTTGATGTCAAACAAGGTTTTTTAGTTTGTTTTGTGTTGGTTTGTTTTTTTCAAAGTTCTAAGAGTTCCTATTTCAGTTCCTCCTGAACTGAGGATCTTCCTCCACTTTTTCATTTCAGCAACCAAATTGAAAACCCTTCTTCTCCCCAGCTCTTAATATAACACAATATAATTTGTTGTCTGAGATTGTTTTCCTGAGTATATTACTCCTCTATCTGGGTGACACAGCCTGACGACATAAAGCGAGAGTCAGTAGCCATTTCGCTTCCCGGACTTAGGCTGAGTCATTGCCCTACACACACTTTGCCTTTTCTGTTTGCCTGTCTAAAAATGCATACACACAATATCTAACACATGTATGACACAGGATGACATCATATGCTATTTTAAAGAATCATACAGTAAAGATCAACTGTCATATACCACATGAAACAGATGTTACTTGTAGATCCATATTACTCCCTATTATTTAGGCTTTACCCATGAAGTTTGTTGTCATAGGAAGAAGAAACTGTTAGCTACAGGAGATTCAGGACAAAATAACATCCTCTCACAACCAGTATTTTACTAAGAGTATAAGAGAAAAAAAGGGGAAATAAAGCAGATAAAAAAGAAGGATGAGGGAGTTGAAAAATTACATTATTTTGCTCCTGGGGAAGGGAGCTTTTGAAAATGAATGCAGTCATTAACCATCTGGCTTGCTAAATAGTTAGCAAAAGTTCCTCTGAAAGGGTTGGCTTTACATTCATAACAACAGTTTATTGGTCCATTGGCACCAACATGCCTAAACACAAGGGAAAGTCAATACTGTATCATAGCATCGCCTAGCTAACACCTGGAATATATTCTCTGGAGTGAAAACAGCAGGGAACTGACCAGAAATAACCTCTCTCATATTATTCCTTCAATTAGACCAAAACAAGTTTCCCTTTGAAAACTTAATAATAAACACTGCAGGTCATTCACTTGTTAGGAGCCCCTTTGGGAAAGCTGAGCAGATGGGTCCCCTTATCTAGCCCCTCGCTGTCACAGAGACAACAGCCGCAAATCAGGACAGATATTGATTTTAATTGGAACCAACAGCATCTACATACCGTCTTAATATTCACATCTTCCTGGAAAAAAAAATACATCTTTTTAAAAGATTGGTTTGTTTTGTCCTGTCAGGTTGATTAGACAGAATGAGGTAACTCTTTGCAAGATGAACAATTATGCCATTTTTCAGGTTCACTGCTTAAGTAGATACACACAGCAAATCCCCAGACAAACCAGAGGTCCATTTCAGAGCCTTTGTACATACAAGCAGCACAGATTAAAACATTGTTCATCCAAGCTGAGGCAGTTATGTTCTCATTATCAAACAGATTTGAGGTGTCGTCAGGGTCTTTTCAGTGGTTTTCACTGAGGCATAAGTATTCCTTAGCCACGGAGAGAACTAACAAGTTGAAGTGAACATCTACTTAAAATCAAATTATCTGGGACATTTTCACCACCCCCAGGGTAAAAGCGGCTCTCCTCAAAAATCTTGTAAATTCATCAAGCCTGCTATTCCCTGAAGCACCTCAGATGCATTGCTATTTGCCTTTAACAGATGCAAGGAAGCTCTTCCCTCCCTGCCCCCCCACCATGCAAATCTCTTTCCCATACGGCATGTTAATTCCTACAAGGGAGGTGAGATGAACAGGTGCCATTGGTTCTTGACTTAATTGCTGTGAAAAGTAGAGCACTAATAACGAGCTGTTGACTAGAAGCAGTTTCCATCCTGGCAAAGGAGCCCTGCCAATCTGGGGGGGCGTCAGCCAGCCAGTGGCACTGTCAGCCGGCTGGCTGCTGCAACTGCAGGGGTGGGCAGATTGCAGTTCTGGCAGTGGGCCAGCCCACGTAGACCTTGCAGGGCTGTCCTTAGTCATTGACATTAGTGTCGTCCTTCTGAAGGGGCAAATAACATCACCCTCCCTCCTCTCGGGAACTTGCTAGGGGAGTCATCTCAGGGGACATCTACAGACCCTGCAACAACACAAGTGGTCGCATGAAGAGGAATAGACCCCTGCCTATGCATATACTATGAAGGCCTTAATGGGGAACAAATTAGACTGAGGAAAATTAGACATTGCATTAGCAGGCTGGGGTGCAAATGGAGGGATTGCACAGGGCTCTCATCAGCCCCTTCACTGTGGGGCAAAGTACTCTCACAACATGCTGGAGGCAATGTAGTCTGTTTTTACCCTGTCTCTGCATCCTTCATGGATCGATGACCACATCTGGGCCTTTTTGTGTATACAACCCAGTGAAAAGCATACACAGGTAGCCCAGACACAGACAGCTGTATGCTCCATATTCCCCAGCTCACGGACTTGTACTGCAGAAGTAGGAGGGTACATGCTGCACCTCCTCAAAGGGGAGTGCTGCCTCCCATGTGCTGGGCAGCTCCAGGAGAAATTCTTCGTCCATGAGAAGCATCCTCTCTTGACAGCATAATAGTCTCTCAAGGGAAATGGTATAACCCATGGCTTGAATCATTTAAAACTAGACTATAGCAAGTGCCAGCAGATGCAGGGTAGATAATAATCATGTGGGGGGTGTGGGGTTTGGGAGGCAGGACTACTGTCCATCTCTGACATCTGTGCTCCTGTGATTGATGAAATCCCCAGCAACAGCTGTCCTTTTGGCTAAGACTCAACAAATCCAAGGGTTATTAGAGCTTTTTGCAGGGCTGAGAGGGAGTGCAGAGATGCAGTGGATCTCTTGCATCTTGAAAATTGTGTAGCACACTCAGATCACTTCTCCCTTTCACTACCTGATATGCCTTTTAATTTACCCTCGTGCCACTCATCTCCAATCCCCCTGCCAGACTGCCCTGTCAGCTTGGCAAGCTTTGTTTCTTCAAGTGCGTGCTTATTCTGCATGCAGGTTTTCCCAAGCCTTCACTGCTTCTGTTAAAAGCCCCCCTGGAGACAAACTACAAGGCTAACACTAATTACCATAATAATTTGTTGGAGCATTGCTTTGATCTTTTCTCACCTACCAAGTCAATCCTGTCCTACTTCATCTCTAAAAGTGTTAGATGTGATTACATAACTAATTAACACAGGAGATTGAATTTTAAAGAATGTATGACAGTAATTCAATAGAAGTTTTGATCTATTGATAAACAAGGAAGTGGGCAAACTTTTCACTTCCCAGGAGACTTGTAGCAGGCCAGTTATAGCCAGAAATCTAATGTATAATATGAATGACTTAGAACAACACTGCTAAGCCAGCAAAAAGTACTGTTCCCCCAAAGGTTTCTGCAGAAAACACCACTGCTTTTAAAAAACTCAGTCTTGAAATAGCCATATTTTATTCTTATATGTGAAGCATGATTCATATATGAGATATTTCTCTTTGATCAGAAAACCCCCCAACTTTTCCAAGGTTTTTTCTCCTTTCAGGATCAATTTCAGTTTGATTTCTGTCTGAGAATAAGACTGTTCTGAGTGTTTTCAGATTCCTTGGTGTGTCATCACAATTTCATTTTGCAGGATGCCTGGCAAGTTACACAGACCTGTATTCCTTTGAATAAATAAGAATGAGAAGAGAAACAGAGAGATCACATATCACACCTTATAACTAGGTCAACTTACACAACTCCTTTTAAAACATGTTAACTAGGATTTAGCAAACAGAATCAGAGCCCGTCGGATTTATGCGCTGGCTTTAGAGATTTTGACATCAAATCGTGATAAGTAAAAATGGAACAGGAAACCAGATAAGAGTTTGAGAGCATCAGGAACTACATAACTGGGATTATTAAAGCAGTAAGAGTCTCTGCATGACTGCTTCATGATGTCACCTGCAATATCTCCAATGTCAGAAACCTTTGTTGGATGTTAGAAGCCTGTGAGAAGCTATTGATCCAGCATAATTAAAGGGCTGTGCTATTACTAAAAATTTTTTTTTTTTGAACAGCTAGTATTTTGCAGTCATGATTCCCACTAGGCTATGGAGAACTTTCCAGGGTATATATCACAGTATCACAGTATCACAGTATGTTTGGGATTGGAAGGGACCTCAAAAGATCATATATAGCTGGTACTCAATGGTTAGGAAAGCAGTATTACAAAAGATTTATGACCATTATATTCAATTCACTATATTACATCATGACACTTGAAGTGCAACTTTAAAATATTGTTCCAGGAAATAAATAGTTCCTAAATGAGCAGGTCATCCCATACAGCAGAGATGAAGGTGCCTGTGCAAATGGTACACTGCACAGGTCTGCTTTCTTACAGGTTCCAGTACATTTTTCACACTGCTTAGTGCAAAGGAGTGGTCTGCATCATTGTGGTTGCTAGCAAGGTACACCTCTCCTCCTGGTTTAAAACAATCAGTAGGAATTTGGCATGGTTCACATGTCAAACTGACACAGTTTTCAGTAGGAACCAGAGCTCACAAATGCGCTTGGGGAAGTAAGGGAGCCTGTGGACGAGGGGGGTTAGAAAACATGTGTCTCCAGGAAATGTTTGCAATTGTCTTCTGTTTGATTTCCTGCCCTGTCTCCTACCTCCACCTTATCTTCTCTCCCCTTCTTTCTTCTCCCTTCCCAAAAGCAGTGTGTGTGTGTGTGTGCGTGCGTGCGTGCGTGTGTGTGTGTGTGCGTGTGTGTGTGTGTGTGTGTCTGCATGTGCTTGGGTCAAACTGATAGGTTTGATTTTGATGACAGACCTGGACTATCAAACAAAGGAATTCACACAGAAATATTCTAAATAGATGTCAAGTGTGCTTGTTACAATCCTTCAAATTTTTACTCTAAAAGGAAAGAAAAAAAAAAAAAAGGAAATCCTAGCTTTTTGACAAAGGACATATTTTGTGTTTCTGTCATCAGATACATAATTCAGTCCTGCAAACTTTTGCAAACTTCTCTCTCCATCGTTGGTATCAGCCTTAGCATGGCACGCTACTTCAGAAGCTTCTTATATGATGAATTGCATAGGAGCACAGCGATGTATAATCAGATCCAACTCATGAGCAGTGCATTCATCCAAATGACCAAGTCTACAGATCATTTCAGGGCTCAGTAATGTTACAGTATTCAGCATGCAGAATGTGATTTATTAATCTGAGATTTCTTTAAATAAATAGACTTCTCAAACTTCCATATGCAGACGGATCACTTCACATATGGACTGTACTCTATGGTAACCTGTCTGGCTGAGAAAGAATTCTTACCCATTTGGCAAAACAGCTGATGTATTTTTTTCCTGTTGCTCCTTTACCAATGAAAAGTACCAATATAAAATTATTGCCTATTGAAATCATACAAATTTACATTTCATCAGCCATGGCATACTATTTCTTATATACACTTTTTCAGGCAAACGACCAGGTCATTTCCTAGTACTTCAGTTCATTTACTGGGTTAAAATATAGTTCAGCATCATTGATATTAAAAAAAAAAAAAAAAAGTATACCACTTAACAATATACTTGAGTTTAGATAGAGCCCTGAGACAAAGAATAGACAACCTGTGTGTGGACAACTTCATTACCTCTGCTTACACCAAATTTGAATTTGACCTCCTGATCTTTACAGGGCCATAACTCAATTTAATTCAGTTACTTCAGATTTCATTCAAGATACCTTTCACCGAGAAAATAATTTAGTTTAATATGTGCTTAAGTTAAAGCTGCTAAGAGAAAGTCAGGCGAATGTTCTTCTCATTTATTCCAGTTCAACTTTAACAGAACCCATTGGCATAAGCAAGAGGAGCATTGTGTTCATTGTCTCCCCTTACGACTATGTGTATCTCATTCTTAATGACTGGAATCAGAAGGAAACTGAGCAAAAGTACAGAAAATTGGTCCCTTAGGTCATTTTTAACGATCTACGAAAATAAAGGCTCTGTTAGCTCTTTTTCAATTCTAACTTGATTGATTGATGATGCTTTTGGAGGAAGAAAGGTGAACCAAACCTATTGCACACATTCTGAGGTGAACACTGAGATAATAATGATACACAAGAAACTGTGCTCCCTGTTAGAGAGACCTTTTTCTCCGTAATGTTTTGCCTTATTGGCTTCATTACAACTACCAAAACATGGTTATCATTTGAGAAGTGAGTGAAAAAAGTTCTCCTCATCCTACAAACATATTTTTTCTTTGTCTGGCTACTTTGGGACATTAGGGAGTTATTTTGCAGGCAAGGCCAAATCCCAATTTCCCTGTGAAGGAGAAAGTTGACAGCAGTGAATGTTTAGTGAGAGTAATGACTCCAGACTCGATCTTCTTGTAAACCCTGAAACATTACAGAGCAGCAGTCCCTGTAAAATCAACTTAACATTACCTTACCAGCTAATTCCAGAGCTTATTGTTGGACTCTGTGACCCATACAGTCCAGTTCACCTGAACTTGTCTTTATTTCTGTTCTTTTTAAGTACTGAAGGACCTTCTGGGCTCCCTGTATGATCAAGGAAGAGAAAGAGATGGAGATTTAGACCCCTCTCTGCATTTAGGAATTGATAGGGATTTAGGTCACTCATCTAGATTTGATATTCTATGACTGGTAGAAGAAAGGGAGGTTCAGTAGGTAACTCAGGTTATTCACGCCCTCCTCTGTCTTCTGGAAGCATTTACTTTCAGTTGCTGTATACTGAATTAACAGACATTTATCAGCCTCCAAATCAGACTTAGATGGCTGTATGTAGACAAGCTAACTGATAGCACAGAGGGTCCTGATCTCAGGCTTGTTCTTCCCTTTGTGATATAATATGAAAGATTCAAAGCCTTCCAGAGGCTGCTTGCTCTATCAGTTATATTCTTTTTGTTATATTTGGAGAGCCTAAGAATGTTTTTTCCAAGCATTTTATGCTCTTTCTGACCTTTACAAATGTAGGTTGTATTCTACCTCTGGTCGTTAGTGCCATTTCTGAGGGGAATGCATAATTTTCCCTTGTGTACTCTGGCATGCACTTGAATGTGTGGAAAGGTTTTTTCATACTCCACTCCCTGAAGCCTGAGGTTTAATTAATTTAATTTTTAGTTTGAGATTCAATTAATCATCTAATCCTCAGTTTAGATGAGTAAAAATGCCATGAGTATTAATTTAGTCTTTTTATATTCTGGCGTATTTCCTTCTACTATTCTTCTATCCTTTGGAATGAAATAGAAATGCAGAAAATAATTCTCTACAGTTTATTACAGAGAATTATTTACTTGCTTCCTGGTAAGATACACTCTTATGCTTTTTAAAAATAAATAATGAGACTTTTCAATTTAATTATTTTATCCTGAAGGGGAAATATAGGTGAAAGAAGGATATTGTGCAGATCTCTGTGTGTGTGTGTGTGCACTTATGGGTAATTCATTAAAAACACCTTCTTCATTCTCCCTGTTCCTGGAAATGTGAAGGTTAGCCTTTTTTAGAGTTACCACCTGTGAGATGAGAGATCACTAGTACCTTCTTCCTCCCAAGGACCCAGAGTGCTCATTCTTGCTATAATGAAAAAGCTGATTGATGGATGTCCCCCTCCATGCTGTTGACATCCATGTCTCCCCCTGCTTTATGCAACAGGCATGACCTCCTTCAGCCAGATGGTTTCTGAGTACTGCATCCACTGCTCACTTCCACCACCCCCTCAGCATGCTCATCCTCAGCACACATGCCCATCAGCAGCAACTTGTATGTGTGTCTGTCAGTGGGTCTGTAATGAGACCAATTTATTAGGTTACATAATCCTACCTCTTTAGGGAAGGAGGGAAAAATTGCAAAGCAAACTGGAATAAAATCTATCCTGGATTCTAATCCTCAGTACCATGGAAGGTAATAATTTTCTTGTAAAAAAAAAAAAAAAAAAATAGGTGGAGGTGGGCTGTCATGTTTGAAATTAGTTCACTTCAGGGCAACATTGCAATATTTTCTTACTGTTATGGCTTGCTGTTTTACTATATTCAGAGGGGGGTCTGAATCAAAATGTCAGATTCAGACTCCTCTGGGCTTTGTAGAAGGTCAGACCCAACCCAACTGTGTCATGATTTTCCTCATACGATTGTATCGCAAGTCATTTTTCCAGTCACTGGCATTTCCTTTAAAAAGCCTACCATTTTGTTATATCGAACATTGAAGAACTATGTTGCTTCATTTCATATTTTGTTACTGGGGATACTCAAGAAAAGAAGAAGAAATTAGATAAATCTTCATTGTGGTGCTTATTTTATACGTAGGATATAAGCCTTTGTGTTGTAGTGACAATGCAATGCTAGAGGCTTGGATGCAATACCTGAATAGAGACTGAGAACAACAGACTAGTCTCTCTGTATATCTGTATGTCACTTTATACAAGACTGTCATCCTGCATAGTCAGGACCAGCTCCAATAACTTGTAAGCAAACAGATGAAAAAAAAAAAAAAAAAACACCACAACAAAAACAAAGAAAAAAACAAAAACAAAAACTACAAGGAGTATTTCAGGAAAAATATTATTAAGAACACATATGGCAGGTTCAAGATCTTATTGTGTTAACTGTTTCAGCGAAAGGCAAAAACAAAACTAAATTCAGATTCAGCCTGTATAATGTCAGCACCTAAATTTGAAATGCTGTTTCCCTGGGTTCCCACTAGTAGACAGAGAGAGCATATCCAGGGGATAAGAGCATATCCAGGGGATAATTCAGAGGTTAGATAGGTTGAAATGCCTTTTAGAGGTACCTAGTGCTAGGATGGACTAGCCTAGACCTAAAAGACCACTGTCCTTTTATAAGAATAATTAAAAATACATAATATTTGAAAATAATAAACAAAACATAATTTAGAAGCACAATTGAATTGTGTTCATTTGTTTTTTAAGGGAAAACAAAAGGTCATGGCCATAACTTTTTTACTAAATTTGAAAATATATTCAAAAATCCTGAAGTTTGTGGCTCAGAAAAGAAACTTTGGCAGCAATAGCTAATTGAAAGTTCTCGAAAGAAAAAAAACACTGTGTGTTTTAAGTAAAAGATGTTAAGTATCCAATGTTCTGCTCAAGAACTAAATCTCCCTACTAGATAAAATGGGCTAGGGACCATTGTCTACCCAGCTATTACAGCAAAGTTCTTTGCATCCAAACTTCCAATTGGTAGCAGTGTCTTTCTCACTCCTGTTGACTCCTGAACTGTGTCTGGGAACTGTTTGGGAGCCTGTGAGTGTTTTTTGGCACAGGCCAAAACTGGGCTAAAAAGCAGGTTAACAAATGAACAGTAGAAGTGATCACATGCCGGTATTCTGGCACTGTTTAATCTACTAGTACAGAGGTAGCCAAATTGGTTACAACTGATTTACCTACAGCTGGCTCAAGATGCAAGCTTGTAACTAAGTCATCCAGTGATAAGACCAGCACATGAAATCATAGTAAACAGGCCCTAAGGTTCCCACAACCTTATCATAGAGCACCTTATGTAGCAGATAAACCTTCTTGCCTCTGCCTAAATCCAGGGTTTCTTTACATACATAATCCATAACAAAACACTGAATGAATTCATCTCATGTGATTTCTTAAGTCCTTTTTGGGGCCAAACACTGAATAGAAAGCAACAAGCCTGAATGCAACAAGAAATGCAAAGATGTGGCTCCTGGTGTTACTGCTCAAACCCAGGCTACCAGCTCCCCTAGGTGGGAAGTTGTCTGCATTAAACTTGAGACAAAATTTAGTCAATACAAATGCCTAGATAGTGAGCTTACAGAGACACAAAAATAACCAGAGCACTCACTAACCCCAGAGGGCATTGATGCTGCGTTACCATCCATTCTTTGTCAGACATAACATATTTATTATACAGAACATCTTTGGGAAAGGAGCAGACACCATAGTGATTCGTGAACAAAAGTGGAAAAGAATAAACACAGTACAATGGATATCACTCATGTAGAGTAATTCATCTACCATATGGAAACAAGGAAAATATCCCCAATCATAACTATCTGCTCCTTAAGCCTAAACATTCAATAACTTCCCAGCTTTGGAATGCATGTGCATCTCCTCCCTGGGTTTCCCGTGGTTTACATTGTCATTTACAAGGTATATTATGACAAGTTATTTACTTTGGGCCATTGGCCTGAGGCATTTGGGTGTCTTTCCATTCAAAAAATGTCATAAATAAACATGAATAATCTGCATAAAGGGAGATGACTTTATCTTATAACAAGGCAGAAGAGCTGGCTATGCTCCTCCACATACAATTCCCTACATGAATTTCCTTTTGTCTGATCTTGAAGGCAGTCAGGTTTTGTGTGCCAGTTAAATAAATAAACAAACCTTTCTAGTTATATTGTACAGCACTGCATTCACATTCAAACAGTGAGATGTTCACTTAAGCCAAATAGTTTCTATCAACAAAAGCTACTATTTTACTGTCAACATTATTTTTTCTATGATATGCTAAGAGATGAATAATTGTGCAGCCAATAAACAAGCAATTCAGTTTTAATCCAGTAGCACTTGTCAAACAATGGTTCCTTAACACCAGTCTCTGATATCCCCCAACATTACTTCATGAGGCTGGAGACAGGCAACAAGCAAGGCTTTTAGATTAAACAGCAGAGATTCACCATAGCATAACCCTCAAAATAGCAGAGAGAAAGGCAAGAACAGTTAGACATGCTGATTGTATTGTTATAACTTAAATTGTATTCAGATGCGAACTGTGACGTGCCAAAAACTGTAAGAGCTGAGCATGAAAGATCAGAAAAGTGACATCTGGTATTGGATGCCCCTCCAGACATGACTAATACGATTGGTATTGTGTAGGCTTTGCCCTTCCTAATTTAATAGTGAAATATAAAGATTAGGCCCCTACAGTTCCTACAGTATTATGAGAGACTGTTTTACTCTATGTCTATATAAAATTCCCTACTATCCTTCTCCGTGCATCTCCACAGATGTGCTGACTTTGAAGACGCATGTATATCTTTCATATTGCTATGGTCAGTTCATCTCATTACTTCCATCTGGTGGATTTACAACTGAACCCTATGACTCCATCCATTATTAGTGGGAAACAAGGGAAATTTGACCACTAAATATTGATTTTATGCAAGAGCAAGTTTTTACTGTACGGTATGTGTCATATATACACATCTAGGCCCACACTTCATCTTCATTAATGCTTCAGTTATAGCTGTAGATTTCCAATGCATTACTAACAGCACAGTCCAAGTGTTCTTATGTCTTTGACTTTGTTTTCATGAATATCATAAAGCAGACAGTATTAAGAATCTAAAACTTGCTCCTTCCCTGAAATCAGTCTCTGAAGTTAGGATCCCAGATCTTGTATTTTCTAACCAGGATGATTCTTTCTCTGTAAGCTTAAATAATTGTTGCTGCCACATCAGACTAGCTAGTCACATTTTCTTAAGTTTTCATATAGTAAAGCAGAATAATAATATGCATCTTTCCTAGAGCTCTTTGCATATATAGACTTCAGAATATTTTGACCTAGGAAGAGTCTTTACCCACCTTTCACAGATGGAGAAATCATGCCACACAAAACCAGCAGGCCTGGTACAAGTCACAAAGAAAAATGTCACGAAGCTAGCAGCAGAAGAGCATCCTGTCAGGCATCCTACTCTCTGTGTGACCCAGCTGCATCAATAGACATATAGGTAATACGGTCTTCAAAACCATTGGCCATGATTTTTTTCATGTCAAGGCATGTGATGCCTGAACATCCCTCAAGGGATGATAGGGGTGACATGGATGGTATGACATGGATGGTAGCACTGGAGGATCATGGAAATGCTGGTCCACAAGAGAATCAACATGGAAAATTCTACCATGAAAAACCAGACAAGGACAGAAATTCAGAAGGGCTGTAAATGTGAAAGTCGATGTGGCATTTCATATAAGAAAGACTTTACCTATTCTAAAAATACTTTTTATATTTACTTTATACTTACTTTATTACTTTTATAGCAAAAATATGGGTGTAGCTAATCAGATAAGATTGGGCACAAAATTAGAATGTGTCAAAATACCATGAAAACTCCCTGCAAACACTTACTCCACAGTAAGTGGGAGACATTCAAAGCAAAGCAAAGCAAAACAAAAGGCAAAGGCTGATAGTACATCAGCGCTAACATACAAGGTGCAACACATGAGCCTTTCTCATAGTGTGTTAACATTGACCTTTTTTTTTTCCTATAATGGAACAGTGCAATTATTCTTGCTAATATCTGCTGTAGGAAGAGCTCACATTCACTTGGATATGAAGTAGCTCTGTACATGACTGTAAACCACTAGATTTCACACCAAATAATGTCAAACTGATATCTGAAAGCCTGTTAGCAAACCACAGAAAATATACACAGAGGACCCAAAACATTATCTACACATCAAATAGAAACTCCATGTTGAATCAGGTAGGCTGAACCTGAATATTATCAATACTAAAGGACAAACCTTATAGTTCAGAGGTTCACTTTGGTTTGCGTAAGAACCTAATATTTGAATGTTCATCTGAGTTTCATCCAGACTGCCTGATCATCTTTGATCTTCAGAACTAGCCCAAAAGTCTTGCAAAAACATAGTATTCTTGTGAAACTTCCAGTAATTTATCTTTCTGGTCGGGCTTGAAATACTGTAAAAATAGTCTTTTTTTGCGGTATTTCACTGTGTGGTTAAACTCCAAGCACAGTATCAGTGCTCAATAAATAGTACATAAGTGTAATTTTTCAACACTTCCATTTCCAACCCTGATCAGACATGGGAAGTGAGAAAGAGTGAAAAACCAAAAGAAACGGTCAACTGAAGTCTCAAAAAGTCTTTAACATTTGGGCTTTTGTGGGTTTGAAGCCAGGAAAGAAGACCCCATGGCTGCTGTGCAATAACACCATCATCACAATCACTGGAGGAAAAAAGATGGGTTTGCTGGCCACAGTCAGAAAACATAGAATGGTTGTGCAGCACATGGGAGAGTCCTTCCAAAATCCATGCTAGTAATGGGGTCAAAGTTTTAAGCTAGTGCTCTGAATGACAAAATATATCCCTTATTTAGCATCCAAAAGTTCTCAAGTTTAAAAGTCAAGCAGAAACTATGAGTCCTTGAGGTTCTTGATGTTTTCTCCTTTATTTTCAATGCCTTTTATGACATATTTTTTAATTATTAGCACAAACCTCTGGCTCCTTGTAAACAAGAAAGCGGCTGAGATGACACTTCTTCCTTCCATTCTTAATGGTAGGGATAAGGGAAGAAGGGAGATCTGAGTGACAGCTGGCCACCAAAGCCAACCTGTTGTCTAAAGAACAAAACATTTTGAGGTCTCAGATAACAGACATCATATTTAGGGAGGGGGTGTGAAAACCGCCCAGAGAAATATCAGCAATTAACGTATAACCCACATGAAAATTGCTGCACCCATTATTAAAACTCAAATGCAAGTGATGACTGCATAGAATCAACTGGTATTTCTCTAATGTGGAAGTTAGGTGCTTTTTATATTACAGGTCCTTATCTTAGGATTTAAGCAACAAATGTGCCCATTTATCTTTTGGAAAAGAAAATTATGAGCCTGATGTTGTCTTTTTTCTCTGATAACACCTCAAATCAAAAAGAAAAACATGAAAAAAAAAGATTTTTACATTTACAGTTCAAGTTACTTCATTTTTCTGTCTACTGAAAGAAATCTACATCGAAGGAAAGTAAAAAACCATACTGTTTTAAGTACTTTAAGCCATGACTATGAGTCAATGCTACTAAATTTTATTATACACTCCAGCTAATTAATTGTGACAGAATATACTGAATATATACATTTATACATAGCTTAAGGAAGATAATAAACAAATCCATAGGTATGGTTAACATATGTAGACATATACACAAATACACAGACATACACTTGTACAAATGCAGGTAAATATGACATCTGTTCTGTAAATTACTTAAATATAATTGTATTGCACTGAAAGTAAAAATACATCATGTTATAATTTTTCTTTTACACAGAGGGTAAAATGTAGTTAAATATTCACAAAATCACCTATTTAATTTTCCATTTTATAAGGGAAAAGTTTTGACAAGCTCACGTCTACAGTAACAGTGTCTATGTTAGCGAGCATTATATATTTTATATATTTGTATCTTGACTGTCTAGCTCAGGTTTTCTGATGCAGCATGTTCATCATTGTTGAATATTGACATGACTTAACATCCTAGAATAAGCTTTGTTGATTAAAACTGTATAGCACAGTAGACTGTCTACTTCCATGTGAACACAAGTAAATATTCATTAACCCTGAATTTTTCACATGCAACAAAAGAGAAGCCTCAGTCCCAATTGTTCTCAAGAAGGGGCTTCACCTTTCAACATATTGATCATTTAAAAAATGTGTGAGTGGTTTAGTAGTTTAAGTCCTGTTTTTTTGAAAACAAAGGATGTAACTAGATGAGCTCCAAGTAATCTATTTACAGGAGTTTAAAACATCCCCACCTTGTCACTTCACCTGTCACCTGGAATTATCCATCCCTCAAGAAAGTGTGTCATTGTCTAGTCTGTTTATCACAGTATTCACTGTATCAGCCTAAACACACTGCCATTAAAAACCTCGGTTACCCAAATTTGCCCTGTGACAGGCACATCATGCACTTGCATTATGCTGCTGACTCTGCTGCTGGGGCACTGAACTCAGGCAGCAGGGCAGCAACCAGCAGCCAGGAGACAGTCACACCCCGAACCACTTCCAACAAAGTCTCTGGAGTATATGTGACTGAATCCTTAGGCTTCTCCATCACAACATTTTGTGATTATGGAATACCATCCACTTTGCGTCATCTTATTTCTATGCAAAGGAGTTCAAATCTGTTCTATTATTCCTCACTGGGAAATCATTCTGAGGTTCTGAGCACCTATGCCACCCAGTTCCATACCCTGCATCCTCTTTGGTGTAGAGGAGCAGGGTCCTACACACTGTTTCAGACGAGGCTACAATGTTCTTCGTCACGCAGTGGAAGAACAAAGTTGCCTCCTGAAGTCTCCATGAATGATCACTGAACTGGCACTTTTCTTTCTCTCAAGATATCATTCCTGAAAGGGAACAGTCAACTCAAAGGTTATAATTCTATAAATATACTTAGAGCTGTTACTTTTCCATGTGTGCCACTTTATGCTTACGTATATTGAATGTTTTGTTGCCATTTTTTTTTTTCTCCATCACTCAGTCCTGTGTGACCCCCTTTAGCTCTTGCAGACAGCTTTACTATCTTAAGTAACTGAGCATCATCAGCAAACTTTGTCACCTCACTGCTCACCTCTTCCCTGAATTATCTATGAAATCTATGCCTGGTACTGTGCTGCTCAGACCCAAGCACATATTAATGTGACACTCTATGCACAAACTCCTTTGGCATGAAAAGTGACCTTTTATTCCTATTCATTGCTTCCTAAGTTTTGAACAGTTTATTATCTGTGTGAAGATCTTCCTACTTAACCTATTTCAGTTGTGTTTCTTAGAAGCTTTTGGTGAAAGACACTGCTACAACTGAAGCATGCCAGTTAAATAACCCGCTCTAGAAAAAGAAATGTATTTAAACATGTGGTAACCAAATGAAACAAAATTTCAGAAAAGCTTTATTTTAAATTCTATCTTATTATCCAACAGCAAACTCATAGTACCCTGTACCAGACATTTAGAGCACTTCAACACATAACAACTAATGTACATGAACACCCATTTTTTTTCATTGAGTCTAGACAAAATGTTTTTTGGAAATACCATGCTGGAATACCAGTCACAGCAATCTCACTGTTAAGTTGGAATGTATCCCATAAGCTGGCATGTATTCATCCTGAACACTTACATTTTTGTCCTTTCCAGTGAATGACACCTTTCTGGTTCCGAGTTCTGTAACTGCCAGACTGACTAGTGAGTGGTGACGACTTGACCTTTGCATCACCAGCTGATTATATAATAGGAAATACACAAAGTGATTTTAGTTTATTATTTCTTCACTTGCCAACATGATTTTGGCCTAACTAATAACATAATGAATATTTCTCTGTGTTCTTTATTATGAACTAAAAATGTTAAAAAAAAAAAAACAACACAAAACAACCTTTTTAATGTAAAATGAAAAAGTCATTATTCCTTGGCCAAGTTGGCATATACCAATTTGTCTTCCCACTTCTGTTTTTAATAGAAGAGGGACATATTACTTTCATAATAACTTGATTACCTTATGGGCCAGGTCCTTCCTCCAATTTCTGTAGTAACTGCCCTGTGAATGGTTGTAGTGTTTATTTAGCCAGATGCAGTTAAGTTGTGGTGACTTAACATTGGTAGTCATGCCAAATCAAGCTACTAATGAAAACCCATTACTGAGAAGTGATAAAGGCTGTGAAAAACCCTGAAAATGCAAACATCTTTGAGTCTACAAATGTACTACTCTAAGGTACATCTTACTTTTGTCTTTTAAATACTCATGTCAGACCCCTTCCCTCCCCGCCACCTCCAAAAAAAGGAGCATGAATTCTTTAGCTTCAGAAAACTTATTTTTCTTATGTTTGTTTTACTAAACCTCTAATCACTGTCAGTAAAATTTCACAGGTCTTAGTTACAACTCTCTTGCAAACAACCTGTGAATTTCCAAGTTTTCCCGCAGATTTCTGTGACCAAAGGCAAAGTTGCTCACGAGCTTGGTGTTGCATTGTTACAGTTTCCAAGTAACTGTGATTAACTTGCTGTGATACACAGTTCAATTTTTTTGTAACATTGCCCTTAGTAGGACAAAACATCATATTAGTCTAGTCTGCTGAACCATAATCCAGCTATTCCTTCTGGTTGTGCTGATTTTGCATTCAGAATTACCCAAGACCATGGATTTCTACTTAAAATATTGGGGTTCTCCTAAGTATAATGTCCCACGCTATTTCAGATAATGTACAGAGTGCTTAAATGATGTACAGCTGCTAAATTTGCCTTTCTTTGAGATCTATGTTCAGAAGCTTCTTAGGCAATGTTTATGCTTTTACTGCAATATGGAAAATACAGGGGCCTGCTACTTGGGGTGAAGGAGATCATTATATCACCCTCATATCAAGCTTGCATTTTAGACAAATGCTTTTGTTCTTTCACCATGGTTGGAAACATAAAATGCTGGATGTTCAGTGGCCCACACGACCATAAAACCTCACTATTGACAAAGAGAGAAAGTAGGTCTAGTCTTTTCGCTGCAACAATTATGATCTGATGAAAGAATTATACAGCTTTTCACATGAACTAGGACAGAATTATTTTTAAAAAGGAGCTTCAAAGATATTATAGAGGCCTTCAAACCCTCCATAGACCACTGGCAATCCACAGAGAGTCAGCTGTTATTCTCATTTCCAGCTAAGAGAAACAAAACAGATGGAAGGAGACGAAGAACAAAAGCAGAAAATGTCTTTTGTTTTTCAGAAAGGGAAAAACATTTATCACACTCAATACAGTAGAAATGCATAAATTCTTTCCTAGTATTTATTTTCTGAGTAAGCAACCACTGTCATTGCCACAGGGCTATTATATGAATGTGCATAACAGAAGAGGCAGCCCACACAGTTCTGAAGGGGAGGGGACCTGGTACTGGATACCAGCTCTTTTACAAAGAGATTGTCCACATTAATAAACATTTTAGCACCCTTCCCAATGGAATTTGAAGAGAACTTTTAATATCAGTAATTTTCCAGACAGAATCCTAGTGGCTTATTATGCCCAGTTTGGGGTAATGAAAATGTAATTTCCTTAAATTCTTCTGTGCCAAATTTTCCTTCCTCCATACTGAGAAAAAATGAAAACCAAATAATACTTATGCAAAAGTATTCTATCAAACACAGCAAAGGCTATTTAGCAATGGGGAAACCAGTTTAAACAGGTTAACGGAATCTTTTTGCAGTCTCTGACAGAGTGATCAATGGTGAGGATGTGGCATATAAAACTATTTGTTAAAAAATGCATCTTGCTGGGATTTTGTGTGGGATAGTACATAAACTGCAAATATCAAGTGCAACGTCTTGTCAGGCTACAGGCCACACATCCCATTGGGACTTCTGTGTTCAGCTGCCAGCCACTCAGACTTTCATATAGCATTGTCCCATATCTAAGACTTAGTCCATTAGGGGACTCCAACATACTTCTATTTATTCAAATTGCACTTGGTATCTGTACAAAGCCATTGCAGTACAAACCAAAGAGAAAACACAGATCCTGCGCAATATGAAAATTAATGCCTTCTGTCTCAGATGTTCCAAAAATTTTGATAATTCTGAATTATTTTGTTTCCATAAGTGTCTCTGTTTGGACACTTGGAAGCAATGGGAATCTGGGTTACAATGTTTTTTTGAATGTCAGCTGAAGGTTTTTTCTCCAAACTTCACAAGATAAACTTCTGATTTGATTTTACATGAATTTCTACCTTTGGTGGCCTATGAAATTTTTATGTCAAAGTTTTTAAGACTATGAGGATTTGGGGTGCTTTTTTTTTTTTTTTTTGTTTGTTTGTTTGTTTGTTTTTGTTTGTTTTGGTTTTTTTTGGGGGGGGGTTGCTGGTTGATTAGTTTTGGGCTTTGTTGGGTTTGGTTTGTTTGTTTGTTTTTGAAACTGAGGTGAAGGTTATTTATGAAGTGCAATACATCACCAGGACTACTGAGGATGTCAACCAGCACCATCTTTTCTCTATCTCAGTGAGATGCTGCTGCTGCACTCTAGAATCTCTTGTTCTGCAGCCCAGCTGCTTCATGGGTCTGTCCACTGTGTGAGGAAATATGAAGCCACTGACCCTGGTGGCTCAGGATCTCCAGCAGCACGCTACAACTGCATCTACTCTAGTGAATTAAACAGTGCCAGAAATTGTTCCTGGGCAGTGGAACTTGATTGTCTGCAAAATAGCAGAACAACCCCAGGAAAGTTTTTGCCAAAGACAGCTGCTGTTTTCCCAAACAATGCTAGTGCATGGTCTGGAAGCCAGAACGCCCTAGATAATGTTTCCAACAGGTAAACTGGGTGTAGCTACCCTGTGATGGAGAGCAAGAGATCTCCACAATATGGATACAGGATGTTCCATGCCAGTTGGCTTTAATGCCAGAGGATGGTCCCAAGAACACTTAATTTACCAGAACAGATTTAGCCAGGGAAACCGCTGTTCTTGCTCTGTTGGAATCCTGTCTACGGTTCAATTACAATTTCTCAAACCTGGGATGTTTTTGCAAAAGATTTGAGCTTCAGTAAATCAGTATTTTCTCATCAAACCATTTCATCAAAAGACTTCCAAACCACTTTAGCCATTTTTATTTTCTTACCACAGCACAGGAGGGGCCTGGAATCATTTAATCCAAAGAACTCACATACAGATGTGGCCATAGAAAGCAGATAGTGAAAGTCAGAGGTAGAATGAGTACCTTTTGTCTGAATTCAGTTAATACTCAGTCACTTGAACTTGTTATAATCATTTTCCTATTACAAATCTCTGCCTTCCCCAGTAATAGTGGGATGTGAGCAAAATACTTCCAGGCATAAATAAATAAAGATAGATGGAACTTCTTTGGCTTCCTTTTGTTTGTTTGAGTATTTTTAAGGTGTTGATCATTCTTGTTGCTCTACTTTGACTCTCTTTAGTGTGTCAGCTTGCTTCTAGCATTGTTATGATAAAGCCTGAGCACACCAGTCAGGAACTAGTTCGCATAATACAGTTCACACAGATCACACAATTTCTTAGTCAACTGGAAAGTCCTCTGATTAGCACATGTGAGGATAACATTTTATGCCTTTACAATGGTAACTTCTGATATACTGATTAGTCAAGCTTTTTTCCTGTATTTTTTTCCAGAACACAGTCCCTCCTTTTACAGGATTTTCTTTATGCCTAATAAGACTTTCTCTTCAACTATGTAAACAAGTATGGTGTTTAGATGAACTGACTTTCAACAACAACTGAAGGTCTCTGCTTTTTACAGCACCACTAGTTTGTGTGCTATAAGCTTATATCACTTGAATCAACTCATTGGAGTCTTACCTGAAGCAGGATGGTATCTACTAGAGACATTTTTATAGAAATGGTTACCAGTCTTATTAGCAGCACTGTCTATAGCATATGCACAAGATATCACAGTATTCACACCAAGAACCAATATTCAACTGTTTCTCATCTTTAAAGGAAACAACAGATTACAGGTTTCATTTGTGGAAACATGGTCTCAACTCAGTTCAGTCTGTTTGTGCTTAAAAGGAAACTACACTGAATTAACACACAGGTTTTGTACATTTTGAGAAGAGGGCTCTTCAAATGGCCTCTGAAAGAATACAGAATGTCACTTATATACTAATGGAGAAGACACTATCCTCTTCAGTCAGGGTGGAGGATTCTGAACCTGAACAAAACCAAAAAGAAAAAACCCCATGTGGATTCTCACTGCAAATCTCTTAGAAAAGCTATTAGGTGCTTTTGTTTTTCCTCAGCGACATCTAACTTTGAGAGCAAACTGAGTCATCTTGGATGAAATAGGACTACTTGCAAGAAGCTGAAAGCAAGATTTTCAACCACAGCTATGAAGAGTAAATCCTTCCTTCGGGCAGTAAAGTTTCTACAGGTGCTTCCATCATCTATTTTCCAGCTCAGACACAACCTCATCTAAAGTTTAACTTCATTCTGATCTCTAACTGTTGCTTCAATAGAGGGATTCTCCAAATGTCCTGATTTTACTATGTCTATTCCCCCATCCACCTCTCTCTGTTTTTGACATCTATGGATGCATTTTCTGTTTTGTATTACCACTGGTATAGAGTGGGCCACAGAAACACTCTGAAGCTTGTCTGTTCAATAACAATTCACCGCTTGCTTCTGGCAATCAGGCTTTCCTGGCACAAAACACCCTGTCACCACTGAACAAACTACTATTGACTGCAGTCTTCAAAGGTTTAGTATCACAGAGAGTCAGAAAACAGGCACTTCATTGGCATCCTGCAATTATTAAAGTTTCCACTGTTATAAAATCTTCAGCACCCCAAGTACCTGCCTCTGAGGTTCCAAAAACTGTCTATCAAAAATGTAATTTTTCTCTTCCTTGCTTTGCTTTTTGATATTAATACAGTGACTCCTGAAGCTCCTTTTCTGTCTTTTAGTAGTTGTGCAGAGTAATAATGTTTTTGATAATATTTTTGTATCAGCAAAAACTACATGATAAAGATAGTAATAAACAGTAGAAGGCTAGTTTTGCTTATATAGCTTCTTCTCTTTATTTCTTCCTAAGACGGACAGAACAATATCTACAGGCAAAAGGACAATTTGGAGAGAGAATGATAAAGGTCCAGCACAGCTTTACTGGAATGGGTTACAATCAAAAACATAAAGGGAATTTTTGGAAAATGCTAAAATGAGGGTTGTTGCTGTAAGAAAGTATCACAGTATCACAGTATCACAGTATGTTTGGGATTGGAAGGGACCTCAAAAGATCATCTAGTCCAATCCCCCTGCTGGAGCAGGAACGCCTAGGTGAGGTCGCACAGGAATGTGTCCAGGCGGGCTTTGAATGTCTCCAGGGAAGGAGACTCCACAACCTCCCTGGGTAGCCTGTTCCAGTGCTCTGTTACCCTCACTGAGAAGAAGTTCTTTCTCAAATTTAAGTGGAACCTCTTGTGTTCCAGCTTGATCCCATTGCCCCTTGTCCTATCATTGTTTGCCACTGGGAAGAGCCTGACTCCATCCTCATGGCACTCACCCTTTATATATTTATAAACATTAATAAGGTCACCCCTCAGTCTCCTCCAAACTAAAGAGCCCCAGCTCCCTCAGCCTTTCTTCATAAGGGAGATGCTCCACTCCCTTAATCATCTTTGTTGCCCTGCACTGGACCCTCTCCAGCAGTTCCCTGTCCTTCTTGAACTGAGGGGCCCAGAACTGGACACAATATTCCAGATGGGGTCTCACCAGGGCGGAGTAGAGGGGAAGGAGGACCTCTCTCGATCTACTGACCACCCCCCTTGTAATACACCCAAGGATGCCATTAGCCTTCCTGGCCACAAGGGCACAGTGCTGGCTCATGGTCATCCTGTTGTCCACCAGGACCCCCAGGTCCCTTTCCCCTACACTGCTCTCTAATAGGTCATGCCCCAACCTATACTGGAACTTGGGATTGTTCCTGCCCAGATGCAGGACTCTACACTTTCCCTTGTTAAATTCCATCAGATTATCCCCCGCCCAACTCTCCAGCCTGTCCAGGTCCCGCTGGATGGCGGCACAGCCTTCTGGCGTGTCAGCCACTCCTCCCAGCTTAGTGTCATCAGCAAACTTGCTGATAGTACACTCAATTCCCTCGTCTAAATCATTAATGAATATATGGTCTCTGAGTTGTCTGCCTTGCACTCTGTCAGAGAAACAGAGCTTTCTATGTTTCAACATGCAAATAAGCAGATCTCCACTGAAATACTCGATTCATATTATCATTTTCTTCTCTAAGCAGATGACTGTAGAATATCTGGAGTTCTCTGAGTGCTGTTTGAGACAAAAGGATGTTCTACAGAGCTCTCATGTCAAACTTACAGCTTTATAACTTGTCATGACCAGAGCATCATTCATAGTCAAAAGGAAAGCATGATTTGTGATTAAAATTTCAGAAGCCATCATTTATTCTTCCCTGTTTCCTCACTTCATCATGGTACCTAAAGGCAGGTTGTACAAATGACTTCCTTTGCCGGACAGTCTTTGGACTATAATATATCACACAGTTTATAGTACAACTTCATTCTTTCGAGCATTCCTCATCCCATTCATGTGGTTCATTTTAGATGGGTTCAGCTGCATCAGCAGTCTGTGTGACAGGAATGTGAACAAGAATGACTTTGCAGATGAGGCTGAGGAAGGTAAAGAATCAAGCTCCAGAGATTGTACTGGGTAATATGGAAGAGTCTCAATACAATTATCATTAGAGTACATGTCACAGGATCATTTACTCACAAAAAATATTCACGGACTTGTGGGCTAGAAACTGTTGAGAGGAAATTTCTTTGCCCTGGGCTGCTTCAAGATGTCATTGCATTAGCTGGATTTAAATACAGGCAGCTCACTCCAGATTCAGTGCCCTCAAGTCTTTCTGGCATGATAGTCGCTTTCTACACAACTCCTGTCACTAATCATAGCATCATAGAATCGTTTAGGTTGGAAAAGGTCTTTAAGATTATCAAGTCTAAATGTTAACCTAGCACTGCCAATTCCACCACTCCAGGTGGTGACTCAGCCACTTCTCTGGGCAGCCTGTTGCAATGTCCAACAACCCTTTCTGTGAAGACATTTTGCCTCATCTAAACCTCCTCTAAACCTGGTGCAACCTGGGGCCATTTCCTCTTGGGGTCATTTCTGATGGCTTGTTGCTTAGAGAAGAGACTGATAGCCACCTCACTACAACCTCCTTTCAGGTAGCTGTAGACAGCAATAAGTTCTCACCTCAGCCTTCTTTTCTCTAGGTTAAACAACCCCAGCTTCATCAGCTGCTCCTCACAAGACTTGTGCTCCAGGCTCTTCACAAACCTTGTTGTCCTTCTTTGGGCATGCTTCAGCACCTCAATGTCTTTCTTGTTGTGAGGGGCCACAAGGAAGAAAGGGGCTTGGAGGATATTTAGGGAGAACAGATTTAATAAAGTGGAATTAGAGCAGCTTGGTTTCAAATTCAATCTTTTTTGCTAGCTCTTAATGCTACAGCTTGCTGCATACTTCTGACCTTCTAAAAGCAAGTTCCTACTGTAAATGAGATTAACACTGCTTAATCCAGAAGCACATTGAGCTGAGGAGTTGAGATATCAAATAACCTTTCATAAGAGAGATGGAAGGAATTTGAGTTTCCTGACTCTCTGCATAAATTATTTTTATTTGTGCCACATGTTGAAGCCCCAATCAAGAATTGTCCCATTAGTTCTGGCATACCACACACATTTAACAATGAGCAATTTTTTCTCTGAAGACCTTGCTGAGATGGGAAAAGGAACTAGCAGGCTTCTTTTACAGATAAACTAACTCAGGATCAAGTGACTGAGATCAGAAAAGAATCCCATGGCAGTTCCAAAAACTGAGACCACTTTCTCCCTCCTCCAGCACCATAACCTTAAACCATTTCACTTCTCTAAGATGGCAGCAACCCAAATGAACTTGGTGAGAGGGAACACTGTTAAGGGAGTCATTCCATAATACTGCCAGGGTTTAGAAAATGGTGACTTTGAAAATAGCAGGCCAGGGAAATGTTTTATTTCTCAAACCCTCAACTAACTCAATGCTTCTGAAAAAAACTTTCACATAAGTTTTTCTTCTCTGTATCCCACAAATGAAGGTCTAGATTACTGTTCAGGTGGAACAGGTCTTTACAGAGACCTGAGACAGAGGAATAACTAACAGTGAGTACAGAGGACCTGTGGAATAGATGTCATCTTCTATGTAAGCTAATTAAAAAATTCTTTGGAAGGCAGGTTGCTATGCAATATTTAAACCAATTATTTTTAACAGGGTCTTATAATTATTAGGGATGTGACTGCTGCAAAGCACTGTCAGAGAATTTTAAAAGCATAACACACTCATGATATCTGGCTATGTCCCTGGGTCCCTCATATATCTTTGTAAACCAAAACCAGCTCTTTGGAGTCCACTGAGGCCGTGTTGTGGTGAAACCCATGAGAGTGGGATATGTACCTGCTACAGCTTTATGCATAACAGAAGAAAAAAACAAAGAAACAAACAAAAAAACATAACAAAACAAAAACAAAAAAACGAACAAAATCAATCAAACAAACAAACCACAAAAACCAACCATCAAATATGCTGTCATTAAAAAATACACGCCTGTGATCAAATGAATTCTCTAGCTCTGGTCTAAGTGTTACAGCATTGCTCTTTGAAAAAAAAGGAACTGGAAGAAACTGAAAAAATGACACATGCCGCTTGCCTCACTGAATGTTATTTTAATACTAATGTGGAAATTTTGCTTTGTGCACAAACACTTTTCTTTAGGGTGGATAAAAAAAATCCTTGAAGATTTCTGTATCTGTTTCACTGGTGATGACAAGTATGTTAATTGCTTGCAGATAACATCTGCTCTAGTGAAATCAAGATGCAGGCGCTCGCTGTACTGCTAGTGCTACACTTTGCGCTTTGTCTAGGTCTCCTGCTCTTTGCTGAAGTTTGAAGGGAGCTGAAGTGTCTTTGAATTTTTTGAGAATCTTCCAGTAAGTGAAACCAAATCTGCCGGGAGTCCTGGGTCATCGCAATGTCTCTCTTTGAGCACAAGACTTACCTTTGAAGCTCAGAGACTTTCACTGACCATGACGCTGAAGTGTCCTCTGGCTGAAACAAGTTCATGGTGATCTGCCAACAGCCCTGCATGAGAGAGCCTCTGATTTCTTTCTGTTTACAGTAGAAGGTGAAGGGCCTCTCCTGCTAGAAAAGCGTGAGCCTGGTAAATATAATGTCAGATCTAAGAAGCCCTTATCCTCTACAGACCACATTTACAATTTTACAGTGTGCATATGCAGACCTTGCCATGAAGTTATGTACCAGATGTGCCTATTGAGTCTGTCAATCATGGTGTTGAAGAAGCAGCTCCAGACTGTTCCCATTCCCTAGTTCTCACCCTGAATTTGCATATGTGTTCTTTAGTAAACTTGTAGCTTCCCTAAAATACTTGAATCTAATTAGCTCTCCAACATGAGGAAAAATTCCTGGCAATCCATTATTGCAATAGCATTTATGAGGGAGCAAGGGACAAACAACTCCCACTCATCCTTAAGAGCAGACCATTATTAAAATCCTAAAGACATGATGAATAGCAAGTAGAGGTCAATATGCAATTGCACACTTAATAGAGCTTGTTCTGTTCCAGCTGAGTTCCCACCAGGAATAAAGTTCAGCCATATAGTGAGATATGTTGCCAAGAGTTGTGCTGCCTAGAAAAAAAAAAAAAAAAAAAAAAAAGGCATTTTTTGTTTTTATTGAATTGTTTTCCAAACTCATCTTCTGTGTAGGGATAATCAACTGCACAAATATAGGATGTAAGAATGTAAAAAAAAAAAAAAATACAAAGCAGCTGATTTGCAAAACAGGAGCTTATAGTGGACTGTATATATGATCTATCTATGGAGATAAATCGATAACAGATCTCTCATAGATCATTAAGTGAACATAAGTTAATGGTGTTTGCCTATTGTGGCAAATGGAAATTCTGTGACTAGGCTGTATAAAGAAAGATAATGCCTACAAACCATAATAAGCTGCAGTTCTTCTGCTTTGTACACCACTGGTGAGGCTGCAGTGGAAGTAAAACATCCAGTTAATGAAGCCTAATTAAAGAAGATCAAGGATTTTCTAGAGAAAACCCTGAGAACAGCAGCAAGAATGATCAGAAGCTTTTAAACATACAGGAATATTGAAGGAATTTGAGCTATGTACTCCAGGGGGAAAACTATTATACTAGGGGAGACATGAGGATGATTCAAATACATGCAGAACAACTATGGCGATGTAACATGCAGCTTTCCGTGTCCAGTAAAGATAAAGGAAGTGGCTCCGAGCTAAACTCATAGCAAAGGGGATTTCAGTCCATAACCAAAGAAAACTTTCTAAAAGGAACAACTGTGAAGCCCTGAAGTAAATTGGTGTGAAAGACTGTGAGATCTTTACCACTGTCTGTTTTTAAGAGGAGGCTGAGTATGTTCATTCTGGTGATAGAGCTCCTCCTGCAATAGGTTAAAGAGATGGTGTAAAAGGGTTTTCAAAGGTATTGGCAGACTGTGGTACAACTTGACAAAACAAGAGCCATGCAATGGAGATGGGGTTGAGTAGCAGGGTCCCCCCTCGTTGAATCACTGTAGAAACGGCAACTTGATTTCTATTTTGACCTTGTATCAGCCAAAGTTTTCAGGTAGTTCTGGCTACACCTTTTCCTCAAAACAAGCACACCAAGGGGATTTTTAAACTCTAAAGCTAGATTTTATTCGACCACATACTGAAACAAAGCCACTTTTTGAGCAGTAAATGTTTCAGTCTGCTGCGAATGACAAAATAAAAGCAAATTTCTCCCTGTCCCCTTGCCTACTGTGCCATTGCAGGAGGGTGGGCGTGGATCCTTTCCCCCAGTCTCCTCGCAGCTCAGGAATGTTTAGTGGCTCTCTGGGATGCAATAAATTGCACGCATTGCCCCTGTGTCCCCAGATGAATTCCGTCACTGTCCCTCGTGGTTGAGACAAGGCAGTGTGTCTGTCCACTGCTTCTCTGAGGACAGACACAGTGCCAGCCCATGCTGATGGCCTCCAGCCATCCCTGTGCTCCTCACCTCAGCCTTGCACACCCAGCCTCCCCCCCTGGCATGGCTCAGCTGGGGTGGTTTGTCCCCAGGGAAGGGCTGTCCTCTCACCTGCTGGACCTCACATCTGAACCCCAAAAGCCACCACCAGAACCAGGGAAGAGACATCTTTCCTTCCTGATGGGAGGGGCAGCCCTTTCAAGGAGCTTGGTAGCTTGCAGATGGTAGATGAGTGAAAGAGCTCCCATTTGTCACAGCAAGATAAGTCTCCTGGCATCACATTCACCCTCAAAAAGAAAAGGCTTTCTCCCATATTTCACACCGTGCTTTGTTTTCATATCATTTTTCTTTCTGGTTTTCTTTAAAGGGATGCTGGAAAGTTCCCCTCCCCTGCTCTCAAAAGAGAGCTAACATTTCACAATAATCCCAAATTTGCCAGATATTACAGAGCAGGGATTGTGGAGAGGTGGGACAGCAAATGGGTCAGTATTTTGATCCAGCAAGAAACTTTGCATTAAGCCATATGGTGTAACAATACTTCCTTGTCTACAGACACTCTCCACTTTTGCTCTGTAAGTACTGTTTAAAAGCCTTCTCAGGAACGACTGAAGTCCTCAGGTCTTGACAGTATAGAGAATCTCAGATACAGTTGTAAATTAAAAAGAAAAGCAGAACGAATTAAGGCTCAAATTAAAATAAAATGAAGGTCAGTAGATTAATTACAGGGAGATTTCTGAACTGATTATACATTTTACCAGATAGTCAACAAGGTTTGCCAGCACAGATCACTGAATAAAAATAAAAATGTGTTTGTTTGTTTGTTTGTTTTTCTTTTTAGAAAAGGGTGGTATCAATCATTTCTTGCTATAGAAAGCAGTTCTGGAATTTCTTATCTAATTTTGGTACAAGACATATTTCACTGCTAGCTCTGTATATTACATATGTGTAGTAGCAGCTTAATAACATGAAAATTTCCAGTCTTTACACATAGGAATAAAGGTTTCATTTTATTTCATTCATTATAATACAGTAAAGTTTTATTTAGTTTCATAAATTTTAATGCAGTTTCCTAAAATTATTGCCAAAAATTAGGCTTTTCAGTTTATTAAAAAGAATCTACTTGATTTTGCAGAACTGCTTAGCATGTGGCCATACTGACCGAAAGTATTCAACATCAACTGGATGCAGAACATTTACTTGCCTAAACTTCTGGCCACTTAGAGCCCAAATTAAGGCATCCTCTTCCAAAAATCTTGTAAAAGCTGTTATAGGTTCCTTGTTTACCAAAAACGTCTTTCTAGTTCATGCTGTTTGTTTTGAGATTTGTTTGTTTGATCGGTTGTTTGTTTGTTTGTTTGTTTTCCTTAACTCCACATGAATACAACTAGCTGCAATCAGATGTTGAAACTATGTTCTCCAGTACTGAGTTTCAGTTTCTGTAGTTTCAACCAACCATTTATTCTTCAGGTTATAAAAATAAATGTATTCTTGTTAAAGTTTTTAGTTCCCTGACCCTCTCACTCCCTCTAAAACTTTTAAAAATAGGAAAGGTTCTATAACCTGATAGATTTTACCTATACACAGAAAGGCTACTGTTATCTAATCCCCAGAACTGGAAAATTTGGAATGTAAAATAACATTGACAATTTTGGATAGCTAACCATAAAGGCCTCCTAATGCTTTTTAATATTGAATGTTTACTTTATATTGAAACAGAGAAACACAATTATATAATTGACATCTGTGTTATTTTAAACTGATACAGACACATGTCTTGATGCCGGTGTATCCATTACTAACATCAAAGGCAAGAGAGAAGGATAACTGTCATGTTGCAAACAAGCCATAAAAAGGCAATATACTTAGTAAAGTTATACTGAAAAAGAACATACTGTTTTCCATTGAAACACTATAAATCCCCAAATCAGTCAGTCCCTTCCAATTATGTCCTTCCGGTTGCTTCTTTTTGACAGTTTTATAAGATTGGCAGAACTGTCTTTTTTTTTTTTTTTTTTTATTCTGTTTGGTTTGGAGTTGGAGAGAGTTGTTGGTTTTGGTGTTTTTGTTGTTGTTTCTTTTTTTTTCTTCTTCTTCTCTCCTTATCCCTACCTAGGTACTGTAGAGATCTCTCACATATACAGCTTATTGACTACTATGACTCTAGTCTCTTACCATGGAAATCAGAAAGCCTGTACTTCAGCAGCACCATTTTGTGACTTATTCTGCTCTAAAAGGCCTGTTATTACAGACTAAAGTAAATACATTAGCATTCATACCTGGGGAGTTCTCAGCTGAGAAAAAGACCCATAATACACTCTACCATAAGATGAATCAGTCTAATGAGTCAGCAGACAGTTCATTTCTGAAGCGGATTGTTCTAACACTTCATCCAGAGAAATAACCTCTGCAGGATTTCTCAGCATCCTTTTGCCAATGTTACTTGTTCACACCTACTGGAACTCAAAAGTAAAGAGCTGGAGGCAAATTATAGTCATTAAAACAGCCAGGAAAGTTAACACCAAAAGCAGAAAGGAAAGATAAGAGCCAGAAAAGGAGGGAAAAAAAGAGAGAATATTATTTTTGTTAAAACTCCTGCAGACTTTCGTTCATAAACTGATCCTTGTGGTATCTGCTTAGAAGGCTGAAAGGAAGACATCCCCAGCAGACTTGCCTGGAAGGTCATTTACATATTTATCAGGTGTGGAGCCAGAAATCTAGAAGTATTAGTGGGAAATAAAAATATATCAAAGTTACAGAGCCTTCTCAGGGATTCTTGTGTGTGCCCATCATTGTGATAGAAGGTAAAAGTACTTCTGTTTTAAAGCCATGGGATTTAAGAAGGCTCAAGTCTGTGCCATGAAGAATCATTTGAAAGGTGGTGAGTGCACTGGAATTCTATTTCCCCTTTCTTGATTGCCTGACAATATGCCTCCTATTTAAGGAAAATTGCATGTTTCCATTGTCATTTGTTCACTGATAAACTGCTTTACAGATTGTGATGAAACAATTTGGAAATCCTTTTCTCCAAGGCACACAAAGAAAAGAAAAGAAAAATACACTATTCCCAGCTCATTTATGGTTTCAACCTCTCCCTCTTGCCAGAAAGAACAGCCCTAGCCACTTGCTTCAGAAGGAAAGAGGCAAGATTTATTTTAGGTGATGCAAAAAGGTTAGAACAGAACATTACAAAAAAAGTGTACCATGGAGCAGAGGAAGAGAAATTTGGGCCACGTGAAAAGATTGAAGACTGAAAGGACACACTAGAAAGAAAAGAGGGAAACCTGTGTCTTGTAGTTGTTGCCAGAAGAAAGCTGTCCCATAAACCGTACCTCAGCTGGTTTACAGTTGGTATTCCAGTCACCCACATGAGAAGATCTTGAAGACTTGGAAGAAGATTTGGTGTTTCTTTGAGAGCAGGTGCAGAATCCATTCCTTGTTAAAAGTAACCATCATCAGGAAAGCAAAAACGTATATGTAAATGCTCCTGACCTGCTCCAAAAAGTAGTTCGCTCATGAAAGGTTTGAAGAGTAAGTAAAGAGCTAGAAAGAACAGCAAAGGAAACTGATTCAACAAAAACGGGATCTTGGAACTCTGAAAATTAAAGAACAAAAGAAGAATGGTCAAAGAATTATTAAGAGTTCTTCAGTGAAAGTGTTGGGAATGGCTTTAAGAAATACTTCAAAAAAAAATTACCACAAAAAAGTAAGTATCACAATGGAACTTGCTGATGAAAAATGGGAGGCAATGTCTGCTTGCAAGCTGGTTCCAATTTATAACAAAAGAATTAAACAATTCAAGATTAGATAAAAACTGTATACACAAAGTGAACTACTTATGAAATGGACAAAGGCTTGACATAAATATAAACATAAACATAAATATAAATATAAATGTACATGTAAATATACATTTCATTTTGTGAGTCTGAGCCCTGATTAATATTTCATATCTATGGAAACACTGTTGTGACATTATACAGAGAGAAAGCTTAGATGCTATTGCCCTCTCCAGGATACTGGTTTGTGGAAAGGGAGTTTTGGACAGTGCATCTTGGTACCTATGCAAATGCAAACAATTGTGCAACAGCAATACTTGGACTAGTTTATTCTGCTTGTATTGATTAATTCAACACAGTGCGTTCTCATAAAAAAAAAAACAAAAACAAAAACAAACAAACTTGGAAATTACATGAAGCTCTCTCTGCAGCTGCCTGGAGCATCTGGGGTTGGCTCCCAGCGGAGCCTCAGCTGAGCAACTGGTCAAATTAGTGTCATCATCAGTAACACACAATGCCTGTAGCATTTCACAGCTGGTTTGAAGAATCACATTTATTTTTGGGCCTTGGAAGCTATAATCTTCTGGTAAACTTTTCCAAGGGCATTAAAAAAAATCATGGTTATTTGTTCTAACAACTAAGATGTTGTCCAGGTAGCAGAATATACAGAATTTATTCTACCACCTTCTGATACACAGGAAAATGTAGGTGCAATGATTAGTGTTAATAACTGTAGCTAAGCACACCCGCATGTCTTTATTTTAGTACTACTGCAATTTGCTTCACAACATGTTTTCACATGTGCTTACACAGTCTATTTTACAAAAACTGTCAACTTCAATAAAATCATTATGATAAACTCGTATCTGGGCATCAGACACTTCTGCTAAATGTAGAGCAGGGTTTGTAAATGTTTTAGACTTCCCCTGACTATTCCACTTTTTTGATCTGTGGATGCAGTCAATGAAGACCACTTAGCTCTAAAGGCAACACTGAGTTATTTGGTCTTTTCCCCAACTATTTGAACCTTCTTTATTCAGAGCACTCATTAGGGAAACACACCAACCAACGAGTGCCAGCATTCATTGCAATCCACATACTTTAGCCACTATATTTTAAACTAGATTATTTTAATGATACTCTAAGTACATCATTTGCTTTCAGATGATCTGGGCATAAGGAGCTTCACAATTATTCTCTTCTATGTATGTAAGTTTAGTTGTTCAGTACCAGAGATGAAACAAAAGCCCTTCATATGAGCTGGAAACAAGTTTCAAACCCCCTGACTCCCAGACTCAAGCTTTAGGCACAGCACTATTTCCCTCTTCATGTACATGATGAGTGATTTCCTGACTTTGTAGAGTTCAGTTCCAAAGCTTCCATGTTTTCCAAAAACCTTTAGTTTCACTGTCTCCTGTTCAGTACAGGACAAACAAAGGGAATCAGGAACACATCATGACTGCTGTTCAGTTACTAAGCTTCTTAAGCTCTTAGGAAAATATTTAATGGACACTTCTTTCTGGATGATGCTGTACTAACAGGGATTCAGACAGAAAAGAGGTGCAAAAAGATATGTGGACAAGCTTACATGGAAAAATCTGCACTGCCAGGGTTTACAGCTGGTTGCATGCACCGATTCTGACACTGAATATTAACTTTGGAGAAAAATTAAACCTGAAGAATAGGGAAAGGGCTAGGGAGAAGGTCTCCCAGTGGCCATCCAAGAAGAAGAACAGGAGTTCCTCTGACAAGCATCCTTCCTGGTCATCCTCCTCCATGAAGCATGTGATTCTTCCCCCAGTACTTTTGCCACAGTACCTCAAAGTTCCCATAAAGCTTTTCATCAGGAACCACTCCAATACCCTATTCCTGCTTCCCAGGTAACCAGGACTGACTGGAGAATGCTCTGGAAAGCCACTGCCAAAACAGCTTAGGTTACAGGGTCCAGAGCTGCTAGTGAAGGGTAGGTCTGAGAATTGCAGTGCGAAGTCTGTAGAATTGCCCAATTTAAGGCACTTAAGACACCATGTAACATAGCCGTAATTCATTAGGCTTCCATGTCAAGATAGCAGAGGGCAACAAGATGGTAGACTCTCTAATTTCTTGACCTTTCTCTGCCATTCACACTAAAAGCTCTTGTCAGCTTTTTGATTGTTCGTGTTTTAAATGAAACTACTTCTCTTCTGCCCAGTATAACCAATGTAATGAAGCATACATCACAACAGCAAACATCAATCACTTACCACAAATACAGCACAGAAAACAACTAGGATTGACCCTTGTAGGAAGAAAGTTGTTCATACAAACTTCTCAGAGAATACAGATAATGAAGTCATTCTTCCAAATGAACTTAAGTTCAAGAACATTTTATGAATAGGAATTTTTAAAAGCTTTCTTATTTAGATACTTTATTCACAACAAGTAGTTTAACCACATGTACTTCAAAGACAGTTTGGAACTGCTATTATACAGTGTGGAATCTATCATCAAAATCTCATTCAACATAAGTGCTGTAACTCATACACAGTTTTTTTCAGCAACACAAATGAACATATCATCCTCTTAATGTGTCATTGTGCATGGCTCCTGGTAATACAGATTATACAGTTTTGTGATGCAATCTTTTTTTAAAAAAAGCCCACTACTGAAGTTCTGAAGTGCCTGAATTTCATACTTGTGCTCAGACAACAAAGTGCCCAAGAGCACCAAAACTTACTGTATATTTCCTCTCAACAATTCTTCATTACCAAAATAAGAAACTATAATTCTCTGCTAACATTGAGCCATTCACAAGACAACAGGTGACTCTGTAGAACAGAATAATTTAACTTGTCAGCTTATTCTATAACCATATCGTTTCTTGAACTGTCCATGCCATATGATATGATGGCAAATCATTTGACTCAATAACTGGTAGCAACATTACTCACATAACTAGTGGAGTGTCCCTAATGATTCTTTAGGGTTCCCAGCACATCAAAGAAAAAGCCATGAGGACTTCAAAAAGATGCTATAGCACCCACATTTCTGTATGAATAGTAATGATGGAAATCTTGCAATAGATGGGAATCTTTCATAAATGCCAAATGGGATTCGGTACTTAAGTACAAGTATATGAAAAGTACATCCTTTTAAAAAAGGCTTCCTAACATTACCAAGTCATACATGTGTCACAATTTAAGTGTAATATGATCTATGTAAAAAATTACTTGACATGCCAAATCCCCAGGACAACTAATGTTTTCTAGGACAGAGCACACCAAAAATCGGGGGCAGCTGTAACTGATGGACACTGCATTGTTAAAGGAAAAATACCTGAATGTCTGCTCTGCTTGTTTGCTGTAGGTGGTACATGTGCTAGACTAATAGTATGTTTCAGGAGAAAGCAGAGATTAGATAGGAAGAGGGCTTTTCCTCCTCTGCTTACTGTGTTCACTGAAACATAAAGTGGAAAAAAAAGAAGCATTCTATGGAATTGGCTCAGAAAGCTACATCTCCCCCTGTGCCTAGATTCTGTTAAATGGCACTGATACAATAAATTGCTGTGTTCTTGTTGTACATCTTTAACCTCACTGCAGACCTGCTCCTTAATCCATCTCTCATACACAAGTAGAACTGTACTGTTTGTATAACCAGTATGAGGAAGCTAAGCACCAGGAGCAAGGGAAGGTTTTAGACAAAAGATACCATTTGAAACAGAATTCAAGGTGCAGAATAGCTCTACTGTTATAGTTACAATAAAATTCCTTTTCAGCGTTAGACAAAAGCTACTGACCATTTTTCACATGATGGATTTATTCCAATATAAGAGCATTCTGAGCAGCTCCAACCTCCACTTACATAAAACAAATCAGTCTACAAAACCAGCTCCTAGTTTAGGCTCCAGTTTTTAATTTTCTTCCTAAAATGATATTTCAGTTTTGGTCTGTAAAAGGTAGGAGTCTGTTATAGACCGTTAACTTTTTTTCCACAGAAAATGCATAATATCTTTACAGGATTTTTGTGTAGTCCAGCAAAAATAGAAACAAGCAGAAACTTAAAATACTGTTTCTGGTGTGTTTTATCACTAGATACTAGAGCCCATTTCTAAGTCTTATTAAATTGCACCCATAGAGTTCTGTCAGCACTCGTAAATCATAAAACACCTGTTTGAAAAGTAATGAAGCATGAGACTACCTCATTTTTTTTTTCAAATTCTAAACCATTCATTCCTGAATTGAATTTTGAAGGCAAAATTTTAAAATTAGTTTTGCTTATACCAAATGCATGGTAATGTGATCTAGGAAGCTGTAAGGCTTTGATTAGCATTCTTTCAGAAGATTTGTGTATTTTCTTGATGTATTGCCTCTTATCTCTGCTTCTAGTTTATCAAGACCCAGATAAGGTAACCTTATGCTGTACAGTTAAGATATTCTTACATGCTGCTGAGTTTGGTGGAAATTACATCTTAAGAAATGCTACTCTCATTTTCAGTTTCATAAGGGTTTTTTTTGGTGATTGATTATCTATTTATGTATTTCTCTGTGAAGAATTTTCAGAAGGAAAACCGAGAGTCCAGCATATGGGTATGGAAAAGGATAACTTTGATGTAAGATGGACACCTAAAGTGAGATAAAGAACAAAGTTATTCTTTCTGCATCAACTGCATCCATTTCCATCTCAAAGGGATACAGTAGGACTGGAAGGGATGACCTAGGTCATTATTTACTCAGGAAACCATAACATATAATCCAACTCATAAAGTCACAACATTTCATCAGAAACTGATTAGTAGGTTGGCACCTTTCCACACCATCAGAAAGAACAATGTGAGAAAATAAAGTGCACATACTTCAATAAAATATAAGTCACATGGGAAATTATTTCCTAACTTTAAGCTCAGGATTAGGAGTGCTGAATAAAAAGTTTAATGTAGAAAAGAGATAAATGACCAGGAAAACACTTAAGACGTCACAGGACTGAAAATCACCAGGACCTGTTATCATCCATGTTTTTGGTGTAGTTATTTATGTGTCTGCACAAGGGATTAGCACAACCTCATTACATAGTTCTACAAGGAGACACCAGTGAATAAATGACACATAAGAAAATAAAACAAACTTTTAAATACTGACCAGCCCAACGTTAATCTCCAGCTGTGTGGAGATCATTGATATTTATGATGCCAAACCTAACCTCCGACCATTTAGTCAACCAAAAAGGATAAAATTGAAATACAGGAAGTGCAATAGCCCAACTTCTGATTCACAAGTTCATCACGAGACTCTTAAATGTAAGAAAAGTATCTGTGGAGTAATGTGGACAGATTAAAAGAGATCTATTATTCAATTCCATAGTCATGGTTATGGAAGGTTCAGGACTGCAAACAGCTATGTCCTCTGTCATTTTCTTCTCCAAACCAAAACCACCATGGTTATGAGTGAGTTATTCCCATCACCCCAGACACTGAAGGGTGCTGAGCTACTGTCATTCCTGGTCCTTAATAGGAGCTGGTAATGTACCATGGTCTTCTCTTTTTTACATGCTTATGTAGACCATTGTTTCATGATTAAATATATATTTGTACAACATGTGGCTTTTGGTATGTTCACTCTGGGTACCTGCAAGGGGCATGTCTTTCACAAAAACTAAATGGCTTATTTACAGCCAAGGTAAATAATGACCTAGTTGCTTGACAGTTTCTTCGCTTCCTCACCAGAAGGTGTCCAAGAGAACACTCTTATCATCAAAGCTGAAGCACTGTAGTCACTTGGAAAATAAATGTTAAAAATTGAGATCTTGGTTAAGAATTGGACTTGGAATGACAAAAAACTCATTGTATGAGCATTTGATGCTGTATAGCCTCCTCTAGGGCAAAATACACACCTAAGTACAAGGCTGTCCTGTGAGCATGATCATAAGACCTTGCCAACATAAGGATTGTTTTGCAGCTAAAATGGCTGTGTGGGCATCTTGACTTCTTGGCGTGTGGATGTTACCCAGTGCATCTCCTGGGTTTGAACTGACTGTATGAGGGCATCATGAGAACCAGCAGCACTTTGGGCTCAGGCATCAGTAACTGTGGGGCTCCCTAAACCAGGAGATTAATGGGCAGGGTCCTTGTGGTGAGGTCCTGCCTGGCTGCCGTGGCAGCAGGTCAATGGGGATAGCAGGGACAGCCACAGGCCCAGATGTTGGACACCTCCCTGAGGATGGCTGAGGGTGGGCTGGGATGCAAGGCTTGTGAGGGAGACTGACTCAGCAGGGCACATGGCTGGGTAGGGCAGGACTGTGGGGAGCTGGAGACCAGCCCTGCTGCAGCATCAGCAAGGCCTATACCTCCATGGACCTCTTCTACTGGTAGCTATAAGCTTTCATTTTATCTGACATTACCTCAATTTATTTTATTCTTATTTTTCAAACTAACTATTGTTGTAATAAAAGACATCTTAATAAAATAAGTTGGTTACCTTTCTCTTAATGTTTGTCCAGTCATACAAGTGATTTCAGGGTGCCTCAGAAAATTCAAATATCTATTTCCCAAAGGACTGGTAGTCCATGGTGGCAATCTACTGCAGTTCTACTGTTGTACTGCCCAGCTCCTGCTGACAATCAAGCCTATCAAAGAAGCAGCAGGATATCCCTCCACTAGCCTGAATTTTACAGTTGCAAGGAAAGGTAACAGACTGCAGTATGTGAATGCAAAGGGACATATAAGCTGAGGAATAGTGGTGAGTAATCTTCATGAGTCCTCAAGAGTAATGAAGAAGGCTTGGATGTAGGGAGGGTTGTGCTCTCTCAAAATGTTCTCCTAATGTCAAACAAAACCCTGAAGTGATCTTAAAAGAAGTGGGCAAAGACAGAAATTCGTAAAAAGCCACAAAGGAATGAATTACATGAATAAATGAGAATGCATTAGTTTTTCTTCATAAATCTCAAATCATTCCACAACAAATAACAATACCCTTGCACTCTTTTACAAATAGGTGAAAACCTACACCAAACTGGTCTCATTCAGGGATACCAAATCCCCAGTGGCAATGCTAGAAACCATGTTCTTCTTTGCACATTACATTTTACTGTTTTGCCCTTAAAGCTTCTCCTTTTCTATGGAGGGCTCTGTAAGATGCAGATGCCATTCAGCATTGAATTTTTATGAATACAGTACTCTTTTGTAACAGTACAAAGTTCCAAGAACAGGGTGTATGAACAACAGTGATCTATTTCTGAAGAGCAAATCTACCTGGAGCCAAAATATTAGAGTCTGAAGAGACTTATATATTTCCAAGGCCACCCAGAAGCAGAATTAATGAATGTTTTCAGTACACCTTCTTATATGCACCTACAGCAATGGCCCTTCCATGAATGAACAGAAAATAAATCTCAAGCACACTGCAGAAAGTCCACTTCAGTGAGAGAGATTAATTTGATGTATATTTTGATATATACTATTGAAAAAGGAATTACTTTAACTTTAAACAATTTAGACTTCTAAAGCTAAGGTGCTCATTTTGGAGAATGACAGTCACTGTACAAATTCTGTTTCATTAATTTAGACAATAATGGGCAGCTATAGACTAGAAATAAATAAATTATATTTATCCAGCAGCTACTGTCCTTTCCGGTCATTTTCTACCTGACTGAAGGTGTCATAAAATATTGCAAATAATTCTTCAGTGATTGTTGCTGTGCTGCGCTATTTTCTCCCAGCATTGCCTTTCTTATTGTTATTTTTGACATTTTTTTCCTGTACTGTAGTAGTCTTAGCAGCTGACCTGTTAGACCATGTATTTTTCCTCTGACTTTCATGTGTCTTAACTATATATATAACAAAACCCTACTTCACACAGCACTGAGCAACTCTCTCTGGTAGAGGCTGTGGCGCGAGGCTGACAGGCTCGTCTCTGCGTCTCCTAATATTATTCATTGTGGAATCCTGGGCCAACACTAGTCTCCGTGGTCTTTTCAGTTTACATTCCTTGTTCTGGAAGATGCCAAGAAACAGAAAGAAAGTATTTATTAAATTAGACAGGGAGACATTACAAAACAGGAAGAGAGCTGGATGGATGAGTATTTATCTTCAGAAGATCCCAGCAAAAAGATTTGTTCAAATTGCTGGAGATAATTTGGTTTGGTAAGCTATAGGCTTCTATCACACTTTGGTTGGCTAAGCTTCTATTTTTAAACCACATGCATACTTGTGGCCTTCATGGAGGTACGAAGAAGTATGTTACTTTAAGTGAGACTATACAGGTGCAGTGGGGTGAACTTCCTGTTTATTTGTCATCTGTGGGAAAATATTCCAAATAAAATGAAGCTCACAGAGAGGGTGACAGGCTTTTTTGTCATTTAAGATCTTCAGGTAAAAGTTCCAATATGTATAACCCCAATTTCATGCTCAGCTGAAATTAAATGTCTGTTGCATTCTAAAATCAGAATGAAAGATTCCTTTCTATGGGCTCTATTCAGCAAAAAGTCCAATTTTTGTGGTTTTGGCAATAGTCTCCTTGTGGGCTTCAATGGTTTAACTTTCACTGAGCTGAAGTCTCAATCAAGAGCCAGAAGTTTCTCCACACCTCCCCCTTGAGAATCAGACTGGAGATTCTGGCAACAGCTCTTTACTAGTACTGAAAAGATGTCATGATCCCAAAGCACATTCTTTTGCTTTATATGTACTCATATTTGCAGTCTACCTTAACTCTGTCTTGACATTGGTCAAGTGTGAATCTTAACATATATATGCTTAAAAAAAGCAAGTAGCTACCAGCTACTATCTGTTCTTAAAGATGGATGCATAGAAGCAAATATCAGTAACAGAGTGGGGAAGGAAAAAAAAAGGAGTATCTCAATTCTTTCTTGTAACATAATATTATAATAATTCTGCTACCTCATCTCAGTTTCTGAGGTTCAGGGTGATGAGAACTGCGTCATGTCCAGGAGCTAATTTATTCTGCATAGAATATGCAGACCTTCAACAGCAAGCTCTAACAATTCTCTGGAGATATACACTGGGTAGCAAAGATATAAGTACAACTGATTTCCCCCTATTTTTTGTGCTTATGACTTTGCAACCTAAAAAAAACCAACATATCTTTATATGAATTATATAAACACATATATTGTATAGATACACACATTTTAATGCAGATGGAATGTTAGGTCAGTTTCCAATATTAATATGCCATGGAAAGGAAAGGATTAGATAACAGGTATGTGCATTCACAGTGCCTCTAGCCCAATGACATCATGCTGATTCAAATGTATATTCTTAATGAGTGTGTGGGTAATCAGATGCATAGGGAGTTCCAAAATCTCCTGACTTCCACTGAAATGAATATAGATTATGTGCCTGGGGACATTATGCATACAGAGTATCTGTGTGCAACTTTAAATGTCCAAATGGCACTTAAAATATAGCTGTAAAACCTGATCTGATGTGAGATAAATTCTGAGTGAGAAAGCAGTAAGAGAGTATCTCCCATCTTCTAGGCCTAGGTTCTTCCTCTGTCCGGGAGCAATGAGCAGATAGGCTGAACTGTACCCTTTTCTTTGGGTATTTTGAAGTCAGCTACAACTAGTATAACATTTCTACATTTTTCCCGATATGCCTATGTATGGGGACATAGTGGAAGATTTGGCAAGGAGATTGGTTAAATGTAAATACGCTCAAGTGACTTGCACCTGTCTATAGAAAAAGCACATACATCACACTAATTGTTTTATTGACCTTGTGTGCTTGATGAATATAACCTCTGTGTTAGATAACATAGGCCTGTGAGAAACTCTAGGCACCTTATCACTATGTCTGAGATTCCTGCTTGTTGTGAGAAAGAGCAGGAGGCTGCGCCTGCCTGAAGCCTTGAAATACGGGTGAGCTCAGCAGGCCCAGTGATCTTCTACCAGGGCTGAAATGACCAGCACCTGCGTCCCCACCTGTGTCACCTCTGCCTGGGAGCTTAGGTGCGGCTTCAGAGATCCCCCAGTAAAGAGGTAACTAAAATAAAACTTGCTCTTTGCAATGCATTCATGGCCTATGGCTATTCTTGTGACGTGCCCGCATATGTGTACACAGCCTAACTTCATCCTCATAGGCAGACAAATCAATTCTGTGTACAAGTCTATAGGAGAAAGACTTACGAAGATATGGAAACAATTTTTAATGCTGAAACATAAAGTTCATCTTTTACAAAGTCTCCTGTTAAAGAAAAAGTCTGTTATCTGCAACAACACAATATTTTTCCCTGTTTGCATCTAGAAAGTAGCAGTAGTATTTTAAGATGCAGGAGCACAAATAAATCACCATAGAGGAAGCTCAGACTTAGATCAGCTGCCTTGCAGGCATGCACTACGCATCATCCCATGTTTATCTCAGAGTACAAGAACACACATAAACGGTTATTGGGAAGAATAACTTTTGTGCTGCAAATTCATGTCTAACCTTACTGTATTTGTTGATGTGCCAGTGACTTGTGATTGGATGGAAAGAGGTGAATTGGTTAAGAAAGTCTATGAGACCTACTATTTGCCCAGAAAGTTATGACCTAAATAGACCCAGTTCAATCCCTTTGGGGATTTTATGAGCAACATGCATCATTCTAAGTTTCTCAATGACCCTTCCCAAGAAAGGACAATTTTTTGTGGTTGTTTAAGCTTAAAGAGGGTACAAGTGCATCGTTATCACTTAATGGTTAGCGGAGAGGTGGAAGAGTTACCTTGATGAGCTATAGATATACAGAAGAGCTTACGGGTGTATGTTGCAATAGGTCCCAATAGAAGTTCAGGAATATGAAAGAAATGTTGAAAAAATGCTTACAGTTAAGTCAAACAACACTGAAGAATCTAACAGTATGGAGGTAGAAACTAGGAGGAGAGCTTGCTGTGAGTGGTAGGAGCATTTGTGTCAGTACTAAACAATCATGAATCTTTGGTTATAGATCTAGATTGGTAGATTCAGCTGAGATAAACATCTGCCATAGCTTAAGTGATAGTGCAGAAGAAATACACATAAAAGGAAAAAGGAGTGTTTTATGCATGTGGTCATAGACACAGATTTATACATGAGGAAGAAAAAGTGGCAGAAATTAGTCAATTTCACCACTGAAGAAGGTGGAAGAACATTTGGCAGAAAGAGATTTATCTGTGGAAGCTGCAGTACAAGATAGGATACACACAGTGATCATCATAAGAGAATGAGTAACATCTCAGGCATAGGTATAGCATCAATTACTACGGAATTGTATGATATTGCCACCCACATCACCCACATATGAAGAAGATGTAGGAGACACTGCTCTATCATGTGTCCCAACCACAACTACAGCCTTCTCCAAAGTTCAGTATCTCTCTCTCCAACAAACATGAAAAAAGTAACACTTTAACTTTCTCTAGTTTCAGAATACCATCCTACTCCAGTCATATGACCAGTAAAGTGCAGAAGGAGGACAAGGCAATGGAAGTGATCCAGCAAAAGCTAAACACAAGCTCATCATATTACAGTCTAATTTCATATGCAGTAGAAAGCAAAACAATGAAACAACTAACTCCTAACAGGAGCATAATGCAATACCGAATTGTCAAATTGTGATAGAAATGAGAAGACAACATGCTTTGAGTACAGGATGCTAAAGTAAAGCTGGCAGCTAGCCCAATCCCCTGGTAACATGTAGGTTCTCCTTGCCTTGCCTTGCCTTGCCTTGCCTTGCCTTGCCTTGCCTTGCCTTGCCTTGCCTTGCTTTGCCTTGCCTTGCCTTGCCTTGCCTTGCCTTGCCTTGCCTTGCCTTGCTTTGCCTTGCCTTGCCTTGCCTTGCCTTGCCTTGCCTTTCCCCTTCCCCTTTCCCTTTCCCTTTGAAAAATTGTTTTGGAACTGAGAGCAGACAAGGCCAGGCTGTATCAGGCTGAGCTGTGACAGCCTGGGTATTTTGAGTAAGTGGTTCCATAGTGGCCACCAGTCTCCATCACCTGGTTCAGCTGAACAGGATGGGAGGGAACCTGTTCACAGGCACAATGGGAGTGTAATAACTTTTCTGAACAAAACCATATACCAAAACTCTTGTCTAGGTGTGGTTGGAAACTTTGTTATATATCAGGAGAAATCCAGACAAATGGGCAGTTCCAAGAGAGACACTACAATGGCAGCCTAATGCAATGTAACAGACAGACTGAAATATAATCTATAGTACTAACATGCTGTGTTACCAAAATCTTGCCAGGTAGCTGATGGTTCTATTAGAAATGGACAATTTCAATATGCCCACAAGCAGTATGTCATACAGCATCCATTAGCACCTGCTCATCTTTAGTTTTTATAGGATGAATTCCACAATTTCAATAGTAAAGAAGGTTCTAGTTTTTCTGCTAGCTAATGGAACAGGTGCTGTGTTCATTTAAAAACAAATATTTTATTCTACTAATTGGCTCAAGAACAGCAAAATCCATCCATCCATCCCAAGAATCTTCATTGCTCTTCTTTTGAGTTTTTACAAGAGTTGTAAAAAAGTCATTACCGCTCATAGCATAAAAATATTTTCCCATTAAAACAGTGGCCTGCTTTTAATAAATTCCAAGTTATTGTTGGCTCTGGATTTCCAACGTGTAACCAAATGAATATTTTTTTTGTGTGCAAGTCATGAAACTTAATATACTCTGTAAAACTGTTCAAATCCTTCAACAACTCATTTAGTCTACACAGATGTCAAGAGAGACGAAACTGTATTTTAAATGATTATATAGCCATTAATGACTTTTCTTTCATTACTATTATATCCATGAGTAGGAAAGGTTGTATTGGCAACATTGCTGCTGGGTTGCTATGGAAAGAGAAATTCACCTTCTGTGCTATCGATAGGATAACCAGCTTCAGAGCTTTTCCTGCAGCTGTGGGACATTCTGTCAGACATATAATAGCAATATCTAGGAGAACATTTTTTCTTTGTCTTGCAGATTAGTCAGGTAAATTGTTGATAATCTGACAAGTTTCCTTGAGTTAAAATTTTATCTACTGAAGAAAAAGGGAATGTAGTTATTGCATTTGACATTGTTGCAATTTCACCCCATATTTTTAAAGCACAATAGATATTTTAAAAGGGTTAGTTTCAATCATTTCTGCATCTGAAGGAAGAATAGGTTTGACTGTGCTTTCAGCTTCATTCCACATGGAAGGCTCTTTACTAAACCACGCTATTTCACTGTTGGTTTGTTTTTTTTTTTTTTTTTCACCCAGGATCAAAATGCTTCATATTTACAGTGTGAAATATTCTTCATGTAATTTTATTATGGTTCCTTTTCAAAAAGGGACTCCTATTCTGGAACATTATATTAAACCACAGCTATCTTGCACTGCATGCACCACCATTTCTCAGTGCTTCAGAAAATGTCTGGTACTCAGCACTTGCCTAGGAACCCATACTGTGGTGGATTTAACCAAAATTAAGTGTGTAATTATGGTAAGGGATTTACCTGTGCTCAAGAGACATAAATACACAGAAAATCCCTTCAGCAGTCTCCAGTTTATTATCACCATCACTTGTTTGGGGTTTTTAAAATTAAAACAGCCATACCTGTTGCATTCAATACCATCCCAGATATAGCCAAAACTTTGACAACCATATCAAAATTAGACTTCTCCTGAGATGCATCTTTGAATCCTCAAGTTTAAATAAAACCTAACCATCTTTTTCCTCAGAGGTGAGAGCTTCTGTACTTCCAAAGGTATCTAGTTTACAGCACCCTGGGGACATGCAGGCTGAAACAGGACACCCAACTGAGCTTCAACAGCATCTGGGTTGAGGCTTTCATAGGATTATAGGGTGTTACAAATGTCTTTCCTAAGGAAAGGGATCTAAAATGTATACAGGTACCATTTTAGGTGCCAAGCAGACAAGGTGCATCTTCCCTGACAAGTCTGAAAAGACAGTAGAACTAAATTAGATATATATCTTTTTAGTTAGCCATGGTAAAGATAACCCCATGTTTCAGAAACTGTAAGGCCTGAGAGGATCATAATGATTATCATGATTATAAAATCTTATAAGACAACAGCATTAAAGAAGTTCACTGAGTTATTTTACATCCAGCTCACAACCTTTCTTTGAACTGTGGTATGTATTTTAGAAAAGTATTTCAGGGCTCTAAATGATACAGAGCATAACAGAAGTGAGAGAATCTCAGAAAATGAGCCCTGCCAAGGGTGGTTGTCAGCACAAGGTGGAAAGATTAGCTCTTTGAAAGAGAGGTTTATAACAGAAACCTACCTGCAGTGTTGCAGTACATCTAGGATCCCTGGCAAAGATGTTGTTCTATAGTGTGGAATGTGTCCCCTTAAGTTTGGTTGGCTTAAGTACATGTCCTCTGCCTGATGTGGCTACTCAATGCTTTTCATCACCTGATATACGCATCGAGAAAGTCTGACCAGTTCCCAGATTTAGAAAGAAAGGCATAGTTATTTATGAGAAAACTTAAAATGACAGTTTGAAAATCAATTTTCCATTTTTATATCTCTAAAATGCTTCTTACATCCACAAACAGCACTGAAACTCAGGTGGGTCGCTAGCAGTCAGCACCTCCGGGCCAGCTCTATAATGGCCAGTAGCTCATTGTGACTTCAGTTTTCTCAAATGGAAAGGTTTGGTGACTAAAGGTCCATTCTATGGCCATTAACAGTTGTAAAACTTGCCTTCCCATATAGGTAATTTTCTGAAAATTTTCCACAAGTGATTAGTTGACAGGGTAGAGCAGACATAAAGGATTGTTTAAATAAACACAGCACAGTACAGGTGCCAGGACCAGCTTCAGTCACTGAGCAGCCTTTGCAAAGTTCCCTCATGGGCAGAGCTAGCAGTGCTGCTGGTAGTGACAATGTCCAAGGACCTGCCGCCGTGGCTGTCCTCCTCCTGCCTCACGAAACTCCTCAGCTGGCAGTTGTTTCAGAGGGACTATTTCTCCTCCTGCTTTCGGAAACTGGTTCCAAGGGTTTCTTTTAACCCTAACCACAGCTTCCCCACATGTGTTAAGGAAACAGAGAGGAAAAGAAGAAACACTCTTCAGCCAGCTCTTTTTCAAAGGGCAGGCAGAAGTCACGATGCACAAATGGGGAAAAAACATGTTGGGGAAAGCAGCGTGGGGTGCAAGTGGCATGGAGCTGACACCAGAAATGTCAGCAGCACTCCAACCTCAAGCCAAACCTGCTGATTACCATCTTGTTTAAAGCAGCCCAAAAGAACAAATAAACATCTGAAAAAGGAGTTGAAAGGAAAGCACTGTGTCTCAAATAATGAGAAATAACACACTGTGACTTTCTTCTATAAATCCTTCTTTAGTATTCTTGTATGAAGTGGTGATACACACATATTTTTAAAGAAAGCTCTTCAGCAAAAAGAAGCTCTGGAGTATAACTAAAGCTCTGTTTTATTTACTAACTTGTGTATGTGTGTGTGAAAAATATACTGTCCTGTGGAATTTTTGCAAGAATTGAGAAAAATAACATAAACTTTGTTTACAGAAGTGAGTTAAAATTAACACAACATGTTATGTGAAGATACCTAGAAATATAAATTTCATCCTCTAGAATTATCATGAGGAGAAAATTAGAATCCTTAATGAATTTGCTTTGCTCTAACTCCAGATTATAATTAATAAGATGCCTGTTACATACCTAATATATCATGTTAGACTGAGGAATAGGTAAGGTTGTTTGGTAGCTTTTCATGTGAAATTATATAAGGTTCTGTATTGTTTTTTTTAATCTTATATTCGTAACATTTTCTGGTCTTACAATGTTTGTTTTAGGAATACCACAACAGCCTCATAACAGGATGTCATGCCAAATCGCTGCTGTGTATATACTCTCAATCTCATTGTAGATTTTTTTCCGGGAATATGCATGTGTGTTCAGTCACTTGATGCAGAACAGCTAAGGAACAATCAGGGAACTTATTATCAGTGTCAAGGTGAAGTTATGGTTATGATCTCTTCTCCTAAAAGGTGCATTTGCAGACAGGCATCTGGAGAAGGCCATCATCACTGCATGAGACCTTTATACCTACATGAAGTCAGTGTCTGCAGCTGTCTTGGAAGATGATGTCAGCAAGATATTTCAGCTGAAGGAAGATATACAACGCAAAGTCTTCACGCATTTTTGACTGATTTTAGTTTAGTTTGAAAAGCCGTACCATTAAACATTTTGTATTTGTTGCATAATCTTTTAATTTTTAATTTATTATGTTTCTGCTTTGGAGGGGTGATTGGACTAGATGATCTTTCAAGGTCCCTTCTGATCCCTAACATTCTGTGATTCTCTGTGATTCTGTGATTTAGCAACATCTCCTGTTTTCCATTTTAAAGTGTAGCCGTTGCCCATTTCCTTTATTTGTCTGTTTTCAGAATACACCGTTTTCTACAATGATCTCTCTGCCAAAAATAAAAACTACTTTCTCAGCTGACTAATTTCAGTACCTTTGCAATAAATTTCTCATTCAGAGTTCAATAACTCAAATAACAGCGATGAGTTCAAAACAGCTTTATAAATGGTGTACCACTAGACAAAAATATTTCTCAGTATAATTTCACATCTTTGCCATCTCTTTTGGACACATACAGGAGATTTATTTTCCAGCAGCATCTGAAGCACTGGCCTCCACTTTGTATATATGATTATTTGTGTCAAAGCAATTTTGCATGCTTTTCAGCTGTTCTGCTTAAGGGTGGCTGAGATCTATGACATTTTGCAGTTGCATGCTGGGAAAAGTAGTCCCCCACAGGGCATACTTCCCATATTAAAGGGATTACAATCTCCCCATTTTATGCATATCTGATTTAGACCTTCAGCTCCATGCAAGCTGCCAGTGCAATCGCTCAGTTGGGCAACATTTGGATGTTTCTCTCTTAGGTTTTCCAGCTTGTTTTAATATACAATATCTGTTCTGTTCAGATCTTGGCTGTGTTGAGCTTTCTTTTCTGGAACTGCAAAATATCATGTTTGGCTGCCTAGCACCACTGTCTAATGTAATACTCCCTAACCCGTCTTTAAAAAGCCTGCCAAAGTCAGATTACTGCAAACATGAAAATCAGATATGTCTAATATAACTTCAGAAAACCCATGTGCTGTTTCCGCATTGCTATTATTGTTCTGGAAAAAAAGAGCAGCAAAAAGGATTTGACATCTACTGTCTACTCCGGTAGTTGTGGTGGCTGCTTAGAAGAAAAATATGTAATGCATATGGCAGTTCCGTAGGACATCTATTCTTATTTTAACGCAAATTCGAACAAGGCTGTAAGTCTCATTTACAATCTTGTATTGCTTTCTTCATAAAACATTCAGAATGTATTATCTTTCTGTATCCATACCTGGCACAACCAAAGACTTTTCCCCTATAGCTGAAGGAAATGCCTCCTTCTATTTCTCTGTCTACCTAACCACAGAATCACAGAATGTTAGGGATTGGAAGGGACCTCGAAAGATCATCTAGTCCAATCCCCCTGCCAGAGCAGGAACACCTAGATGAGGCTACACAGGAAGGTGTCCAGGTGGGTTTTGAATGTCTCCAGAGTAGGAGACTCCACAACCTCCCTGGGCAGCCTGTTCCAGTGTTCTGTTACCCTCACTGAGAAGAAGTTTCTTCTCAAATTTAAGTGGAACTTCTGGTGTTCCATTTTGAACCCATTACCCCTTGTCCTATCATTGGTTGTCACCGAGAAGAGCCTGGCTCCATCCTTGTGACACTCACCCTTTATTTATTTGTAAACATTATTAAGGTTACCCTTCAGTCTCCTCTTCTCCAAACTAAAGAGACCCAGCTCCCTCAGCCTTTCCTCATAAGGGAGATGCTCCGCTCCCTTAATCATCTTTGTGGCTCTGCGCTGGACTCTCTCCAGCAGTTCCCTGTCCTTCTTGAACTGAGGGGCCCAGAACTGGACACAATATTCCAGGTGTGGTCTACACCAGGGCAGAGTAGAGGGAAAGGAGAACCTCTCTTAACCTACTAACCACTCCACTTCTAATACACCCCAGGATGCCATTGGCCTTCCTGGCCACAAGGGCACAGTGCTGGCTCATGGTCATCCTGCTGTCCACCAGGACCCCCAGGTCCCTTTCCCCTACACTGCTCTCTAACAGGTCGTTCCCCAGCTTATACTGGAACGTGGGGTTGTTCCTACCCAGATGCAAGACACTACACTTTCCCTTGTTACATTTCCTTAAATTTCTCCCCACCCAACTCTCCAACTTGTCCAGGTCTTGCTGGATGGCAGCACAGCCTTCTGGCGTGTCAGCCACTCCTTCCAGTTTGGTGTCATCAGCAAACTTGCTGATAGTACACTCTATTCCCTCGTCCAAATAGTTGATGAATATATTTAATAATACAGGTTCCAGTACTGACCCCTGAGGCACTCCACTAGATACAGCAGGCCTCCAAACTTAGACTCCACCCCATTGACTACGACTCTTTGGCTTCTTCCCTTCAGCCAGTTCGCAGTCCACCTCACTATCCGATCATCCAGACCGCACTCCCTCAGTTTAGCTGTAAGGATGCTGTGAGAGACTGTGTCAAATGCCTTACTGAAGTCAAGATAGACCATATTCACTGCTCTGCCATCATCCATCCACCTCATTATGTCTTCATAAAAGTCAATGAGGTTGGTCAAGCATGACTTCCCCTTGGTGAAGCCATGTTGACTGCCCCTAATGGCCCTCTTATCCTTGATATGCCTTGAGTTGGAACCAAGGATAAGTCGTTCCATCAGTTTCTCAGGGATGGAGGTGAGGCTGACCAGTCTATAGCTACCCGGATCCTCCTTCCTGCCCTTTTTGAAGACTGGAGTGACCTTTGCTTTCCTTCAGTCCTGAGACACCTCTCCCATTTCCCAAGACTTGGCAAAGATGATGGAGAGTGGTCCAGCAATGACCTCAGCCAGCTCCCTCAGCACCCACGGGTGCATCCCTTCCGGACCCATGGATTTATGGATGTCCAGATTGCCTAATTGCTCCCTAATCCAATCCTCATCAACCAAGGCAAACTCATCCATTTTCTTGACTTCCTCTGGGGCCTCAGCCTAACACAAAAATGGTCGCAACATTGGCTCAGGAAAGGTGTATCTTTTTCAGATGTATACTTATCTGTATTCCTCACTAAGGTCCAGCCACTGTAATATGGAAAAAATATTTTGAATGATAACTGTAGAAGTGATCAAAAATTTGTTCTTTGCATCTTCAGAGAGAATGCTCCTGACTGCAAGATATTTCTCTGGATTATGAAATTGAGAGACATTAGTAAGCGTGATTGGATAGGGGATTTTGTTCTGAGAGATACATAAATACTAAAAATTTCATGGAGCTCTGAAAAAAAAATCATATCAGTATTGTTGTAGATCATTATAATGCCCACAGAGCAGCAAAAAATAACTTTGGAAGTCCATTGTGCTACAGATAAACCTTTTTTTTCCCGTTATTAAAATGAATATTAGAATGAATCCTCCAGTCTGTAAGTGTCATAGCAGTGCAAAATTTCTGAAGCCAGTACAGTAAATATCGAGTACATAGGAGGACTCTCAGACTTGATTTTTAGGTTCTTCTTCAGATGTGCAGTCTTTTCATGAAAAGATGAGCTTATGCAAAGCTAACACAGTGGTGCTGAAACCAGCAGGAGGAATGGTTACCTGGAACCATTTCAGTTTGGAAATTATTGCTGTAAAGCCAGTGGGACTGACCGAGGGCAATGAAAGTAGACTTTGGCCACATTTGTTTGGCACCAGTGAGCTAAAAACCTCACATAAAAGGAGAGTTGTACCTCTGTAATGTTTGGATTACCTTCCCTTTCTCACTTCTTATGAGCTTTAAGTACCACCCCAATAAGCAAAGTGGTCATCTCCACAACGCTTTGGAAGAAACCTGAGCATTGTATGTAGACTTCTTTCTATCAGAGGGTATCACACCAAAAGTACAACCACCTATGAGGAGTGTACAAAGATGGCAGTCTAGTCCTGGGGTTTTATTCTCCAAACAGTGTTTCGTCCACAGTTCTTGAATGGCAAGAAAAGCTAACAAGGCACCTTCTGGGAATTTCTGCAACATAAGATGCCTTTGCTCCTGAAGTATTGGGCATGCTAGTGGCATGACTGTCTTTTCACATTTAGAGCTGACGGTTTTCAAAAAGTTTTAATCTTAATGTAGCCAGAGTATCTAAAAAGTTTCATAAAATGGACATGTAGTGATTGAAAAACACAATGCACTGCTAACAGAATAGCTAGCTCTTCAGCTCACAGTCTTTTTCTCCCCAGACTCTGGAGAGTGTCATGCTGACAACACCATAGAATAAAAACCCCACCTTTTGTAGTTTGCATTGCCCTAACTTCCTCTCACCAAGTGCTTGCCCTTCCTCACAGACTGCGAATAGACACACAGTCAGCAGGTTCTGTCACAGACCCTGGTGTCTCACTGTACATGGTTTGAGGGTCAGTCACATATGATTGTATGTTTCTCAGATGAGTTCCCAGTAGTGAAAAGGCGGTCAGCTCTGCAGTGCTCGGAGAACAGCAGCTGGCTGGCTGGAAGCAGGTGGCTGTGCTGGGTATACCCATGAAAGGAGTAGGAGCATCTATGTCCTTTGAGTTCGTCTGCACATGCTGCCTCTTCCATGGCTTTTGGTGGAGTCCTTACTTCCAACTACACCAGCAGGGACTGATTAAGCACTGATCATTACATCCCTTGGGATGCATTTGTATAATCAGTGGAAACAGGACTGCAGAATTCTCCATGCCCTAGTGCTGGCCCTGTAATCTCCAGATAAATACTGCCTCTGCTAGCAAGCTGTCATCAATTAAAACAATGCACTCAAAAATGTTTAACAGTCTCCGTGTTAATTCCAGTCAGAACTCAGTTGCTTCACACTCTCTGGCCAAACTAACAGCTACAGATCATAAATTAGTTCTTAAAAAAATAAATAAATAAATACCAGAACTATTTCTGTGATTAGACAAACATTTCAGTGGGTATATGAATCTTCCTAACATGATGTTCACAGTATAAGACAGATAAGTATTTTTCCACATTAAGGTCTTAAGATAGCACATCCCGACAGTCCAGTCCTAAGACAATTAGCATATTAGCTAAATTTGCTGACAGGCATTCTGTGTGAGATTTATATCTCCTTTCAGTCCAAGTGAAATATTTGTCTTTCTGCAGTGTTTTCCAAGAACATACAGCATGTTTGAGAGCTTTACTGTCCTATTTTGATAACTAAGTCCAAAACTAAGTTTAAAATGAATTGCCCAACCCAGCTCTCATGAAATGTTAAATTGAAGCTGGCAAAGGAAGATAACAGATCATAAAGGTGGCATTCTCAGGGAACTAACTGGTGCCATTATGCTTTAGGCTCTCTCCATTGCTACACTGCATACCCTTACTTGGAGGGGTTTATAACTTGGCTGCAAAAATGTTTTCTGGGTGAAACTTGGCAGACAAAGTCTTAACTTGAGAGTAAATACATTTTAAAACACATTTCTGAAAAAAAAAAAAAGGGAGAAAAGTCTGTCTACAGTGAGGTTTTGAGCATAGTCAAACCCAGTTGATCTGGTAAGTTGCAATATACTCAGCAGAGCCCCCGTGCCAGCCCTGAGGGTTAGCTCTGCCCATCCTGCCACTGTTCCCACAGAGGAACCAACATGAGGACTGCTTTCCCTCTGAAAAAGACAGGTGTCTCCCACCAGCTCAGCTGAATGGAATGTGGGCGTTTGGGAGCAGTCACCATGCCTGCAGGAGACAGGGCTGGAAGACCTTGTCCTCCTTGGAGCAGCAGCAGGCACAGGGGTAAGAGCTCAGGACCACTCTCTTGCCCCCTGCCCATGGGAAAGATTTGAGGATTCCTCGTTTAGTGGGCTTTTACAGACATCCTTCTAGCACTCACATCTATATTTACAAAATGAGTAGCAAGTCACAACAGCAATACCTTCCTCCTCGGTGGTGTTTTTCATGCAGGACTCTCAAAGCAAGTCAGATACTTGTTAAGCCTCTTAAGATTTTCAGTACAAGACACCCCACAAGCTGTTGCCAGTTTCACCAATTGACCAGTACAGAGGGATGTGAAGTAACTTCAAGCCTCTCAGAGTCAAAGAGAAAACTAAGTCACATCCCACTTACCTGCTCTTACGATGGCATGTTTCAGGCTCAGTAGGCAGGTTTCAGTTCTGGTAAGACAGGTTATGATTCTTGGCTGACTTTAAAACAGGTATGGATCAGACCTCAAATACTGTCACAGACACCCTGCACAGCAACAAGCCACTAATCTCATCTGAGCATCTGAAAGATGCAAGAAGCTCTTTTCATTACTGGACCAAAGTCACACATCACTTACTTGCATTGCAACAGTCATGCTGTATGGCAAGGCTGTATGGTACGGCTGGATCATCTGTGGGAGACTGTGTGGAAGATGGGGATGGACTCCTGTGTGCTGCCTGCCTTGTTTTAAGGTGACTGATTTATTCACCAAAAATGGTAACTCTATTTGAGCTAAAGCTGTTTGTTAATTTTAGCTAAATTCAAGAGGAAAAAAAAAAAAGTTTCTGATTAATAAGAAAGAAATGCAGAAATTTCAAAACAGTTCATTTCAGTATTTCCAAAATGAAGTGCTTTGCTTCTCTGGATTAGATTCAAAAAGCATATTAAACAATATTTCATAAAAACCAAACAAAGCAAACCAGCCAGAGAAGAAAATTATGGCCGATAGCCCGTAATTTGGGCAGTTTGTTTGAGTATGAGGAGCATTTTGAACATCCTATCTTCCTGGAGAGGGCACTCACTCACCTTTGAACAAGAGAGTCATTCTGACTTGTCCTTTCTGTCCTTATGGAAGTTTATTTGTTCCAGTCCATCCTGGAATTCCCAGTGTCTGGGTGGCTAGGAGGTACACAGCCTTATTTTAACATCCCTGCTCTGACTCAAGCTCCAAGAAAAAGTGTGTCCACACTCTCCTTTTCATCTGTAAAGACAGAAGAAGAGCAACAACCAGTAAAAATTCTGAATTCAAACCATATAAACTTTTTTAGTTTCTGTTTCTGCCATTGACCTGATAAAACAAGTCATGGAAATGAAAGTTTTAGCAAATCCTGTATACTTCCACAAAAAGTATGTATCCTTAGCTCCTCAATGTTGTCCAATGAAATATCATCACTTTAAGTCTGCGAGAAACAATGTCGAACAATGATTTTCATAGAAGACTTAATGAGGCAACACTGTTCTAGAAGAAATTATACTAAGCTCATGGAACACTGAAAGGCCTACGTAAAGTCATCAGAATCTAAAAACTGCAAAACAATGAATAGCTTAAACTTTTGGTTTGGAATTTGAATTAACCACTGAGAATATAATTTTTTCTCATTTTCTTCTGTTCCTCTGCCTCTAGGGACAGACTAAGGGCAAAGGTTTATTCTCTGGAATTTTTATTGAAAAGATACACTACTTCTTTCAAACATAAACTTTAGCTCATATCTCAAATAAAAGTCTAATAAGGCCTTGAGTCTGCAAGTGGGCATCTAACTTTGTAATACTGTAAAGAAATTATTAATTTTTAGGAACAACATACGAGAGAGAATAAGAAACATCAACATCAATGCCTGATTTTAGAGTGGGTAGGCAAATCAAGAGGTAATGCAATGAATTCAGACACTTCTGACCAACACCCACTTCCTGGCACATAAACATTATTAAACTAAGCTTCTGACAGCATTTTACTAGATCTCTCTGATACATCTTCTGACCCAAATATCTACCCAAACAAGCTGGTAGTAGGAATTAAAATTTTATGTGTCTTTAACTGCAAGAGGTCTCAGTGATTGTTTTCTCATCAATTCCCAACACCCAAGTAAAGAATCTCCTCTTTGGAGTTTGCTCAGATTAATTTGTTCTTTAACATTTTCTGCTTCTTCCTTCCTTTACACATATTGAAGATTACTCTATATTTATATTAAACTATGGGTTTTCCACATTATTTTATTATTGTACCAAGAAATACCAAATCTGATTAGATAACCTCCATGAATGAGCAACCCTTCAGAGCTTAGCTAAAGTTGCAATTTTTTCTTGCAGAAGATACATTAATGTTAAAAAAATGAGCCACATCCATTTTTTGGCATCACAATAGGAATTGCTTCAGTCACAGGTGAAAATAAATCAGACATATAAATTCAAAAACGCAATGAAGTAAAACCTGGTATCTTTATCTAAGGAATTTCATGGATGCCACCCTTAAAGGTAACTGTAATGCAAAAAAATGTTGAGGTTAAATGTTGAACATATTATACTTATAAAAAAATGAAGTTGATGTGTGTAATCTAATAGAAACCCTGTTAATTGTTTTGTTTTTCTTGGTTCTCTCATGCTCATTCTCTCTCCAAGTCACTTGGCGTTCATTCCTCAGCAAACCAATTATTATACTTCAGTGTTCTATTAGATTTACATTCACTGCCCTCAGTCAACTCTCTTATATCCATGAAATTTTATTCATGATGCACAAGAAAAAGCCCAAAGACAATTCAGAACTGAGGAATTGGCCAGGATCGATAGAAACTGTGGAACTGAACCACTGCTGAAGTCAGTCCTTTCAAGAGTGCAAGGAAGTTCTCCAGAGGCACTCGGAGCTTAACCTCCTGTGACTGCAGCGGCAGTATTCAAATGCATAGGACTGAAAGGAGATCTTACATCCATTCCCCACCATTTTAGGTCTCTGTTCTAGTTTTTCATAAGTCAGCTCAGACATTGGACCTAGATACATATCTGCACATAGCTGACTTCAGTAGAGGTCTCAGTGGAGGGTCAGGACGTGAGAGGGTAGACAGAGAGCCTCCTGACTTATTGAGACCATTGAAAGCTCAATGATGGTCATCAGCTGCATCCTTACAAAATGCCAAAACTCATTCTAGCTCCTTTGCAAGGAAGCTGAGCTACAGTCTTGTGATAACAAACAAGTGGTTTAAAATTAATATAACTACCAAGTTTGACAGCCTTTGATACAGCAGCCATTTTATCTTCACCACGTTGAAACAGGACTGCTCAATATTAGTATATCTCTTTGTCTTAGCACTTATCTCTTCAGTGTCCCTTCTTTCAATTTCTTGCTCAATGTAATAAGCTAAAGTTTTGTTACAAACTCTGCTATAATTTTGTAGTAATCTGAGAGGATAACCACAGCTGAAGTTTTGAGGTTGCCAGCAATTCTTACTACTGGCAATTTTCCGTCAGTCTTGTTAGGAAAGTTGCCACAATTTTACCACAAATAGTAAGTCTGTGGCATCCTTCAGAATTTGCATACAATTGCCATTAGCTTACCTAAGTGATCATTTCTGTTAACAATAGCTCCCTAAAACTGCTTGAAAATTGGGTTTCAGCCAATCCAGTCTGGTTTACATGATGCAAAGTATTTTAATTTGAAACTTTTTAATAAAAATCATCACTCAAGTCACTTTGACATCATGCCTGCTATCTGCAAGACTTGAGAAACTAATTTTATACTTGCTTTTTGGGTTATTTCTTCTGCTGATTTCCACAAAAAGTCATTAGAAGTATGCTTAGCCAAAATTTAAGTACAGGTTATTTTGTTAACATTATTAGAATGCACATTCAGCAAATTCATTTGGCTGTGTTAGCTCATACATTCATGCAGCTTCTGAGTCCTTACTCTTTGTTACTAATAGCTCAGAAGAAAAACTATACTAAATTGTGTTTCTGTTGCCTTTTGATTTCATTAGTTAATTAGAGGTTACATATAAAGTAAATTACAAAAAATCTAAAACTATTAAAAACATATGCAATTATATTTTAGATCATGTGAAACTGGTTTGGTTCAGGACTTTTTAATGAAGTTTGTTCAAACTTCACCTAAATCGATTAATTTGGACACAGTTTCAACTTGCAACAGTTTCTTTTGCTGAAGGCAACCTAAACTCCATGGATTGTCGTGGTTTCCATTACATTATTTATTTTGGGAAAACCTGTAGATGTATAAAAATAATTCTCCAAAACAAATTACATTTAAAATAATTATTTTGAATTGATACATTCTTCCTGTAATCTATAAGAATCACACTTTCATTTGAGTTAGGTTTTCAAAAAGACTAAACATGAAAAAGTTTTATGTAGAAAACTAAAATAAAGTGAGATTTGTTACAAGAAATGTTCCTGCAGCAAGTTCAGTCATTTGGCATATAGCTTCTCAGCTGCACATGTAAATCAGGTGTGCTATTGCATGTACATTTTGCTTACACTCATGCTTGATCTTGTTTTATGAATTAGCATATCTCTGAGAAAGATGGAACGATTTAAACACTCTGAAGGGCTGTGGTTTTGATCTAAGAAAACATTGTGGCTGGTCATATATGAAAAGCCCTTCCTAAAATGATAATGGAATCATTAAAAAAAAAAAATAGATCACCTATTCAGCAGGTTTTAATTATTCCAGAGGAGCTTGACAGTATATCAAATTGTACAGTCATTAAGTGCTGACACTATAATGAGGCCACCTTCTCTCATTATTATATCATTTTCTCCATTACTGAAAAGACTTTATCCCAACCATCCATTTAATGGTGTTTTCTTTACTAAAAAGTAATACATTTTATTGATAAAAATGGAACCAATCTGTTCTTCGAGGTGAAAATTAATTTTCCAAACCTCTGCTATTTTGAAGACTGACACAGGGTAAATCTATAAATCTCACTGAATTTCACTGGTGTTGGCTGTCCTTGAAACAAAACAGGTGCTGATGCTTTTTTTCTGTACGGCTCAATGTGAATTTTTTTATTCTGGAAACCAATTAAAAGTCATAGGACAATTATTGGGAGCTTTCACTTCTATTACCTTTTAGCATCTAATTAGCATTAGACTGGTTAAGTTTTGATGGAGGCAGAACACAGGAAGGCCCCTTTGTTCAGGACCGTAACTATTCATTCTCTTCCTTCTGGTGGTGGAAATCTAACGAAGTAAAAGTATTGTAAATAAAAAGACAGACACTGTGCTGAAAAATATGCAAACATTCACATCCAAACTCTTTATCTTAGGACTAAGCTCAATTTATTTATTATCAAAATGTATAGCATTAGTGTAATTCCCCCATGTGTTTAATCTTGTGACATCCAACTTGGACGTGTTGGTAGAAGTGATTTCTTTCTTCATTCTTAAAACTAAATGAATTGATCTTCAGGTAATGAAAATCCTGACCACCAGTAAAATATTTCCTTAGAATGACTCATCTTCATAAAAAGTTATTTCTTCCTGACCCAAGGACAAGTTAAATTTGTCATAAAGTCCAACAGTGTTTAGACTAGACGTACTCTTAATTAAAATTGTTAGGACACACTTTTATTTGTTTGTGGACATCCTCTAACTACTGTTTATGATATATTAATGGCTGCTATATTACTAGTACTGTGCTACTCATCGTTCAGTTTCAGACTGAAAGGCTGAGGTACCCTCTTACCTATGGACTTCAGCCCATCCCATATTGAAAAAAAGAGAAAATATTTTAATACTAAGAAACACAGATTTGGATGGTTTTCTTCACCATAAGAAAGTGAAAAATTTATGACCGTATTAGAGAATTAGGGGTTTTCCCCCTCCGAGTACTATATTTATGAGTCAAAACGGAGTTTCTTGGTAGACTTACAACATGACTTTGACTGTTATGCACAAAGTGGACAACTAGATTCAAATATGTCGTGTAGTTTCCTCTAGACAGGGTGCAATAGTCCTGAACATATCGTGTTCCAGACCCCAAATGAAGTATACAATCCTTACCTTCTTCCTCTTTTCCAGTTTCAAGTCTTCCTTACACATACAATATTATACCTATTTATAATCAAGTTGGTTTAATTAAAGTGGTGTTTTTCAACAGATCAGCTTTTGGGTGCCTCTCAAAATTACTTCATTAATGTGATCTCCTAATCAGCCTGTTGGAGCTGCAGTCTCTTCTCAGAATGATCTAGTATGCATTATTATTATTAAGAAATTTTAAAAGCAGCAATGTAGCACTAAATAAGAAGGACAGGTATTTATGTAACCATTCAAAGTCCATGGAGAAAAAATATAGGCTGCAATTATATTCCCGTAGAAAGTATTTACTTCTTGAAATATTTGGACTACTTTTTGGCAAGAAAAAATTGTCTGTTATTTCCTAATGTATCAGCATACACGAAGTATAGCACAATGCAATCACCACAGCCCTTGTTATAACTCAGTCTGCACAAGCCCACTTTACAAGGACTTCTGTTAGATTCTGTCATGATGCAACAGTGAGACAGGGTAGTCCCTTCAACCATGAGTGACTGCTCTAGACCTCACTGCCTTTCTGTGAGATGGTTATGGTGTTTCTCCAGTCCCATACTCAAATATCTTCTCTGTATTCTAGAAACTGGGAAGCTTGACTACACATAGCACATTCCACCTGATCTCCTAACCAGGTGCAATGAGCAGCCCAAAGAAAAGTCATGTAACAAACATCAGACAAGACAAATTTTCTTATGATTTTTCACTCTTATTTTCATATTCCTCAATTCAGAAGAATAATTTGCAATTCATTTCACAAATCAATGTATTGTAATCTGCACACAATAGCTAAGCACCATTCACCCACTTGATCAGAGCTCTAGTCAGTCATTGGAAGTTTTTAACAAGGAAGTGCATTCAAATGTCCCAGACAACCTGCTGCTTTTACTCTAATTCGCACTATCATTAGGATATTTTAATGCCTAGTCCAAACAGATTTCCCAAATGCCTTTATTAGTATCTGATTAGGAAGCTGATCCCAGAGTGTCACTGGGCCATATTCACCCCTGAATTGTCCAGGTGGGTTTGAAATTCAGTCTCTGAATTTGCAACATTTAAAGTGGTTCTGTGCTAATCACTGCACTTCCTGTAATTTAAATTGTTTCTTAATTGCATTAGGAAGAAATCCAGAGTAAATTCTTTTCCCTGTTGGTATCAGCAGAAGCTGTTGATGGAATATGCTCAGTCATAGTGGACCTGCCAGAATGAACAGACTGTGGTTTCCTGCTCCAGAGGAAGGAAACAATTGTTTTTTCCCACAAGCACGTAAGAGAGGCTGCTGCTTTGTAGGTAAACATAAGAGAAGGTGTGTAAGCCACGTACTTTATTTTGCAGCCAACTCAATCCTAAAAGACAGATTACTCTGCACATATCCAAAATTAATTCAGGCTCAAGTAGTTCAACATTAAAATTATATCCATCTGCTAACAAACTACAGCTCTTGAAACACACACCATGTCTATATCATAAGCAATGGAAAATTCACCTGGCAGAAATACAAATTGTGATGACACCAACAGAGACTATAACAATATTTAATTCTTCTAAATCTTCATTAGCTCTTAGCTATACAAACTCTTCATAAAGATATGCAAAAAAATTAAATCATCTCCTAAAAATTAAAATTCCAGACAAGGATGCATAAAAATGAGTAGCAGCTAGATTTTTTAGTGCTGCTGTTTCTCCATTAGATGGTTTAAGGTGTATACTGAACAGCTTTAAAAAAAAAAAAGCACAACATAGTTAGTGATCATTTCAATGCCCTGATCTAGGCAGCCAACCTTAGAGATATTCCTGCAAATGACATGTTGCATGTCATTACTATCTAGCTTGGGCAAAACCAAGAAAAAAGCGTCATGGTTCAGTTGCTTTAGATGATCCACACTGTCATAACAGATGATTGACAACAGCCACTGAATCTGTGGTTTCATGTCCCAACTATGGAAACTCATCTGCTGAGCTGCAGGTACTTAGAAGGGAGCTTTCTCATTTACATTTTAACAACTTTGAAAAAAATAAACCACAAAAAATCTATGCTGTCAACTTTTAATAGCCCTCTTTAATTTAGGTTGCTTAATATTGCTGACCGTTTCTCATCTTCCATTATTTATATTGCTTTTAATGTTCAGAATCACCTGAAAAAACAAGATGCTTGGACTATATCCCATGAAAATTCTTGCAGCCTGCATCACTTTTAGGAGGAAAGGGCACAAAATGAATCTGCCCCTGATTTCAGGATGTTACATGTTAAAACTAGGCTTTCTTGTATTTTAGGGCACCAGAAGCAGATTTGGGTTTCTGTGGGTTTATGCCTGCAAATGGAATTGCTACTGACTTTTCACAATCTATAAGAGCTTCCATATTATGTTTCGTTTTCTATTTTGCCTGTACTTTGAGAAAAGCACATGTAACTTATGCAGCCACTAAAGTGTTGCAGGAGTAGGTAAAGCAGAGAGGTAGAAGCAACCCAGGGTCTCAGCAGGTGTATTTTACTTTAAACAGTGTCTTGTCCTGGTCCCTTACTATCATGTGGATTTTTCCTCAATAATCATAGCTTTCTTGTACATACTTTTTTGGCTTACTCACCAAAAAAAGGAAAAGACTGAACCCTCAATTGTTTTTATAATTTCTTTTACTGATGTTATCCCTTTATGGTGGTCAGGGACCACAGGGAACCTTGAGCTCTTATGAAACTTTGTGAATAAGCCTCTTGGTACAGCAGCAACCCATAGGGCATATTTCCCCCACGCAGATCATGACCTCACCTCCCCACTTGAGTCAACAGAGGTTTGGCCACTGAGTTCACTGGGAGCAGGGTGAGGCCCTAATGCTTCACCAGCTACCTTGTTGCTCAACTGCTCCGGAGCTGGTAGGACAGCAGGAGCTCGTATGACACTGTGACGCAGAAGTCCTTCATTTCATACAGCCTCATAATGCTCTTAGCCTCATCAGAGAGCCTGATAATCCTCAAATGATACTGTTGGCTTCTTCCACTGTTGCCTGGTAATGAAAACAGAGAAATGCTTCCAGCAGTGAGCCATCACCCTTCAGTCCTTAAGGGAAAACACACGTGTGAAGAGAAGCACATGAGCGTGCATGCATGTGCACGTACGTGCACATATGGCTCACGTATATCACGAAATGACTGGCCAGAGACATGGCTGGCCTGTGGAAAATCTTATCTTAAATATACCTCACCTCTTAAGCCTTTTTCCTTCATGTCATTTTGTTACCTCAGTGAACCACATTTTGTCCAAAGTCTTGTACATTTGAAAAATTATATGGTTAAGCAAGACATTTCATAATCATTAATCTATAGTTAACTCAGCCTGCTGTATTATGCAATACTACGAAGAACAGCTGGGGCCCACTAACCAGAAAGCACTTTTATGGTTTCTCTTAAGGGCCATTAAATCAACGTGATGAGAGCACAGCTGGAAAAAATCCTGCAAAAATTTATCAGATCCCACACAATATGTAAAGGGACCACTCGGTGCAATTGCAGACTCAGCACCAAGCCTTCTCAGTTGAAACTGCAGGTGGAGGAACATTTACCACACAGCTCATATACAGCCCTGAAAATGTCTGCTGTTTCTCCCTTTTCCCTCATCTATGGGGTTTTACATTTGGGCCTCACTAACTGCTGTAATTGCTGTGGATCCCTTAGCGGTAGATTAATGGGATCGTGAGAGCAGCGTTTTCAACAATTGCCATGCTGCCCGCTCAAGCCATTTGATATGGAACTTCCAAACACTAACACAGCGGCTGCGGCAGTGCTGCCTCCTTTACCTCAAGCATACTCCGATAGGTGCCTGGAAATCTCACACTTTCCTGCTGCACATTTTGAAAGAGAAGGCAGAAAAGAGATAAAAGTTATTAATCCCTGAAATCCACATGTTTCATGACTGTTCACACATCTTAGATAATGTAAAATAATTAAGAAGGAATGCTGTTACTGAGTTGTAATGTCCTGCAGAATTAACCTCTGATGAAATAAAGCAGATTGGGAAATGAAAGGCCTATTAATCAGAATAGAGCAGACCAAAAAAATCCCTATACCTGCTTCATGGATGTCTAATGGGTTTTAGGCCCCAGAGCAATTTCTTTAACACCTTTCTCAAATGACTATTAAGGGTCTGATCCTAAGAGTCTGTTGAAGCCAGTGTAGTTCTGCTGTGAACTTAACAGTCATTGGATCAGATTGACAAATGAATCAAATGAAAATATAGTAAAAAAAGAAGAGTTAAGTATTAAAAGAACTCCAGAGGTAGGGGCAAAAGAGAGAAAATACAATCCAAAAGGGACACTACAAAAAAATCCCAAGCACACTTCTGGGAGAATCCAAACAGTGGTCCAGGGGTATTTTTTCACATTGGTGCAAAAGTAATCATTACACATGCCTAATAATCACAAGCACTGGGCTATGGTCTAAACGCACACTAGAAAAACAACATTAGAGGCCTTGATCCTACAAGACCTTACATTCAGAGCTATGCAAGGCAGTAGACAGGTGTCTTCCTACTGCTTGACACAAGTGGCTGGTGTAAAGCCAGATAGTTTATACATCTAGGATCATCAGGAATGTTTTTATTTACAGAGTTTCCTTCCTTTCTTCTCCAGAATGAGCAACACACACAGTCTGCTTCCCTTCTTTGCTCCTCTTTATTTGTGAGACTGTGCTCTCTTTAAATAAATCGCTTATGAAACAGCTGCTGTGTTCAACACTGCAATATTACCAAATAGCTTAGCGTAGGAACTAAAATGAAACAAACAAAGAAAAAGCAGACTGGAAATGTGTATGTGTGGGAGGGAGAGTTTTGAAGTAGAAATGAAGACCACTGCCAAATTAGAACTTAGCTGTATACACCACAGCTAGCAGCTTTCACTTGCAAAGGGAGCCATGATCTTAAAGGATCACATTTTGGCAGATTGCACATAGACAGTAATTACAGAATAGCACATAGTCAGCATCATGCACATATGAAAAATATATCTGTTTCTGTATAATAAATACGCATGTATACATGAGGGTAGGTGGGTATATGTAAAAATGTTTTGTGAATGATTTATACCACATATCCTAATCTGTACTGCATTGCATATAGATATCATACTTAAATATGCACACGTACAAAACATGTATCTCATAATACCACACTGCACTTTGACAAAAATTTGCAAAAGATTATATCTCAATAAAACACCTTATTTTTCCCTGTCACCCCTCCCAGCCAATACAAAGATGAATCTGGTTTTATGTAGCTTAGGAACACTGAAGGACTCCCACAGCAAAGATAAATAAACCCTTTTTCTGAACTACCGAAGTCTATGGAATATTTGTCACTGTCTTCAGTGGGTGAAGGATCAAGTCCTTCTAGGGCTAAACAGGAAGACCATGATCAGACAGTCATGTAAAAGTCTGTGATTGAGTGGAGAAAGCAGGTCCTTCTGCTTCCTGGGACTTCTTTATGGGACTGTGTACCTATATAGCATGAGCCACAGGGAGAGAGAAAAGTGGGTGGCATAGCAAATATCCACCTCCAGGCAATGCACTCAAAAGAAAATTCTGTTTTTCTTCCTTGCTCTTATATTTTCTGGAACTGCATTGAAAAAAAAACAAGGTTTTTATGGAAAATCTCCCTCACAGACATGATGCTTGAACACTAGAAGCATAATACAAACAAGAGATCCAGAGCATGGCTGAGAAGAAGGGCAGCTGGTCTTCATATTCAATAATTCTTTAAGATTTTATGTCTCCCCAATGGTATTTTTGTGTGTGTAAAAGATTCCACATTCTCCACAGAAAAGAGGCTTAAAAAAAGAGCCCCTTAGTTTTCAAAAGTGCTGTTGATTCTTAAACATATTTTGACAGGCTTGCTGCTGTTAAAATATCTTGACATAACCAAAGCAGAAACACCCTCTGCAGTAGTTCATGGCTCTTTTTACTGAGGAAGTCTGAAATGAGCTTCCAAACCCAAAGTAGAGGAAGTACAGAATTTTTGAATTTTAAAACCAGAGAAAGCCGAGACTCCCTAAGGTATACAAAAATGAAGAGGGAGAAATACTATCTTCCCAGGGTTTGCCAAATGAAATGGGGAAGAGGGGAAATTAATTATTTTCAGAAACAAAAGAGAAAACAGAGTACAAAAGGTTGAGTCATAAGCATCAAGCAAGCAACAGAAGTGCTTGTTGCAGCACACATTCTCTCCACTGGAAATGCAGTTTAGCACAGGATGCTCTTGGCCCATTAGAGTGTTGTACCCTTAGACTGAGACATGACACACAGGAGTGCCCAGTAGAAAGCTCTTCTGCGATTGTACATTGACATGAGGCATACTTGTAACTGTTAAGACATCTCAGCTTTATCAAGTCTGTCAAAAATCCCAGTAGAGTCCCAAAGAGTTGCAAATACAATTCAGTTCAGATTCATATTCTGCTGTTAATGGCAACTAATGAAAGAGAGGACAGACCTTCACATTCTTGCTATTTCAGCTTCCAAGAGAATGTCTTGCTGTGCTAATCCTTATTCATATCCAGAGCACCAGAAAAGTACTAAGTGCTCATATCCTCTTCATTACATTTCAAGATAATAGTGAGTAATGTGGCCTATTCATGACCACTAAATATGAGCAGTGCTTCAGTATTATTTCTTTTAAGATTTCTCTGTTTCATGATCCCTTGGATCAAAATCTGCCCCCTGCAATTTTTATCCCATCTGTTTAATTTCATCTGATTTCTTACACTTCAAGAGTATTTTTCGAGAAGGAATACTTTCTTTCTCTCCTTTAAATCCTTCCTCTTCACCCTCTATCCCAAACCAATGTTTTTAATGAAATATAAACTCAATTCAGGGTTGCTGGCAAATTCCCGTGTTCATTCTTGATACCTTCTTATTCAAAATGCATTAAAATCTCAAGGTCTCTGCAGGATTAAATTTCTGAGATAGCAAAAAACTTTTACTGGAGATTTTTCAAAGTTAAAACTTTTTTTTTTTTTGAGTATTGGCCCAAAAGTAGCGAGATATATGTGTAAGCAAGGTACAAAGGATATTATGAAAAAGAATATAATAACTTCCCCAGACAGAACAAAAATATTCTTGACTTTATTGATTAAAGTTTAGAAATTATGAGGTATCACTGGAATTCTATGAAGAACTGGTTATTCTGCTTTTAAACCAAAGAGTAATGGCACAAGGACTTTTTCATTCTATGTTGCATATCAGAGAGATTCAGAGAAGATCTACATAAGGAATAGAGCACTTCGTTTCCAATATGTCCAATAATTTAACTAGACCACCTTGGTCATAAAAAACCCAATATGTAAAAGCTTTTAAAATCTGATGCTTTTAACCTGATAGCAAATAAATACCTTGGTGGATGAGTGCTTAGGCTGGATCAGATGATCCATGTGGTCCCTTCCAACCTGGTGTTCTATGATTCTATGATAATTTGTTGTTACTAATGGGTACTGTCTAGTATGTAGTCTCATCTTCTATGACATAAGTATGACTTACAACTCATAAAAGGCTTAGTGTTCGCTTCCATGGGGGCAGTTCATAAACTCAGAACTCAACAAACTAAATTGAATGGACAGTTGCAACTGACCATCTGACCCCTTCTGATTGTCATGGGTTGTGTGTGGATTGCAGTTCAACAAGATGCTTCTCATATTGCCTGTCTGATATCCTATCTGAGGCCTTAGATGTCAAGTTTGCTGTGGGTGAAGTTCCCATGGCATACCATCTGGTCATGGACATTCCTACACTACACAGGTCCTTACAGTACATCTAGGGCTCACAAAAAAAAAATCCAAAACAAACAAACAACAACAAACCAACCAAAACCAAAACCAACCAAAACAAAACCAACACCAACCAACCAACCAACAACAACAATAACAACAACAACAAACCCCACTTGTCTCCTCTCCTAACTTGGATCAGGTTCCACAAGAAACAAGGCAAGAATAAGTAACTCCTTTTATCTGCTTCTTTTCCCCCTTGAATATCCTCCTTTTTTCAACATACACCCACTGAAAACTGAAAAAACAGTGAACAGAGCAGTGAGTCATGATTTACAGGTCCTGTCTTCAGTTGCCAATTCTCCCTGGAAGGCAGAAGAGTACTCAAGCACCAGGTCACAATATGTTCAGGTTTCTGTTATCATCTGTGATGAAATTGTGTCATATGGAGTTACATACTAATGGACAATTATTTAGTCTTTGGGCAAAGACATGAGGCAGAACTGATAACTCTGCCCCTACAACATTATGCTGAAGAAACTCACCAAGAGGAGTCAGACATGGATCACAATCTTCATCAGATGAACCCTGATAATAAAACAATTTACAAGAACTCAGATGAATTCCTTAAATGTTGTATGATAAACTTTATTTCTGTTTTCCTTTTTACTTCTTTGAGCCATTGCATGTTTCAGCCCACCTGAAAGGCAAGAGGCGACAGAAGACACCACGAACTCCTCTCATATTTTCCTAAGGGCAGGCTTAGACAATTCAGAGATGTAATCCGACATAAAGAATAGCCTTGTCTTTCAACTTCAGCTCACTTATTTTCTCTACATTTCCCACTGATTAATATGCTACACAGACTGCTGTTTTCTGTGGATGCCATGCTCACATCTTTCTCTTTACTGTGGAAAGAGTCGGCTTGGGTAGCTGACTTGGCACTAGTGGGCAGAGAGATACCTAATGAGTTCCTCTAAGAAGGTACCATGACTGAAACCTCAACTGTGTCAAAATGTTATTGTGATTCAAAAGGTCAGATTGATGACCCTTTGAAAATGTCTCCTTACTCCAAGAATCTGTCCTACCATCAAGAAATGAACATTCCTGATGACATGCTGTTAATGCACAATGGAAAATTTGATCAGCTGCCTCCTTCACACCACTTTGCAAATGAACTTCTGCTTGGGAAAGCACCGTGTAAGTAATATTTCTTTTCTGATATATGGAACATTATTCAAAATGAAAATCCGATCCTCCCTTTGAAAGACTTCTGCTTGTGACATTTCCTTTTAAAAAGCACATGAGTACTGGAGCACATGGGATGCTGACAGATTCTCATCTTACTTATACCCAAACTTCACAAATATTGGTGGAATTGCTATGAATGTACACTGCTGTAAATACTTGAACACAGTGCTGAGCTCTCTTTGATATCTGTGGGCACATACCTTTGTGGTTTTTAGAAGTAATACACATAAATAAACATTTAAAGCAGGTCTATCCTTCATTAGAAGGATATAAAATGTGTTATTATCATTTGTTGCCACTGAACACTTTTGCTGCAAAATACTTGCTTATTTCACAAATTGAAACCTAAAAGAAAAGGATTTGAGAGGAACGAACCATAAGAAATATGGCTGAAATAAAAAACTTAACAAAACTAAACTGAAAGTTTTCTCCTAAGTTCAGCAGTTTTGGATTGACTTCCCTTGCATAAGCCCAATGTAGCAGTAATGACAAGTTCATTCAAGAGCTTATGGGTTGAAAATGCATCTAGATGACAGAAAAATAGTATTATACATTCATTTTGAACAAACCACTTACAAAGAGGTTTTTTTTAAAAGGATTTTTTTACATTCGCATTTTCTTGCATGATGTAAGTACTGAAATAGAAACTTTTCCAAACAAAATGGAAATTGTACTGACTATCCAATTGGCCTTTAAAACCTTGGGCCATAGTACTGTGCTTTTATGTGTCTGGGTGTTTTTTTCTCCAAAGATTAACAAATGGCAGCCAGAGACAGGTCAAGGTATGGGATCTACTTCTCTCAGTCTGTCAATCACGTAACAGCTGCCATTCATCTTGAGCAGTCATTTGGAAGGAAAGGCTTTTTGTCTGCTTTTTAAAATTTCTGTAAATAACTTTTTTTAGACAGGACTAAGAAGCACTGTAACAGGAACAGCAGATAGTTTCCTAATCTGTTGGTGTCAGTTACATTGTGCTGTAGAGTCATCATCAGACAAGGAAAGTCAGATGGCAAAAAACACACAAACAAACAAACAAACAAACAAGAAAAAAAAAGTGCACACACACACATAAACAACACAAGCCACTTCTCTACAAACGAAACTCTATTGAGAAAAAAAATTTCAAACAGCATTCTGATCTGTTTTCCTAGCAACTAGGAGGAGGATTTTTGTCATCCAATTTTCATTATTCCAGAAAGAAGAAAGAGGGAGAAGGTAGATATTCTCTCAAAAAAATAGAAAACTCTGGATTTGTCCCAGTGTGGGTAGATTTTATTGTTTGGGGTTTTTTTTTGTTGTTGTTTGTGGTTTGGTTTGGTTTGGTTTTTTATTTTTTTATTTTTCTTTAATTTAATTAATTAAAGTTTTACAGAATGCAAGCTTTTCATAAGAGAGAATCATGTAGTACTGGCCAGGTCATATTGCTACTAAACTTTGTCCAATTATGTTTTGGTGGTTTTCTATGTAATTAATGGCTGCTAGCTGATATCCTACTATAAAAGGACCTTCCTTTAGTGCTACCAAACACAAAAACTAAACAGATGCTGCCAATCGCCTCATGGTGTCAGAACAGAAACAATACCAAGAAAACTCTAAGAAGGGATGTGATGTCCCAGAGGAGGGGACATAGGCTGGGTCTGATGGAGATCAGACATGCTTACATGGTGCAAGCAGGCAAAACCACTGTTAGGGCTTTGTGATTAGTAAGCAGGTTTTCTCCAGCTGTAGGGATGCATATTTGGGAACTAGGCCATGACTGCATCATTCAAGTCCTCTCTGCTTTACATGTGAGTACTAGCAAGCTTCAGGATTTCAGTCTTGATCTTCCAAGGTAATCAGAATTTTACATAGATGCTTTCAAACAGGACCTTCATAAAGTGTTATCACCCACATTATTCACTTCCAACTGCAGACCTGTAGTTAGTAAGCAGTTATAACTACTGTCTATCTGAGTAAACTGGACACATAGAGATTTGCTCCGGCCACCGGTCTTTGGAGGACTGGTGGACAAACCAGTGTATGAGATAGGTTTTGATAGATAAGTAGTGAGATTTTCCAAGGATCTATTGTCAAACTTCTTTCACAGAATTTGGCACAGTACTTGGTCTGCATCTGTTCTCCCTGCTTCTCTATGGCCAAGGTATAAAATCTCTGAATGCAAAAATGTATGCCTGGAAAAAGAAGTTCAAACCAAATCCACTCTGGACTCAAAGGTCAGAAAAGACACTGAAAGACTTCAGTTTCCTATTATCCTAGCAACTCTGAGAAAGTGCCTTCACAGTCAGACTGTCCGTTCAGCCACATGCATTTTAAATAAAACTGGAATACAACAACTCATTTTGAACAAACATTGTGAGGGGACAGAAATCCTCAACCAATAAAATTCTTCAGCTTCATATAAGTCAGCAAGTGCACCAGGGAAAAAAATATTCATTGTTAAGTCCAACTTGGAGCAGTTTCTATATAACTTTGCCCAGGCAAACAGTTTGGAAGATGAGGAGGAAGCCGGGTTAAAGGGTGTGGAGAAGGGAGACTTGAAGTATGGTGAGACTGAAGACAAGGGCAAGTGTAGAAAAGACCTGCAAATAATAATTTGAGGATTTTAGGTGAGTCGGAGAATGAGGCATTGCAGTGGGAAAGACAGAGGTCTTCGGGTAGAGCAAAGATTACTGTGGTGCTAAGGGAAGGAGATCCACTTCCACAGCAGAATAGGCTTCACTTGTTCAGCTGTTCATGGAATAAGAAGTCATATTTGTTGTGGTTTGGAGAGGAGATGGAGTATTAGTCAGGAGCAAATGGAGTTTAGAGTCCAGAGAGGTAATATCTTCAGAGCATCCCCAGAAATGTTATTACAGACATCTTTCAATGAGAAGAGTGGAGCAAACTGTCTCCTTGGCTCCTGCTATTTCAAGATATATTCTCCTACTTTCCATGTAGCTCATCAGTTTTGCAGAAATAACATTAAGCTAAATCAGTCCTTGCATTTGCTTTTCCTGCTTATCCTATTCAGAATGCGACTGAAAGAGGAGCGTGGTGTCATTAAAGTTAACAGCTTTTAAATATTTTATTTCTTTTTATAGGTCTAATATGCAATAATTGGCAGAACAACTCATTTGGAAATGTGTAGTGCTAAAGGAAAACATTCAATATCATTCTGTTCAATGCCCTGAGTATTTTCTCAATCCAGGGTTTAAAAAATGTCTGGTCATTCCAAATCTTTGTCGAATTATTTAAAGAGCTGTCAAATTTAGTGGTGTGAGCATCTTATTCCTTATTATGGGACATGGACAAATAAAATCAATACTTCACTACACACAAGCAGGTAGTGAAGCCACTGCCAAAAGTCATCACAAAGAGATGCATTTAATAGTATTCTGTCCTATCTGCAGTCCCTCTCTCAGATCTAGAGCCTCCTTAGGTTCTGAGTTTAATCTACCATGCATCTATAAAATACAACCAATAAGCACTATTTTTATTTTATAGATACAAAGACATTCCTCTCTCAGTGGCTACAGCCTCAATTCAGTAATGTAATAAGCCAGTTGTTTCATTTTAAGTACATGATAGACCCCCAGATTCATGGTTTAAGGTCTTACTGAACCAAAGCACCTTTCCCCTACACTCACAGCAAAGCGTATGCCCTGTCAGAAGAGGAGTATATGTCCCCTTGCCTGGTCACATGTAGATCCATGGAGATAATATGTCCTTTGCTTCAACAGAGAAATACGAAAAAAAACTCCAACTGTGTTTAAATTTAATTTTGCTGGGTTGTTTCCCTTTTTTTCAAGGCAACTAAAAAAAAAAAAAAAAAAAAAGAAAAGAAAACAGGATAAATCCCTGCAGGCATGTGAACTATAATCACCCATCACTCCACTGAGTGGACTCAGCAGCTGCCTGTAGAATCCTGTCAGGTGGGAAGTTTTAATCCTGCTTCTTTGGTGACTATTCCACTTTGTATAAAATATCTTCAGGCTTATTTCAACAATCCAAGTGATTTATTTGTTTAACAGTATGGACAAAGTACCTTTGACTCTCCAGCCTGCATGACCACATAATCATTTATAGCTGGATCATCTTGAAGTTGATCTCACCACAAATTGAGAGTGAGAAATGAACTGTTGTTGAGCACAGAAGATACCCAAAAGACTGTTTTTGTGCCTTTCCTCATAATTCCTGCCTCCTGATACTACAAAGTGATTGTTGTGGTCCACAGAAAATCAAACAAATTATTTAAAGTATCTGGAAATAAACAAAAAAATAGACAAAATTCCTCCATAAATCTAAATAAACAGCCTGCAATTCAGCTTGTAACCCAAACAATCTGAAATGATCATAAAAAATTAAAATCCTCCCTGAAAATGCTAATTGCAGCTGTGAAAATTATCACTTGGACTCTCTTTTCTTCTTCCTTTCTTTCTTTCTTTCTTTCTTTCTTTCTTTCTTTCTTTCTTTCTTTCTTTCTTTCTTTCTTTCTTTCTTTCTTTCTTTTTTTCTTTGTTTGTTTCTTGAACTGCCTTACAAGTATGTGATTTGAATTCTGCCACTAGAAATGCATTTCAGAGCAAGACTGTACTGCTCATTAAGTGAATATCAACAGCTTTCAGCCATTTCACAGTCTTGCTTCCCAACCTGTAGTCATTTGTGTTGGCAGAGAAACCTTTGCAAAATTTGATATGTAATAAAAGTTAAAATAAGGATATTTTTTCAGTTTCCACTTGAGTGTGTCAGGAAACTGGGACTGAAAGATTTATAGTTTTGGGTACAAAAACTAGTTAAGAATTAAGCAAGAAGGCACTCTTTCTCCCCAGGAAAAAAACTAGTGTTACAGTCAATAGAATTTTTTCCATCTACTTCTATGAGAAGAAGATTATCAGATTTCAAGATGTAAATCGAAAGGGGGAAAAACTCAGTGATCTGACTAACTTAATGCTTTTAATAAGGAAGGTGCAGTACCCCTCATCAGGCATCAACACAGCTACATCATCTGCAGACTTTATCCAAATAACCTCTGCATGCAGTAACAACTGGAAGGGCTGCTGAGAGTTTTATTAGTGGTGACCCCAGTACATAATTTGTCCTTCTTAAACAGAAAGACCACCACAGGGAAACACCCACTGCTCCTCTGGTCAATTTGGACCATAAAAAAAAAAAAAAGTATCTATGCAGACTTGGCATCAACTTCTCTACAGAAACATTTGAATATTGTTGAATTAAATTAATTGTTCCTCAATCTAGGCCAGTCACTGAAGTGCACATCTGAATATCTCCAGGAAATTATTCCTAAATGAGGATTTCCCAAATCGAAATTAAATCTTGCAATCTCCATTATTGTCTCTAAGCAATTAAAATATATTTCATGTGAGACACCAGACAACTGGTTTTTTGGATAGCAACTTATACTAGCAGGTTTTCTTTCTGATCTTCTTGATGCGTGGCATCATTTTTTCTTATGTACAAGTGCTCAAAGTGCTACTGGTCACATTGCTAAAGTTTTGCCTTTCCAAGTAGACAACACACTTTACTACTTGACCCTTTTCTACCCTCCTGTTCTCAGCTCCAGTGCTATAGCATGACACCGGCTCCTCTTTTCAAAAGAAAGAAAGAGAGAGAGAGGGGAAAGTATTTTTCAGTAAAATAATAGCTCCCCTTCTGGCAACAAACAAGAGAAAAAAATACATGCAGAGAAAATGAACTCTTTAAAAGTGCTTTTTTTTGCTGTTTGATGACACAGGCATAAAGCCAAAATTCACCCATTGTACTTCATGTTCAAAATTTCTTCACACAGCTCTAAATTGCTGACAGCTCTTTAGCTACAGCCATGCTACCGGGCGCCATTATAATAGTTCACCATACTATTATGATGTGTCAATGTTTATGACCTGTATCTCAAAACTGGACAACATTCAAATCTTTTGACTGCCTCTAAATCACTTTTTTGGAAAAGACTTGAACTACTGAGATTGCAATTAGAATTGCTATTGCTCAACTGGCCCCAACTAATCTTTTTTTCATTGAAAATACAAAAAGGTTACAGAATTGTAAAGCCCATGTGGAACAAAACATAGGAAAATACTTATTGTTCTCATATAGAGGAACACACAAAATACCTGCAGCTGTATGAAGGCCCAGAGGGCTTTTTTATTGGTGCATGGCTGAATTTTTTATTGCTACTGAATAAAGTGTTCTTGACATAAGTATTTGACCTCTGACACCAGCAAGATTCCCTCTTGGTGGTCATTACAATATAAATCCTCCTTCATGTCTTCTGACTTTAAATGATGCACCGTCTGCAGGGTTTTTTAGTGGGAATAAAATCAGAGAAACAAGAGCAAGGAAAGTGTCGTATTGCCTGGAGATGTGCCAAAGTGAGCTGAGGTGATTTCACTTAAGTTAGCCTTGAAAAACTTGAAAGCATGCTGAGCCGAGCAACCTGCTTCACAAGCAAGCAAAGAAAAGCAAGCAAAAGGGGGAAGGTGGGAAAAGAAAAGTGAGGGGTTGTTGACTGTTTAGAGCTTGGAGGTCTTCAGTTAGCAAGGCTGAGTAATGCCTGAATCTATGGTCAGACAACTAAGAGAATAATGTGCTTGGGCTTAGGTGATTACTTTTCCTTCATCAGCCCAAGCCTACCTATCTGCATAGAACCAGTGGTCCATTTTGAAGGAAGGATCAACTTGCTTTCATGTGTAGTGTGGATGCCCTCTGAGGATTTCAGTAGTCACATTAAACTCCGGTTGACTGATAACATGAAAGTTAGGCTCTCTCTTATCCTAGAGGAAGACTTTATTGAATTTGTTCCTTCCTAAATATTTTTTTTCTAAACTTGGTAACTCTGTTCAACTCAACTTTTAATTAAATTGAGCAGCTGATCAGATTAAAAAGGTATTTGTACCAATTCTCCTGCACATTTTTCAAGAGAAATTCCTATAGATACTGACTTAGCAGAAAATTGCCTTCTGATATTTTTCTGAGTCCTTCTTGTGTCTGCTCCACTACACCTCTAGTTCTCTAACACTTTCGATTTCTTAGATCTGGTCACATCTAGACACCCTCAGACTTGTCTACCTTTCCAGGGAGGAATGTCCTGTGATCCTGTGACCGATAAAGCAGAAAGCCAGGAAAAACACAGTATTATTGGCAACACTGTGTTATCAGAACTTCAGTCCAAGCAGTTCTAACAAGTTCTCTGCTTTTGGTCCCATTTTTCAATTATAACAGTTGTTAAGTAACACCCCTCTGAGTTATTCTGGTAATAAATCACTTTATCCATCTGGAAAGTCCCCACTCCCTTCTGGGAAGCACTTCCAGCGGCTGTCAAGAGCCCGCACCCTGTTTATGAGATAGTCCCGCTGGACAGCAGAAAACACACACACAGCATTGAGCCACCATTGTGACTTTTTCTGTACAAAATTCACACTGGTTTCAGTCACAAATTGTACTAAAAGCCTAGAGTAAAACCCAGGTAAGAGGTGGCATATATACATTTTTGCTGCCCTTCTGTTAAACAACGACTGAGGTAACTACAATATCTGCTATCAGGCAGTTTCTAGGATTTCTTTGAGGAGGAAAGTCCCTCACCCTCAGCCACCATATTTATGTTCAATATTTATGAAACAGCTCAAGCTAACATGGCTTTCAAATGATTACATCAGATGAAAGCTCCAGCTTCTCAAATTGGTTGCTTTAAAAGGTAGTGAAAACTGGCTCCTGCTATGCCACTCCTTCACCAGGATCTTTCCTTTCACCTTGATGGTGCCAGGACGCAGACAGAAGATGGAAGTGCTGACCCCTTCATGCCTGCTCTGCAGATGGAGAACTATGGCCAAAACGGTCTTACAAGGATCTGCTTCTCTTCCTTCACAAGCCTCCTTTAGTAACTCAGACATGTTGGTGAGTCCTGTAGTGTATTTTAAGAGAGAGGAATGCAGGAAAAGTATAAAGATGTGCAACCTCAAAAGTAACAAAGATACACTCTAGTTATCTACCACTTTTCCATCAAGCAGAAAGTAGATATTGAAATGCAAAAAAAAAAAAAAAAACAACAAACCAGCTGGAAGAGTGGGCACCAGCTGAAAGAAGTACAGAAACCAATACTACTCATGTCATCTACAACTAGTAAATATCTCATTGCCCATCGACAGAGATGGTACTGCAGGTAATACAAAAGGATTCTTGTGTTGGACAGTGTGAGGCTCATTTCAGAAATATTTTAGGTACAGGGAATCTAACTCTTCAGGCATGAAGGATGAAGCCAGCTTATTCTGCTGTAATTAAATACTGAATGCAAAATTAAAATATTTTCTTTGTAAATATAGTATTTACACCTAACGTATGAATACAGGACAAATGATTCTGAGGAAAGACAAGTGCCATCTACTCAGCCACCTGCAACATGGAAACAGCAGAGACACTGAACAAGTCTCACCTGGTCCAAAAAGAGAACTACTTTCAGGGGGTTTCTACCTTTAGTGGAGAACACCACAGGATTTTAAAATAGCTACATGGACATATATGAAGAACAATAAGCCATGTCATGGCTGACTGATGAGAACAAGACAGAGGAGGACTTGTAATAGAGTAAGTGACAAAGATGAATTGATGTGAGTGATGTTTAAATTTGGTTTATTATGGGGCTGTGGTTGACAATGTTGCAAGCTGCTCACCTCCCAGAGAGATAGGCATGTGGGCCATTCTTTGATTTCATAAATCATCCAGGAACATACCCAGAGCATTGACCTTTTATGAGGAAGGAGCTCAGGGCATTCAGCATAATTTAACACCGGCATGTCGGATGGTGTCCAGCACAGTTTAACACTCCTTAACCTCTGCCTCATTAGACGTCTGTCCTGTCATTTATCTTTCTGTTTATTTTCCGAGTGATATATTATTGGTAATAACTAAGGAATGGGCACTGATGTTACTTTCCATGGGGCTGCCATTAGTCAGCTGGAAGTCAGGGCAGCATCACTCTGAAACTGGTACACATAACAGCTTTTAAAGGTTTTCAGATATTTTCTTTGCCAAGCAATTTCCTCCTGGCATGGGCAGCTAGAACCCCTATTATATGATCTCTATTTATTTTTACTCTTTCCAGACCACATTTTAGTTTTTAATACCAGCAAGTATTATTACTGTTGGTAATAAGACCTGAATTATTATTTTTGCAGCAGAAACTTCAGCCTCTCTGTGACAACCATGGTTAAATAAGAAACCAGAAGGGAAATGGCAGGGTCTTCCATTCCAACAACATATGTATATGTACTTGTACAGAGACAAATACACATACACACACAAAAACACATACAGTCACATTGTTCCCTCCCATCTTGCTCATCATCATAATGGCAGATATTAAGAGTCCTTTCTAAATACAAATATTTTAGCAAGTCCATAATTGACTGAATATCAGAGATTTCATTTATGTTGCCTTTCTTTATCAAGTGGCAACTACTTTTCCAATATTTGGTGTATTAAATTACATTCTAGAAGGGGTAAAAAAATCAAAGAACTCATGGGGTCACAGTGAGGGGAAAGTGAAATATTATGCATTTTTTCTGTATTGTGTAACATATGTGTTGTGATACTGGATAGGAAGTAAATTCCAACAAAGGTTCTTCTATGGTACCTATGGTACTAAGCATGTATTTGGATTCCTAGCAGATCATAAAGAAGGAATAAGCCCAGAAGGAGCTGTAAAATAAATAAATAAATAAATAAATAAATAAATAAATAAATAAATAAATAAATAAATAAATAGTTTATATTGTGGATGGTTGTGAGTCAGCTCTATAATAGATGTAACACCTTGAGAAAATATTGGTCATGTTCTGTTTTACTGAATAAAAATATTTTGCTTTTAAATCCATCATCACATGAAAGATATTGAAATTTTGAACAATAACAAACAATTTTATACTAGCAATATTACCACTGAGACACAGATTGAAGTAGTTAAGGAATTCACTGGCTGACCTGAAATATCCTCTATTTAAACACACACACATACAAACACACACACAGAGAAACCTTCAGCAAAACAAATCCTAAACAATATCAAATGTCCTGAGAAACTGCACGAGACGGGTATCCCTCAAATTTGGATTACGGTGATGAGAAAATGCAAAGCAATGGGAGGTGAGTCTGCTGCTGGTTTGCGTTGGTTGAGGCAGGCGAGCACAGCTGAGAAGGAATTCTTTGGGTGGGAGGGAGTTCACCCGGCTACCAGAAGCTTTGCTTTCCAGATGTACTTTATTTATAAAGTGCTTAATCCTTTTAAAACTACCTACATCCCACATGGATTTGGCATTGCTTTATTGCTTAATTAATATCATCATCTCAGTTTTTATCTAACACTGAGGTTAGAGAAAAAAATTACATCTCCGCACATACAAATGCTGCCAGATCTAACATGACACTGTGGAAAATATTTTGATATCATAGACAAGACACCTGTCCTTTGACTGTTTTAGGATCACGTAACTGGAGTTTAAAATCTTGAGGGCTACTGTGAGCTTCTAGACTCAAACTCTTTGCCTGTTTCTTCTGCAATGAAAAACTTCCATGTACCAATCAGCCACAGGATACCTATGGACTATACGATGCAATTATGAGAAGAGCAATGTGACCTGATGTTTCTAGGAGAAGGAAAATCACCAATACAAGGCCCTTGTGAACCCTGATGCACTGTTGGTGATAAGGGTCACCCACGCTGATGGAAAGTGAACTCGTACCAGAACAGGTGCAGAAATGGCTGCTGGGATGATCCAAGCAGCAGAGAGTTTATTTTACAAGAGGAAATTAAAAGACAGGGGCTTATTTAGCCAAGCAGACCCAAGCCTGAGAGGGGATACAGTCACTTTTTGTAAATACAGCTGGAGTATAAACACCAGAAAATGGAAAGATGTTTTTAAGCTTAAAGACAATGAGTTGGCATAAGAACAGAGAGATATAAGTCAGCCATTAGGAAATTCAGGCTGGAAATTAGGTATAGGTTTCCAGCTCTCAGAAAGGTGAATTTACAGACCTACCAGCTTTTTGTAGTGGTGGGGTCAGAATTTGCCACTAGTTTGCAATGGATTATGGAAGATTTTACATGATAGAGCATGACTGGCCAAGCACATGCTGTGTGCCAGTACCTTCCTCAGCTCTTTCTACCTTGTCCCTGACAGCCAGGATTGTGAACCACTATGGAGCATATTGCCAGGCCATGTTTCTTCATTTTCTTCCTTTGGAAATGAGGGCATGAGAGGCACCAGAATGGAAATACTTCATACGCTGCCTGTACTTCAGTGGTGCCCCTGGATGAGAAGGGTTAGGGGGAGTGGGGAGCTGAGGGATCTTGCAAATCTCTTTCGGTCCTGCAAAATAATTAATCTGAGGTAAAAGTCTTACAACAACAGGGCAACCTATGCTTCTCCCATGCTTTCCAGGCAAGGTAAATATGCCCCACACTCTGCTTTACCTTGGCCTCCTGGGACAGGGACAGCTTCAGGTTGCCCTGCCTGCAGCTGCCCAGGTCCCAGTCTCCCACCAGGCACATCTCCAGGGTCTGATCAGTTTATAAACCCTGCAGAAGGAGCCTCCGCAAGTCCATTTCTGCCCAGTACATGCACTGAACTCTGCACTCGTTGCCTAATCCTATTTAAGAGCAGCATTAAAATGTTTGTGTGTTTCTCCTAATAAAATGCCAAAAGTTTTGAGCTTTCTCCTCAGCCAGGGGAGACTAACCCAGCCCAACCTTGATTTAAATTTGATGATGCTGGTGATTCAGTCAAGCTACATGGGTCAAATTTGGCCCCATTAATCATAAAATGTTAAGTTTTATTTGAAAAGCATATAATTGATAACATTATCAACAAAATCCATCATTTCTCCAGTCTCACTCTATAATGAAAAGCAACAATGTTAATATAACACAGGCTGTAAACAAAACATTGTTTAGCTCTGTGTTTCTAGTTATTTTCTAAGGCTTTTAATTTTTGTATATTGAAGTAGAAAATGGAGTATACAGAATATTCTAAATCTATAAATGAATCTAACAAGTTGAAAAAAGAAATTTTAGTTTTTTAGTCTTCTGTTATTATTTAAAATCCCAGACAGGGTTACTATAACATACACAAAACAGATTATGTTTAGCAAGAAATTTAAAGATCAGAATTCCTATAAACACCAGTGTAACATTTGGGTACAATAAACTCAGCTTCCCTTTCTCTGCTAATGATATTCTTGGTAAATGCCTGCATATAATTTATTCTGGAAAAAAAAAATGTATGAGAGAATATAAGGTTTTCTTTGGGTTCTCTTAAGACAGAAAGCATACTTGCTAAGACTGGGACAGACCTCACCGTGCACATGCAACACGGAACACAGAAATACCCTCCTTCTGAACCTCCCTCCAGATTGTGGAGTTATTGCCAAGTTATCATCTGCACTGCAAGGGAAGGAAAGGGGGTCCCACCTTGCCTTGGAACAGTAATATTTTTATCTCCCAGTTAGCTCAGGTAGGAATTTGGGGTGGGTAGAAGGTTTGCTCTCTCTTCAGGAGATCAAAGGCCTTGGCCATGCCATGGCGTGTTTTCTCAGCAGACTGGGATGTTACTGGCCGATTGGGGGTCCCACGGAACAGGCATCCAGTGCTGGTCTGATGGACACAGTGCTCCCGAGATCACCTTTGAAACCTAACACACAGACCCATACTGCAACCCTGCAAAACCCTGCATTGTAACCTGCACTGAAAGACACTCTGAGGAGAGGTCCCAGAAACTACATTCTTTTAGCCGAAAAAGTGCATGAGCAGCCTGAAGGTGCCTGCCCTGCCCAGCTCAGCCAGGCTTGTGAGCACTGTGTGAGGAGGGGACTGAGCTGGGACACCCTCCAGCCCACCTCTCTGAAGGGTTTCATAGCTCCCTCAGCCTGGGACCCCATCCCATGTGTCACTTTGAGACCCTTGGCAGCAGGATGTGAGTTCTCAAAACATGATAGTGCCCGAAGCCATATCTGCACAGCTGATGGGCTTCAGCATCTCCAGTGGTGTTTGACAAAAGCCACCAATTTGTGTTTGAATCTCACTCCAAATAAATCTTTGAATAAACATATCAACAGTGTGTGGATGAATGTAATGAAAGCGCATTAATGGACTAAAAATGCCAATATCTGAATTCTTCCCAAGAAAAATTGCAATACTTTTTTACAAAAGTCCTTCCTTCCTTCCTCTCTTCCTTCCTCCCTTCCTCCCTTCCTCTCTTCCTCCCTTCCTTCCTCCCTTCCTCCCTCCCTCCCTCCCTTCCTCCCTTCCTCCCTCCCTCCCTCCCTCCCTCCCTCCCTTCCTCCCTTCCTCCCTCCCTTCCTCCCTCCCTTCTTCCCTCCCTTCCTCCCTCCCTTCTTCCCTCCCTTCCTCCGTCCCTTCTTCCCTCCCTTCTTCCCTTCCTCTCTTTCTTCCTCCCTTCCTCTCTTCCTTCCTCCCTTCCTTCCTTCCTTCCTCCCTTCCTTCCTCTCTTCCTCTCTTCCTCTCTCTCTTTCTCTCTTTCTCTCTCTGTTTCCTTCTTTCCTTCTTTCCTTCTTTCCTTCTTTTTCTGGTTTACACTATTAATAATCCACACTATCTCAGCACAAATGACTATAGACATGTTCCTGTTCTCATACTGAGACATCAGGTATGGAATCAGTCTCAGACAGTTACATCATGGTGTCACCTGGATCTGCTCCAAACCACATGAGCAAAGGTCAGTGCAATAAGGATAAATATAATCAACTTAGCAAAGGACCCTGCTGTTAAAGTCAGTAGGAAAGATGTTCCAAGAGAGACAGATACAGATCAGATGTCTTAGTTTCCTCTAAACTCACCTCCAAAACTTGTTCATCACCTTGGGTTCATCATGAGTGATATTCCTTGCACAGCAGCTTTTGTCTCTCATCCTGTCACACACACTCCTCACTTTCAAAGACAACGTTTCAGCCCTAAGAGACTGCTGCAGAATTCTGGCAAACAGTTTTGGTTTTGTTGAGAAGTGATGAATACAGAGCTGTGAAATTTCCAGTATTTGTAACAAGTTCATTTGGTCTTTGCCTGGTTTTCTGCCATTTTTAGTTAGACCACCCTGAAATATCTTCAGATGCATCAGTTAAGCTGTTGAAGTTCCCCTGACTTATTTTCTGTTGCAATTCAGCTTCATTCCAATAATGATGGGACAGAAACTTGGAAGGTACATACACTTCCAAGAAACACAGGCCCTATCAATTCCCAGCCAAATTTGGGCTCCCAGGTGCCCCAATTATTTTTTTGAAACCAGACTTTACAGAATTGAAGTCTATTTCTAATTACAAAAGTTCTTTTTCCTAATGGCAGTGTGTGAAGTGACATATCTGATGAGTTGTTCTTTGTATAAGTAGATTATCATCATCATTGTACACAACCTCCAGAAATTCATACTCTGAATGAGTTTCCATTGTTTTATGCAATACTGGCTGTTTCTTCACTTAACTTATTCTATAAACCTCCTACCCACATTTAAATAAAATACATGCACAATTCCTAAGCAAGAAGTTTTTGTATAACGCCATGTAGTATTAACACATTAAGGGAACAAGCCTAGACATATGCTGAGCATCATATTATTCCTTGACCCATGACCGTCCATATACTATAGCTGGATAATTTCGCTATGGAACCAGAAGGCCATGTTTTTCATTAATCAAAACCAAATCTTCTGTCACACCCATAAAGTCAGAAATACTGTTGCCTTTTACTCTCTACATGATAAGCTACAGTTCTTTCTGAAATCTTCAGACTTGCTGACAGAGCAGAAAGCAAGGAGTCAGATAACCTCTTTTGCCCCAAAAAAAAGAGGTTGGCGAGCATACCTAACAGTCTGGAGTTTACCATTTTTTTTTCCCCTCTTACCACAACATCTCTAGCACACGTACATATCGTATCTTTTTAAAAAATTCACACAGAAAAAAATTAAACCAAATATCACATGTTCAAGTGACATTTCAGTTATACAAAACAGTTTTGTTCATTTAGGTTACAAGATACTGGTTTACAATAAGTAGGGCTGTGTGGTGAAGATATTAAAGCACTGAATTACAGGTCAATGTCTGAGGGAGTTGATATTAAGATAGCCAAAAAAAGAATCTCCACTTTCAGTTGAGGTTTGGAATAAGTGGTGAGGCAGTGAAGCAGAGATACAAGAAGGCTGTTTTGAATGGCAGGAGCTTAAGAGGTGATTCTCAAACCAGTAGTGTTTGGAAAAAGAACAAGAAGTCAAGACATAGCCAGCCTAAAAAGAGCAATGGTAGGGAGATAGAGGCAGGATGGACTTTCTGAGAAAGAATGATAGAAATTCAGGGAGGACTTTCAAAATAGTACAGAAACATATAATAACTTTGTAAACATGAGGAAGAGTTTAAAAGAAAAAAACAGATCCATAATCTGGATGTCTCTCTGACGATACCAGACTTGCAGTAACAGAGGTCACAGACTCATTGTTTCCAATAATGGGCTCTATTCCACACTATAAAGTCCAATTTCAGCAATATTGGATTAAATATTATTTTTGGAAACATAAACTGGGAAATGATTGAGGTCTCTTTTGTATGCTGATTTACCAGCCTTTCCAAAGAGCAATATAAGAAGCGTTTATGAGTTCCTATCAAATATGGCTTCATTTATTTGTTAGAAAGTTCACAGAAAGTACAGGAAGTGAGTTACTTTATTGCTTACATCGAGGGTGGGGGCTGTGAGCAGATCTGTCCCCACATCAAACTGCAATAGCTGTTTCGTTTGAAAAGAGAAAGCCAGGGTGGGGAGTAAAGAAGAAAATAGAGACGGGAAGGGGAAGGGGACGGGGAAAGAGAAGGGGAAGGGGAAAGGGGAAGGGGAAAGGGGAAGGGGAAAGGGAAAGGGAAAGGGAAAGGGAAAGGGAAAGGGAAAGGGAAGGGTAAAGGCGAGGCAAGGCAAGTCAAGGTGAGGTGAGGCGAGGCGAGGCAAAGAAAGGCAAGGCAAGGCAAGGCAAGGCAAGGCAAGGCAAGGCAAGGCAAGGCAAGGCAAGGCAAGGCAAGGCAAGGAGTAACAAATTGGTGTTCCTGCCTAAACATATTGCCTTGGAAAATCCTTCCTCATTAGCTTTTAGACATTAAAAAAATCTCTGTTCTTTGTTAGAAGAATAAATCTTGGCAAACTACCATGGTGACAGAATGGGATATATCTGTGTCAAATTATGAACCCTGTGTTGTATTAAGAGTGCAAACAAGCCAGGACATGCCCAGTTACAACTTATTACACTGAATTCATATGGCTGCCGGACCTAAAAAGGCTTTTCACACCTCAGTAAAAGGCTAATGCCCATAAAGCCTACATCGCCTCCATTTGGGGTTGCCTACAGGAGTGGGTGCAACAGGACACAGGTGAACTCTGCTCATATCTGGACCTAGCCGGAGAGGAGCCAGCTCCAGTACAGAAGCGACGCAGGATGTGTCCACACAACCAATTGCCAGCAGATGTGAGCTCCCTTCGCCAGCACTCGGAAGTAGCAGGCAGAGTTGTAGCCATGTTTACTGTGGCACAGAGTCATTTTTGACAGAAACAGAAAACAAAAAAACAACAGCAGTTTAGGTCCTGGTCCTGCCTTCCTCATAAAGCTCTGGTTTTGGGCCTCTCTTTATCTATACAATTTGCATTGTACTGCCAGACAGGGCTTATTAGTTCAAGCTCAGTGCTTTCCTAGCTGCAGCTTTGCAGTCTCCAGACCATATGTGCAACAAACACTGCCTGCAAAAGACACACTCATACGTTAGTACACCACCACTCTTAAAACTACCTAAACAAAGTCACTTTGCAGCTTCCAAAATAAAACTAGCCTAGTGTAAGAAGACTGTGAGAATAATGTCGATTTCTGCATCTATCCAGATATGCCCAAGAAATGCCCACCAGCAGCTCCCTGTCGCTGCTCTACTTCCAGGGAATAAGAGTGTAGACACTGCACAGGGGGAAAGTCCATGGAAAAACAGAATTCTGGTCATTCACAGCACAGTGTGACCACTGACTTCGGAGATTTGAAATGAGAAGGGATCGGGAGGCTGCTCACATTCATATCTGAAAATTACTGCTCGTTACGTTAGTGTTTCACTGAGCCTCAGCCACAGACTAGGAATCCCATTGCACACAGTTCTGTGCTACATCCTTCCAATGAGGTTATGAACTAATTAAAGCAGACAGGGGAGTGCCAGGAGGCAAAAGACATTTTCTGATCAGCAGCGTAGGCAGTGGCCTGAGCACATCAGTAGCCCTGTCACATCTATATATTAGGGAAACAGAATGAGCTCAGGTTTGAGGGGTTTGAGTCTCAGGACTTGTTTATAACATGATATTTAACTCCCAAGTGCTGTAAAAGTGAATGATTCACTTTATGTATTACATTTCATTGCTGAGCCCAGCAAAGGAGCCAAACAAGAAGCTGTAGCTACAAAATGTCTGTTGCACAGGTGAGGGATGTAGCATGTGTGAGTAGTGGGGATAAGTAGGTAAGTAATGTGTAAGCAAGTAATTAACAGAAGTCTGAAATATTTCTGTAACACTGTCAGAGATTTTTTAAATCTTGGTTCACCCTACTTGAAACCTCCTGTAGGAATGTGCTAGGTTTAAAGAGTACGGAGTTAGGGGGGTTTCCCAGGTGCATGAAACTGAAGAACAAGACAAACATTCATGACTATTCTCTACCAAGTAAAACCTTGTTATTGGGACAGTCACCCAGCAGTAATTCAAATTACTGCTCTGGATGAGCCAGGAACTAACTTCAGATGGAGTTTTCTGTAGCATATGAGAGATCCATCCATCTGGTTCTTGTGAGAGAAATGTTGAGATGACTCAATCCCCTCCAAAATTCTGACTTGTGTTGATGATGTATCAATACGGAACAGGAAAAAGTAAGTCCTAACATTTTAAAGCTGAGGGCGATTAAGAAGTTTCTCCTACCCCACTCCAGAACTCAGACACCAATTTCAGCAGACAGTTGTCGGTGTGTCCATCTGCGAAGTGCAGCTAGTAGAAGGTGGTTGTGCCAAGTCACATGCTGGAAGTAATGCTGGATAAAAGCCAGATCTTCTGTTGGAAGGGATGTAATGTCAACATGAGACAGGTGACCATGGAGATGATAGGCACTCAGCTGGACCTTAAATATCATTTCTTAACTTCCATATTTTTGCTTCTTTTTAAGAAGGCATTTCACAACCAACGCCTGTATTTTGTCAGCTTCCTCTAGATGCTTAACTGCACATAGTTACACTATGCAATTCATTTTTCTGCTGTCTAGATCTAGGTTAGATAAACTGCAATGAGTATTCATTTCCAGAGCTGGGAGGAGTTTGGAGGCAGCATCCTCGGTTCCCTCAGAGAGATAACACACTGAAAAACAAGGAACATTGCTGGAAACCTCAAAAAATAAGCTAGAAATACTAAATGCAAACCATGCTATATTACTGTGAGCATGGATGATAGTTAAGTGGGAACTCCAGCATAAGTGTAGACACTAGTTCATTCCATTCTCTTCAGCAGAAAGCCAATATGTAGCCAAAACCTTGGCAACAAAAGGTACATAAAAGTCAGAGGTGATAAATGTCAAGTAGCATCCAAAGAAGATCAAACTAAGGTATCCATGAATAAGTGTCTGAGGGGAATTATCTTAGTCTCTCTCTGGAAAAGTAAAACTACAGAGTAAATCTGTGTGTATGAGTGTGCATGCTATATGGCTCATTTAATGAAGATTTATAAGTACAAATCATATAATCAAATCAATAAAAAAATGTGACAGAAAGTTATGAAGATGTGAATAACCTTACATGTCATTAATATCTGGAATAACTTTTTGGTTCTGGTCACTTTATACCAGAATAATAGAGTGAAAACAGAAATCAGGAGATGGGTGTTAATTGTTATTGAGCACACAGGATAATTCCCACTCAATGACACAGTGAAAAAAATAAGACTGAAAGCAAGGACAAAGAGGAAACAGTGAATGGTGCATATTAGTGGGGTTTTGTTTACATCCAAGTAAAGCTGTAGCTTAGGATAAGATCTCAGTTTCAGGATGCCCTGTATAACATTGCAAAACTGCTGTTCTGAATCACAACAAGAACTGAAACTTTCCACCTTATTTACAAATGAGCATTCTGAAAATACAATTTGATCCAGGCACATCAGAATATTTCATCTGAGTCTCTAAAAACATAATAATACAAAATCCAATAAAGTTGAAATGAAACAAGATTTCAAAATGAAATGCAAGATGGGATTTTTTGTGTTTCTGGAACATTTTTTCCAATTTTCTTTCGTAACAAAATTATAGTGAATCTGACAGTTTTATAAAGCAATTTTCATTCCAGCAAAAATACATTCTCTACTTGAAATTGGTTTTATTAATAGAGTTGTGGTCAACTATATTCCTACTACTGATTCATTTGAAAAAAAAAAAAAAATGAAAGAATGAAGGATACTCAACAAAATTATCAGGCAAAATATTTAATACCTATAAAGGTTAGTACAGCCGTAAGATACAGCTGAATCCAGAGCCTTCATAGGAATCAAAACCAGATGAGACATTTAAGTGGGGTAACGAACATAGGCAGACTTGCAGTAGAAAACATTTACAAAAAGGAAGATACCACCTAGTGCGTAAGTCAAACATTAACTGATTAGGGAGAAACTTTCTCTACAAACAACCTATTCCTGACTGCCTGTTATGGTATTTTATGCACTTGTCCTGTGAAGTTTCTGGTGCCCCTCAGAGATAGGTAGTGTATGAACAGACAGACAGCTGCCTTGCTGATGTTTGGCCCCATCTCTGTTACTGAGCATCCTGAAAGAAGTAGGTGAGATGTCTGGCAGGTTTCATTGCTGGAAGACCCATTTCCCCTGCACTGTCTGTCCTCAAACTTTTGCATCTGCTGTTTAAGGGTCATTCAAAATTTGACTCACAATCCAAGAACACATTCGTCCGCAATCACACTGCTTGGAAAGACTCTTTTGGAGACGGTTTTCACTAAACCATTTCCAGAGGTCCCCAGTTTCCTCTGCTAACATAGGTCTAGCCATTTCTTTGCACTTTTTTTACTGTGTTTACTTATTCAGATGACTTTTATGTCATGGCTTGCAAGTCTGCTCATTCCTTTCAGCAGCATTTCCTCCTCTTGTTTAAAACTTGCTGAGTGCCTTCTTACATTTATGGGGGAGCTCATCTACAGTTCAACCAGAACACTAAATATATTAAACGTTCTGTTTATTACATGCCCTGGAGAACTGTATTTAATAGTGCAGATTAAAAAGAAAAAGAAAAAGAAAAAATAAAAGCTATACTGTTCTTTGAAGGAAAGTAGGAAAGCTCACAAAAGTGCAATTCTTACAGCCAGTCAGACCCACTTATCTGTTTCTCCAGTGTTACCTCACAGGCAGTAAGACACTTAGCTGCAAAGTTTATCAGCTATGAGGTCATTAATAAAGCTGGTCAGTCTCAGTAGTCACTTTAAAGACGATAAAGTAAAATACTAGAAGATAGTTTTGTTATATGTAAGTAGCTGAGTTATGATTTTGTAATTTAAGGGATTTTTACGATGGTTTCTTTGAAATTTCTGGCCTAGATTTTCAGTCAAAGGAGCCATTTACATATTCGTCTCTTTCCATCAAGCTGGCTTTAAGAATCAAGGAATATGAGAGAGTCCTTGCCAAAGAATATAAAAGAAAATGCAAGAATTTAGATTTATAGTAGTGCTGGTACAGCTTAGCTTGGAGAAATCTCATCAGGCAAGCAGGCTTTTTTCCTTAAAAGAGAGCTCTTTAAGCTTGCAAGCTATGGAGAGTTTTACTAATATCCATGAAAAATTCTGATATGAAATCAGGAAAGCAGTAAAAATTTAGAAGTCTAATTATAAGCCATGCTGTCAACACTCTTTTTATGCAAGCTCTTAGCTTATGCCCACTTCAGTATTGTCCAAATTCTCACTTGAAGAAGCCGAGGGGCAAGTGTACCTGCACCGAGCTGTCATAAATCATGTAACAAAGAGGATCTGTGCCTGTTTTGTTCGCTAGTGGGAAGGTTTGTGGATCACAACCTTGAGCTGAGCTCACCCACAAAGAAGGAGTTAACTTGCATGTGTGTCAGGCTCAGAGCCCACACACAGACACCACAGTTCAGCCACAGTTAGGAAGCTCCAGCGAACTCTCTGTGTCTAAGTGCCTGAGGCAGCCTCACATTCAGAAACGTGGGGCATACAAAACTCCCCATGATTGCAGTTGCAAATAATCAAGCATCTTAAAACCCTGCTCCTAAATAGAAATGCTCTAGTGAATATTACTCTGGACCAAAAGCTTTGCATTAACCTGCAAAGAACTGGTGAGGGCTGCCTTCTCTCAGACACCCCCTCCCCACCTCCTGCCCATCTTTTCACACCTTCTCTAGCAGCAGACTCTGTGCCCCAGTGTATAAAAACTGCTTCTTATCAAACCCTTAAATATACATATCCTAGAGCTACAGGAAAATTGCAATCCAAATTGTGCAAATTCAGGGCCACATCTCTCACAAGCCAGGCAGAAAACTGCTGAACGCTTGAAGGTATATTTTCACAGTTAACGCACACAGCAGATGATTAGTTTCAAATCAGCTGCCTAATCAGGGTTCCCAGGAAAGCTGCAGGCACATTTTTCAAAGATGAAGAGAAAGGCTTTCCTGCCACTTTAACCACAGTCGTTATGAAAGCCCAGAGCGCAGAGCTATTGAGACAGAGGGTGGTTTCTCCCCAGTGTGTTTCTTCTCTTACATTTCAGACTGCCCCCTTACTCCCAAGAAATTCTAATTGCAATGTTTATCTTCTTACCACAGTATTTTTTTCCTTTTCTAATTTTTTCTTTTGTGAAGTCAAATGCACTTCTCCAAATACTATGTCACACCAGAGGTGATTTGTTATTTACACCAACTATCCAACTGAAAAGGGGAAAGAATAAGGAGAAAAACACCCCTCTGCCTCATTTTTTAACCTGATTAAATCATTGTGCACATTGTCTCATTGTTTTACTTTCTTATTAAGATAATAGACCACAAAAGGAATTACTGTGTAGGTATCCTAAACTTCAGCTTATTAAAAAGCCTCTCAATTTCCTCCTTCAGTTTAAAACTCAAGATATAGGAGTGCTTGCCATGGGGACTCTATGTAGGACACCACCCTATGTAAAACCATCTCCAAACTGTATTTCTTTAAATTTAGAAGCAGTCCCTGTAGACGTAAAGGAATAGCTCTTCCCAAATGCAGAACCCTCCCTGTTGCTTTTATTTGCAAGCTGTGGTCTGCCTGTAAGTGGTCATGGACCCTTGGCCCCTTTGCTGCCTCTGCAGAGTGAACTGCCCAGGAAGGTGGGCAGCTGGGGTCTGCAGGGTGTCCTCTGTGCCAGAGGTCCAGCCGAGGGGAAGGACATGGAGCAAAGACATCATTTCCACTTGTGGCCATAACAAGCAGTTCCCATACACCTACCCTGCCAGCAAAGCCCCTCCATGAGGCAGTGGTTCTCTGAACCTACCTGAAAGACTCCTGTTTTACATAGCCAGAGAAGGCGCACGACCCATGCATTTGACTGGGATGGAAAGAAGACATTGTCCCTTGGCCATTTCCTCTGACCTGGGCTGCATTGTTTCCTCTGGTCAGAGACCCCTTCTCTTCAAAATCTACCGTAGGATTATTTAATCTGCCTTCTGAGAAATCCATTATTGTTCCGTAAATAAGATAATGAGTTTGCTGTAAAGCTGACACTGGCCTAACCTGCAAATACACAGTTAACGTTAATGCCATGCATTACTTTTGCCAAATCCCCATCTTGTGTCATCACTGTGATTGGCATGTTTGCAGCACACATTGCAGGAGCTTGATTTGGTTCACAGCTCTCAGTCATTTTTATGTTCAGACATATAATCTAATGAGGTGCAAATGAAAAGCAGCCCCTGAGCATTTGGTTATTGCTGGGAAAGAATGCAAATTAAATATCTGAAAGAGAGAGCAGGGCACAGGGTAGTGTGTCATGGAGCTTCAGAGTTCCATCAGGTGCCTCACCAGCTTGCACAGCCTTTGTGTCCACATTGTCTGCCTGTTGGACAGAGCTAAGAGACAGAAGAATGACAGTCTGGGGAAAAGAAAGAAAGACAGTAATTATAGGACATATGTGATTAGCATGGTAGCCAGAGAAATTAAACCACTAGTCCCAGGAATCTTCCCTTCTATAAGGTACCTGTGGTGGAAGAGAAAAGCTCCTCACTACAAAGTTCAGCTGGAATCCACTCCCTGCTAGTTTAGCTTGATTGCTTTTTTGGATACCTACTGTGGGGGTTCAGTTCCTTGACCTTCCTTTCTATGGAACTATATTGTCCTGCCATGAAGAAAGGCAGATTAAGAATTTAGAGGGATCCTTCCATCACTGGACTCTGACAGGAGTGCTCAGGGAGTTCATTTTTCATGGCTTAAATTGCTCCAGGCCAACATTCTTATCAAAAAGGTTTGGCTTAATGTAAAACACAGACTTCTTTTCTTTCTTTTTAATTTTAGTTCAGTATTAAACAGCACTACAAATTTCCCTTTGAACAGCAAGTTCCTGAGCTGCTTTCCTTTGAATAACATATAAATTTAGACTAAACTTTATTGTTCCTGAGTGAATCAGTCTAGTTAAGAAGTTTATAATTACTATTAGGGAGGCAAAATGTTTTACATAACAGCTGAAAAGTCTGGAAAATTCCTGGTGTAATTAGACGGGTTCATTTTTTGCTTGCTCTTTAAAGGTACCAGCTTACAGGATAGTTTCCAAACTTTCTTTTGGGTGCCTTGGGACCTTGACAACATTGGAAATAAAAAGAATTAAAAGTCTGGTAAGCATTAGCTAGCATCTCAGCTGTCACTTCCAGCAGGATTTTCCCCCACACCTCCCAGCACACGGTCCTGTTTCTCCACAAACACGTTCCCTCCATAATTCTCCAGGATTTTCACTATACGGCTGCCATTCTTCAGGTGGTGCCCACTTCATCTGCTTTGGCAGCTTGGGACCAGGTGACGAGGAGATGGGTAGAAGTTTTCTGACCCCTGCACTTCTGTCTCCAAGGGGCTCCTCCAGGCACCTACAAGCATCACGAAAGCTGCTTTCCCCCAGTAGCACTGCAGGTACAGTTAGACTGGGAGCCAAAAGTTCATTCCTCTCCCGTCCCTTAGGCACTCTGAACCCACACTATATCTGAAAAAAATGTCTGAACTATTAACAGCCAAGCTTCTGGGTACTCAGAGACAGGAAGCTGTTTCTACTTCACAGGGAACAATTAAATATAAATTTGGCAAGAGAGATGGAGCTAGTGTTAGTTTAATTCTGAAGCCTAGTAAGCACTCATCAGAGAGGATCAGACCAAGCTTTCTGTCTCTGCTCCAAGAACAGTATGCTTTAGTCTTGGATTAAACCTCCCTGAATAAAACACATGCAGCAGAGCAAAGGAGGTAACCAGAAGCTGGGTGTCCTTCCAGCACCACACTTCCACGTGTTCTTCCTTGATTTGTTTCTCTTCAGTCAGTCCTGCAAAGTGTTGTTCAGACAACTACAAAGTTACAGCTACAACATGTCTAGAAAGTGTGAGAAACAGCAACCACAAGAAGTGGAGCTGCTGATGTGGAAAAGACCTTTACCCTCAAGTATACAACCCAGTCTATCAAATTTCAGCTTTGCCCTGAAGTTGCTACCAGACTGAGCACTGTGGGTAGGACAGTTTGGAGAACACTTATGTTTGATTCTTTGAGGAGCAGGTCTAAAGTAGACATGAAATGGTTTAGTGTTGACATGGCAAAGGTAATAGCCAGTTGAAGAATTTTACAATCAGATGGAGAATTTTAACAACAGAAATGTAGGTGCCTAGAGAGTTTAGCCACCATAAGAGCAGAGATTTTAAGGATTTAAATTTTGAACCTAGAATTATATCCATTTTGGAATCCAGTCTTAAATTCCTAGGGTGAAATAGAGGCCAATTGCTGTTGAAGTCTATGGGAATTTCACTATTAGCTTCAGAAACGCCAAGAGTTCCTTTCTGGAACTAGAATGGGAACACTTATAAAGAATAGTCTACTTGGCAAATTATATGCCATTTTCTCTAGCCCTGTGATCACAAACAATACATACGTAACTTGAAATACAAATATTTAATATGGCAACTATAATTTCCAAAGAAAAAAGTACAAAAATATCAGTTTTTGCCATCACCAAAAGTATGTGTTTGCTACCTTCTACAACTAAACCTCCCTAAGCTGCCTGTCAAGTGTACTAAAAGTCTGGGGAATCAGTATCCCAGTCAAATGCTGTAGATGGATGGTTTCATACTTTGTGGGAAAGATTTACTTTTCAAATAAAAAGTTTTAAAACTTCAGAGATATTGATGTATTTTCAGCTAACCAGATGCTGTATACTCACTGTGTGCCAGTATTCTCTCAGTGCTGGAAGGAAAATAGTTGAGACAACATATTTGATGGATTTGTTTAGGGATTTTGTGTGCATATGGAAATCATTTGTTTCTCTACTGCAAAGTACGTTTGATTGTTCAGTATCAACATTTAACTAGAAAAAGTAGCTACAGTGCTCCCAGTTGTGTAAAGCACAAGCTAAACTAAACAAAAACTGAAACGCAGTTTCAGCATGTCTCATGCTCATTAAGAGAATAAATGATGAAAAAATTAACTGATGACAGGTATGCAGATTTCTGTAACTCAGCAGTTTAATATAAGAGTCTTGCTTAGTTCAGCTACACAGAAGCGAATCCTAAAAGGCCGATATGAGTCCACCTGAAAATAAAGTGGGTTGGTGAGCATCAACAGGTTTGATAGCAAGTTCCACTGAAGTGTTAACTATACAATGCAGACCCTAAAACAAGAAATAATATCTTGTTTGTATATTCTCCCAACAGAAAAACACTGGTGTAAAAAGCTTCTTCCTTTCTGTTCTTGAGGCTTTCAGACATGAGAATCTCAGGTGGAAATACAACCATATGTGGCATGCACCCTGTGCAAAGTCACGCATTACAGGTGATACAGGATACACTGAATTTGTTGCGTGCACACTGTGGAGATGCACAGGCTCATTCAATTAAATGTATTCCAGAATGGTTAGACTAGTTCACGTGCTCATCAGTGCGCACATAGGCTACTGCATATGCGGCCATTCCAGAGAGATGTCCAAATTCTTCTTCACACAAAGTTAATTTCCAAGCAGCTTAGATTTCCTTGGACATTTCATCTGACAGCCCTGTTTTTTTTTTTTCTATTCATAATCAGGTGGTTGTGAAGAGATTCTTATTTTATAGAACATGTTCATAATTCCAAAGCATGATTTTGTCATCCTGTTTTACCTTAATTGAGGTTGAAAGTTATGATTACTACATGATATGTTTTCTTACTCTGAGTGCTTACATGTAATTACTTTTCTGGTGTAAAGTTCCCAGAAAGCAAATTCAAAATCTGCTTTCCTTATTTTTATTGTTGCTCCAGCATAAGATCTGCTTTCCTGACAACTTTCTCAACAACAAACTTCAAAAGCAAATTTCTTTAAGAATTCAGTCACCACCCAAAACTAATCACTGCCTTGGTAACTCTTTTAATAATAATTAAGTTTTTCAATCAGAATATGCAATAATATTTCCCAAGGTTTGTTTTGTGAACCAAAAGACTTGTATATTGCTGCTTTCTGCAGCTTAAGATGTAATAATTTTGTAGATGTGAGGATATAGGCAGCTTGAAAAGGAACCACTACCTTTTGGGATACACAACAAACCAGACTATTTAGGTTTGTACATAAGAAACAATTAGAAATGGGGTCAGGCTGCCTCCTAGACTGGGGTCTGAATTAAAATCTCATCAGAAAACTTTAGTTGTACTTACCACAAGAAATGTTTTTAGGATTTAAGACATGGATAGATTTAGTATTATTCCTACAGCTCTACTCCTCCTGCCAGCAAAGAAATGTCAGGTTCAAATTCGCAAATATTACTTTAAAATAATAAACATCCTAAGATTAGTATACTTCCCAGAGGAACCTGATAAAATTGGACACCTGCCTGTGCATCCACATTTCCAAGTAAATGCTTCTGCATTTACAAGCTTTGAATCAGTATATAAAACTGGAGGTGGAAATGGGCATGGCATCATGCTGGAAAAGCACAGCAAGGATTTACACAGCTAGTAAACAGAACACCCATCCTATCACCACCTTCATTGTAGTACTTGAACTTGCTACCCAAGTGTCTGGGCTGAGCGCAGGGCTCAGTCCAGGTGAGGCTGCTGCCCCCTCTCCATGTCCCCTCCTCTTTTCCTCATAGCCCATGATGCAGTGTTGGTGAGGAGGGAGCTCAGATTCATGTCCATTGACTGGAGATCCACATTCAAGTGTGATGGGAGATGCTGCTCAGTCCATCTCCTTTTGGTGGCTTTCCCTGTGACACACCAGTGCTGGGTACAGGGAGCTTCTCCTGCCTCAGTGCCTTCTGCAGACTCAAAGAAAAACCCTTTACTGTACCTTTCCCATGAGACTACAGAGTGCCAAGGCACTAAAACACGGTCCTGGGTCCATACAAGCCCAATTTTCTCTTTCTGTTTATGACCATTATTCACTGCCTAATCAAGCAAGACCAAAGTGTCCATGATCGTGACTCCTTTCCCATGAACATACTTAAATTGTTGTGTTGCCTAGCCACTGGAAAGTTGGGAACCTGCCCCCTGACAGCTTTTGCCCATAGAGCTTTATGCAGCAGAAATTTTATATCTCAGTAGTACTTTCATTTTGAAGACCATGAAGCACTCTACAGTCACAACTAGATACATCTCTAAAACACTTCAAACAACATGTGTTAGGCCATATCTGCTTTCCCAGTGGGGAAACTGACTCCAAAATATATAAAGCCATATTTAAAAAATGTGGTGCCCAAAGAGAAGCACTCCAGACTTCATTTTCAGAAAAGCTGAGTTACGTACCAGCTCAGCTGAAATGAACACGAGCTGCCGTTCTATCAGCTCCTGAGGGGATCTGACATTTCTCAAGCTGATCAGCAAAAGTGAATTTGTCAAAAATTAATGAGTACTTCTGGGCAAGTTACAGCTTTTCCAAGTCTGTGGCAAAGATTTGGACATCTTTTAGCTAAAACAAGTCCTGAAAAGGAAGAAGAGTTCTACATCTGTCCCAAAATTAAAAAACTACTGGCTTTAATAAATTTGGCACTCACATCAGAGAAGACCCAAAACCATGTCTGAGTCTTTTGCCATCCAGGGGCATAGTTTTCACCCTACAGCAATTGTGCTCCTTTGAGGCAAGCAGTTGGCATAAGGAAACTGACTGACAGTCACAGACGTCTCAGAGTAGGTATTAAACAGCTATGTAATTCAGGGAAGACTTCATTATTTTCATCAGACATTTTCCGAGGAATCTATTACTAAAAGGGAGACAGTGGGTGGGAAGAAAGCAGCAGAGTCTGGACAATGCCCTTCAAATTATAGTGTTCTCATGTAATATGTTGAGGATTATGTGTCGTAGAGGTAAAGCTTGTGACGGACTAAATGGACAAATATAACACATTGCTTGGGATATACATGCTGGGAAATGAATTTTCAGATTACTTATTTTATTTTTTCTCAACCTGAAACCAGGTATTTGTATTCGAACACTTGCATTTGGTTATAGAAGACACCCATTGCCTCCTTCTCCCCTTTCCTCAAATCCAGGGGTGCCTGCATGAGGAGTCTAGGATCACAAACAATTAAAGGCAAGAAATGAATGTCTAAAAGATACAAAAGTCCACATTGAGAAAAGCTGTATGTAGTGCAGGTAATTATTCAGACTTTTCTAATCAACATAAAGTAGGTTAGGACTGTCCCAACTAGCCTGAGAGAGCAGCTAAATGAGACACTGTACAGACAAATCGCCTTTCTGTCTCTACATTTTTCATCTGATACTATTTTCAAAGCTATTTGGGGTGAAAAGGAAATTTTGTCATGCATTCTATGTACATGTACACCCGTCTCTGGTCACAATCATGTCTCACAAGGCACAGAAAAAATATGTTTTTGGTCTCGGAAAAAAAATATCTGCCTTTCCTTTCAGCAAACACATATCTGTTTGAAGTCCAGTAATTATTTTTATCCAGTTTGACCACTTCTGAGAATGGAAAATTAAAGAACTCCCATAAGATCCCAAGGGCTAATTTGAAATTATCTTTTTTCAAATACGAAGTTAAATGTAGGATATTTCTATACAGACAGGTACCAAAAGGAAAAAGCTTCTCTGCCCAACCGGGATCCAAGTGGGCCAGATGTAGATCAAATTCAAAACAGAAGTGGTTTACTTACATTTCCCAGTGCTATTCTCAAGCCATGCCTTCTGCTTCAGTGACTAGATAGTTCACCACTCTAAGTCAAGTCTAAACCAGTGATCCCTTGAGTCCAGATTATTTGGGAGGTGGCTGAGAGTCACCTCTTTACATATTTGTCTATTAAAAAAAAAAAAAAAAAAAAGGAAAACACACCACCACATTTAGCTTTACCTCTGAAAGAACTTTTTAAGTTGACCAGTAACGCTTACTAGTGTACATTTGATATTCCAGAGTTGCAGCACAGCACAGGCTGGACAGGAGCCCAGGAGCTCCCTGTTCCTGCAGCAGCCGGCTCAGCACTAGCTCAGACCAGGCTGCTCAGGGCTGTGTCCCCTCAGGGATGGAAACCTAAGGACAGAGCCAGAACAACCTCCCTGGGCAGCTTGTGCCTCTGCCCTGCTGACCCATGGGGAAAAAGGTTCTCCTTATATCCTGTCTGCACCTCTCTCATTTTGATTTACATGCCTAGGCTCTTCTGTCCTTCTATCATGTAGCACTGTGAGCAGCCTGGCTCTGTCTTTATAAAGCACGAACTCTCTGTGCACTGTAGATCTCCAGGAATAATAAATTTACCTGTGCTTATGTTGTCACTGGCAGGTTTGGTTAAATTACTTTGGGGGGCTGCATCTTGAGCTGGCAGCTTCTTCAAACCATGATGGCTTTTCTAGCCACACTTCAAGCTGGCCATGTGTGTGCAGCTCTGAAAGTGCTTACCTTTGCATATGAGGGTTGCTCCCTGCATGTCAATGTGACTCCACACTGTGTGGGAAGTAAAAGATGTACAGAAACACTTTGTATAGTCAGGCTGAGACAATGCAGAAGGATCTTGTGAGACTGAACAAGCAAGAAAACAGGAGAATAAATTCATGGATATACATGTAAAGAGATATGGGGAAAATAATCTTAACCTCACATATAAAATAGTGGGGTTTAGAGCTGTTACCACTCAGGAGAAAGACCCTGCGATTATGTTCCATGAAAACAGCTCCTTCCTAGCAATCAAAAAAGCAAATTGAAAGTTCAGAATTACTAGGAAGGGAGTAGACAGCAAACACAGCTATGCAGCTGTATAAACTCACCGTATGCCCATGTCTCATATAGAGTTTGCAGCTGCCATTTCAAAAACCATATAGTAGAAGTGGCAAGGGTGCAGAGGAGGGCAACAGAGGTGGCCAAAGGTACGGTATGGTTCCCATGAGGGGAACGGCTGAGCAGAATCGACTCTGCAGCCGTGAGAAGCAGTGACTAGGGGGTATCATGACCATGGTTCACCAGAATCACGAGTGGAGCAAGATCTGCAGTTCACCATCTCTTCTATTGAGGATCATCCAGTGAAGCTAACAGGAGTCAGTTTCAAAATCAGCAAAAGAAGGTGGCTCTTGATGGGGAAGGAAGCAGATCTATGGAGCTCACTGTTCAGAGGTGACTTGGGGTAGGACTTAGAAGAGGGATCTGCTGGGAATAAAGAGAGAAACCACAACGGACTTGAGGAAAACTCCCAACTTGAAACTAGTACGAATCCCGGTCCATACTCAAGAAAAAATATAAAATATGCTCTGTCCTGTCCTTGCTCTTTTTGGGGGTATTTGCTTACAGTCACAGTTGGAAGCAAGACCTTGGGCTAGATCAGCCCTTGCTCTTACAAAATATGGCTTTTAAAATGTTATTTTTCACTATGACGTGTGTTTGTACTGATGTTTTGATGCCATTATAAGTTCACTCTGTGACAGTTATAAGGAAATAAACTTTTACAAGAAAAAATGAATGATAAAAGTTCTACAGCACTAAAACCAGGACTAAGAAATTAAGAAAAATATTATCATTCAAAGACTTTCTTTGTAAGCTAGTAAAAAAAGGTTTAACAAGAACCAGTGATGGCAGCTGAAGCCAGATTAGATGGACTCAATACAGAAGCAGTTAGGTAACGTGCAACAGCCTGCGATACACAGAAGGTCAGGCTAGATGATCTAATGTCCCTTCTGGCCTAAATATCTCTGAGTATAGTACTTTGGCAGCCACACAAATGTTGAAAGCAAACTCCAACTCAGCATGTTTTCTGTCAGCCACACTATATCTAGATAGATTTTCATGCCAGGTTTTTAAAAACTTGTTCTGTTGATTTTATAACTGCACTTTATTTCTCTGCTTAGAGAAGATAATACTGAAATTCTAGGATAACTTAGAGCCGCCACAATCTGCAATATTCAGTTTGCATTTATTTGTGTAAATACTTGTTTTAGTTGCAATAAATGCAATATTTTCATCTTTATCAGCTCCCTGGTATTTTGCTTTTTGAGGGTAGCTGCTCAGAAAACATGTCTTTTCTCCCTCAGTAAAATTTTGATTTCCATATTTTTTCATTTTCACCAGAACTGTAAGACCAGTGAGTCACATATGGATTTCCTGATCAATCAAAGATTTGCTCATTCTCCACAGAACAATTTTAAAAGCCTGGAAAGTGATTCTGGCACAGCGTGCTATGCTTGGATGGGGACATATGCTGGTTTTGAAAATGTGAAAAAGAAGAAATAATAATATGAGTAAACAAAAATAATTCATAATCAAATCAGAAAGAAGAGGAATTATTTTACAATTCCCCGACCTTTCCTGATTTAATACAGGTGATACCAGGAATTGCTGTAAGGTTGCCAGCTTCAGATACCCTCCTGTACCCCCTTCCCACAGAACATCCAGAAATCTCTGCCTTCCTCTCTCCTTTGCATGCATGCTCTCTCCCTCTCAAACTAATGTTTCAAAATAATTTAAATCACATGTAAAAAGACCTTCCAGTTTCCTTTGGAGTAGCCTGTTAACTCTAATCACCTCTGATTCATAATTTTGGGTGGCATTTACAGATTTCTACAAATATACACAAAATTCATTGAAGATTTTATTAGTCCTGTCTAATAAAAACGCATGCTTGAAATAAAACTGCCAGTTTATCTAGCCCATAAACTCTCTGTTTGTCTACTTAGAAGACAAATTGTTAGTAGAAGTCAGTGAAAGCAAAGGTTATATCTGAATCACTGGTATATCTTAAAAAGCTCATAATCTTATCACAAAGCATGTAAAAGGGCAAAGGTTAGCAGTAGTATCCTACTCTTTATACCATATGGATTTGTTTTCACAGCAATTATCTGAGATCAATTATTTATAGGCATTAGTTTGTGGAATAGATTAATACATGCACTTAAAAGTAGGTGGACAAAATTGAACACACTAACCAGATTTTTTCACTTCTAATTATCAGGAAACTTTCAAAGAACTGATAAATAATGATTTAACAAAAACAGAAATCTGTGTCCACCAATCAATTTATAATGCTGACCTAAAGGATTCACTAATTTTCTCAATAGTGACATAATACAATACTTACTCCTCACCTTCTGTAGAAAAGAAAATCTCAAGATCAATAGAATAGCATAAAGAATGAAAGAGATGAGATATCTCAAAATGTAGTATCATAATTATTACACCAATTTATTCCTAGTAAGATTCCAGGAAACTGATATTATTTCAAGTGGTAGTCAACAAACTCATAAGAGATAAATACAAATAGTTGTACATTTTGATGATAACTGAAAAACTTCTAAAAACAACAGCCTTAGGTCAGACCCACAAATAGCAAAGACAGTATCCCAGAAACAAATGCCTGAAAAGAACTGATGAATCAGCAGGTGGAGAGCTGAGCCGGAACTTTGTACATGCCCTACAATAAAAAGGGCTAATGCAATCCTTGTATGTATTAAGAGGGAACCAGTCCCTCTATGGGGGAATACTATGGGATTATGGAAATTAATTTTTACCTCATACAGCACAGGTCCTATGCATTAAGAGTAATGCACAATGCTCTGGTGCACACTTTAGAAAATCTGTCAAAACAATTAGGAGGTTAGAGGAAAGAACAACAAATCTAATTCAAGATTGAAGAAAATGTTTTCATATACAGTTGGTGAGGGAATAAGAAGTGAAGCTAGCTCTATAGCTTAGTTAAGATATACATTTGGAAGACAAAAGACACAGATTTGGACCTATAAGAAAATCAGTGTTCAACATCTACCAAATTAGGTATTAATTGGAAGGAGACCGGACTTTTCCCTCAAACGAAAAACTGATTCCAATGCCCTGGATAGTTGTGCTTGTATTACCTGGCTGCCAGAAAGTGCAAATATAAGTGGCTGCCTGTTCCATACAAAACTGTAAGAGGAAGACTTTAGATATTCAAGTCCCAGAATATGCTCCAGTGTGTGCAACATATGGTTTCAGTGTGGTAAGAACCAATTCTGAGCCATCGTAGTGGAAAAAATGATAGCACCAAATACAGAGCATACATTGTGCAAAGCCTGATCCAGGAGGCATGGTTAGAATATAAACACCATGGTAAGTGTGCCAACCAGGATGGACGTTCCTCAGCCTGGTTTCATCCCAGTGATCTTTAGGTACGCAATTCAGTTGCAAGACCAGTGCAGAGGGAAGACTGCACCACCAAAAGAGCTAGCTTTTCCTCCAGCGACTCTGCGATCACCGCTGAAGTCTGAGTGGCCCCTATTTGAGCGGACCCTGACTCAGATCCCTCAGGTGGTAAATAAACTTGATTGACAATAACAAAGGCAGTGACAGCTCTTATGACTACTAGAATTAAAGGGCACCAGAGGGGGCATGTTGAATTTAAAAGTCAGAAGTGGGAATTAGTTGGGCTGTATGCACCTATGGGCATATGTGTACAACACATTTCAACTCTATGCAATGGTGAAATCAGCTACTTCTGAGCAAAGCTACTTGTTCTCAGCTGGGTGCAAGGCACTGGTGAGTCACGAGCTAAGTGCCAGCAGCCCATCCATGGTTTGGCATGGCCCTGAGCTGAAGAGGGTAACCAGTGCTTCCACTTGGCATGCCCCATGAGCCACACCAGTGGCACAAACACAGCCATCCTGCTGCTGGTTACAGCTCCTAGTCCTCCTGGTCAGACTCAGGTACTTCCCAACAGCACAGCAGTACTCTTGCTGTGGGCCTGCAACTCGTGGGTGATGGGACTAAGAAGCCTCCTGTGTGGAAATGCTTGCCATGCTCTTTGGCATGTGCAGAAGATAGCCTCTAATTAAATTTTAGCATCCTGAATGAAAGTACACTGGCTTCACAAAACCAGGGGAAGTACATTCATATATCAGAGTAAAATAATTAGCTAGCTTGGTTTGAAAAAACAAGAAATTTGGTATTAAATATTCAGAAAGTTGGAATTTTTAGCTTAGCAAGTGATACTAAGGACACGTACCTGCTCTCAATCCAGGAAAAAAATCCACTGACTTTGCCTATGAAGGAACTGCAGGACCAGATCCATAAAAATACATTAAATTACTGACTCTATTACCTAGAGTTTGCAGCCAATAATTCCTTTATGTTTTCGTAGTTCAAGTCCAATAGGTAAAGGACAGCAACACCTACCAGTACTATTAAACTTAATAGTTGGTAATTGCTTTCATTAAAATTCCTTTTTTTTCTGAATTTTAGACTTCAGAAGGAATTTGGCATAAAATTTTCCAGCCTGGAAATAATTTTTATGCTTGCAGATTTTCAAAGGGATCTCTTTGGCCTATTTCAAGTCACAGAAACATAAGAAACACTCAGCTAGCATTTAAGAAGGGACTTTTCTTCTTATTGTTGCCTTGATGCAAGTTGTGTGTGGATGGAAATCCTTTAAAAAGGTGTATCAGCGTATTTGTTAACGTAGTTAAGATTCCCTCATTTTTCACAGAGCACCTGTGTGTGTTTATAAGTGATGTACAGATATCAGCAAGGGGCCCAACTGGCAAAAACCGAGTCTGGATTCGATCATTCTGAGACTTCAGTGATTTTGGATTGAGGGAATTAATCTGACCCCATTTCTTGTAATGGATTTTCAAGGTGAAAGGGCTTTTCTTCTGCCAAGATGTGAGTATAAGGCTGCAGGGATTTGCATTTCTCTTGCAGCTGTAGACACCACTAGCAAATAGAGCCTCAATTCTGGAAGTGGCTAAGCTCGACTAGATCTCCACCGTGACAATGTGCTCCGTTATAGTCTGTCTTCAGAGGCAGAGTGAGCCACGCCAGCTGCAGCATGAGGTCAGAGATGACCAGGAATGTACACTGCAGTAATGCTTCTGCATTGTCCTCCTGAATATCACTGGAGAACAAACCTTTGGTGTTAGTGCCCTCAGCTTCAGGGAGAGATCTTTGGCCTCCAGGCAGTTAATTAGAAATTTAAGGTTCTCACTACAGCTTTATGGTTTTTAAAAACTAGATTTTTAATAGGTGTGAAAATCACCTGAGCCTCTGTGGTCATCAGCACCATGAGCCTAGGCTGCTGGTCCTCCCTGGCACCTGTGCTGAAGCAGGGGGATGGTGGAGGAGGTCAGAAGGGGACAAGACATGCTGTGTCAAGGGACAGGGGCGTTCAGTTGAAGTTTATTAAAGTACTTTAGCTTACTAAAGTACTTTATTAATCTCCTTAAAACTAACTTACCTACAGGCTATTGCTGGAAGTTTCAACTCCTGACATCCCTCTTACCCGGGGATTTCTCCACCAAATGAGCCCCCTTAATTTTTCACTGAATTTTCCCCTTCCTGGCTATTTCTTTCCTTTGTAGCTTTCTTCACAACCTTGATTAAGATCAGCATATGGCCTGAATCTGGCAAACCTGCTGCCTCTGAATATCACAAGGCTGGGTCAAGTGTGCTTGCACGTTGTCCTGGTCAGCCAGGGAGCTGCTTAGGCAAAACCCACATTCTCAGAAATGTTGTCATACAAAAGCTTCAGAATGAAACTTGATGGCAAAGCCACCAACTTTCCATTGTGAAGTACCACAGTTCCGCTATACAATTTCCTGTTTACTGCTGCATTCCAAGCCTTCTTGCTTTACCATATTTTTCCCCCAAAATTAGAAATTTATCGCTTTTAAATGATATTATGAAGTTAACCGAACAGCTGTCCTGGAAAAAAAGGTAATTTTTATATTATACTTGATGAGGTAAGGAATGTATTTTGTGAAAGAAAAGCTTATTAAGGACTCATTAGAATAAAGAAGGTCCTTCAATTCCAAAGATTGTATTATCAGCAAAGCTATATATATTGCATAGAAATCTGTATCTGCCTGTGTACAGACAGTCATTTTCACACATGCATATACATGCACTTCAAAAACGATACTTACTCATTTTTGCTCTTGTAAAACAGATATTCTATGAAGGTAAATTCTTATGTAACATTGATTGAAGTTTGCTTTCCTTGTATTTAAAATCCAGAAAGAATGTGATGCAACATCCTACAGTCTCTGTGCTACATCTGACCAGCTCATATTGAATACAAGCTCTGTTAAGTTGAAAGGATTTCTGGTTTGTTTCAACTTGAAAGTGATTTAATATGAGGCCCAGGGAGAAAATCTGTCTCTGTAATCAAATTATAACAAGTAAGGATTAAAAGTATTAAGAAGTTTAAGCAATCTTTTAGTTGCCCTGTGTTCTTGAGGTCACTTGAAGCTGGCTGTGGGAATAAGTAAAATAAAATAACAAGAGGGAAAGAAACAAAGTATTATAGAAGGGAATCAAAGGGTGTCCTTCAGGATTAGATTATGGTAGAAGAAAGAGACTGAAACATTTTCCAGGATCCTTAATTCATTTTCCTTTGGGAAACATAATTTTAAAAGGGTATTTTAATACCATTTTTTCTTTGCTTCCAAACTGAATGTATTAACATTTAAAATGTAACATTTTTATCTAAAAAAAACGCAATAAATGCTGATAATGCTGTCCACTAATTCACAGAATAAACAACATTCCCCCAATAGGCAATTTTATGGACTAGGTATATGGTATTAATTGTTTATTATTTGTTGTATGTACACATATATGTATGTAAATAAAAGAGCATACTCATTCTAAATAAATAGTGGCAAATGCATTAACATTAAATAGCTTTATAGCAACTTGTGTAAGTGCTTCAGTGCAAAAGACAATCATGTCTGCTCTTGTAGGTCATTTTAACAACCTTTTCAAGAACACAGACTGAACCAACTCACCATACTGGTGGCATCTCCAGCTTTGTGTAGGAAAGGGCTGAGGTGATGCTACGAGGAGACATACGTTTTTCTTTTCTCTGTCTCAGACTGGTTTTCTTTCAATTATTAGAATCTTTCCCAAAAGCTAGAATCACTTAATATCCTTACAAACGCCCAGTGTATCCTTTGAGATCAATCCCACTACCTCTTATTCCCCCAGCATACACCAGTGAATCCAATTACAAAACAGAAAAGTTGAGGAGTTGCAATCACAATTAAGTTCCTCACATTAATTTTGTTGGGAAAAAAAGAAGAAACATTGACAATTACTTTTACTTTATCCTGATATTCTGTTTCCAAGAAAATTCTTTAACCAACTCATCCTGAGTATTTACCCATGCAGTAAGTCCTGACAAATGCATTTTGTAGGAATAACCGTTGTACATGGATTTGTTTTACTTTAGAGCAACAACTCAGGCCTAAACAGTTCTACTCAGAAAGCACTGTGCCCCCCACCACAGCCACGCCACATCCACCGCTGCCCACACTGTCATATATTCTGTGAGAAATGTCACCCCCAAGGGACTGGCCGGACACCACTCCTGTGTTTTAAAGTCACAGTCTGCGTGTTGTCAAGTTGCTGTGCAGAGAGAGCAGAAAGGAAAGCTCAGGGCACTGAGTATTTATATATAATTAAGGATTTTAATTAGGTTGTGATGGTAAAATTGTGAACATCTGATCACAATTAGTTTTTTTTTCTAGCAAATGAAAACTGGTTTGCACAATTTAAAAAACAAACAAACACAAACAAAACAAAACACACAAACAAACAAACAAACACATGTTAAATGAGGCACCAAAAGCCACAAGACACTGTGCAAGCAAGCTGATGTTGGTTTTTACACCAGAAGTCCACTTCCCAGAGACAACAGTGAGTCTACGCAGTATTATGTAGATACGTGTGCAGAGGACTGGTTTTTTTAGAAAAAGGAGGTGATTGAAATCTGTGTTGGGTTGAGCCGATATCTCCAAACATGGTTGGAATCTAAATGGTCTCAGCAGAGTCAGATGGAGACCAAATAGTTTCCAAAGGTGGGAAGCTATGCCTTCTTGCTTTCTTTCATTTTTTTTTTTCCTGTAAACTGAGAATACAACTGACTTAGCTTGCGAAATGTGAAGCCAGCCAGCTATTACACTTTCCATTATCCATGTATTTCAAATCAAGCTGTTACTGCCCAGGCAGCTTCAATAAGAAAGTCTCCAAGACATAGCGGCTGGGGGACCTGTCATGGCTGTGGTGGGCAAGCGTGACCAGGTCCTGAACTCCCCACACAGCCTGGCAGAGGGTCCCGCTCCTCCGGCACAGAGGGCTGTGGCACCAGGCAGAGGTGGTGAGGGATGCCAACACAGCAGCTTCATGGTGAAACACTAGGCAGGTGTGGGTGAGGGTGCTGCTCTCCAGGAATTTAATTAATGACTAAAAATTATGTTATGTAAGTAGCATTATATTTTAAATATATATATATATATATACACACGTATGTATACAGACTACATCTTGGCCCAAGTATGCTGTAATTTTGGTCACGTTTTTGAACAAGGTATTTGTGAAAGCAATGACAATTTTTTCCCCAATACCTTCTGTCTCTTATACTTCTTTTTGTGTGTGTGGGGCGTCATAGTAGTCATAAAACCTGAAAATAATCAACCTGCATTAGACTGACCTTTAATAAGTAATTTTTTTGAAACAGTGACTCGTATATTTCTCTGACTTGCAAAGATACATCTGATTTATTTTGCCATCAAAGGTATGGTGCTGACAGTATCTCTTTATTATGCTTGATTACAAAAATACTGTTAGTTAATAAGAATCACATTTGTTTTTTACCTAAGCATTTCAGTTTTAGTAACTGTGATGTTGATATGTTCCTAGTGTGGTAAACAAAGCTCAGCAGAGGCTGTTGTTATTTTTTGAGTAAATACGTACATAAAACTTTATGTGGATGTGTTCTTCTAGAACAATGAGAAGAACCCTCACCTACTTAGGTTGTACGTGACTGCCTGAATCTCACCTTCTTTTCTTATTGCTACCACCCTGGATTCCCTTTGGAGAAACCCTTGGTTATGGAAGGGTTTGAGTCCATGCCTGCTGGATTGAAGAAGGAGGCACCAGTGAGAGACCCTTGATAAAGGTCTGATTGCAGATTTTTATTTGGCAATGACTTCAGAGGAGTTTTTCGTAAGCTAAGGGAGCTGGCTCTTGAAAGCTCACCAAGAGGGAATCTGCTGGGAAAAGCTTTTGATGAGATCTTTTAAAGGACGTATTGGAGAGGAAATTATCTAACATTTGAAGTACACTTGGTGCATACCCTACAGATCTTCATTCAGGCTCTATCACTGAGAGAAAGTGCTTTGGAGAGCCAGCGGTTTGGTTTCCTATAGTTACCCAGTGCACAAATAACAAGAGAGAGGAAAAAAAACTCTTACACTGTCTTCTTGTTGCCTGATTGCTAAGACTTTAGCTGTAGGATGAAAACAGACAGGACAGGATAGTAAAGACATGCAAGCAAACATGGGCAAATGGGTGCAGCAAGGGAAGTGCACCTCTTCAGGGGAATAATTGGCCTCTCAGTCAGAAGTATCTCAACCATGACTTGAATTTAGTCAGTAGTATAATAGGTCCATAAAGCAGTAAGAAAAGTTCACGTCATCCACTGATGAGAGGATGTAGTCCCAAAACACCTCCAGAAAGAGAACAGACAACAGAGGACCCTGGATCACTAACCACTACTTGAACTGTTGACCCATAGTAAGGACACAACCATGACAGGAGCTACTGGTCATTGGCAAGGATAAAATCACTTAGCCTTAAACATGGGTTCTGGCTTAAGAACTAAATAAGGAATCCATATATATATGCCCTTAAAAAGAGCAATATAGTTGCCCACCACCAGGTTTCCTGATCTTGAGTTGTTCCAGGCATAGGGGTCTACTGTTTGTGAAGTCACATCTGTGAAACACTGTAAGTTAGCACAGAACTGAAATCTAAAGAAATTCAATTGACTGAAGGGAGGATTTTAAATGCTCTACAGTCTACCATCAGAAGAAAAAATAATAGATGTCTGCTAGAGATATTACATTTCTTTTATTTTTAATCCCAATAACTATCACATCCTCTACATCGCATCTGACTAGAGGAAGGTACAAATTGTGTACCCAAAGATTTTATCACACCTGCCACCACCTGCAATACAACTGCAACCATAGATATACAAAGTACCACATTTTAAATTGACGCGTTTCTCTCAGTAGAGAAATCCTCTTCCAGCCTATGACTGTGACACACAAAGTTAAATTAAGTTTAGAACAAAATTTGAGAGGATAATTTAAAATTAGAATCAAAAGGTTATAAAGCCAAGTGCTTTTTCTGAGACAGTGGTTGTCACAGTAACCACTTGTACAACTTTTTTTTCTTGGAAGCAGAGTAAATACTTATTAAAGTGGGCCTCAGTGATACAGTAAATATACGAATTTATTATTATTTGCTGTCAGAGCTGTGTGAAGAAATCCAGGAAACACTGTTTCAGAATTTGTTTTCCTTCTCAAACCCAAGATTCAATGCTACAAAGTCATTCAAGTGACCAAGGACATGGAGATGCATGTTTATTGTCTGTTTTGGCCCATCCCTGGGGCCATCCCTGGGGCCTTGCAGCTGTAGCTAAGCAACCAGCTTCATCTAGATAGCACACATTAGTCTATCGTGTTGTGAAGAGTATGACATGATGTACAGCTGGCATGGAAAATTTTATTTAAAGAAACACAGTTTCAAAGTAGTCACATTTTTCTGTACTAATTAGATTGGTTTTTTTGTTTGCAGCCAAGATGTATGAGTTACAAGTCTACTGGAAAGAATAACATGTAATGCAAGCTGCGTTCTCTCCAGGCTTTAGCTGTATGGGACAACCCAAAATCTTGTTAAACAAGACATTAAAATTATACATAAAGTATTCCAAGGTGAATGGTTTAGGCATGTTAACCCATACATTTGAACTGCTGTGAACATCTACAGTTGGAACTTTCAATATATCAGGTGCAGATCTGCAGATGTGCAGTCTCAGGACAAATTTATTTAATAAAGGCACATGCAAACAGTGAGTTCCTGATTACATGTGAAAACATGGTCAAATTTAAGTCATGTGAATTCCTATTTTAGATTTTAAAATTTAAAAGATGAAAAATCTTAAAATCTTCTTTTTAAAGATGAAAAATCTTTTTTTTTTAATTTAAAAATCGCTGTGACATTCATCCTTTCTTTATTAAGCAGCAGTACTTAACTATAGCTTTGGATATAGACATTCAACATGTAACTTAGATCAATGTGGATAAAGAAAATGAAGGCAACTGTGATTAAATTGAGTTTTAAAAGCAAGGGTCAAGTGTTGAACTCCAAGCCATGCTTATGATGACTTAAACTATATAGAAGTGACATCAGAGCTACAAAAGACAGAATCCTCATTGCCTTTAAAGCAATGTAGAATAGCTCTACGCTGAAACAGCTATAGTACCAGGCGGGAGTTTTTGGACATCTGATGTCATATCACTGTTTTCTTAATACCCATTTTTGTGAAAGAGCCTTTCCTTCAGCGGCATATCAAACACCCAGAGTTACAAGGTTACTGAAGGTAAGAGAAACTCCAACATATTCAAGGTTTGTATCAGGGGCAGGGAGATCTGAGTGTCTGCCTTACATCCCAGTGGCTGTAAAAACAGAGGAACGGTGTTGGAAGCAAGGCCTGGAACTCTAGTCTCCTCACCACAAACTGATGTTCTTCTTCACTCGCCTATGTGTCAGACTTCTCCCTATGTGTCTTTATGTTGTCTCTTAGATGGAACAAATTCTCTGCAACAGGATGCTACTCAAAAAAAAAAAAAAAATTCTTCCCCTTAAGGCTGGTTTGAGGGTTGTCCTGTGTATTAACATTTTGAGAATGTAGACTGGTATTCCCTCAGGAGTATAGTCAGGAGGCAACTGAGTTTGTATTTTACACCAAGATAACCTAGTGGGAGCTACTTTTGTGGGAGAGGGGAAAATGGAACATTGTGGACATAAAGTGTCAACAATAATATCATTTTCTGAAGATCCCGACTTTGGGAAGTGTTTAGTTTTCTCAACAACACCTAGTAAACTAAGCCTCTCTGGGAGACAGATAGAAAATACATTGGCTACATCTGTACTACTAAATCATATGAGTGTGGGACTGTTTTCTGTCACTGAGTCCAACTGGCATGGAGCAGCCTACATCCATACTCCTAAATTTTCGTCTTCCAAAACATGCTGGCGGCAGCCAAATTGCCTGTGATCTTTGAATGACCCTTGGCCTCTGGAAATCCTTACTGTACTCAGCAATTGTTTGGGATAGTGCTGGCTGGTCCAGGTCAAAACCATACTAGGAACCTTCTAACAATTTAACAGTTAGATGACTGAGTTTTCATGTTCAGGAACATTCCCAGCACAGCCTAATTTACTAATATAGATGCTGTCATTTTAACTCTTCCCCAAACAGACACAGATGTGAATTAGCAGTTAAGCAGACTGTCACAACTGGGTTAGTTCTGGAAATGCAGACACTTAAATTCAATTAAATGTCCCATTTGCAAGAAAGAAATTTGGATTTTGACATCCAGACTTTGTCTAAGACTTTCACCTAAATATATGCTGCTAAAATGTCTTGGTATGACTCTATAGTTCTGAAGTAGCAAGTGTTTTCAGAATGATCAAATGAAAGCTTCTAGGCTCACTTTTCTTCATAAACAGCACAATTTCCCTCTCCTGAAGCCACCAACCCTACAGCTGTTTCTCAGTTGCATGAAACACAATATAAAATTTCTGCAGGAAACCAGAATTTGTTCTGGTTTTTCACTCTATATAGATTTTTCTACACAGATCGATTTAGGACAAAATTCTAGTTTAAAGTATCTATTTCCCATTTCTATTATATATACATCTATAAAAATTATATCTATAAAAATTATATATAAATATATATATAATAGTTGGTTTGTGATATTATAATCTATAACACTGTGCACTATTCCTTTCACTATTTATTCAGCCTTTACATGTCTGAAAAAGAAAACTTGCATTAAACTTGAGCCTGAATTATGTTCTGCTAAAAAGGACTCCCCATAAATTTTTCTAGATTTCTGATGGACATGCAAATCTGCTTTTTCAACACCCACTGAGGATTCAGAAGTACAGAGTCTTAGGCTAGGTGGTGAATTTATTATAAAACAAAAGTAGCTGATGCATGAATAATTTTTCAGTCTTGGATTGAACAGCAAAAGGATTCCTCATACCTACTGTGGGGAATAGAATAAGGCCTAACACCTTCTTTTGGAGAACTACAGCAGAGAAAAGTTGGTCTCTTCTTATCACAGCTCTTCTTCAGGATGTGCCTGGTTGCTTTGCTGACAGACACCAAAATTCTCCAGCTCACTTCACTCACTGGTTGACTTACTGGCCCTGTGAAGTAAGTTGCCATGCTTACTATGCTGGGAGACTGTGTAGAGTCTGGGTACAAAATGGTTTTTTCCTCCATTTCTAAGGCTTGTGTATGATGTAAAATGTGTGCTATACATAGAAATAAAACCCATGAGATTTTAAAGCAGATTAAAAAGTACTGCACTATACAGTGTAAGTTCTTGTTGCACAAAACCAGGGACCAAAAGACACCATGATGCCTGAAGCAGAAACAAACTGAGCCTAAGCGTCTCCACCAATACACTGGAAAGCGGTAGGGAAGGCTGGATCTTCCCGCAAGGAGCTGGGTTGCCCTGAATAGAGAGAATTAGTGAAAGAAAGGAAAAATTTAGATTAACAATCTCTCTTCTTAGTATATATCATAGTGATTTAGACCACAAGTAGAAGCTTTTGAAGTTTGTTCCTGACGTTTTTCCAGTGCTGCAAACAGCAGTAGATTGTGTACTTTCTTAGTTCAAATGATAAAACTGATTGCTTCATAATTTGGTGCACAATAATGAAAAATAACTAGCATCTCTCTTCTACTTAGAGAAAAGTCAGTGTCTATACACTCTTTTGTACACCTGAAGTAAAATCAGCTTGGTAAGAGCCATGGAATAAATTAGACCCTTGAAAAGAATCTAGATCTTCAAATTAGACCTAGTCAGGCATTTGTTTTTTGGGGTTTTTTTGTTTTGTTTTGTTTTGTTTTGTTTTTGACAAGACAATATTTATGTGAATACATTGAAACACACTGCTTTAGTTAAGTCTAACAGTTCATGTACTGTTTCAAAAAGTTGCTGGATTTTTCTTGGGGTTAAAAAGGGCCTTTTTATCTATACATATTTTGCAAAATGAGAAAAGCTTTTTCCCACCTCACTCTGCTTCTGATCTATACTTTTGCACCCACTACACTGAACATTGCCACAATTGTGTAGAAAAAAACTCTTGAGCCCACAGAGGAAAATCATTGCTTTGGCCAAGAGCTATCAGTGCAGGAGAGGAAGTGAATAATTAGGAAGATCTGGTTATGGCTCTTTGATTCTCCAACAGCACTGGCCACAGAGGCAGCATGAGTTAAAGCAACCCTCAGGCTGGTCTAACCTACCCCAGATGACAATGGTCTTAAGATGGCAATCTGCCAGATGGAATTATCTGGAGCACAGTAGCACTCCAGTCTCATCCCTTCCAGCCTCTGGCATTATATTGTATAGGCTGGGACTGGTAAGATTCAGAGTCATGCCAAATCTAATGTCTACTAAAAACTCCCTTTTGCTAGGAAATTTGCATTTGGCCAAGTACAACTAAATTCCTGAGGCACAGAGAGACCAGCAGATGGAATTGAATCTGTCCCAGTGTATTTTTGGTCTATCCTCTTGTTAACTCCTAAGAAAATTTTCTCAGCTTAAAAGAGCCCTGCTGTGGTGTCATGTTGTGGTGATCCCACAACTTTATAGTACGTTTTGCACCAGAACTCAATGTCACTGACGCATCTCAAAGTGAGAGGTCACATCAAGAAGAGAATTAGCCAAGAAGTCTGACAAGATACAGCTTTCTAGGCGTTAATGGAGCCAAGATTCACAAAAAAGGCTGTTTCTGAAGACTAAAAGATAGCAACGTTGTTGGTGATAACCACCATCTCTTACACAATTGCTGCCATGGTTACAGAAAGTCCTGTTCAGAGAGAACATAGCAGAAGAAAACAGGGACTTAAATCAAGTTTTTATAAATATGTGTGCATGCGTGTGTCTGTTTATAAAACAACACAATAAAAATAATACCCCCCCCGCAAGCCTTGTTAAAATACTATATATTAAAAAAAAAAAAAAAAAGAAAATGACCGCAACAAGACCACTTCTATTTCTAGTCAATATAAAAGGGCAGTTCAGAAAAGAAGGCAGTAGGACTGTAAACTAACTAAAATTAGCACACAGTTGCCAAAAATCTTGTCCTTGGGAGGAGAAATACCTTTGATTTTGATCACTGAGCTTATCCTCTATGTTCTCCGTATATGAGCACGAAAACCACCTTGTCCAGGAGATGTAACAGGGATCTACTCGTTAGAAGCCTTATGGCTCTGCTTTCCTCACTGGCATGTCCTTCCTCAGGCAAACTGCTTACCATCCATGCGCTTCAGCGTACTGTTGGTGACCACTTTTTAAATTTCCTAGACCAAAAACTTCATTTCACATTGTAATTCTGGATGATCGGCAGCACCAAAGCACTCACCTATCACAGGAGTTTTTAAAGATTACGTAGATTACGTTGAACCTCACTGAAGTAGTCAAAATTATATTTGTGCTCTCTGTACATTTAGCTCGAAGGAATAGCTGACAACAATTTCTAGGTGGGTAAGAATAAGAAAATCCTAGGCAGATGTCCGTTAAGGATAATTTTTATGTGACATTTCACAGTAAGCATAACAAACATCCAAACCAATTTACGCATCTTGCGGGTGGAGCACAAAAGGGTTGGTAATTGGAAATGGCACCAACCTTAGCTTCTGCTATACTTACACCTCTTTCTTTCTCACTGCACTTCTCAAAAACGCCGGCTCATTGGTAAAAGTTCTCCAGCAAGTTAGAGGAGAAATATAAGCTCTTTCACAGAAACATGGTTGAATTTCTGTGTAAAGTCCCCTCTAGGAGCTAGTGGTTTTGACCGCAAAACAAGCTAGTATTATCCTTCTCTGTCTGCAACAGGCAACTGAATGTTAGATGTTGACTTTAAAAGGCTACCATTCTTTGTCATTAACTTGCTTGTGGTTCTTATTACTGTGGTATCTCCTCCCTAAATAACTAGGAAAAAAGATTACTTTGATGCAACTGAGTCAGAGACACAGATGTAAAAGAAGCCATCAGTTTTTGGTGTCAAAATTAAGACACCCATGGCTAAATTTTTTTAAATATTAAGCATGGCATAATTCTTCATATGTTGAAGGCACAGGGATCAGAGATTCCAATGACACATATGAGGACCCAAGTTTTCTACAAATCAGAGCTTATGGTCTTCAGTCAGACATGGAGAAAATGAGCCATGCTCATGGAGTAACTACATGAAAAGGACTGGGATAAATAAAATTTCCACCATCTTCTCTCTTTGTAGCAGACAAAAAAATAGAATCCAGTTGCTCATTGAAGCAGGCAAGCACCTTAATAATGCAAATGTATCTTGATTTTGACAGCCCTGTCCAACTTCTGTAAAGCCTGATGTATTTCCAGAGCAGTTCCACTCAATGTGCTGAACTGACAGTGATCTTCTGGAAAAAGGATTACAGACTGAGGTAAATTAAGGTTATCATAAGCCATACAAAAGAATAATGGATTAGAGTTCCATGAGAATATACGAGTATGCCTTTTTTATAATAGCTTGCCTTTACAGTACACTGGGGGGGGTTGTTGATTTTGTTGGTTTTGTTGTTGATTGGGTTCTTTGGTTGTTTGCTTTTCATTTTGTTGTTGTTGTTTTGTGGTTTGGGTGGGGTTTGTTGTGTTTTTTTTGTTGTTGTTTTGGGGGTGGGTTTTTTTTGTTGTTTGTGTGGGGTTTTTTCTTTTTTTTTTTTTTTCATTTATTTCTCTTAAAGTTTGGGAAATCTGGAAAAAAAACTAACTAGTTAAATCTGCTCAGAAAAGTCCATACAGGCTTTATAGCAGAGCTGCCATCTTTGGTTGCTTGGTAAAAGTCTCTGCTATCTGAAGTAACTGGAAGAGAATGGAGTAACTGGGAGAAATAGAAGGCTGCTACGTTCTATGTGAGTCAGCCTCTAGACATAAATGAGAGGCACGCTTTGCATTCAGCAAATATCCTTGACATTTAATGACACAGTGCAGCAACAGAATTTACTAAGAGCTAGACCTGCCTGGAGAGCAGTCCCATCACCCAGTCTTGGGCAGCCAGCCCAGTCAGCCCGGTTGCTCTCTAGTCAATGAAGGGATTTAGGCCCAGAGGTTGATTCAAAAAAAGGACAGGGCCTTGAGAGGTAATCTGGCTTGTTCCTTGTCCTAAGACAAGATCAGCCATCAATTGTGCCTTCCTGATAGATGGTCTAACCTGTCCTTGTAAACCTCCCAAGGCAACTTAACAGTTCATATTTCTTCATCACTCAGTCTCTTTTTTTATCATCATTTTGGTCCTAGCCACAGTGGACATATGTGAAAGACTTTTTCAGAGATTGATTCAGAACAAGAGGCTAAGAACAGAGTGTGTAGAGAGACCTGTTTTGCAATATGGCCAAATCAGATCAATGCCCCACCATAGAGACAGCCCTAATCTATTAGGCAGCTGGCAATTGGACCAGATGATTGTTCTAGATTCCTTCCAATTGGAACTATTCTAGTCTAGTCTAGTCTAGTCTAGTCTAGTCTAGTCTAGTCTAATTTTGTTCCATTCCGTTCCATTCTAATTATTTTTAAACAGACATATTTTCCTTTAGGATATAGCTGGTTGCTTGTTATGGTAAGAATGAGAATAAATTATTTTTTTCCAACACTGAAATATATAAAACCCATGGCCAACTGAAAACTAAAGAGCAGAGGGAGGTGGAAAAGGAAAGAAAAGCCAGTGGCACACAATGTTTTAATTAATAATAGGTTGCTGGAACTGAGAAATCATGAGAAAAGTTAATATCCTTTACCTCATAATAAAAGTGGTTTTAAAACCTTTAAATATTATTAAACTAACAGTTTCAAAAGCTTTAAAATTCTATTCCCCACTGGGCTGGAGATGTGAAAACTCACAGAGTAGCCTCTTTCAATAGCAGGTTGGCTGATGTGACAAAGAGTGTGACTCTCTTTTTAAAATTCTTGAGTTATGGTTTTAGTTGTCTTTTCTTTAACTGAAATCACAGGTAATGAGATGCATATAGCCTTGGGGAGAATTTACTCATTCACTTCAGCAGGAGTACTTTCTTGTTTGACTGAAATACACTAACCGTGGCCAATATGGTCTCAATACACACCACAAAAATTGAAAATATTTCATTAATAATAGCATGCTGGGACCACTACCTCACAGGGCTTTGAGGAAAATCTTGGTGGTCTTTTCACTTTGGCAGAGGAGATTTGGGACCAAATCTGTGGAAAAGCTGCACTCCATTTAGCACAAAGCCCAGCAAAGGAACAAAAGGCGGTACCATCTAACTGTGGTAGCAGCGTAAAATTCAAGTGTCTGAAGGCCTTCCATGTCAAATCAATAAAATGCTACTTTATCTTTAATCTCATTGTAAAAAAAAAATAATTAAAGGGACTTTGGATTCCCAAAGCACTTGCAGTAACCATTGTTTTCCTAACATTCATATCTCACCCTCATTACCAGTTCTTCACACACTAACAAAGTTAACAATGTAATTTTTTTTTTTTTATTATATTTTCCAAGGCCAACTTTTCCTTCATCTAGCCTTTCTTGTGGGGAAAAAGTAAATGAGATCGTATCACTAGAGGCAGCTTTCAGTAAGTTCAAGACTTGCTCTGATCTCATTTTTTTACACAGTGGCTGTCCTGTACGATGTCTAGACTGTTAAGTGATGTTTAGACTGTTAAGCAGTCCAAATACTGCTAAAATTCATGAGGGCTGTCCACTTCTGTTATGAAGAGAGACAAAGACCTTTGTATCTGTTTTCCAAAAGTCCTTTTTTTCTACTCAAAAAATAACATAAATTTTTCAGAGATCACCTTTTCCTTTGGTTAACATTAGGAAACAAAAACCATCGTTTTACTGGGCAAAGAAGAAAAACATGCATTCAAGTAACAGTTGATGAGCACGCTACTAAAAATAAGTTTTCTGTTTGTTTTCAGTTGAGGGTAATTTCATGCTGCAGAAACACTTTTTAAAGTTTTCTCACCAGGGAACTGATTTATCGACAACCAATTACTGCTTCCAGATAAGCCTGTTGTGTTTACAGCAATATTTCTGCCTCATGTATTTTTAACCGCTTAGTTTCATGTTCTCATAGACTTGTGGAAATTAGTTATTGAAAAAAGCTATTTCTTCATTTTTTCCATCTTTCAGGTCTGTGCCAGATTCTTCCTTATTTTATGGTTTAGAGAGCTTTGTTCAGGCTGTTTTAAATATCCCCAAGGATGGGTATTCTACCACTTTTCTTGGAAAACTTTTCTCGGCTTAATAGACTTCATAATTAGCAAAAAAAAAATCCTGTAAATAAGCCTAATTTTCCCATGCTACATTTAATTTTGTTATTCTTCATATTTACAGTGTCCTGGACCACTCTGCTCAATCCCACATCCTTCCTTTCTTTTTAACATGTTTCAAAATTCTTGGCTTAGTTTCCTACCCTAATAACTGTTATTACCTGTTACTTGGGAACAAATCCATTTCTTGGCAAGAAACATCCAGGTAATGCTGGGTACATCCTGTTTACAGACATTTGACAACTTTTAACAGGAGCTAATTTTTTTTAAAGCTGGATGACATCATCTGATAGTACTCTGTGACAACTGGGTATAGACAGACCCAAAAATTCAAGTTTGAGGAATGCTTACCTAGCAAAACATGCTATATCTGTGTTTGCTTCTGCTAAGATGCCCATGTTTGTGCAACCACATTGTAAAAACTGATTAAAAAAGCTGAGGAGTGCTACTTTTCCTTACTCTTCCTCTCAGGATCTTTAGAACAGCTAAGCACAACTTTGTGTCTGTTTGTGATGTATGTTTGTAAGGTTTGAATAGCTGCTGTCTAAAACCATTGGTAGGGCTGCCACTGAGCAACCAGAGAGGTGGTTATGGAACATCAGACAAGACCATGGGGACACTATTTTTCCTCTTATCAGCAAACCTAACACATGAACACAAAGGTAGATCAAACTACTCTCTCACCCCTAGAAACGGACATTGCAAGATACATGTAAGATCAGACAAAACCAACTCATATGGTGCCTCTACTCTTTTGTGTACCTCCCAAGGCCAGCAGTATCCAACTCCTGACATCTTACCTTTGTCTAGTTTCAGTAGGAAATGTAATTCAGTAAAAATGAAGGACTATTGTGTGAAATGTATCAGCTTGAAAGACTAAATAACAAAGTTGTCAGATACCTCCTGAAAGACAGGTCAGAGCAAGCAGCTGAAAAGCTCCTGCAATGAATCAGTTGCTGGAGGAACTGGAAGCAGCTCTGCTGGTGGCAGGTCCACTTCAAGAACCTCCCCTTTTGCATCCACTCTCTCTGCCAGTTGTGTCAAATGTCAGAGGAACACTATAACATCGTTGTTCTGTGACATAGGACTTAAAAGCCTCTGACAGGCACAGGGACAGTATCAGGCAGTGAGGAATAGGAAACTTTTGAAATTCTAAAGTTTAATTGACTATTGTTTGTGAAAATACAGTTGGTAAACAACTTAGGGACTAGCATCACTAACAAGGACAGTATGTTACTGAAAAAGTCATCCACCTTCTAAAACTTAATTACACTCATTGTATATAGATCTGAGAAAGAGGTGTAGGAGGCAGGGTCTTCAGCAGGAGCACAACAATCAAATACACTCACTAGCTAATGAAAACAAATACATTTGAAAAGACTTCTAATTGAACTGACAAATAAGATTTTAATAGGGAGGTGAAAAAAAGACAAAATCACAAGTTTATGTGGTATAAATAATGTCTAAAAGAATCAACTTTCTATATGGACTTCCTATTCCACAAATCTTAAAAGAGTTAGCCATGTTCTCTGAGAAAGCATTACATTTTGTTCAGCTTTTCGTGAGATCAGGATTACTTTTTTCTGCCTTCCCAAGCTTGAAAAAAACTCCAAGACAAAGGATGATACCAGCTTTGGTTTTTGTCTGGCAAATGTTATTTGAGCAAATGTGATAAATATGCCAACTATAAGCACAAATGTGGGCAAAGTATTGTGTTAAGACTCCATAGAACGTTATTGTGTATTCATACAACTGGGACTCTACCCAACACTTATCATGTTTTTCCTATAAATCTCAAAATCCTCAAGTGAGGACGATGACTGTATACATACAGCATTTGTATGGAAAATCTGAGCAAGAAAGTACTATAATAATCTGGAAAGAATTCCTCAATGTGCTGTTCCTTCCAGTAACACTACTTGAATATGGTGCACTGTGGCAAAGATTGCAGATTGTGATTCTATTAAACATTTGGTTTACTGTATAGTTTTAAAACAAGTGGTTCTCTGGGATTATAAAATAGTAGTACAAACTAGAGGACGGACAGAAAATTTTATTAATCAATTACTTGGCTATATGCCTTTTTTTTTTTTTTTTTTTTTTTTGAGATAGCAAACATTCGTAGTTTATGAATTTATCCAAGGGTATCTGCAGAGTTTGCAACTCATTTCTGCTGAGGAAATTTAATACACAAGAAGTTTAAGTGTTTAGGTGTCCACACTCTTACTTACACATTTAACCTACGTTTTGGTGTCCTTGATGTTCTTCAGCTACTTAACTGTCACTTAATCCAGGGAGGATCTAAATTTCTGCTGGTCTGTATATATGAAGATGAGCCACAGCAAGTGAGCTGCTTGAAGCCCCTGCCGTGTCCCAAGTGGAACAGGAACTTGATCCCAAGCTGCCTGCTCCAGCTGAGAGCCCTAACGGTTTGGGTGTTGGCCACTGAGGAGCAGATCTTTCTCAGTCTCTCCTGACAAATTTGTTTCATTTGTAGAAACACTTGCTCTGGGGAGAGGGATTGAATTCTGGTTCCACACTGCTAATATATTAATACAAAGACAGTTTTCCTCATTTTCACAGACAGAAAAATTACCTTTTTGCATCTCCAGCTGCAAGAGAGGATAAAAATTACCTAGAGGAAGATTCCCACCTCTGGCGTCTCCATCCTTCTCCTGGCAACTCCCTGCTTTTTTTCCTGAGATCACTTCCTCGGTTCCCTAATTGTACCACAACAATGATTTAAAAGCCTGGACACCTAACCTGGGACTGAAACTTCCACAACATGCAATGCACTTAAGAAATAGGTGGTGCTTCACTAAGCGCCATGTCACCCAGGTGCCTTAAAGACTTGTCATAGCCTCCTAAACTCATTAAATTCAAAGACAAAACCCTTTCAATATCTTTGAAAGCTCCAGTACCTGGGAAAGAAAGATGAGCAGCGTGCCAGTTAAATACTTAGTTTTAAAAACAGTCTCTGAAAATACATTCAAGGAAGATTAGTGGAGAGACCTGTCACGTCTCACTGTGAAGTTCACAACACTGCCTAGCATTTACCATCAAACACACATTCACAAATTCCTTTGGTAAGAAGAGTGGTAGTGACTGCACCTTTCACTACTTTCTGCATTTGTCAGAGTCCTTTTGTCAAACCCCTTATTGTCACAGGCAAACCGTGATCCTTTTGAATTTACCAGCTGAACTCTTACAGCCCCAGAGCAGTGGACAATGGCTGGCTCAGGGTCAATGGCACCATGTAAGCAAGCACACTGTCACAAGCAACATCGTGTTTTCCTTTCCCTCTAAATCCAGGCCACAAAAGCAACAGCCATAGGTTTTAAACAGGTGTGTTTGTTTGTTTCTTACAGCCATAAGCAACTTGCAGAGTTCCTAAGCTGGCTGGAAACACAAACAAGGCACCATTGCTTCTTTGAGACTAAAAGGTAGAATTTTCTGATATCCCAAAGAGGTGGTATTTCTGGTGGTATTTGAGCAAGCGCCTGCACAGGACCAGAAATGAGGGCGACAGGTACAACACTCACTACATTTTGCTCCCTCATCTTTTATGGAAAAAATAGACCAGATTTTGTGTCTGGACACATTTTCATACAATTTAGCTTGGTTTATGCATGCAATTTAAATTAAAAAAAAAATAAAATTTCAGGTTTGTACTGGAGTCATCTGTTCTCATGCAATATCCACCTCATTTCTGTGAGAGGCAGTTGGGACCTATTGTTTTCTTGAAATCTATAGCCTGTAAGCATTTAAGTGAATGATTAGCCAGAATTCTCAAGCAAAATAATTACTCACTCTCCAAAATAGAGAGTTTGCTGTATTCATAAATGGGTACTTATGGCATTGTACTGTGAATACTAATTTGGCCATCTAAAGAGATTACAGTAATGCTATTATACAAAAGTTCACTATATACTTTTCATCCCTTTGTTATTGCCATCTCATCTAATTTTTCTCTGTTTAATTCTTCAGAATTTGTAACTCACTAATGTTCAGTTACTTCTTTAGTATTAGCAAAAGAAAGACTTTGTTACAAAACAGTTATATTTATCTGTGGGTATTACTCAACCCTATTTATTCTTCTAGAAATAGGTTCTAAACACTTGCAGATAATTCTGACAGGTTAAAAGGTTCACGTACAGTAATAACACACAAGTTTGACTTTCAGCAGAGTATGCCCTATTTTTAAACAACATAAGTTAGCAGACAAAAACATATTGTGAGTTAGAAGACAAAACCTGAATTATTTTAGGAGTCAAACTCTTAGAAAGAAAACTACAAGACTGTCACAAAGATAATTTAGAACTATAAATGAATATTTGATATGGCATATCTACTTGTTAGTTTAACAAATAAACTCCTCTGTCTTTCTTTTTTTTACTTCTTTACAAGGTGATATCTTTCTACGGGAGAGATACCTCACTTTCAGTCCTGCTCCTATACTACCTTTAAACCAAAGAAGAAGAGTGGAGCCTTTCTTTCAGAGACTGCAAATAAACAGAACTTCCTACTAGTTTTTTTCTAAGCAATCTGTAATTCTTTCCTTGGTCTCACCATGACTACAAGCTTTATAAACATATCGTAAAACCAACTAAAATCATTCAGGGACTTGATTCCCGGACTTACTAGATTCCCATAAATCATGGTAACTGTGAGACTGTTTGCCTTCCAAGTGTTACTTGGAACTTGGTGGTAGCAAAATCAATTGCATCATTATAGAACGTGTGGTTCTACATGCAGAGAACCTTATGAGATTTTTGTGTGACCCGATCATCATCTTTTGTGTCACCACAAAAATTAGTTCTGTAACTATTTACATTCACTATTTTTGATACAAAATGTTTAAAGAGTTATCATTGCGAGACACTTTTTTATCACGAGTTATAATGCTGTGACATGGGTTTAGCTCATTTGCAGAGAGCTATATCCACCCCGTGCCTCTCCATAGGTAGAGAACTGAATAGGACAGAAAGACATAAACCTCAGTACTAGAAAGGACTCCACCTCTCACAAAAAGCTGACAACTCTTAGCACTTCCCAAACCAGACAATTCCAAGACAGGAATTTCTTTATCTGTCCATAGGCGTGGATGTCCATGGTGAGCAGTATATCACTACAAAGGTTAGAGACTTTTCAGCTACTACACAGGAATGCACAGTGCAATTTTCAAACTGTTATAAAGATAACTCATGCACCAACACAAACAATATAAAATTAGTACAGGACTTCATTATGAATAATTTACTGTACTTTTGCCACATGAGTTTCAGCAGCAGTGCTAGTTCCAGTAGCTCTTCTCCAGTTTCTTTCCTAATCCTACGAGTCCCTCTGATCCTTGCACTGCATAGACTACAGGAGATCAGATATCTGGTCAGATTCAAAATAAATTAAAAAGAGGGAACTTCCCAAATAGGCATGAAACCTATGGTTCAGCAGAGATAACACACTGTGCAAGTGCACTTCTCCATGGCATTGCATTATCCTGCCAGGATATACTACCAGGCTTTCTAATTTGTGGGGTGTCAGTGGGTGTTTTGGCCTCTGATATAATCAAAGTAGTAGATGTAGCTACAAGAAATCATAACATTTTTTATTTTCTTTTTGCCATGCCTACATCCTGAAGATTAGTAATTCAACCGTAGTGAACATGGTCTTTGCAGTTTTTCATGGAGCACCAGAGAAATCTTGACTATTTCAAATGATGCGGAATGCACCTTTTTAAAAACAAGCATACAGTGTCTTTCAGGGTTTTTAAATTTTGTTTTATTTCTTTCCCTGAACGTCTATAAATGTCCTCCTATAGAATTTCCAACGTTTTATTCTTCAACTGAAAAATAATTAATCAGCTAGTCTTCACAGTGCAGAAAACTGAATCCTATTTGGACCAGTCTGTTTTCTGTTGTAGAAGGAAAAGGCTATCATTTTACTTGTCTAAAGAAAGCTATAACTAGATGAGTAAAATGTGTGGAGGAAAAAGCAGCTTAAATACTAGCATGCTGATGAAATGATATCATCAGGATGAAATAATTATGTGGTCTCCTTGAATAGGTGCGCACCCAGCCGCTACGACTCTTGCCATTTCCTCAGATTGACCCAAAAGGCTCACATTGTTATGTCTGTGCTAATCTGCATGATCCTCCCTTGCATGCTGACTTTGCAAGGACAGCTGTATTTCGGCAATCAGTTGAAATGCTCCTTTTGAAAATGTGGTTATTCAATACATGGTTTTTAACGAGGTATTTCTCTAAGGGCTGTACTGTGTTGTCCCCCTAAGGATAAACTTACTCCAGATGAAAAGGATCATCTCGTTTAAAATGCTTAAAGTTGAATTTTTTTCTGATTTACTTTCAGCTAAGTATAACATGAGATAAGATACCCTTTTTAAACCAGGGCCTAATCCTGCAGTCTACACAGTCTGATTGAAAGAGTTACATTTAGCTGAAAAATATGTCTTTGTGAAATGCACCCACAACCACCAGAAAGGTAGACTGAAAATTAGAACTGAAATGTTTAGAGATCCCTCACCCAATCAAGTCCCTACAAATTTTGGTATTGACTCATACCCTATCTGTCAGACCCACTAGGGTCTGGAATATGCAACTGAAAATATCAAGAGAAAGAATCTCCTTATAAAATTTCTGTTCAAAAGCACCAAACAAGATAACCCCATCATAACGGTATTATGATGTGCCTGCTTTTGTAATGAAGCAGAACTGATAATTTCAGTCAAATGAAAAATAATGTTCAAGAGGAAAATAACCCTCTTATCCAACTTATTATTTTTATTATGAATAGTAATTTTTTAAAATGTACAAAAATTGAAGCAGAGTTGCTCCTCATCACCTATTCCCTTTTGCACACTTCTTCCTCCTTCTCCTGATCTTATACAGAATCTGTGACATCAACTCACACCAGCTTTCTCTTTTGTGCTTTCCTGCTCCTAAACTCCCTTAGGAATGACTCAGGACTGTGCTAGTTTCTTCTACTGCATGTTTCTTTTCCTTATAGTGATAGTATTGCCTCTGGAACCAAACAATAATTCTCATCCTTCTTTACTGATTCCCATACCATCAATTCCTGAAATATATTTTCAAACTTTTACTCTTTCCTTGACCATTCTTGCACTACAAAATATCTACATAGTTTTGCAAATAGCAGATTTATATATAATAAAAAATGCAGAGTGTAAGTAGCCCAACTATTCTCTTACACCTGTTTGAAAGAGTTTGCATTGTGTTTGAAGGTAATGACTATTGCACAACCCAAAGTTTCCCATGTCTTAAAAAACAAACAGAGGAAAAAAAACCCTTGACTTTCCTTCAGGAAAAGTGTATTTGATTCAATTATTCAAGATTTTCAGAGGTGGGAAGGTTAAAAGATTTCTTTCAGTCTGCATTTATACGACCGGAGTTCCTACTTTATATGTTTAAATGACTCTAAAAGGACATAAATAATTATCAGAATAAAAAATCTGTAGTGATAGTTATTTCCCAATATTTCATAAGCCATTGCTTCTATATGTCCACTGAAAGGGATGCCAGTGTAACTTCTTTAGAAAAAGACACTACAGCATTTTCTACTTACTTCCAGTGATGCTTTTAATGCAGCTGCTCTTGCTATATCTAATATGTGTAGTTACAGTAGCCATGAAAACCTCAAAATGGATATAAGGTTTTGCAGCTTCAGCATATTACAAGTTTAGCAGTCCCTGGGAATGATGAACCATCTACTTAATCTATGATAGTACACAAAGTGCCAGAGTCTAACATCAGAAAATTGTTTTGTAAGGTCAAACATTACTATTTTTATTAATATTTCTAAATTCAAAGAAATTGAATAGCATATCACAATTCTGGCATGGCTTTAATAATGGTAGATGATGGAATATTTTGCTTCGCTTAAATATCTGTGATTAAAAACTATGTTTCCTAATTGGGCTTTTGCCTAAGCCAGATCAAATTCAGCATTAGTACTTGTTTATTTCTTGTACTTTCCAGCACCCCATAGAAGTCAAGAGAGACATACAAGCTTAAGTAAAGCACAAAACTAAAACTTTTTACAGGGCATTATCAGCTAAACTAATCTCTTCTGACTTGATATCCATCTCAATATCGAGCTCTGATCAAAAGCTTTCAGGAATTCTAGCAGAGACCTAAAATTGAAATTTTTTAGTAAAGCAAGATCCAGATCTCAGCCCCAGCACCAACAACATCCATCTACCAATCCTTTGCATATCTTAAGGGAAAGAGAGAGTAAGGGAAAGAACCTTCATGCACCAAGATTTACTAAAAATGTATGCTTTTTAAGTTCAATTTCATTAAAGAACTTTTGCAAAACATTTTGGTTTGCAATTATCTTCTGCCTCCATCTTTCTAGAGAAAAAAAGTCATAAAATGAAAAGAATACAACAAGGAAATCCAATTATCTCATTGATCTGTAGTATTTACTTTAAAAACAACAACATTTACCCAACTCCAAATGGACTCTTAGTTAAAATTTGAAAAACTCAGGATAAACAAACCTAGTAGTCCACCTGTGATGAAATAGAAATCAAATGAGAGAAATTCGGATTGACACAAAACCATTCCTTTTGCTTTGGAACAATCTAAACCAATAAAATTGATGTTCAGAAGTATAGGATTATATGGTCATCCTATAGAGAGGTTTAAGCTTATCAAAAGAAATTGGAGCAGGAAAATATTCTAATATAGAAAAATCCATGAAAGTTTTGAAACTGGCTTTGTGCTACAAGCTACAGTGTTAATGTGAGATCAGTCAAAATAGCAGAAAGGCAAATAGCATCACACAGTAAGATGCAAGAAATTCATAACAGTTTGCTCCATTGTAATTCATGTAACTAATCCTTCCACCAATTCTTTTCAACATGCCATATATATTTTACTTAAACAAATGTAGTATAGACCCATCTTTAAAGTAGTGTGTTGGGAAATATCCCACTTAACATACCCAAAAAAGTTGATTGAGGCACTTCTCTGTTTTAAGAGTCAAGGCTTGCAAGCATTGGCCTTTTAACCCAGTCTCTCAATACATGTAGGACAAGCTCCTCACATTTCTTCTCACAACAGACAATGTTCTTAGCATTCATAATATCCAGAAAGTTAAAAACATATGACTAAATTCTTTTTAACATAAACATTTAGATAACCAGGCGTTAATATAAAATATTTAACAGCAAGATCCTCCAAATGAATAAGAAAACACAATGCTGGATAATCTAACCAACCTAAAATGTAACATATGATTGATACCTAGAGCGATCAGTATAACAGTCTGGTAGAAACGGGTCTGACAGCAAATTAAGAAGTGATGCTTTAGTCAGTTCATCCTTACAGAATCATAAGAGTCCTCCATATATATATATATAAATGAAACAGAACCAGGACAGCATGGAGCTATATCTAATGGAGGCGACTTACAATTCACCTGTATGTAACTGAACACAAGACAGCTTCCAGCACCTCTTAGTGAAACCAAATTAGTTTTTTCTTTCTTGGCTTCAGAAGAGCAACGGTGCTTCCCTGTAGCTAGCACAATGAAGTCATGTTGCTTAGAGGAGGGATGAGAAACAGACTCCAGTGGGACTCACTTCTCTTCTAGATTGTGTCTTGCTTTAATTAGGATTCAATTCAAAAGCGTGTCCAAGTAATGTTTCACTCACTATAAAGGACTGTAAAATCTCCTGGCACTCAAAAAATTCGCTCGTATCAGGAGATGGAACGTTGGCAGAGCACAAGTCGGTGTAAAGTCAGTCATCCTTTCCACTGACTTTGCAATGATTCTGACTTGAACACATTCCACGTTTCCTTAATAATATCAAATAATAACATGGAATAGCAGTCTTTCCCTCACAAATTGCCAGTCATCACAGTTCAAAATTTAGAAAAAACAAACGAACCTGATCAAGATTTTTTGGAGGGGAAGCAGACATAATCTCTGCTGCTCCACCTGAAGAGGTGAGGAAGGAAAGAGGAACTATGAGGACTGTCCAGCATAATATTTGTAGGGTAGATTAGGGAAGTTTTGAACCTGTTCTACTGTATTCTGGATGTCAACTGGATTCAAAACACCGTTCAACAGATGAGAGTAACTACAGCAAAAGCAGTTCTTAGCTCACCCTTTCTAGGATCTTTGATGTCGGAAAGTAAAATGAGATTGCACAGTTCTGGTTGTTCCCCATGAGAAGTATTGATGGACTAACATACAAGGACCTGAGTGAACTACAGAAACAGAACAAATATCTTTCACTTTGCTGTGTATAGCAGAGAGCACCTGGGACTCGAGAATCTGCATTTGAACTCCGGTTTTGCTCTTCTTTCAGTTCAGAAGATATTTCCAGTTCTCAGGTATGTTAATAAAAAATACAAAACTGGAATCTGATGCTATATCTTGCCAGGATGGGTATACAATTGACTGGCTATATACACTTATTTGTGCATACCTGTAGATCTCAAACATATATATGTTAGCATATGTGTGTGTGTGTGTGAAAACTTCACTTTCTTTACACTTTTCCTTTACAACATTTACGGATTTAAAATTAATGTTCTGGAAAAACTCTTCAGCACTCTTTCTTGGTAGAAATAGTTCTCTAAATATTTTGCTCTTGAGAATTAATTATTGAGTTAAGGATTGTAATTCTAACACAAACTGAGACCAAATCGGTTGAAAAGGTTATGCACTAAACCCTTATCCAATCAGGGATGTTACTGCTGCAAAATTGGCTACATAAAATCCTAGGAAATTCCAAAAAAGTTTTTTCCCCTTGACATTAACTTAAGTAGCTTATTTTATATGGCTTATGGTACGCTCTCATAAAATAAAATGAACACATTTAAAATGCACTAATTTTGCTTTACGTAAGAGAACCGTGTGATCTTGGACAAAATAATTGGTATAAAAATATTTAATAACACTTAAGTCTCTGATGATTTATACTTTTTGAGGAATCCTGCAAAATAAGAAGAGGACCCAAGTGTATGTTTGTAGACTATGTCATTTTCAATTTATTAACAAGCAGGAAGCAAGAGAAAAAGGATTATATGTTCTCCTTTCCCCAGTCTCTTTTAGGAAGGCAAACTCCCAAAATGGTTGGAAAAATTCCAGAAGAGGAGTTGAGTTTTGTGACTCTCTGAATTTGGGATGAAGCAACTGGCAGGGCTCTGCGCCAAAAAGGTGTTGGCTGCCATCACGGCTGTACCAAATGTGGGTTTAGAAGAACAGGAAAGTGTTTCTATTTATTTTCAGTTGTTTTCTTACTCCTTCTTCTTTTGAAGAAATTCTTATAAAAACGTTTATCTTGTCATCATGTGTAAATTATGTAGTATATTTTCAGTATTCGAGGGTTATGTCCACCCCACTGTGGGTTATATATCAAGATTCCTGTAGCTGTTCTGAAAAGTATTTTACTCTGAAGGTACTCCAAAGTTCTGGTTGACTTGAATTTGGAATAAGGATTTTGCCATTATATGCTTTATGAGAGGGAGACTGGTAAATGTCTGGACTTTGGAACTGACTTTGTGATATTTGGACCGTGCATACACATCATGTGGTGAATTAGCATGTGGTGTTCTTATACAAACAATAAAAACAAAACAAAGAAAGAATTAGAAGTGCATTTAAGAAAATGAGTTTCAGCATATGACTAAAACAATCCCATAATAGCAACAACTTTGTGGTAAAGGTACGTACTTGCCAAAAAATATCTGCTAGTGTGGAAGCCTAGTATTCAAAACACTCAATTTAGCAGCAGTACAGATGCTGTTACTTAGTTAACATCAAGTATCACGTAAAATTAAGTGTAGTCTGGAGTCTGTGCTGCAGAACAAGATGCAGTAGTCAAACGAAAGGGGGGGAAATCTTGCTCTTATTTTCAGCAGTACGGATCACTTTGTATGATTTTGGATTTATATCAGTCTAAATGGGGAAAATTTGGCATAGAATGTAACTACAGATATTTTTTTTTTTTAATTCTAAAAAGTAAAAAATTATGGACATTACAAAAAGTTCACCTGAAAAGGTCTTTATCTCAGCCAGCTGATAATTTCTCTTCAGCAACTGCAATGCCCAGATGGCTGAGCCCCTGACAAAACCTAATGTTGGAAGGCAGTGATGAGAATGGCTCTTATTACTGGAGATGAGATATAGAATCCTACATATTTAAATACTGATCTCTTCAGTATTAATAACTTCTGTTATTTACCTCAGTTGAACTAAGATTTGGATCCTACTGCAGAACAGAAAACAGACAGAGAAAGTAGCTTGCTCGTCTAAATCTTAACTGAAGGCACAGTATCGTAAAGAAGCTATTGTCTGCAAATTTTTAGCAATTGGCTTCCTTTCAGATCAAAAGGCTACAGTTCTTAGAACCACTTATATTGGAGATTACATCTGTTCTTCCTGGACTTTTCCTAAGGGGATGGGTTTTTTCCCAATGCACTTTGTCAAATCTTTCATCTACTACTTATGTTCTGTACAAATATGATATTTCACTCCAAGAAAAAAAAAAAAAAATTGAACTTCAGTAAGGCTGTATTATTTATTACACTTATATAGTTCTGCAGCTAGAACTGATCAACTACTGTGAAATATTTTCCACAAATTCAGATTTAAAAAAAAATACATATATATTTCAGTTTAGCCTTTCCCAAATACTGAAATAAAGTTTATCATCAGGAGTATGGATTTAAGCAATTTAAGCACATTTCAGAAAGTGTTTACTGAAAAGCATGTTTACATGTGTCTTCCGCAAGCTTCCAGCTAAGAATTATTATATGTGTTCAATCAGGACAAAGAAAAATAACATGCAAAGTAACTGGTTGATTGCAGACTGTAGCCTTTCAAATAGCAATCAGTGAAAACAGACAGCTAACAAGTGAGCTCAAGCCCAATATTCACTAAGAATATTCAACAAACAATTCCAAATGCTGAATACGTTTGAAGAAACTGAATTACTCATCAACAATTCACAGTAAAGAAGGAAGATTTTATGAATTTTCTGCTCGAAAATGTTTTAGAGTATTGTAAGTTGCAAGAAAACATTTAAATAAGATACACTGCCTGTTGAAAAGAAATCTAATTTAAATGAATGGTTAATGATAAGAATACTACTGTGACCTAATAAGGACAATTAAAACTATTTTTGGCAAGTCTCCATAGATTCAGTATTGGATTGGTTTTTTAATAAAAAATAATACTTTCAAACAAGGATTCACACACAAAATTGCAGCAGGTTTTTCAGACCCAAATATTTTAAAGCTATGCTATTTGCAACTTCTAAGCATGGCTAATTAAATTTGGGTTTGACTCACTTCCATGAGCTCTTTATTTCTGGAAAACTGTATTTACAGCTTTTGGTCATATTATTTTTTCAAATCTATCACGAAACATTGCTCTAGAAAAAAAAATATTATATATAGAAAAATATGTATTAAGATGATACTAATGCTGAAGTTACAGCAAGTCTATCATAGCAGTAGTTATGGAGTTGTGCATGATGAATGGGTAGAACTGCATCTCATTTGACTAGGGCTAGAGCTTGAACCTTCATAATTATTTCTCTACCGGCTTCATATAAGCTCAAGCAAGACTGGAGAAAGAATACATTAAACTAAAGGTACAGTTTCAAACCAGTTTAGGAAGTTTGAAAAAAAATTTGCTTCCTTCTCAGTTACCTCCTGCAATGTTTTTTGTTATTAAACCTCTACAGTTACCAGCGTAGGGAGAACCTTGCTTCTCACTCTAAGGACAATACCAGGAAGAACCTCCCCCTGCAGCTTGTTTTTTCATAAGAAGCAGAATTTGATTGCGTCTTTTATCAACCCCATCTTAGCCTTGAAATTTGGGGTATGGGTATATATACGAATAAACAACACTGGCAACAGAGAACAAATTTGACATTGCAATTCAGAAACATTCCCATATTGACTGCTCCACTTACGTGCTGAACAACTCTCAGAGAAAACATTTTTATGTGTTTCTTTATGTCCTCAGGAATGTCCTCCTCCAACAGCTCACATGTCTCTGATGTAGATTAGTTATGGACCTTTCATGCTGATGAGGTAATCCCCTTAATGTACTCTACACCATAGAACATCCTCTTCCTCTGCTTCATGTTCTGACACTGCTGAAGGTCAGGAAAGTTTCACGTGGTGATAGACCCTCTTTAAATGGGAAATTACATGAACAGACTGAAATTTATTTTTCTCTGGGTTTCCAAGGATTGTGCACGAAACCCAGGTAAAAAAAGGACTGAGTGTGTCTTGTATTAGAAGTGCAGTCATCGTTTTGCTCAAAATTTGATATTAACCTCTAAAGACTTATTTCCAATATAGTGATTGGTAACACAAGGGTACTGATATAGTAAGATGAGATCCATACTGTAACTTCTTAGAAGTTTACTCACAGAAAATGTAGACTTCACATCAAACAGAAACAACAAAATTATTTATGTTGAATGCAAAAATTACTGCCCTAAACACATGACTTTTATTAAAAGTATACTTCCTCTGTAACAGAGGCATGTAAAAATTAAATTAACTCAGAAATAAAGATATTTTGTTACACAAATTATGTCTCAAACATGGTCCACATTTCTTTTCAAGAGGGATGCAGACATTAAACTAAGTTCTAAAAATATTATACACAAGTTTTTTAACAAACATTATCATTTTACATGGAATTTGCAAGAGAAAGCTTGAATAAAGTTAGTATTTCAAAAGTGTTTATCATTAGGAGAATTTTGCTTGTTTGTGCAATAACATCATGATAGTTTTTTGACAAACCAATATTAGTACAATTTATAATGTCCCAGTTTTGGTACAGCTTTAAACATTCAGCTTCTAATTTTTAGAAGTTTTCTCAGAAGAATATGTATTCCTCCAAGAAAAAATAGAAAGAAAACGAAACAATTTTTTTTCAACTAATAATTGACACACTAAAAAAGAAATTAACTTGTCTTGGTTCACGTTTACATTGGATCTGAGGCTTTCTCGGTTTTTGCTAATAAAGAGGAAAAAAAATTAAAGCTGTATTTTTTTTGAGGTCTGGGGGGAAGCATTTCCATAATTTTTAAGCAAAAGCATTGCTAAAAAAGGTTCACCTCATGATTTGTCACCCCAAAGGAGCATCTGGGTTTGATAAGGAAACACGCAGCATTCACTTTACCTACTCTTTTCACTGTTTAGAGCCTGGTACCTGTTGGTATTGTTTAGGTTCCAGTGTAAATGTTCTGCAACACCAGAACCATTCTCTCCTCTCTCCCCTTTACCACTGAAGTTAGGGGTTGGAAAAAGAGGAACAGAAAATACTGGGAAGAAACTCTGCTTAGTCTTCAAAATTAAAAATATTAGGAATGTTATGGAAACTGGAAGATTTCTCTGGGAGATGAGTCATAATTGGATTTTCATGCTTGAATAAAGGAATATGATATCAAATATTTAGCAAAAAAACCAAACCTTTAAAATATCTACTAGCCCTTGTAGCCACCAAAAAAAGACAAGAAAAAAAAATGAACAAAAATGTAAAATAATCTAATAAAAATCCTTTCCATTCTCAACTGGAAAGTAGTCGTATTTTAAATCGATGGGTTCCTCAGAGAATAAAATGTAGGCCCAGGTTGTCTAAGTTCCATCTGGAGTCTTATGCATTAGAAAATACCTAGAGTTTCTGACTTGTAAAAAAAAAATAAAAAAATCTGTAAATCTATATTTCTTAAAAGTTGCATATGTTAAAACCAGTACATGCAGAGAAGGTTTTACACATCAGAACAAACATTTTATACCACAGTTAGTAGAGGTAAAATAACACCTTAGTGGTAAATCACCAAATTTCTAAGACACCATTTTAAAGATATTAATATATGGCTTTCTGCTTCAGCAGGAACTTTACAAAAAAAAGAGCCATTAGAAGAGTTTTCCTTAGAAGAAAAGAATATCCAACTTATCCCATCCTCTTTCCTTGCAAGTGAAAGTGGGCAAGCAAGAAGCAGGAAAAAAACATCTTAGCAGAAATATCCAAGGTACAATTCAGGTCAATATTTGAACGTTTGTTTTGGAGAAGTTCAGCATAATTAACCATCCATTCTACCCAAGTAAAGATGATTTGGAAAGGTGTTTTCTTTATATTTCCAGGAAAACCTTGCAAAAGATGTTAGGTTCATGAAAATAATATGCCAAAGTAAAACTGCTGTGCTTGCACTCATCCTCTGTTTTTAATACTGCCTATTCTTCCAGCTCTTGGCTATAGCTGCGCTGCCAGCCAGCTGTTTAGCAAATAAGAAAAGTTCCACATAAGGCATGGTAGTGTGAACAATAACATTAACAATAACATTTCTTTCTGTTTGTAGGTACAAAATTATAGTACAATTAACACCACCTCAAACCAGTAAGTTATTCCATAAGTTGTTGAGACAACTTAAAAAATTGCGGTCAGCAAAAAGCATCATTAAACCCTAGGTCCTACTTTCTCAATCTCGCAATATTTGTGTTTATGCTATGTATATACAGAACTATGAAAGTGAACAGAGAAGAGTAAGCAAATATCCCAAGATCTGGGTATTGGCCCAGCGCAGATCCTTATTTCACACACCCATGGCCAGCAGCAGAGTACATGCCACAGAGCCACAAGAGGCAAGATGAGGGGAAGTTCCATACTCTGTCTTGACTGTGAGATTGAAGCTTTCTCCTGCACAGGTGTCTTCTGGGACAGTGGATTCAAACTCATTTCAGATAATTTGTCTGCAAGACATTGCATAAATCTGAAATAATACCAGTGATGGGGCTCGACTATGTCTTTTTCCTATTTGGAACCATTCTTAGCCAATTGCTCCTTCTCTCCTTCCCATTTTATACACTTCAGTCAAAGAGAGGAAAAGAAGGCTTCACCTAGCTGTTGATGGTTCCTTTGAAGCTTTTTCCTTAAATTCTCTTGAATTCGGTACACATTTCAAAGCCAACAGACTGTTGAAGGATTCTTGTACTACCTACAGTGCCTATTCATCAAGTTAACCATCTTTGGTAACTTTCCCTTATTTCCACTAAAAAACAAACCCCACCCCACCAAAAAATTCACAAACCAACAAAAAAAACCCCATGAGTAGTGATGAAGAGGGATTCTCATTCTTAATTTTGCAGCCACTCATATATATATACACACATGCACTTACTCATCTACCACCACCATCTATAGGTGAACAGCCTGTTGGTCATTTAAACATTTAAATGAAAAACGTGTTATCGTCCATATTCACATAAAGAATACTAATGTTACTTCAAAGAAAATTGATAGTTAGTCCATTGTTTTGGCAGTAGTGGATTTTAAAATCTTGTTGCTGCCTTAAAATAAAACTTCACTATGCTCTCCAGTCTTACCCAGAATAGGAAAGGGAAACAACAAGGAAAACAAAATCACGATAAATTATTGAAAAGCTGGTAAGTTAATTTACGTATACTGTTAGGTATTTTGCACTATTTTAGAAGCTATGGAAAAGTTCCCTGTAAAGCTCTTAGGCCAAGCAAAATGAACTTCTTTTGTCCACTTCTGATCTGAATTTTCAAGATTTATTCCTACAAATTTACAGAAAAAACTTCCAGAATAGGTAACAGCAAAAGTACCACCAAAATTAATTATCATGTGGAACTCTGATGATAATTTAGGAAGACACCCCATATCCCAGAAAACCTTAGTAAAACTAAAGTTAAGGTTGAACAGACACAGCATTAACTTTATTAGAAAAAGTTTCAGAAGAGCATTGTTACTTGGATTATATGAAAACTACAGCCTTCCACCCCCAAAGCATAACAATTTGCATTTGGGGAGTGTGGGAACCAACAATTAAACTTCAACTTGAAAAACAATTTGTAAAAATACAGAAACAGTTGAGGTTGGTCAGGCAATCATTTACTGTGTTGTACACTTACCTTTTCCTTACTGCTCCCCCCCATCATGTGTTGGTTTTTTTTTTTTTTTTTAATCAGGGTCTCTCTTCAACTCCTTTTTAATTGCTAACCAGCCTTCAGAAATCAGTAATAAACAGCTGACTAATTTTGGGAAAAGCATTTCACACACATAATTTTTCTCTGAAGAGTGAAAACAAACTAAAGAATTAAGAATTTAAACGTTTCAATGTAACCCACCACCAGCACATTAACTTCAGCTTTTACCCTGTGAGTACCCTCCAACAGTTGGACTAGATGCTTGCTTGCACTAAGAAAACTTCATCTACAAACAGAATTTTTAAAACTGGCTTACATGTTACATTTTCCTTTCTCTAGTTTATTTATAAAAATTGCACAAATCTCATTAAAACTGATTTCAGTTGTATAATCTAATCTCTGTGTGTGTGTACTTCCCTGCTGAAGTTAAACAAAAAATTCACATTAGGCTGTCAGTTATAGAGGTTAGCACAAATACTAACCCAACCATCTTCTGAATTATATTTATTTGAAACTACCTGCCCTGTATAATTTTTTGATTCAGAAACCATTCAATTGTCAAAATATATTTTTCTGTGCTTTTTACACACTCAGGAAACAAACTAGGAGTGCCTTTTTCTATAGAGCCTGACCTAGTGCTAGCAGGTTAAAAGCAAGTTCTTCCTACAGGAAGTGCTCTTGGATTTATTTAACTGCTGCAATCACATTATTACCCAGTAGTAAGGCTGTGTCTACATTTCTTTTGTAAACCAGAAGTGATTTGAGGGCTGTTTAGGCATTTTTCTACATTCTACCAAGCTCTCCATACACTGAAATCATTCCCCCAGGAAAGTGACCTTCTCAGCAAACAACTTATTTTGCAGGTATCAGACGACCTGAAAAGATCTTTCAGCTGTTTGGTCAGTATAACATTAATAACCCAGTCCACAAGGGAATATTATGTACCAAAGCCCAAGTGGTGAATGTGGACTGCAAAGAAACAGACATACCCCCAACACTGTTCACCAAACAGTAAAGGAATGAATTCCAACTGACTACATCTGCTGTCAGGTGGGAAGACTCTTCACCAGCTTCCTCAAAAAGTTGCAGTTCTGTATTTTGCACAACAAAAATGCTGTCAGCATCTTTTCACCCTAATATAGAAACTACTCAAACACATAAGAAATTAGTTCTATTATGCTCTTTTGTCATAGAATCATATAATCATAAACTGTTGAGTTGGAAGGGACCCACCAGGATCATTGAGTCCAACTCCTGTCCCTGCACAGGACAACCCCACAGTTCACACCATGTGTCTGAGGGCATTGTCCAGTCTCTTCTTGAACAATGTCAGGGTTGGGGTTGTGACACCTCCCTGGGGAGTCTGTGCCAGTGCTCCACCACCCTCTGAGGGAAGAACCTTTTCCTAATGTCCAACTTAAACCTCCCCTGGCACATCTTCCTGCCATTCCCTTGGGTTCTGTCACTGATCACTAAAGAGAAGAGTTCAGGCTTGCCCCTTCTCCTCCTCTTGTGAGGAAGCTCTAGATCATGATGAGGTCTCCTCTGAGTCTCCTGCAGGATGAACAAAACAAGTGACTTCAGCCGCTCCCATATGGCTAAGTAAGCTAACACAGCAGCTACAAGTACAGTACCATTAACATATATCAAGGAATCTACATTTCAATACATATACATAGTATATTGAACTGAAAAACAATTACACACAGTGCTTCGAAACAGTTTGAGGAACCTAAATTTGACATATAGTTTACAGCTTTGGAAAAAGGAATTTTGTTTTACTGTAATCAGCACTTTTATTTGAAATATAAGTCACACCTTCTAAATATATACTCATAATCATAAGTCACCTCAAAACCCTATGTATTTAAGGTTTCGATGACCTATCATTAGTTGTTCTAAGTTGATAAAAGACTAATGGAATGCTGAGTCAGCAATTTAACCAATACAAGCTGTAAGTTTTATAGTTAAGGTTGCTAAATGAGCAATGTCCTGCAGAAAATCCTGCTGCACAAAACTGCTGATAGCCTCATTTTTAGAAACTGGTGCATTCTATGTCGTACACGTAACTATAGAACCGTAACTATGAAAACCGATGCTGAAACTATGAACTTCAAATAAATAAATTTCTTCAAGATCCATCAAAGCCTCACGTATCTTTTACCCTCTCAGCACAGATCAGCAGAACACCCTTTTTCCATGTGAATGGGATTTTTTTTTAACATTAATTGCTCTACATATGTCAGCAGTATAGCCTTGGTAGCCTTGAAGTATCACGACACATAGTATACTTTTTAGTAGGAATAAACAGAATATTTTATCTAATGGGAAGTTACTGCAGGGAAGGAAAAGACAGTTTTTGCTCTATCCCCACCTTATGGCTACCAAAAGAATTTTCCTATTACAGCATACATATTTCTGATGTTTTTCTTTATTGTCTCACTATAGCCAGATAATATCTACTATTTCTATTATGGAACTTAAGAGTCTTTTCTAGCAATCACACTTTCCTCCACATACAATCACAATGAAACACCAAGGCACACCCTCTCTAGCATCTGTATTGATTTTCTGAATCAAAAAAGCAGACTTAATGATCCAATATCACTTTTGATTCAAATAGAATGTTGATTATTTGGGCCCTGACCCACAAAAGTATGCAAGTCTATAAATTCCTGTTGACTTCACTAGGAGTTAAACAGCTATATGTCTCCATAGATCATTGGTAAACCATTCTTAATATCTACATTTTAGTTTTAAACCTAATAATCAGGTGATTTATACTGCACAGAAAATATTAAACTTACATATTCTAGAAATTATAACAAAAGTATGCGTGAATCTAGTTTTAAAGCTTTCAAAATTATCTTCTCTCCTTGCTTATCTTGCAAGCAAAATGGTGTAACCATGAGAGCCAGAACAATGCATGCTCCTCATGAGACTTACTCAAGTTGGCAAACAGCAGATCCTCTTTGATCAGTCACTCCGTACATGAGATGAAACAAAACCAGTAGTAGCACCACCCAACAAGGGAAAACACTGTTTCCTCTCATAGCCACCTGCTTAACAATAAACATTTTCCTTCTTTTGTGCCTTAATCACTTGTGCTACCACCCACTAGCCCAGGAACTAACATTAGTTACATGAAAAGCTGAAAACCAAAACAAGGGTCACCAGAAGTACTTTTGTTGGATTCTTTTATTTCTTAATTTTGGCTTTTCCCTCTTTCACTGATAGTCATAGTGAAAGGGCAAGGTAGGACATGAAACAGAATACTGAGAAAGCTGCAGAGAGAAGAAAGAAAATGCAAAAACTGGACAATGTTGCAGTGTGCTTTTATTTTTTAAGAACTTCTAACCCGTCTTCCTGAGGAAATGAAGAATCATAATGGCATTGTCTGAACACCTCTCCTTCCCAAGATCTCTTGAATCCTACCTTTAACACCAGAGAAAATTCAATGGTGAGTCAATAGTCTCAATTGTTTCTGAACACTGAATTTCTCAAGGTTTCATGAAAACAGTTGAGTAGAAGAGACACCTTATTAACGTATCAGCATGACTCTTCCCTCAGTAATCTTTGTATTTTTCCTCCTAATGGCAGAGAATCAACATAGGAATTCAAATGAGGGCCAAACTTCATTAGGCCTTCTACCACAGATTTATTTTTAAAATAAATATTCTAGAACAACATGCTTTGATGTTTGTCATTAAATAGAGATTCAACAACAAAATAAATTATTAGTATATCCACCAAGGTTATATTGATTGGCAGTGTTCATGGGTATTAAGAAAACTCTGCTGTAAGAAGTTTTGATTTTAAAAATCCAGTAAGGAGTACTGCCTAGAGAAGAGACCTTATCTATATACATGGAGTACAGAGGAGCTGCCAAATATGAATATAATTAACCTTACAGTTAATTATAACACTCAAGAAGACGACACTAGAGAAATATAATAGCATTGGTTATTTCTGAATGCACTACATCAACTACCTTAATTTTCAGTAAGCATTTAAATTTTAAGAGAGAAACCTGAATACCTACCATGCTATTCAGGTCTTCTGAATACCTGCCTGCTTCTGCTATCATGAAATGTTCACAAAGTACCAGCAATCCAGTGACAGGACACATCCCGACTCAAATTTCTCAGGGTTTATAGAAAAATCCCTTTCCTATCATATTAAAAAAAAGGCACGTTCTTAACCATGAATACAGGCCAGAAACACTGTATAAAATATCTCAAAAAGTACATTGGTGGCCAACTTGAACCCTTTCTTGCCTCCCTACCCCAATGACCATCCATCTACTACATGAGAACATTCCACTAAGTTCAGAGTGGATCTTTCTCCTAGGTAAGTCAAAAAAAGAAAGTTAAAGTGGACATCAAAGCTACAGCACTCAAACAGCTGTATAATGAGGAAAGTAACGTGGTTACACAAGACTGTAAGAAAATATTTCAGGGAAAAATTAAGAGAAAACTTTTCTAGCAAAGGAAAATCTAGTGTTGCAATAGTTAAATCATGGACAGTAATTACAAAGAAAAATATAAATATCTAGTCAGATCTCCCTTATTCCTGAGAATGTACTTCAGATCAGTAAGTCCAAATATCCTCTATGCATACATGTTCTCAGCTTTCTTTGTGGATTCCAAGGGAGTAAGAGAAGAACATGCAGAATAAGGAATCTAGTCAACCTTACAAGAAACAGACTGAAGACCTATGAGTTAAGAGAAGCAGAAGATACATCCTTTCTGCACTGTGAATGGATGACTTTTCACAGGTTGTACAAGATTTTAAGAAGTACGTAGACACGATATGAAATTTGAAGTTCTGGCATTGCTTCAGTTTCCTTAGACTACAAAAATATTTATAAAATGCAATTATTTTTGCCAAGTTTCTAGAATATACTCAGTAACATGTCAAACAAAATTCAACTACTCAATACACAATGCTTTTAAACATTCTTTATTTTAAGGACAGCTCACTAGGCATATGAAGGATCACCAACCACATGTTCCACAAAACTTTATTATTAGCTCAAACGTTGAGGTTTTACTTAATCTTTTAATCAAGATATAGTTAAGTGTTCAGCAATTGTTTAAAAATGTCAGATTTAGAACAGAATATTATTTAAATTTAAAAAGATATTTTAATATAATGTACTTTTCCAGACTTCTGACACATTAGAATGACAGTCACAAGCAAAGAGAAAGTAGCTTGGCACTCATGCCAGCTTATCTTCACTATTTGTACGGGACCTAACTTCAAAAACATCCACTGTGCCAGATCTCTTCTTTTCTATAATGTGCATCTGTCCACACCAACTGAATTAGAGACCACCAACTTGTCTCATGCACATCAAACAACAGGCCAGCTTAACAGTTCAAAGCATGACTTAGAAATACAAAATATGCATTCTTTCCCCAGAACGCAGAAGTTTTAGCCGACTTTTCAAAGTCTTTTAGAAATATTAAGACATTTATAAATAAATTGAAGCCAAGATCTTTAATACAGTAGTTTCTACAGCAATTGTTTTAAAAGCCAAGATTTTGTTTAACTAGTAAATCTGCTTTGAACTGCATAACCTATAATGAATTCAGTGAAACCTGCATTTTTATTACCCTCCTCCTTTAAAAGTTTGACACTTCTAATATGAAATTACATGTCGTACCTGAAGCCTGACTATGGTATAGGCATTCCTCCATTATTACGGAAGAAATAAGGTACATCAAAAGACTTAAATTACAACTGACACAGATTAAAATGACACATGAAGTAGATGAAAAAATACATTAGATTTTTTTTTTTTTCCCCCCCAGAAACAGCAAGATAGTCAGAGTCAGGAGACAGGCAATGAAACTAAATACTTCCAGAAGTGCAAAAGTTGGCTCACAGGATCTCACGTTAGTAAGAAAACGCAGAAAAAATGTTTTGAAATTCCAGTGGCCTGTTTTCTAGCCTCTGCTTTTCTTTAAAATAACCTGCAAAAAAAGAAAAAAGTATATTTATCACTGCTTTTATCACTACAATCCAGGCAGCAGTTAGAGATCCAAAACACTAGGCTACTCAGATCGAAGGTTCACCTAGCCAAACAATTGGTTTCCTAGATTAGAGTCACCAACGGTAAAAGTCTAGGGAAAAGGTTAGAAATAAAGCAAAAGCATAAATGCCATACTAGAAAGTATTGTTTTTAAACAAGAACCTTCAAAACCAATAAATCTGTAAAATAAAGGGCTTATTTTAAAAATAAATGCTAAGAAATGGCAACAGCATTCTCAAGCCCTCAGCAGATTCCTTGAAGCTCTTACCCCATTAGGCCTAGACAAAAAGAAAAAAAAAAAATTTGCAATTATACAGCTACTATGCTCTATTTTTGTTTGTAATACCTTATTTCTTTCTATATCAACAGAGCCCAGACCCTTGGAAGGACATTTTTTGGTTTGGAGTTTAAGTTGAAAAATGAACTTCAAAGCCCAAACGGGACCATTTAAGTGTTAACATTATGAACATACAGACAGATTTTCCTTTCTTCTCATTTAAAAAAAAAATAAATGGAGCACAAAAATGTTCAAATAATGTGAAGATTGCAAATTACAAATGCATAAGATTCCAACTGTAACATTCACTTGGCTACCCTACACATCCTGTATATATTTCTGTTACTATAGTAATAGAAAGTATCAAACTAAACATTTCACCATAGGAAAAAAAATAATGAAGATAAACAGAAGCCACAGGACCCAAATATCAGATAACACTGAGTTTTGTTCTTCCAATATGACCAGCAACAGCGGGTGGTTGAACAGATAACAGATTAAAGAGACTGAGATCCTTCATGAAACGTAGGTAAAGTAGACATATCGTAGCAAGTGAAATGAGCTATGGAACACAAAAGGATTTCACTCATACTTTGACACTACTCTCCTTCCAGCGAGAAAGCTGAATAATACTTTCCTCTTTCCCTTCTTTTGCATGTACGCAAAGCTTATTAATCTCTGTAATGTAGAGGATTCCTCCTTCATAGACATTCATACAGCAATTTTTGTTACTCTGAACTACCCATATAGCAATCCACAGTTTAATTCTCCCTTAGTTCTTTCCTTGGGGAACACAACATCACACAAAGTATCTGTTTGTTCAAGTAGTATCCACACAATCCTGCAAGAATCCACTTCAGACATCTTTCAGGCTAAGCAGGTAAGAACAGAAGGTGTAAGATATTTAAACCTCTCTGAACTATTTCTCACCTGTTCCATAAAGCTTCATTTACATTACTGAAGTTAAGAGACTATGCTTCCTTGATATAGTACCATCTGAAACAGAGATCCTTCACCTTCGGAATTTGTTCCTGTTCCCTGGGCTTTCAGCCCAATGATGCTTGGTGGTAGACTACTGCGTAGATTTACCCACATATTGAAACTATGAATCTAAATATTGAATAGCCAAGAAAAATAGGGTTAAATTTAATAGGGCAAGAAGAGTTAATTTGATGTCTTGGTAAAAGTGAATGAAGCCAACAATGGACTAAAGAACAGTATGTTTCTGCAGGTTTTGGATTATAAATAAAAAAATATCAATGCTAACACAGAAGTATTTTGTATATGCTATCATAATACATTTTACCTTAAACAAAAAAGGAAAATATTAAAAATGCTTTATTACCTTTGCTGCAGCTATAGTGTGCTCTGGTTTAATTATTTTACTTTTGTTCGCAAAAGCATTTGTCCTGGCTTCTTCTGCTAGCCGATGGAGAAACAGTAAGAAATTCAAATGCACCTTTAAAAGAGGGAAGGGAAAAAAAAGAAAATCAAGAAGGATTCAAACTGTTATGCACAGTTTGTTTTTTTTCAGAGGTTCATTGTCTGAGACAGAGGATTCACATATTAGACTGCTTCCAAATTCCTGAAAGGTGTTCTCAGGAAAACAAAGCACCTCTTGGTTCAAGTCTTAATAAATTCCGAAGACATTCCTTACTGCAAGATTCCTGTAAACATAGTTTCAATTTAGCATAATTAAATCATAAAAGTGCTCTAGAAATGCTCATACAAGAGATCTAACAGAAATCAAATCTGATTTTTCTTAGTTTTTTTAATAATAAAATGTAAATATAAAAATCAGAGAACAAGGAGCCTTTCTGCTTATTAGTAAAAGTAGCCAGCTTGCAGTGACTACAACCGACAGACTTTTAATGAACAGCAAATTCAGCTCTGTCTTATCACCAAATGGACCACAGACAAGTTCAAGGACTTCTGCCCCTTTCCAGTGCAAAGGAGCATTGACATTAATTTCTCCAGAACAAGAAATTCTCCACTGTCAGGAGGTTCCATCCATTTTTTTCCTAGCACATCATTCACTTAACCTTTTTACGCAAAAAGAACTGTTAGGGCAGTATTCTGTGAAATACAGAATGCTGCTCTGCTAGTACAGAAGTAGCAAAAACTTCAGCAGGCAAGGAATTGCTCCAACTTGTACTAAAACCTGCCAACTAAAGCACCCTTGTCTAATAAGGGACCCATAATACAAACCTCTTGCACTATATAGACATTATGTGAACTATTTTAGTAGTCCAATCTGAAAATCGGTAATGGTACCTTTTGTAAATTCAGCTTTCAAAGAATATTAACTTAGTTGTAAAAAAAATACTTTTTTCAATCAAGAGCTCAGAAAAATACTATTGAAATACATGAAAATTTTACTTCTAAGAATTAGGTGATATACGTATTCTGCCACACCTAATCTGCAAAGCCTATAAAGAGATAACAAGGAAGGTTACAAGTTAGAGTTTATAGGAAATACTTTCGCAGTGAGTTTGCAGCACAAAGTATCTGTTAAAAGGACAGGCATTTCAATGTGCACATGACAAGAAATTTAGGGTTTTTTTAAAATCTCCTGAACTAGATGAAGCTAGCATGCAACAGATAAATTTATAAAATATTTGGCATTGTTTGGAAGTATCTACTACATAAAAAAATCAGATGTTCTCACAGATTTATTTACCAAAACATCAAAGCCACTTTTAAATTAGTCTTTAGATACACAGAAATAATCTCCAACAGAATCAAGTAGTGGCACTAAAATAGTGTTAAACATTAGAACTCTCATTATCAGACTTAACATGAAGGTTAGATTTCTGAAAACAACCTGGTGAGAAGCAGGAGGCGGAACAAAATCCTCCATACTTAGAAGTCCTCCTACTGAGATACCTAAAAGTGTTAATTTTAAAACTGCCTTTAAAAACTGCATCTTCTCTCAGAATCACTGTACCTTTATTTCCCTGTTTTCAAAGTGAATTGCTACATGTTGAGAAGCTTCTTCTAATCTCATATAGAATTAAACAGTGTCATATAACTGAAAATCAGAACACCGCACAATAGAGCACACGTTAATAAATATTCCAGATTATTCAAGGCAATTGAGAAAGGCTAATAACAAGCAGAATGACTGAATACCATGAAGGTGACAGTGACTGACAAGTACCCAAGTGATATCACATTTGTTTAAAGACTTTGTTTTAGTATGTATTAGATTATTGTCCCTCTATATAAAAGTCTTGAACTACTAGTGAAAACCATCTTACCCATCAGGATGATTATTTCCTATAAAGAAAGGTTGTAAAGTTTGAAGGATGTATATAAAAAACCATGACATAGCCTGCAGAGCAACATCCACACACCTGTTCAACAGGACTAATGAATAGTAGAGACAAGCTCCATAATTTTGTTTTGCTGCCTTAACTTCAGAACAATTCCTTAGACTGATATTTTGCCTCCAGTGTATACTTCTCATTCTATGCCAATAACAAAGAAAAAAGGGGTCATTCAACGCAATACTTTAAGTTTTTTCTGCAATGTAAATACAAACCTGACCTTCTAGCATAAAACTGGATTCCTGCTTTTCTTCTGTATTTTCAAGCTAGAACAAAGTTTGCTGCTTTTTGTTCTCAGACCATTAGGAGGTTAATATCGGAACTTCAGTACTATAATGTTTCCTTCTTTTCAAAATGGGACATAACTGAATTTTAAGAGCATTGGAAAAACATTAAACACTATTCCTATCTCTTCACTGAAAGGTATTATCACGCTCCTTCAAAAAAAACAGCTTCTTGAGAAACTTTGATGAATTTTGTTCACTAGACTGTGCACAGAGAAAGATCTTATGAAACAGGTTCTGCCAATTTTTCAAATTTCAAAAAGAGACATGATTAAAAGAATCTGAAAAGTGAAGATGAAACCCTATTCAGGTATTTAACAAAAGTGTCTGAATCCTTATGTTTTTCAAAATTGAACAAACAATCCCATGAGAAGACATTGGTTTATCGAGGAAAAATAATCACTGAAGGTCAGGAAAATGAAAACAATCTGATCATAAGCCAGGCAGGCAGGCCTCCTCACTGGACTGGCAAAATGAAACATAAAGCATGGATCATCTAGGAAGATAGGCCAGAAAAGGAACTAGCCAATTCTCATACTTGCCTGCAGAAGACACAAGCACCGTGCTCAAAATGTACAGAGTCTCATCCTGCTAAGATAGCTACTATATATATTTCTAAAGTATCCAATCTAATAAATCTTAAAAGGTTCATAGGGAATAAGAGACAATAAAACAATACTCTCAAAACTTGTTACTTGCCTAACTACAGGACTAAACTCCTCCCTCCCCCCCTTTTTTATTAAAGAAAAGCTCCAGCTGTGTTGATTATATACTCATTGAAATAAAAAGAGCTGTTAGCCACATACCTACTTGAAGAATATAATCGACAATCACTACCCCTGGACACTGTTGTTAAAAGGTAAAGTAAAAAAGCAAGCCTTCTAACATTAAAGGCCTTTTAATTTGGCATCACCAGAAAAGATAATCTAAATTTCCACATTATTAAAATTCATTCTCATCTCATCCTTTGTGTTGTAATTAGTATTTGCCTAGCCACATTTTAAGCTAGTCCAGAATGCTGTTCCTCACTAGTTTCAGTCAATTCAATTCCATGATTGTCTGAACACTAGTGCCAGGGTGAGGAAGAGATGGGAACCAACAGCCAAGATTTGGAGGGCTGTCCCACTTATTCCTTTTTGAACAGCTACACTACCTCAAAGCTAAATGAGCATGACCATAGAAACACAGACCAACTGTTGCTAACAATTATAAAAAAATTTATTAGTGATTATGTGAATTTGATTAGTTGACTACCGCATTCTGCTGAGTAAGTTCTGAGTTGGCGTGAGCATGAAGAGCAAGAGGCCAGGTCCTCAGTCCATAAAATACTCAAAAGACAGCAAAAGCAGTAGGAAGATATCGTGTTTTTATTAGACCGATCAGAAAAATATGTACTGTTTATATTCAAATCTAAATCCTCTCATGTAATTATCATATTCATTCACATTTATCTTATTATATGTTTTTAAGTTTTGTATATTTACATTTAGCTTCATATACCCAGATACTAACCTTCAAGACACTTAAAGACACAACTTTTATACGCATATGAAACACAAACATATAATTCAGGTCAGGGACCATACTAATACACAGTATGTATTAAGGCTTTGAGAATCACATGCATATTAAAATAAGAGGGCATGACAGTCAAGCAAGTTAAGCCTGTTCATTCACTTCAAAGAATTTTTTTTATGCACAGATATATAGATATATATACTTTTTTTTTTTTCCAACATGGCAGCTTCCACAAGTTCTCTAGAGGTCAGGTTTTCTTGTTGCAATCAAGTAATTTCTTGGTGAGACAAACCCTTCCTGTGCTACAAATCCCTTATTGCAGGTCAGAAGGAATCTGGCCTTGTTGGCCTCAGCTTTCTGAAACTTGTTTAATAGATCTCTTATCCCTACACCTTTATGGAAGGTGTTTTTAAACTGTGAACAGGATCCCAACGCCTTATTTTCAATAAATTAGTAACAAGACTTGTCATTCCTTAGAAATTACTTAGATGGCCTTCTACAAAAGTATAACTATTCAAAAAACCTTAACATCTTAGCAACTTCTTAATCACAACTCAGTTATTTATATCGATCCACTCAAGTTGCTCTACATAAACAACATCAGCCAAATGCCTGTTTCTCAGTCCATCTACATCAAATTATTTGAACAGCAGTGTGTACATACAGCAACACAATATTTATGCATCAGCCTGTCCCTAAATCCCCAAACTCACCGCCAGAAACTCACAGAACAGTAGCCATCAGCAAAGCAGAAAGCTGCATTAACTACTTACTAGTATTTTATTAGCCTAATCAATTGCTGCTCTCCCCACAAACTTTGCCTCCTTTCTGCATGCAGAAACATTACAAGTAACCTGGCATCCATCTCATTACACCCAGAAACTCCAAAGTGCCCCAGTCCACACCATCCACCCGTTCATGTATTTTAAGGAATAAAACATTTCGAGATTAAATGTCCCAATTTAGGGACACCTGGCCCCAGGGAATCGGGATAACTGCAGCCACCTGCCGTTGCCAACTGCACAACTGCTCCCTCCCTGCGCTATGAGCCCAGGCTCCCCAGGGGAGCATCGTAGTGCTGGAGGATGCAGCCCTCGAGCTCAGCGCGCTGCCCGAGCTGCTGGGGACCGCAGTCGGCGGCTTGGGGCAGGCGGAAGACTTCGGGGTCAGCACTGAGGGGCGGAGCGGCCCGCACCCACTTCCAGGCCGCACACCCGACGACCGCCCCTCTCCTTCCTCACCAGCAGGTCGGTGTTCGCCGCCAGGCGTAACTGAGGCTTGTGCTTCTTGATTATTTTCCGCAACGTGCTGCGAGGCGCCGTGCGCTTCATGCTCCTCTGCCTCCTTCTCCCGCTGAGGCCGCCGCGAACGGGCCTCAATGGCTCCCGACCGCCCTCCGCCGTTCGAATCCGCCGCCCTAGCGCAGCCGCGCGCCCGCCGTGACGCACTTCCCAACGGCCGCGGGCGGCACCGCCCCCGAGGAGCGCGCAGGAGCGAGCAGCGCTCCGCGCCCCGCCCCGCCCCTCGGCCCCGCCCCTCCCCGCCCCACCGGCCCCGGCAGCGGCGCGGAGGCGTTTCCCTGGAAACCGCAAGAAATCGCAGTCGTTACGGGAGAGGCGTCCGGCGCCTCTGGCCCCGAGCGGCCGGGCCGCTGCGGGGAAAGCTGAGAGAGCAAGAGGCACCGTCCCACCTCCCCGCGCACCGCCAGCAGCGGTCCCAGCCCCGCCGCTCTCCCGAGCCCCGCGGGCGCGCTGGGCCCGACCCCCGCCCCCAGCCGCTGCCTTCAGGGGGAGGCTGTCACGTCGCAACGACAGCGGTTGCCGCCTTACAAGTCACAGTCCCACTGCCGGGATTGCGGACGTGGGGTGAGAAGAGCTGCCCGAGCTGATGCTGAATTTGTAAACGGGCCCCAAGTGGACACGTTGACAGTCGCTCTCGTCTCAAGCAACGATGTGTCAAACTGCTTCCCTTATAAGCTGACTGAAATGCAGGTTTAGCTCTGGCTTTAACGAATTACGCAAACCTCCACCCGGGCTTTTTTTAATCCACAAGAAAGAAAATGGACGTGGCGGTTTCCTGACTGCCTTTACTTAGATTTCACATCTGGCTACTGCCACAGGCAGAGGTTTCCCAAAATGGAGGGAACATGGCACCAGTTACAGGCACCAGCACTGGCACGGTCCTGATTAAACAAGCTTCAGGCCAACAGTTGTGGATTTTAAGTTGGCAATCATCTCCCAGGTGTGATAGGATTTATTTGCTGCAGAAGTTGAGAGAGTGGTACAACACGCTGCTTCTCTCCTTCATTGCCTTGTGTGACCCTGGGGGGAGATGACACCAAATGGCCTAGTCTGGGCGGACTGCAGGACTAGGAACCTAATTAGCACCACAAACCTACACTAAAATGAGCCTAGAGTGATAGTTCTGTTCTGCACATAAATCTGGATAAAATACAGCATTAGTACAAGTGTGGCATTGACTTAATTATACACAGAAACACACACTCATTCTGAAATCAGCCACCACTTTAAAGCGTCATCCTTTCTCTAGCATCTGTCCCTACACTTCTGTTTCAGCTGACGGATGCTGCTGACTGAAATACAGGTTTCCCCACAGAGGGGCCCCTGTAGCTTGGCATTCTCAGTGTATTTGGACTGTGTGTACTTAGTTGGAGAAGGGGTCAGGATTTCATACTGAGGTATGGAGTTTTTCAGCATATTTATTAAGTTTTTTGTTTTCTTTGGCCTACGAGATGTTTGCAAATTTAAATGTTAAATCAATAAGATAAATATATTGGCTTAATATATTCAAAATTATCAGCACTCAGATATGAATCGGTTTTATTGAAGTATGCTCTTAAATGTGTATGCTTTAGTATTTTAGTTTATTTTGCTATATGCACAAAACATAGTACAAATAGCAGTATGATGTCTAACAGCAGGAGAGAATTTAAGATCTGCCAATTCTTCATACTCTGTCAGATATTTGAAAATCATGCTTTATTCTTTCAGCTTTGACTGTCACTTGCCATTAACTGTCAACAGCGATGCAGATCTTAAAATCAGGGTCTTAACTTTTCTCTGTGAATGAATGAGCACACTAAAACATAAGGGTTTTTTTCTGCAGTTTAATAGTGATCACAGTTAATAGCTCAGCAGCACTGCTAGAAGTAAACATTTGTTTTTTCAGTTAACTAAATGGCTGTGACTCAGGAGGTACATGGAGTCATATACTGTAATGCTCATAATATGCACATAGAAACTTGCACTGGGAACAACAGTAATCCAGCATGACAACAGATTCCAAGCTGGGGTAAATCAGTAGCTCCATTGGACCTTACTGCAGCTGAGAATTGGGCCTTGGAGTCTCACACTGTCTATGGGGAACTGGTGTGGGCAAGCTTTTTACAAACTATCATTTGCAAAAGTACCTCTACTGTAGGTCTAAAACTATTAAAACGCATCAACAAATTTGAAACTGTGCAGTGATCTGCATAAAATGACAGATGTTGCGACTAACTATATCTTTAGTCATGTACTTGCTATATCGACAATGACTGAATAGTAAAATCTACTATTAAGTCCGATACTTTTAAACTTTTGTCCGTTCTGTTAGTTTTATATTCCTACTAGGCTAGTATTTGGTTTTAGCCACAGAAAATAATAATTTAAAGTGCCGTCTCAAATTTAGTCATTCATCAGATTTCTTTTTTTCTTATGTTTTGAAAAATTTATGACATTAGTTACTGCAAGCAATTGATAAGATGTTCAATGTGAAAATGTTAAATTATATGTTCTGATTTATTGAACAAACTTGAATTTCAATAGCTAAAATTTCTCCTTTAATATATATTTTAATTTCTATCAGTAAATATTTCTGTATATATGATTTTTGAATCGTTTAATTTTAACACAGGAATATTGTAAGACAATAAAAAAGTATATTGCTGTACATTATGCATTGCTATGGAAAAACTGATTTTGTAAGTTAACCTAATGACTAAATTTCCTAAAAATCCCTACTGTTTAAATGATTTTATTTGTATTAACACATGGATTAATGGTTACATTAGAACGTCATAGAAACCTGCAAACTCACATTATGTTTCTGATTTTGAACATGACATTTTTCGGTCCTCCTGATAGAATCTGTAATGTTCTGGTATAATGCTGCTATGAAATGTATTTTAAACAGCTAAAAGAATAATGCAAAATGTATTTTAAATGAATTCTGGAAAAGCTGGAATTGCTAATTTTGTCATACTCATATAGCTTTATTAAAAAAAGGCAATTCTGTGCCTTATCGGCACATTTTCATGTTTTGCCTGTTCAAGAGCTGCAGGAGTTTTGCATCCATTTTCTACAAGCAGTTACTCTCTTTTCAGATAGTATTTCAAGAATTTTGTGTTTTTCGCTTTTTAACTATTGCAGTTTTTAAGCATACATAAGTTCATTTTGTGAACTGCATGTATTTCATGGCTTCACCTGCCATACAGAATCTTCCCAGTTTTCCAGCAATACCGAACTGTGTTTCAAAACTAAATACATCATCTGATACCGACAAGAAGAGCTAGAAAAATTCAGCAATTAAAATGCCACCATCCAGGTCTGTCTTCTTCAAGAAAACAAACAACCTTTGTGATGCTTTTGACTAAAGGCAATTTCACTTACATTATTTTGTCAGTTTCGCTTACAGATTATGTGGGTTTCTTGAAAACAGTTCCATACATTTCAGTGAGTAAAAAGAGGCCAGTCTTGGGGCCATCACTGCTGAACTGCAAACCAGTAGACATTTTGTTCTCCATTTCTGCAAGGAAAGAGATTAATTTAAAGACTAATTTTATCCACTCCGTTAATACACTGTAAGTTGAAACAAGGGTAATTTTTGGAACTTAAATTGAAAAGCAGTCTTAACTTGTTAAATTGTCTCACTCAGCCTGTCCTTTATAACTATTAGTTTAATTATTTTGTTTCTGGATTTTGACATTGTCTTCAGTCAGACTCTTCATCAGTTCATAATTTTAGAGTCAGCCTTCCCAAAGAATGCTGAAGAGTTCCATTTTAAATGTGTGATATCTTGAAATTAATAATTACGTTTTATAGATTCTTGCTAAGCCAAAGGTCGCTCGTTTTCTTCTCTAGTCAGATAGAGACTGTTAAATACTTTTTGGTGCTAATCCAGTTTCAGTGGTTGATGAAAGACCTTGAAACTTATCCTGGATGTGAATGTCAAAGCCTAAAATCTTTTGATGTTGTCTTCAGTGATGAAAAGATATCTCTAAACCAGAACATAACAATTCAGCAAAAGTAAACTCTTCTATAATGTAGTTGATAGGTTTGATCATAGTAGTTGGAGTACACAGACTGACTCTCCTGTTACATCTGTATATTCCTTCTGTTGTATATATGATAATTCAGGTGTGGTTGAATACTTCTGTAGAGAAACAGGAAAGAAAAAAAAAAAGACTACAAAGGAGCAAATTGTATGTCTTCCTCTCCTCTGTGAAACTTAAGTAAATCTCTTGCTTGAAAAAGACGGTCAAAATGGCAGATTTAACAAGAAACTTTTCTCTTGTGGCTGTCACTATTAGTATAATGGCAATAAGTTAATTGCAGTAGTAAATACTGGAAGCTCAAAGGTGTGTTTGGCATTCACCTTTTATTTTCATGAGGAGAAGAAAGATGTCTCTACGATCAATTATTTTTTATATTGCCTTTTTTTGTTTTTTTGTTTTTTTTTTTTTTTTTAGTTTAGCACTATTTCTATCTGTTTTCAGGCCAGGTGTTGAATAGTGAAAACAGGAAGTGCAAAACACCATAACTTAAATTTGAAAATCAGACTGTTTGCTGATTTTATGCTTCAGTTTTATTTTTCAGGACATTCTATATATCAGCTCTCTGTATACCAAGCTGTGAAGAGCCTGCCTGAAGTCAGTTGACTTCCACAGGCCAGACACTGTCTCCCTGTTGTAACTGTTGGGATTGCATTCATTAAAAAAGTAAAGGCATATAAATCACAGCTCAGCCATCGCTCTTACCTTCAGAGATATTCTTTATGCACTTGACACGCCATCAACTAAAGGTGTATCAGTTTTTCTGCTTTTCAGTAATTTAATGCAGGATGACATTGATATATATGTCCAATACTTTATTTAATTCTGTAAAAGAAAATTATTTATTTTAGGTGTTTCCAATGAAATCCATAAAGATGAATAAATAACACCAAAAATAATTACTTCAGATACAGACTTTGTCTGTGCTTCTGTAACTTTTCTCATTACTTTTTTAGATTTTTACATTTTTTGCATTTTGCTCCTGACTCTACTACACTTATTTAATGCCAGTCATATTTCCTTCTCCAAACTCCAGAAGGAACAATGTTATCCTTTGCAGATGTCATGCTTTCCACAAGCACATCGAAGCCAGAAGGATCTTCCAGTACCTCTACCCTAATCAGCTAACCCAGACCTGCCAAAAAGACCACTGTCTCTGAGAAGCTTTCTCAAACTTAAATGATATTCTGAAAAGAACCTGTTGTTTACCTTCCAAAAATATATTTTATGCAAGTGTCTTACAAACAGAGGAGAAAGGGCAACACTCAATGACATTCCCTGTGATCTTTACTGAAAACTGGTCTAGTAACTTGTTTAATGCTAGTGGCCACCATAGAAAACTCAAACGAAGATTAATAGACGGATACATATTACTCAACTGCCAACTTTTAAATTAGCAGGGAGGGTAGTTCAGAGGTGTTGACCACAAGAAGGCCTGACCCTGATGGCTTTTCTTCACTTTGTTTTTCACGTGAAGGGCAGCAACTCATTTTAGCCTCACTAAAAGAGATGTTAGCTTTCACCTCCCACAAGGACCAGGTTTTTTCCCCATTGACTTTCCCCATTGACCATGGGATTCGCCCCAATGCCCCTGATGATGGATTAAAGCAAACTGAATTCAGAGAGAACCAATAAAGTGGCAGACAGGTTAGGTTTCAGATGAGGGGAACTGATTGCTGGCTGCTTAAATCTCACTTCATGTGACAGTAGTCAAGCCATAATATTATTGTTATATGTGAACATGATAGAAGAATAGTAGCTATAGTGGAGCAAGAATTTAAATATTGACTTTCAGCTGCATGGAATGCACCTCTAACACAATAGGAGTGGTCCTTAGTGCCCAAAGTTGGCGCGTATTCTGCAGTCATGAAGAGGTGAGAGGGAAAAATTAAGTATTTTTTATTTATTTCTTTTACCATCATAGCCGATAAGGGAGTTAAAAAAGAACATTTCAGATAAAATATGAGTAATTCAAAATAGGCTGTAATCAGAATATATTTTCCATACAGATATTCAGAAGCGAAGAGGTTAAGTGCCAAAGGAACATGCAGTCACCTGAGAATGAAGTAATGTAGTTTATGCCAAACAGTTTACCACAAATGTTTCCTTAGTGATCAGCCTTCTTTAGCGAGCAGACATAGAATCATTCATCTTCAAAAAAGAGAAAAAGGAGAAAAAAAGTGATTGAAAATTTTAATTGCAGTTCTGTATTGGTAAAGAATAAACATTCTGGAGAATGACAAAATTATTCTTTCTGTCACTACGGAAATGCTTACATTCCTTTTGAATGCACAGAAATCTTCCTGAATGTGATTCTGTGTCATACTTTTTTTAAAATTTGCAAACAGCTTTTTTTTAAGAACAATAGTAAGCAAAATATGAAACCTTCTGAAATTATTCCAGATTGTACTGAGAATCAGTAGCTTTCTGAAGGTACCTAAATGAAAAAGATAAATTTTAAAAAATTTCTGCTGCTGTAGCGTAGACAAGGGAAAAATACTTCTTCGGAGAATATGGTGAAGTATATGAATTACTAAATCCTTTTCCTTTTGGCTAGTTAACTGCAAATTTTATTCTTAGGAATGTAGGTTTGAGGCTTTTTAAAATACCCTGCTATATAGTGCATGAAAAGAGGCTTCAAACATAAATTATCCATCAAGCTAAAAATTCTTTTATTAGCTTAGATTCATTTTGCCTTCTGGGGACGATAACATTTGCAGTTTCATATGTTATTAAATGGAAGTGGTAGTTTACAGAGTGAAAGATAGTGTATATGCTGCTTCTAATGTAAACCGACACCAGTAAGTATTGCTTAAATAAATGTAACTTTGACCACAATTTTGTAAATAAACAACTGCTGATACAATCTTTTTCTTTTCCTACAGAACAAACACACTTTCTTCAAACAGTGCTTGACACCAAGAAAAATAGTGAGGGCATAACGCTTCAGGTTAATAAAACTAAAAGATAGCAGCTGTAGCTGCAGCCTTGTACAGCGGCAAGATGCTGCTCTCTGCTGTGAAAAACTGCATTGGAGCCTTAGCATAAGAATAATCATATTGTCTGTGGACAAGAGAAGCCATATCGATTTTTCTTCATCTACCCCAAACTGCTGCGTAAGCCTGTTGTTAAAACAGGAAATGTTCGTGGAAGCACAGTAGCTAGTAGAACTGGTTTAATAAATGGAGGTACCATACTGTTTTTCTAGACACATTGGGGCTGCCTACCTGAGCTTACGTAGTGTAACTTAACTACCACAAAGCTAAGAAAAAAGTCTATTTTAAGCTGAAAGTCTCACTTCTTGCATCAGCACAAATACAGTTGTTAAAAAAGTAAACCCAGAAAAACACAAATGCAATATTTTTTTGAAAGAGTATATTGTAATGTTAGCTGGAACACATGGAAAACAGAAGTCAACTCCAAGGTCTCTCGCCTTTGTCCCGCGAATTGCAGATAGGCATTTTGTATTTAGACTACCTAGCCTGAATATTAGCAAAGATTAAGCTTGGTATTTCAGTCTACAGTGATGTTCTTTATGGTAAAAAAGGTTTCTATGGGGTTTTTAAGTACCTTTACCTGGGTATGGGTTATACCTCTTTAACAGCACCAGTGATGCACCAGCTTCCAGATGTGCTATGAAATAGTTCCCTTGGAGCCTCAGACTGCTTCTAGTTACCGTCCTGACTGGTGGCACTTCGCCCCTATACAAACCAACTACTCAGTGCTGCTATTAAACAATGCAGAGGGAAATATAAAGTTGCTGTTCAGCGGCAGCTCTTTGCCTAAAAACATGGCAGGTGTGTGCTTTGTCAGATATTTTTAAATAGTAATACATTCCTATTGAATACTACCCTGCCTGTAGAGTAAATAAAAATATGTTTATGCTTGACAACAGGATATTTTTTCCAGCACATTTTTCAAACTGGTCTAAAGGTATTTACTCTTTTGAAAGATGTGTTTGCATCTCTCTAGCATTCTTCTCACTTCTATCTGATGATGTAATGACATCATTAGGTCTACTTGTATGTGCGAGGTTTCCTGGAAAAGAGCCATTGGGAGAAAGAGAAAAAAAAAGTGCAAGAATATGGAAAGCTGCACCTAGACACAGTTCTTTCAAGAGTGGTTCTAGTGTAAATGTCATTTGGTTGAAAGCCCATACTCATTGGCATGCTCAGCTGTTTTGCAGTGCTACAAGTAAGCAAAACAGCTGTAAACCTAGCTTAACTCTCCAATTAAGCTGAATTTATGACATATTTACAATACCAGTGCAGAACAAAGCAGCTGGAAACAACGAGTAGTTCTGATCCTAACAATCCCTTTTTAGGCTTTATTTGGCATTCTTAGTCAGGCAAAAGTTTGCCAGTTTGTCTAAGATTAAATTTAGAGGCCTCTGAGAGGCCTCTGAAGATTAAACAAAATTATACCATAGAACACATGTTCATAAATGCATAGACTTTAAATGTTTCTTTGTAATATTATATTTTGAGCAGATTAATCCAATTTGGGTGCCTTGTGAACTCAGAACTCTCACTGATTTCAATAATTACCCGGATTGCACTTTAATTAGTTTTGTCTATTACTTTTTTTTTTTTTACAAAGGAGTAAATTGATTTATATTTGCAAAATAAATTTAACAATTGCCTTCTGCCACAATTCTTACACTCATGAATTCTATGTGTGAATGACAAACTTTCATTTGCCCTTAGCTACAAGGGTCCTGAAATACAGTCCCAAAATATGTATGACTGCATAAAGAAGCCACAGGTATCAGTATCTTGACGTACAGCTCACAGCCATACTGCTTTTCCTTGTGATTGCCAGCACGTAGGACAATTTGAAATAGTTATCTTTTTTTTTTTTTAATCTGTTGTTTATTTGTGAATGAGTTGCATTTAGTAGACCCAAACACCAGAATCTGGTGGTTCATTCAGAATAAGACTCTCCTTTTCCATCTTGTAGGCTAGATCTGTACCTGTAAGTATAATGTAAGGCCTAGTCTGAGAGCAAGAGGCATGCTACACCTCAAGTAGCTATGGCTAAATTCTCTTCTCCCTAAATATAGGGTGATCTCGTCAATCCCCACTGTCGGGGACAAACTCCACCATGCATAATCCTCTGGGCCGTATCCAGGAGTTGGCTTGTTGACTTGGGCCAGAGCTGTGCCTGCAAGTCTTATGCTATGGATCTCCTCTGTGCTTGGAGACTGTCCTTACCACTGACCTACAGCATCAGCTGCTTGTGCTTTTTCTTTCTAGTCCTGAATTATGCTTTGTTTGCTGTGGCAACAGTATTTCAACAGGCAGAACAGGAAGTGTAATAGATGTCTCTGCCTGTCCACAGCCTGGTGGCTGGGTCATGCTTCTGAGAGGTGGGGAATGCAGCCTTCAGCCCCAAAATTTGAGGAGGAAATGGATTGAGGATCATTTTCCCAAGAAAAATATACTCACCACAAAGGTATCACCCAGAAGAGTAAGTAGACTGGTTGGCAATCAGGAATGCAGGGGCTGATCCACAGGCACTGCCCTGCACTTCAGCGATAGTAAGCAATTATTTTTGCTTGTTTGTTGTTTTGCCATGTTTTTTGTTTAAACAGTATCCATTGCGTAACCTGTGATAGCACAGCAACACAATTAAACACGCAAGTAGATGGCTACAAGTCTGAGCGTAAATTCATGGGAAAATATGTTCTATGTATATGTATAGCTGTACATATGAGAGATCTGAATTCTCCTAGCATCAGTGTCTGGATCCAGAGTTTTAATTTAGATTGTGTTCCCTTGGGGATGCTGTTCCATGCATATATAAGACTGAATTTAGCAATTAAATGGGAACTTTTGCACAAGATAGGGTTTGGGAGTTTTGTCTTTGGGAAGATTTTATTCCAGATTTCCAGTTCTAGCATTTCTCTGATAGCTTGAAGTCTGTAATACATGAGTGTGCTGTATTATACACAGTTCTGCCTGAACCTATCAGGAATATGAATTGCTATATGTATAACTAAATGATAAATGCAGTTTTATACAGAATTATTTGTATTTTGGCATATAATAAATAAGAGGAGCCAAGTACATGCATTAATATCACAAATATAATTTTTCCAGTGTCAGCACTGTTTTGTCTGTTATCTGTTCGGGTCAACCGATCTACACACATATGAACAGAAAACCCTCTCCTTAGCAAGCTTCCTGAAAGCCATTGTTCCACACAGATAGAACATATAGATCCTTTTCCAAATCTAAATTATATTTTAATACTTTATTATGTTTTTCAATACGTGAAGAGCACTGTGTGATCCCAAATATTCCTCCAATCTTTAAAGTTTAGTAAGCATTTGTAAATTATTAGTGAAGTTCTCACCCTATGCCTATGCAAAAGACAACGAGGATACTTTGTGGATGGCTGACTTTTCTACTCCCTCGTTAACTCTTCCATAAGTGAATAAATTAATAGATTTTATTGGGTAGTTTTTAATCACTTCCAGTAGTCTTTTCATACGCTTGAATTTTCCTCTTTGATGCAAGCAATGAAAGCTACAAATATAACTTCAGACATAAAATGCCCATGACATCTAATTTGGTGTCTCAGAGACTTGGACCTTTTCAGTTGATACAGTTCTATAAAGCAACATGCTCAGAAGTTAGTAAGATACAAGTTTAATAAACATTTATGTCTTGCATTTCCTGTCAGTAAAGTTGATATTTGAAATACAAAAAATCTTTCTTGTTATTCAAATAAAGGCTTCAGTCTGCAAATGAATCAGAATATTTTCTGAATTCTGTAGGATTAGTTGCAACCTTAGCATCTATTATCTTTGTAAACCACTGTCTTCACTGTGTAATATGTTAAATAAATACGGCTTGTCTTTTACAAGATGTCTTCTCCCATTGACTGCCAAATGTTAAAAGAAGAATCCTAAATAGCTACATGAATAGTTGTCCACTTACTCCAGAGATCAGTAAAATGTTTGGCAAGGAAAACATGGACTGAGTACTAGCACTCATTCACACATCAAAGCCAGAACAGAAAGCATAGTTCATAGAGGAGTGCAAGGACAAGAGTGCTAGAAAGGCATTCTTGCAAATACGTGCTACAAAACTGTACCACTCTCCATCTTCTCTGCTGCTTTCCTATGTGCAGCTCAACTACATTTTGGTAAAACAGTGTCTCCAGTGCAACTCAGGAATGTGGATGTCTTCTCCTGTGAACCGGCTCAGAGCCAAACACGAACCCCCGTATCAGTGCGTGGACATACTGCACAGCTGGAGGAGCAATAGCAGCTATTAAGAAAAAGCATGTGTTTTTCCTACTGGGTTATCTAAAAGCTTGATTTGTAGTGTGAAAGTGTGTTTAAAACATTATTTTGACCACATTAAATTTTGCAAACTGAAGACAATGTAAATTTAATGGTGATGTTCAGTCTCTGAGGTCTTAACTGAATGACATACATTAGCAGTCAAAAATAGGTGATTAGTTCAAAATCAAGTTGTGTAAAGGTCTGGAAATTTAAGTCACTGCCTGACACGTGGGTACCCCCACACTCAGAAAAAGCGATGTGGAGAGCCAAACAACAATCCTCTATTACCTGCCTAAAAAGGTGGTAGGAGTGCATATTGTACTGTCAAAATCTCTGTCTAGAGACAGTCTGAGCTGTATAGAGTTGACCATGAGCAGGTGGGAAAAGAAGAAAGGAGGAGGACAAAAGAAGTTCTCCCACCCTCAAGGCACCAATGACAACTTACCTCACGTCATATTCCCCTGAACTGCAGATTCTGCTGAAAAAATGCTGGAGTATATAACAGGGACAACACCGTACAGGCAGGAGTCTGTAAGTCTGTGTGGCTGCGCGGCGACATGAGCTCTATGGGCTGGGCATTCACTGCCTTGTGATTTTTTTGTCAGGGCTGCCTCGGGGTGTGTGAGACACTGCTTGAGCAGGCGTGGGAGCATATGTAGGTTTTAGGGAAATGGGATTTCAGAGAGACACCGTAGACATTCACATACATAAAATCTACTTGTTTTCTAAAATTGGAGGGGAATTAATTCTGATCTAAGTTTACAATTTAAAAATTACTATAAATAAGAAGCCAGAATAGTTCTTAATTCCTTCTGAAATAAGCAAAATTGAAGGTGCTTCAATCCCTTTGTAAAATCTAGTCCTTTTTTTCCCACACACACATATATTGATGGCTGTAGTACTTATCAAACCCTTACAAACAAGTATCTAGACATCACAAAACTGCAGTAAAGTTGATACAGAAATCTCAGTCCTCACTTTGCAGACATGTTAACTGACTCTAAGATATTAGGACCAAACTGTTACCCTAAATCCAAACACCTGCAGACATATTTAATAACAAACAGGTGATGTAAGAGTTAGCAGAACCAAAAATACCAAAGTACTACTTACGGTCTGCGGAGATAGATGCCCAAGTCTGAAAACATTGTTTAAGTTCTTGTTTAGTTTCCAAACACATAAACCATGCATAGTAATATTTATTTATCTGAATGTGTTTGAAGACACTTGAATTTGTTAATTTTTTTAGACAGTTTTTCCATGAGACAAAGTTACCTCTTTCAGTAGATACACCTTTTGCTTCTAGAAGAGGAGACACTTCTGGGCTAACAAATTTCCATTCAATAATGCATGAATTTTCTTCTTAGGAAGCTAGATAGTTTTTCCATCACTTATACTTCAGTATTTCTGAAACCAGGTGTTAATTTTCAGGGGGATAGGAGGTTTCCAAGCAGCTGCCAGGACTAATATAGCAGCCAGCAGTAAACGCTGAATAAGCTTAGGTACAAAATCTATACCATCTGGTTTCAGGAGTCCCCAGGCAAAAAATATGAGGCCAGTTCTTTTAATGTCCAGAAATCTTCACATTCATTAGAATTGTGCAATGAATCTTACCTTTGCCTTACCTTTTCATTCACAGCCTGGAGGAAGATTCAAATAACAGTCTTAAGAAAACATTGCATAACTGTAAAATAGGAAACTAAGTGATGTGCTCAGGTTTCATAATAAGAAAGATGAACACTATTTGACAAGATGAGATCAAAGTCCTTGCTCAGCCTCACAGTCATCCGGTTCTCCAAGCTGCTGTTTCTCAAAGTCAATGATAGCTACCGGTTCTCAACACAGAAACAAAGTCTCTCAAAGGAATGGTCTCCCTACACCAGCGAGTCAATAAGGAGATACAAAATGAAGCCCTTCAGGTTTGATTTAAGACCAGGGAAGTAAGGCGTGAGCTCCATTTTGTCTGCCAGTGGGGAAATACTTCTGGTTCCTCTAGGTGTCTGAAGAGATCGGCTATGTTCTGCATTAAAAACTGCTATACTGAAAATTTTGGTAAACAAGTAGTTTAAAAGAGACTTGGTTCACAGACATGAGTTTGAAGGCTTGGGCCACTCTAGAGATACCCAAGGAGATCCAAGCAACAGAACTTCCACTGAAGAAGTGTGGAAAAGGAGTGTTTCCTGCAATTTTTAATGTCCCAAGCATTTCACCCTCTCTCTCAGACAGTCATTTACAACTATACATAATCCACAAAGTCACTTCTTATCAAGGCCCTGAAGCTATCGTCCCATCTAAAGAGTCATTAATATCTCCTGGCTTCTTATGTCTGGGTTATATATAAAAAATTGCATATCATAAGAAACCATGCAAGCCTATTTTTCTTTTACTATCATCACTGCTTTCAACACACAGATTAAATCATTGCTTTAACTAGATGATTAAACACTGTTGAGAAGGGACTGCCATGTTACTGTACTTGGCTAAAACAAAGTGTAATGATAGTGTCCATAGACACTATCACAATAGAGATAAAACAGCAATGATAGTGCTGTTGCATTCCTGGTAACCGTGGGTTTGTCTGCACTGCTGTATGGCAGCTTAGAATTGCTCTATGGTCTGATATAGCAGCAGGTTTAACTGGAGACGCTTTCAAAGATGGGCGGATTAATGCAGATCATACTAAACTGAGTCAGAAAAAATATAATTTTAGAAACCTGATGTTTTCTCTCAGCACTAATCTCCAGAAGACTTAATGCTCTGAGGATTCATTCTCAGTCCTTCGTGGCTAAGAGTCAAAATATTTTTTGTATCTGTGTCTAGTAATACTAAAGTGATAATCCTTCTGATCATATACACTGCAATAGCATTTGATCACAGAATTCAGCCAGAGGGCATTCTTAATTAACAATTTCACATAACCAGACTATATTATAATGCACTCTGAATAATTGTTTCATTAAAGGCAGTGATTTTGCTGTGATCGTGCCCTGGAACAATAGTGCTAGTATAAATCCCAAGATAGCACTCAATGTACTTTAAGAGAGAACTTTAGTCACCTTAAAAATATTTCAAAGGCTATGGTCCAAAGTTCCACTTATCTCTGAATGTATGATAAATTGTTGATCCACAGATAGAGAAGAGTCCTCTGTATCACATCCATGAAGCATCTGTAAGTGATAACTTAAGCAAATGTAGTGCACTGATATTTCTCAAAATGGCAACAAAGCATACATCACAATACTGACCAGTCGCTGGCTAACTGACCTCTGTATTCTGGAGCAGTGTCCTCAACCTTGAAGCTGTAGGCTTCACACATAAAAAGTAGGACTAGTCCACAGACCACAAAACCACTTAAATAACAGACATGCCACCAAGTTCAACCAGATCCAACAGGCTTTCCTGTTACTAATTTTCATCTATTTCAATATTTCATGTATTTAATAGGATATTCCTATTTGACTATTTCTCAAGGTTCAGGGACTAAATCGTATCAAAAAGTATGGATCTTTATTTCACATTACCTGGTTTAGTTCCCAAAATTCCCAAATCACTTTTAATACCAGAGAGAAAATACTTCAGTGAAAGCAAGTACATGCACAGCATCTGTCCAAGAAGAAGCAGCAGCAGAAATTCTATCACTCACTCTTCTTCAGTGTTAACAGCCTGAGGGAATACACTCTGGAAATCAATTTTCTTTTATGGGAACTTCGTGTGGGTAGTTGCTTGATGTGATCAGCTTCTGTATGGCCCAGATTCAATAAGACACTCAAAAGTGTGGCTGACTTTATTCTTGTGGGCATTTAGGTATGTGCTTAACTACCTTGCTGAATTGGGGTTTATGTTAGGTCATAAGTATTTACTAGGTTAAACATTCAGGCTAAAATTGTATCTGTTTTTCCTAGTTACACCAGAGATAAGTCCAGTCACACAATGCATATGGAAGTGCCTGCAATGAATTTATCAGGTGATGTTACCCAAGACAATGGAAAATACATTCTTGTTTTGTTGGAGAAGCATATAAAATTGCCTCCTCAGGACAGACCCTGCAGGCTGCTGAGAGGATCAATTATACATGGGCCAAACTTCAAATATACAAGATAACAGAGTAACATTTTATTTAAATATTTATGCTGCTGTAGTATCCAGGAGTTGAAGCCAGACTCATGACCTATTGTATTAGGCACCACAGAGAAACATGAGGTCCCTGCTCCAAGTAATTTACATTCTTAAGAAGCATTGCATGCCCAGGCTGAGTAATTGGAGAGCCATACATTTGCACAATGAAACACTTACCAAGATAAATCAAAAAGCAGATAATTTAAGAAGGAAAAATTAAGTGCATGACTGCTTTCTTCCTCTTTGAACTCTGGCTACTGGCCCAGACATCAGCCTGTCTAACCCACAAGTGAGTAACTTGTTTAGGAAACAGTGAGTCCAGGCACTGAGCAAAATTTTTCTATTATCTTGGGAGAGAAGATGTGATCAAGATTGTGCTCTAGTCTGCTCATGAGCTCTCTGTTACTGGCTTCTAACCCCATGGCACATCTTAGACACAAAGATGTGAAGTCCCTGTGTGTTGTTGAAGATCCCATGGCAAAAGATGACCCTTGCAGCTGCTAGCTGTTGCAGGCCCCATCAGCAGCGCATAGAGTCTGACCGTGAAAACTGGTGCCTTGATCAAGCTTTGACAGTGTTTGACAGCTCATATTCGCTGCAAATTAACCAGGTACTTTTCTCTTCTCTACGGCTGTGTACATTTTCTGTGCATAAACTGCAGTATCCTGCTCTGCACTTTCCTATCCTGGCAAAAATACTTAAAAACCTTGAATTAAGTGCTGTCTCTGAATAAAAACTGTTACAACTCAGCCAAGATGATGTACCCATCTAGTCAATCTATGCATATAAAGGAGCCAGTCAGAGCATGCATGGCTGTAATAGAGTATGAGCGCCTAGGAAAGAAAGACTAGGAAATGCAAGAAGGAGCTGCAGTTCCCAAGGACAGTAGGACAGAATATGGGACACGATTACTTGTGAAACCAAGTTTCACCAGTTCCATTGTTCACTTATTGCATAATTATCTTCCTTGACTTGCTTTCATTCAGCTGTAATTGACAGAAGTGTTTCTCAGTGTCTTGATTTTGCCTCAACATCAAGACTTCAATCATTTGGTTTTTCCCAGGGTAAACTATTTTTGGAATGATTACTTCTAAGTAATTCTTCAGGGTCTTGTGATTTGTTATCGTGTCGTCTTCTTTTTCTGAAACCAACCCCCCACAATCATAATATGCTGATGTTATCTTTGTGAACTGAAATGTCACTTTTCCAATTTTCATTCAGGCTTCCTGTAAAATTTGATAGAGAATGTCTGTTGATGCTATAAGGTTTATTCACATCTTGATGGTATGAATTTTTTTGCTGTTTGCAAAAAGCCACAGATATATTGTCATGGATTTTAACGGTGGTTTGGTACTGTTAACATTGACAAAAACAATTAGTGGAGAGTATTTGAGCTGTGTTTTGTTTTTAGTGTAAATTGACTACAATGCTGGAAAACGGAAAAATCATTATTAGATTAGCAAAACTCCTGCCTTACATCTCACCCATTTTCACTGTATTTTATTCCACTAATTGGATCTACATGCATTTTGAACCCTAGTATAAACTGTGAACATCTCTTGATGAGAGGGAACACACAGCAATGAAATAATAGAACACAAAAAGAATTAAGCTGAAAAATAGGCCAAAAGATTGAAATCAGGACAGATTTAAATCATTCTTTGCTATTTTATTCATCTTGGTTGTCTGATAAACTACCAAGCAGGACAAAGTTCAGGAGACTTGATATACTGCATGTTAAGTCTTTGTTGTTATAAGGTGAACTCCCTTACTCCAGCTTGCTCTCCTCGTCTCCCACACTTGTTGTTTTAATACAGAGGAAAGTTCAACTCCCCCTGGTTAACTCCAGTACCTCTTAATGAGGGAACTGTAACACTATCCAGTCGTCTCACCACACGGCAATCAGGATTTCATTGCTTTGCATAGCTTGACATGTCAAAAAGAATGGTTAAAATTCACCCAAGTCCTGGAAACCCTCTGTTGAGTTAAACAGATCACATCTTAGCTATAGGAGGATATTTTGTTTGGTTGGTTTGGTTTTTAAATGGCCAAAGGGCAAGAAGTATTATTTGCAAAAGCTCTTTCACATACCTGGTTCTTAGCATGCTGGCATCAGCAAGATGATTTACCTATCATGCAGTTAAAGAGACAAAAGCAATAGAGCTTCCCATGCTAATAAAAAAAAATTAAAAACAATCACCACCATTTACAAAAAACATAATCTGATCATACAAAATGGATACTTTAGTCTATTGTGGTTAAGAAAATCTCTTAGAGCATCCTAGTAGATTATCTTTGACAGTGTGGGCTTTACATTTACAAATTAGCAAAAATGAGAACAGAAGGCTCAAGGCCAGTAAATCTGAGTCATGGGAGGTAATGTTATTTATGGGCAACAGCACTTGAACCACCATTTCTGAAGCCTTTAGTACAAGCCTCCCTGAAGGCACACATGCACATTTTATGGTTATTGCAATTGCTGCAAGAGACACAACACAAGCAGACATTTGCAGGTACTTGGCTTGTGCTTGCTGTACTTCAGGTTGTACCTTCCAAGGGTTTTTAGACTTGCTCTTTTTTTCTAGTATGTTGCTTCAATTAAACTGAAAACCAGACAGAAGACAATGCTTTATTAAACCATGAAATTATTGTATTGCATTACAGGAAGCCTCCAAGTTTATAGGAATAGGAATGTCTTTGTGGTATAGAGGTAAAAATTTCTGTTTACAAGACAGTTCAGAGGATTTCATAAACAATTACCTCTGAAGTGATCATGCTATGGATATTTTTCTGTGTAAGTAGATGGCTTTTAATATTGGTGGCTCTACATTCATGAAAGATTAATTATCCAGAGAAAAATAAAAAACAAACAAAAAAAACCCAAAAACAAAAAACCACACAACCAAACACAAAACCAACAAAAACACACACCAAACATTTTTAAATTATGGCTCATTTAAAGATCATTTAAAAGTACAGGGAATGACTGAGTAGGGTGGTCTATTCTGGAAGACACACCACTGAAGGAAAACATGAAGAGTTTACAGAATCATAAGGGGCACAGGGGTGAATAAGGATCAGCTGCTCACTTTTTTCTCCAGTGCAAAACCAGGTATCAAGTGAAGACTGTACATTCTCATCCAAACAAATGTGAGACAATGGTTCTTCATTAAATATGGACAGTAGTGGATGTCGAATACAGGTGGGTTTGAGGGGACACTAGACCAGTTAATGAAGAAAAATCAATTACAGGTTACTAAATGCATAGAAACTACTTCTGATTCAGTAAATCTCTCAGCTGGCAATAGTACGAAACTGGGAGTCCTCTGGGTATGCTCACATTTGCGTGCTCTGTTCTTGTTCTTCCCTAGGCATCTGCTTATGACCATTGCTCTCGATGAATTTCCCCTTACAAACAGACTTCAGTTCGTGCCTAATACCAGCTACCCAGCCAGAGGAAAGGACGATGACGTTAAAAAATCAGCAAAAAATTACAGACACATCAAAGAGGAAGGGTCAAGAGTCAAAGAGTCAAGAGTAGAAAAAACTAAAACATATGGGCAGGGCAGAAGCAACACAAAATAGAAGAGCATGCCAACAGCATCACCACTCCTTCAAGGCATCCAGCTTAAGGCACCCGAGGAGATAATTGATGTCACTCAGTGGTGCTCTTTCCAAATGGAAGGGACAGAACAAGGGAACACATGCTCATCCTGCACACACCAGAACCCATCAAATTTCCTTCCTTAGATGCCACAAACAGGCAGCACAGACAGGGCCGGGAGGAGGCTGACAATAAGGTCTTGTGACTTTGTCGGTCCTCAAGTGAGGAGAGTGTAAGCAACAAGCTGAGGAGAGAAATGCAGCCACAACCTCAAGAACTGAAGGACCCAGAAGAACTGCAGGACTATACACTTTGTGTACATGTATGCCAGAGCCCCTCTCTCACTACCAGTCAGGGACCTTATGAACTACTTTGTGCAATGCTAATCAACATACCTATGTGACCTCCACATTCTCCCTGAATACAGTATGCTTAAGTGTTTATCAACATTTCTTTCAGCTGAAAAATCTAAGCACCAATTGAGGCCAGTCCATGCTGGGGTACAGACTTTATGGACAGGCTGCCCATCATCCATCCCAGTTCTCATTCTCTTGGCACATTCCTCTATATATATCTTGCACAAGGCAGGGCTCACACCTTCTGAGAGAAGACTGGGGTATTCATTAGCATGACCAATGGTCTCTGTGCAAGGGAGAAGAGGTTGTACTTGTAGCACCATGCACACTGCTGATGTGCAGCAAAGACAAGACCTATCCGTGCAAATGGCAGAGACTTAAGCAGTGCAGAAACAGACCAGTCTATGTCATTTCTTCAGGAGGCACTCTTTGGCATGAATATCACTGGCAATATCAATGTAACCTATAAACAAAAAGAAAAATGTAGCAATGCAGTTCCAGCACCTCAGCGTTCGAAACTCAACCTTTAGATAAGGTCTTTGAGATTAAACAATTGCATGGTGGATTATTGAGGTGAATCCAAACATCAATCTCCAAATAGCCAATGCTTTTATCCATTACCTCAAATGCAAGTTTTTCCATATCATTACCATAGTTAAATGCGGTAAGCAAGAAAAACATAGCACTTATGCAATCTGTCTGAAAAAAACTTGGACTTCTGGATTTTTTTAGGGTGTTAGAATTACAAATCTCTCTCAGAGGAATCCAGCTACATGTAGAAAGCATTAATGACTTGTTATGTGCACATATTGAAAGCTTATTTAAAGTTATTTGTTCATCTTTGGGTATGGTCTGTGCTATACAGATTTGTGACCTACAAAGCCACACAGTCTTAGGCCAGGCCCAGTTGAGCTTTCAAAGATAGTGCGATGTAAGACATCTTAACATACACATGCTGTGCTGTGTGCACTTTCCAAGTGCAGTGCAAACACTGGCAAAACTGTTTTCAGAATGGGAGAGCCATCTTGCACAACAGCTTATATCCAGCGGTCTCCAAGGCCAAGGCTACACTGCTTGTCAGGGCTCTGCGTACAACCTCTTTCCCCTCCACTTCCTTGCCAGGGCCTGGCTGCCTGATCTTAGTGCTACCTTTTGAGACAACTGTATGGGCTGGAGCCAGAGAGCTATGGGAAAGGAGCTGTCAGAAGTGGGTTTCTACCCTTCTTTCCTTGAGAGCAGCTTTTAAGCTCAAACCCTCACTGCTGATTTCTGTCCAAGTGATGTTTGCAGCCATGCCTGAGCCTGACCATTGCCAGCTGTCTGGACTTCCCAGCTTAACCTTGAGCCTGCCTCCTGCATCTGGATGTTTCAGATGATCTGGATGCTTAGGTGGCCCTGGTTGCTCTCACTGGACCTCACTGCTCCCAGCACAGCTTGGAGAATCATCCTGTGGCCGACCATGGCAGCAGCTTCACAGTTCCCATGGTCTGGCAGCCAGTCTGTGAGGCTGGCCCCAGGTGATCTCAGAGACCATCCCAACAGGTGGCATCCCACAGCCTTGATCTCACCACCTGGTTTGCCCAGACAAGCTGTACATGAGCCACCTGGGAGGCAGCTGTGTCAGGGAATGTGCCGTGAGCATGGTTTCTTGTCAAAGGTTGTATAGACATAGGCAGTGTGATTTACAAAGCTACATGAAGAGAGAGCTAAGTCTATTCAAATATCAGATACCGTAATTCATCTTGATTAGCTTGGGATGATTCAACAGCTGTAACCATTTAGGCCACAATTCAGAAAGACAAATACTTTAATCTAATAGTAGCCAGGGATTGCCAAGGAAAGGGAGAAACTGAAAATAAAATATATCAAAATCTCAAACTTCATCCTGGAAACAGAATTCCAAAACTTAATTAAAGTACTTAAACTGAATGTATCAAAATATAACTCAGTTATACTAAAAAAAATTTACTTCCAATTTGTTGAGAACAATTGAGAGCACTTAAAATTGATGCAATGTAGACAAAACTTAGTTCCAAGAAAAGTTATGAAGAAAGTTATTATCCAGCAGTGCCTTATCATGAAGGTATCTAAAATTTAGTGGGCACCTCTATTATGACTTTTCATGGTCTTAAAGCTCTCTGAGATCCTGCACATTCACAGCAGGGCCTCAGCTGTGAGGCATGTTCTCACTTATCCTCTACCATGCTTCAGAGATAAGGATGTCCATCTACAGCTGCAGTCCGTTACAGCCTGCTTCCAACACAGGTAGTGTGCTGAGGTCAGCATATAGAGGCCCTGTCGAAAGACAAAAAAGAGCAAAATATTAATGTGACCTGGAAGAGTATGAATCTGGAGATGACGTAGAAGACATGGGCATGATTTTTATCAGAAAGGGACAAGATGGGTCAACCTCTTACTCCCATGTGAGCTTTCTGTTATAAGGACCAGAACAAGCTACATCTGCTCCAACAAGCCACATCGCTGATAGGACATGGAGCCTCATCTCTGCTGGTGGACTAGTTTCCAAAAGACCCCGGGTCTATGAAGACCTGAACCTGGGCATGTAGCATGCTGTGAATGTACTATTACTTTCCTCCATTGCGTGCAGACTTTGAAATAATTTTTCACCATCTAACTCTCAGTGTAATGCAGCTGAGTCATTGAAATGATGTTAGGGTAGAATGAAACCTTCAATGTGTAGTGCCCTTTTGAACCACTTACTAATCGTTATAGGAGCTAAGACATCAGTAACTGCAGAGTAGTGTTAAGAGACATCACGACTAAGGGAGGATGCACTGATAAGATCTGTGTATGAGCAAAAGTGGTTGGGTCTTCTTTCATTCAATTTGTTCTTATAAATGGTTTGCTATTGTTAAAGTAAACAAGTTTTAAGATAAGCTTTCTTTTAAAACCCTTTCTGTCAAAGGCAGAATGAGTAGTCTTGGGATGCAACTTTTTTTTTAAGGCAATTTGATATAAGCTACTTTTTCTGCAAGATGCTGGTTTTCAGTGGGAGAGGAATAGTTGACCACCCCCATACACACAGTCAAAAACAGTAGTAGGGCTCAGCCTTCTAGGTGTTCATATTTGGCATTAATTGTTCTGTGCAAATGCAATGGCCATCCTCACACTATTTCTGGCTACCCTGCACAATAAATTCAAAGTATTTTCTTAATCAAATAGTTTCTAACAGGTAGTGAAATATCAATGTATTGAAAACAATGTATATGCTAAAGTTTTGTGTTTCGTGTTATGTGAACAGCATAGCTATATACCTGCAGGCTCTGGAGGTTTTCCCACCAGGAACAATTTCCCAAGTCTGCAGCTTCAGGAAGCAAGCAGATGCGTAGTGCAATGTTAAAGTAGTGCATTTTAAAGGGAACTGGGCACCTTAAATTTGAAATTAGCTATAAAGAAAATGCTGAATACTAGGTTAAAATGCTTAGATTATTTCTTTTATGTTTAAGAAGCTACAGGAAAGTTCAGCAGAAGCATCTTGTGATACATGTGTGACTCTAGTGATACACCTGGAAGAAGAATGAGGTAAGAGTTCCACAATGATGACACAAGTAGATTACATTTTATATCCTCTTATGAACAGTGGCTTCTTTCATATCCTGTTCTTAAAATCTGAGCATGATCTCATGTATGTAGGGAGAAATAATAAGGTATAACACGAATAGAACCTGATTTTTAAACAAACTTCAAACTTGTACTGTTTCAATACTAGTAGGGAGATTTAAATAAAGGTTCATCTTAATTTCTTGAGATTATTACAGAGCTAAGACTACCCAGACAGTGTCAAGATATATCTGATATAAACTATAAGATCATACTTCGAGAGTATGTTCAAGAAAAGTCATTCAGGTAGTGCTGACCCAAGTTAGTGACGTATGGCACCACATAAACTCAAAGAGACTGTTCTGGACTTGAGCTGGCTCCACCTGAGCTAGGTTTGATATCTCTGCACAAGTTTAATAGTTAATGCACAATCTGAAAAATATACTTTTTTGGATAATCAAAAGCTGACTGTATCTATCGTATACTCTGGAGACAAAACAGCAAGGTTCCGAATTCCAACCAATCTAGTAACAACAGACAAACCTCAGGGGATCAAAGGATAGCTGAAGTTGGAAGTAACTTCTCACAAATGTCTAGTCCACCCTGCTACTCAAAGCAAGATCAGTTAGACCAGGTTGTCCAGGACCTTCCCTAGTCAGATTTTGAAATATCCAAGGATATTTCCACAGCGTCTCTAGGCAATCTGTTGCAATGTTTGATCATTCTTACCATAAAAAAGTTTTTTTCCTATGTTTAAATGGAGTTTCCTGTACTGACTTGGCACCCATTGCCTCTTGTCCTTTCAGTGGGCACTACTAAGAAGTGTTTGGTTCCCATTACACACTACCTGGTTCTCTTACTCTACCCTCCTAGTCAAAAAGTTTTTTCCTTATGTTCTCCTGTTCTGGTTTTGGCTGGAATAGAGTTAATTTTCTTCCTAGTAGCTGTTATAGTGCTGTGTTTTGGATTTAATATGACAATAATGTTGATAACACACTGATGTTTTAGTTGTTGCTAAGTAGTCAAGGACTTTTCAAGTTCTCACACCATGTCAGCGGGACAAGAAGCAGGGAGGGGGCACAGCCAAGACAGCTGACCCAAACTGGCCGAAGGGATATTCCATACCATGTGACGTCATGCTCAGTAGTTATTTTGGAAGAAACTGGCAGGGAAAACCACTACTTGGGAGCTGGCTGACTATCAGCTGATGGGTGATGAGCAATTGCATTGTACATCACTTGTTTTATATATTCTTGTATTATTTTCATCATTATTTTCCCTTTCTGTCCTATTAAACTATCTTTATTGTAATCCACAAGATGTACCATTTTTCCGATTTTCTCCCTCATCCCACTGAGGCTGTGGGGAACGAGGAAGCGGCTGTGTGTGGTGTTTAGCTGCTTGCCAGGTTAAACCGCAACACATCCCAAGGCACGTTTTGTGTCTGTTCACCATTCTTATATACTTTGCCATAAAAGATAAAAGTTTGGCTCTGGCATCTCTGTAAGTTTGCTTCTACTGCTATTAGATCACCCTTTAGGCTTCTCTTTGCCAGGGAGAAACAAGCCCAGCTCCCTCAGTTTCTCCTCAGGGGTGATATGTTCTGGGCTCCCAACCAGCTCAGTAGCCCCTTTAATCTCGTTTCAGTTTTTCCCTCCTGAACTGGGGCCAAAACTAGACTCTGTATCCCAGGTATGGCCTCCCAAGCAACAAGTAAAGGGTACTTATAACTCCCCTTGATCAACTAGCCATGCTTCTCTTAATGAAGTCCAATATGCAGTCTGCCTTATTCACTCATTTTTAATTCAGTCATATATGTCCTTGCTCTAAAACATAAATACCTAACCATTGTTTGAAATGAATCAATAAGTGCAATGGCATAGTTAACCTATGCTACTCTTGAAAGATATACCCCAGAGTCTACTGTTTCATGTTCAAGTGGTAAAGCTGTTGACCACAATAAATTAACATCACAGAAAATAATAAAGTAGTTCAATGAAACTGAGCATTGCTGAGCCAATCTGATACTTGGCACACCTTCAAAGTTTGCACTGACTTATTCTACTTGTCTATGTGATGGATCAGAGCAGACTTCTGCTGTAAGAATGGAGCCCATCTGAAAATCAAAGATCAGTCTTTCTTAGTCAAAACGGTCAGGCAGTAGCACAAATTCCAGTGTTGGTGTGTGGCATGTGCAGAATCTATTTATCTCCAAAAAGGTACTTCAAAGCCAGAGTATGACTTTTAGAAGTATTGACATGCACCTCCACCCATCCTTTCAAAATTCGCACTCAAAACCCAAATCTTCCACCCTGGCCTAAATGAGAGATCTTGGCTGAAAGCCCAGTCCTTGCAGTTTTACTAAACCAGTCTTGGGTGGACTTCGAAATGAGATATAGTCTTTTTTTTCATTGTAAAGGCAATGGTTTAAAGATAAGCTGTGAAAGAAAAGAAAATGGAGAGAATTTTATTCAAGCTGTTAGGAACTTCAAGAAAGAGTTAGGGTTGGGAAATGAAAAAATGAACATTGCCTTTTCAGAATATTGAAAGAGTAAACTGAGAAAATGACTTTTTATTTAAACAGTAAGCATCTTCTGCAAGACATTTAACAGCTTCCACTCCCAGTAACTTCAGTGAGGTAGTCTGTACTTTCTCAGCTGCTCCTCGCTTCTTTAGCAAAACCATGAGACATCTGAAACACTTAACTCATGCTAAATGACAAGTATTGTTGTCCTGGTTTTGTTAAAAACAAGTTTTTCTTTTAGTGAATTTGCCTGTCAGCTAAAGCTTTCATATTAGCTGCATTTTCCTGGAGAACCAGATACATGTTTTGGTAAACATAGCAATGGAATGCAAAGTTATTGACAAGCATGGATGCACCTCTCCTGAGAGGGGCAACGAGAAACAGGTGACCAAGAAACTGACCAACGGAGTATAACATCCCATTCACATGAATACTTCATATGAAAGTGGGAGATCACGAGGATCTCGTTCCTTTTTGCTTATGGCCAACATTAGGAGAGGACCTTGCTGGTTGTCCCTGTGAACTGAGGCCTAGTGAGAGACTGAATCCAGCTCCAGTTGACTGCAGAGTCCAATCCAGGACTTCAGGTGCCAGCTCTGCAGTTGCTGAGACTTTCAAGATTGATTTTGTATATTTTGTATTATTTTCTCAATTCTTATTAGTAGCATTAGTAAAACATTTTTAATTTTTCCAACTCTCTTCTCTCTGTCCTTCTTTTCCTCCCGATCGTCTGTCCTTAGTGGGAAGGGGGGAGAGGGAGGGACAAAAGGGAGAAGGGGAGGAAGAGGGGGGTTAACAATACATCTGCCATGGTTTTATTGTCACCCCACAATCAAAACCCTCGACAACTGTGATATTGACTTATCTTGCTGCCTGAGTGGAATTACGCAATGATCAAAAGTGGAAATAAGTAGGTGTTTAAAAGTACTTTTGCTCTTCAGGACATGATTGTGCAAGTCCCTGATTCCTTGAGCTATGTCACTGTTCTAGAAAACACTGTTACCCAATGACACCTGCCCCCTTGACTGCCACCATGGCCATCAAACCATGAGTTTTGGAAGCATCTTTAATACTAGAGCATGACCCAAGGGACACAGAAAAATTGTGCTACCAATGAAACAGCACAAACAAGGCTCTGGAGCTTGTACCCATCAGAGGTTTGCAGTCAGGGAGCAGCAAGAAAAGGATTGCCCCATGAAAGAAGAGAAGTCAGCAGCCAAGCGTGACCCCAGCACAGGCTGTGGCCTCCCCAACAAGGCACTATTCCACAAGGGTTGAGCACAGTAGGTAGGGCCAGGATCTCTAGCAGGGACCATCAACAGCCCCCGAGACAAGTGATGAACTAAGGCCAGGGTCCACCCAGGGACTTCAGTCAGGAGCAAAATGAGATGGAGCTGGAAACTGGGCTGGAGATAAGCTACAACATATGACTGAGGGGGTCCATCCAGGACACAAGCTAACTATAGATTATCTCCAAGGTCTATTTGGGAGGCAGGACTGGAGACAGGCACACATACAACACAGCTCAGGATAGAACCAGGTGCCTCTTCCTGACCTCACAGAGAGGCCCTGGGCAAGAGAAGTGTGGGTGAGTGTCCCAGTTGAGGCCAGGTGGGGTCATTAAGCCCTATAAGTGCCCTCAATGCACTGACAGTTACTTCACATGGCCCTAATTCCAGCATGAGGCATTTCACTGCATTATAGAAAGATGTCACATCAGAGAACAAGAGCAAACTGGAAGGACAGCAGCCCAAGCAGGAATTGCAAGCCACCAGTCTGGCTCTGCTTGTTCATCAGAACTAAGCACATGTGCCCAGAAAGGCAAAATCTCATTTGCGAGAAATCATTAAACTTTGTACTGAGACCAGCTGATATTAGTAAGGCCTCACAATCCCTCTTGTCGACAGCTCATTCGCATAGTTCATGGCTGCCTCCAATTATCTGTGGGAGATTTGCAAGCCGAACTCTCAGCCTGTGAAGGAGGTTCCACATGGGCAGGCGCTTAATGAAGAGATTGGATTATAAACACTAGCTAATCTTTCCCACATGTATACCTGAAGAATATCACAAGTGACAGCTGTTTAAATTTCCAAGGAAATTAATGATTCCTAAAGAGGCAAGGCTTATCAAGACTTTGACTGTGCCTGATAACGGACAACCACCAAGGGGCAAATTGTTTATAATAGTCTATAAGTGCCTTATTCTATGGGTTCATCTTGGAAACTTTTATTGACATGGTCCCTTTTATTAATGTTTGTGCTGGCAAAGACTGGAACAGCTTTGTTCAATCTACTGATGATATTAGGCTACTAAGGCCTCTAATGAGAATCTCATATCTTCAGGTCACAGTCAGTTTAAAGCGATCGGTACTGGGGCCAGGATACCCTGTGCTCAGCTGAACCCTACAAGACAGCATTGTGCCTGTCCCATGCAGAACTCACATCCTTGCAGGGCCCATCTGTGAGACTGCTAAAACATTAACTTGTGTGCAGTGGGTCGTTTGCTTCTTTCACTGTCTTGAGATTCAGGGGTGGGAGGGGGGTGGTGGGAAGAGAAGAATCCAGGTTTACCAGGAGACCATAACCAACCTTTTCTAATAGAAAAACACAAATAGAAAAATATATACCACTTACGCAAAACGAAAGCACCTTACTCTATCATCTTTTACAGAAAGCCTGTACCTTTACATTAGGACACAAAATTTCCATCAGTCACCCTGGTGTTCCTACTTCCCCACAGAGCATGTGGCAGGAAACATTGTCATTTCCAAGGGGACTTTTCAGAGGCTGGTTCTATTTCAAAGAAGGCGTGATGAAGAAATAGCATCCACGCTGGCCTGTTAAAGTGGCAATATGGAAAGATCTTTGTTAAACTCAGGGGTTGAGAAAAAGAAATTAGCTACAGTAAGTCATTCTTCTCAAGCTGCAAGTAATGCAATTCCCATGTAGAAGTGGGTAGATTTGGGATTATTTTAAAGTTCAAACTTCTCTTACTGGTCCATGAGTGTTTCACAAAGGAGCATGGAATTAATTTAAATTCTAGACTACAGACAAAACAAATGGCTCACAAACAGTTTATAAATGTTTTCTTGCATAAGAATAATTCTGTGTTCCATCACTGAGTTTGCTGCTGAAGTGTCTGGCCACAGCAAGGGACCTGTTCCTCCTGCAACACTGGTGTAAACCAGAATTGATTCAGTTGGAACAAATGGATGAAGGTGGTGGTTAAAGTCAGGCTAAAGCAAATGGAACTGGCACAATCTGACTTATGTTTTATCTAAAACCATGCTAATATTACTCTCTGACCCATTGTACTCAATTAAGCCAATTTTGGATGTGTAGCATTTATTCTGCAAATCAGCTCTTTCCCAGTTTATATTCATATAATTACACTGACTCTGCTTAGTGAAGGTCTGGGCAGTATTTGTGACTTCAATTTTTCTGTCATTCATCATAAAAATTAGCTGCGAGCTTCACTTAAACAATATTGGAGCCTTCAATGACTGGATAAATCATTTCTGTATGGGTTGTTTCTTGTGCTCTCTCAGACTAGCATTGGCATTTTCCAGGGAATAAATGTGAAAGAGAAGTAAATCACTAACTTTATGATTGGATTAATAAATAATGGATATTTTCAAATGCAACTTTCAAGCAAAAGGTTATTTATGTCCTCCCAATGCACACGTATATGGACACAGACGTCATTTCCTCAGTTTTATTTTAGGATCTTGCATGATTGGGCTTTTTCTTCAGATGGTGACTGTCTGCCACAGAGAGTGTTCTATTATAACCATAACAATGTGATACTATATTAGGAAAGGAACTCAATTTGTAGGACGTTTGGAATCTCAGTTACAATTCAAGCCTGTTTGCTTTCATGAGGCAAAGAAACCAAGAATAGCTAGCCTAAGCAGCAGATGTTGCTAGCAGGTAGTAGGACCACGTTGGTCAAACTGACTTTTGCTAACTTTCGAGTAGATTTCTAACAAAATAAAATTCTTGAACAGCATAGGCAAGGATATAGCTCTTCACTTGTCTGGTTTGTTTGAAGTTTTAGGTTTTCTTAAGGGTATTTCTGTTGCAGTACATGAGTCCCTCAGTAGCAATTACGGCACTTTTTAATCAACTTTTAATGCCTCTTTAAGTAAAAAGGCAAGTGTAAAGAACTTACGCAACATGAATGTGTGTGTGATATCAGTTGGTTTAAGGCAGGAGTGCTGAAGCCATGTAGAACACATCAGGCTTTTTACTGAGCTTCCCCTTGCTTTTTCCTCCCACATTTCTTTCTTCTAATATTCCATGATATTGCCTTGAATGATGACCCTGACTGCTCCCCTGACCCGCGGAAGCTGCATCCCCAGAAGCTGGAGAGAACAGGCTGATCAGTTGGAAACTTATGGCAGAGACTCTCTGGCACAGCGGGCAAGGAAGGAAAAAGTGGAGAAAGGGAGAATGACTTTCCTTCTCACCATGGCTCTGCAGCTTTGCCACTGTTATCAACAGTATACCAGTTCCGTCCTAATGCAAATGATTTCATAATGCACCTACATACCACTCCAAGAATTTCTTCCTGCTTTCAAGAACTGCTGTTCAAACGGCTGATTCTCAAGGTCAGATAAGTCTATCTGGTGAAAGAAAAAAAAAGCAGTGACTGCTTCTCATGGATCACATAGAGAGCATAGATCTGGGGAAAAAAAAAAAAAAGAACAAAATTCCTTTCCTACAGGACTAAAAATTTGCTCAAATGGGCTGAGAGAGAACTTAGAAGACTATGTGCAACAGTGCCATCTGATGGGCTTACTCAAAAGGGTAAACAAGGTGACAAAGTCATCTGCAGACCTGGCAAGCTACTCTCATTCCTAAGCAAAATGATGTGACCAATACTGGATTGGATTAAAAGAAGGTGCAGTCCAGTGAATTCTTATTTACATAGTCTTTTCCCATGGGCCTATGTCAAACTACTTTTAAAAATAAGGTTCTGGTTTTTTTTTTTTTATAAAAGTAATAGGGTTAAAATAATTCCTGTGGTGGTATATTTGATTTAGTACTGTGAAATATTTTGCTTCAGACACTACAGCAAATAAAACATACAGGTCAAGTTAAATACATTAATCAATGGGTAATAGACCCTCAAGTGACATTTCAAAACTGGAAGCAATGGAGGGTCCAGAGACATCTTAGGAAAAGCTGGTGTATCACAAGGGCAGGCTACATAGCTACCTAGGATGATAGAAAAGGAAAGGAAATATTATATAATTTATCAGCATTTATGTGTTGCTATGTCTTTGACAATGTAAACAACTTTGAATTTCATCTTTACAGAACATATTGCCCTTAAATAGTTGCTAGAAATTTGTAAGACAAAGTTAACATAGGGGGTTTTTTTTAATCTAATTCATTCTTCTCCAAGACCCCAGTCAAGTGACTTTGTTTTGAAGAACAAGGCATGTTCATTGCCATTAACATAAATGTAGAAATGAGGCTTCTGAGTTTCAGTCATGACTTCTAGGAGCTTGGTGTGGCTACTTATCATTAGATTGCCTTCCCCTAAGCCTCTTCTTCCTACAGTGCATGAAGTTGTTATTACTGTGTCATTAAGGTGGAAAAGATTGCTCTTCTTAGATTAATTCTGAATGTAAAAGTGACCTTTAAATTGATTTACATCTTCATTACTGTATTACAGTATAGGTAAAACAATTCATTTCTCCATGTTTGAATTCCTGTGAACATGCAGAATTGGACGGTAAAATTTATTTCATTTGCTACAGTGAAATAGCAAGAGCCATCCCTGGTCACAGAAATCACTTAGTGGCCATGTAGTGTAATCGCTTTTATCAATGAGCCAGGAGAAAACCTGAAATCGTAATTTATATGATCTCTAAACACAAATACCAGAAATATATATAAATGTTGGAAAGAAAATACTTTTGAAATAGACCTGGGTCATTTGGTAAGTAGGGTTAAGATCAGTGTTACATTGTTCAGCTTAGGTAAATTTAAAACCTGAGGAAAACTTAGTACTTCTTTTTACAACTAACTTCATCAGGGAGTCTGCTAAAAATATTTGGAGATTATGGTAGATCACTGGTTGAATATTAAATGACTTCTTTTGTGTTTGTTTTTAACTTCCCTCCTAACTCAACTTTTACCAACAAAAATCCCAACACTTTTTTTCCCACAAATTGATCATTCTCAGAAAGCAGAAGCAATGCTGGACCATTGTCATGCAGAAATATTTATTTTTTTCCAGGGAGAAAAAATAATATGAAAAATTTTACTCTAACTCTTGATATTTTTTTAAAATTCTAGTTCCTGTCTAGGGAATGTTCATGAAGGAAAGCCATGTTCAAACATGAAACCCCCTCAGAGGGGAATTAGGTAAATGAGATGTGAAAGGCCAGGGTAGACAAAAGATTTGTGTTGAACCAGGAAAGGATTGATTCATTTATGGCTGTTTGGAGGGAGAGAAGGAAACAGAATGATGGTGAGGGCAGAGGGAGTGGTATGGTGAGATGTAGGCATCTCACACATAAAGAAGGCATCATTGCTGCTTTTGGAAAACTGAAATTAAATATGCAAATACTATGGCTGAGGCATCTTATTTTACTTGACATGTCCTGCATCTACCCACATCAGTCCTTGATGTTAACAGGAGAGCATCATTTCTATGTCAAAAACTGTTAATAACCCTGTTTCACAGGAAAGCTCACTTCATAGTGATTGCTGTAGATAGTACTGATAGAGTAGTTAGATGCTACCAATTACACATCAGCCCCTATTAAATGCAGGAGCCATTTTTCAGTTAAGGCATAATTGAAAAGCTCAGGTAACCACGCTTTGCTTCTATGTATGTATTATGTGGGCGATTTAGTTGTGCAGCTACAAAGGACCCAATCCAGATGTCCTCAGCTGACATAGCAGAGAGTGTGTCTAAGAAACACGAACACTTGCTGTGAGCAGCGCCACATTGTTGTAGCAGGACAGAGAGGTATAATGCATGGTTATCTGGTTTTAGCTTCATGATCTGAGAAAGGGAGGAAGCAAATATGCAGCCCTATATCTGTACTTTTATCTACTTTTGTAATTGATCCCCAAATCCTCTGGGAGCCATTCTACAATGAGTGATTAATATCTAAATTGATGTTTACCAGTTAATTTTCTGTCTGGAATCTCCTTTGTCAGTAAGTCTAGGCCTGGTTATAGGCTACAAGGCAAGATGTAAATGTGAAGTCTGGCCAGTAATATTGTCGGAGTGGACCTAAACCTACTAAATCAATAAAAACAGAGGTGGAGGCTCATAAATCTGTGTGTGTGTGTATAGCTTCCACTATCCAACTCCTTCTGGGATCCTGTATGTGGCCTTCAAACAGAGTTCATGGCAGTTCTTCTTTCTGATCTAGAGGTACATCTGTGATGAAGCAGATTTAATGGGGAAGACCTCACAGTGCAATAACATAAGCTGTATGTTTTCTTTCTTCCCTCTCACCAAAAAGCTAATAGTCATTTTCTCTCCTGTCCAAGTCAGATTAGCTTCCCATAACAGCACTCACCCATGACAGTCTCCGGTATTTTATTTCATGACAAATTGAGCTCCATGAACTAGAACACTTGCGTTTGGAGCTGACTACAATGGACGCTGAAAGAGCCTTGAGCATTTGCACTGGGAAAGGGGCAGAGCTGTGTATTTATATTCTAGATTTCTGCCTTTGTGTCTGAGTGTATATGTGATCTAATGCCAAACGAGAAAGTTCATCTATGAGTTGCAACACTAATGTAATGTGCAGTGCATATGGAAAGGAACAGTTTCATCTATGGAGCATGAAACATAGTCATATCTGTAATCCTTTGGTTTTCATAGCCAACAAATCTTGTGATATTTTGTTTGTGTAGAATCAATATTTTTTAGTGGTTTCTCAGTAGAATATAAAACTTGCATTTTATTAACACTGATTTTTAAAAAAGACTATTGAGTTAGTCCACTGGCTTAAAGAGAAAGTATTAGAATATTCTTTTTTTAAGTTGTGTCCTTTTTTTAGCTTTTCTAGTCATAAGTGCAATGTTACACTGCATACTTACCATAAGTTCTACAGTTTCACAGAAGCATTCAGAACATGAATTCTTACGAAATAAAGGCAGGAATAAAAAAAAAATAGTAAGGTTTCAAGTGCATGAGAAGAAACAAGCATGGGAAGAGTCTGTAGAGTCAACAGATTCAGCTGTAAAAGAAGCTTTCCAGAAAGATAAGGCAATTAAAGAAAAATTAAGTTGAATCTTTGCTTCGTAAGAAAAGTTTCCACCACGGACTTTCTTTATGGAGGTCTGGGTCTGATGGGCTGTTTCAAATTGCAGTGTCAGAAGAGATTTTTGAATAAAATTTATAAAATGAGAAGCAGGAAATCAGAAGGACCAGATGGTGTTCACCCAGGCTTTCTGAAGGAACATACATACCAATGTGAAAATGTTATGTGTAATCTGTCACTTAAAATCAGCCTTATTCCTAGAGAAACAGAAAGCAACAGATGTGACACCATTTTAAGCTATCAGGGAAGATTTGGGAAACTATAGATCAAAATGGCTCACTTCCATATAGGGGAAAATATGGAAACTATCATAAAATCTAGAATTAGTAGCCACATAGAAAGATTTGATTTAGTAAGGAAGAGTCAGAATTGCTTTTCTGGGTGGAAGTCACAGATCAAATATTAAATATTTCTTCAAAGTAATTAGTGAGCATGCAGACAGCTCTGTCTGCTCTGTGTTTCAGGTGCAAGGGATAAAGGGGTAAACAAAAAATTCAGTAACCCACTATGAATTCATGTTGAGTGCTCTGTGCAGGTCTAACTCTTGAATATCAACTGTATAGTAGCCTTAAAAAATACGCAGAGAAAGAACTCATGTTAGCACAGCAAAACTATGATGAAAGGACAGCTGTCTTCTGACCCTGCAATGTCACTGAGAGTCAAGCAGATTGATTTTATTTGAAAGAGCAATTTAGGATTACTGATGTCAGGAAAAGGGGAATCTTTAAAGTCTTATAAAAATGTCATTGAACATACATGCAAACTTTAGAGACAAATAAATTACCATCTGTTTCAGTCTTTCCTTGTGTTTGTTCTTCAGAGTCATCAGAATAAAAAATGTCCCCAGGATCTCTAGAACTGTGAACAGGGCATGAGTTTCCTTAACATAGCAAAAGAGCTTCTGTTGAATGGAGCTTGAATACAGTTATTGAATACCTTTTGCAGAAAGAAAGGACAACAACTTTTCTTCAAATGGGGATTAAATAAAAGTCTAAAGTTCTGAAGGTTCTGAAGTTAGCAGAGTCAAAACTCCAGTGAGTATGGGTGGTTCAACCAGAACTTTTTTTCTACACCACTCTTGGCACTTGGTTCTAATATTTCCATTCCCATCCTTCACGTTTGTCCTCTACAAAATCTGGGTCTTGTAGACACAAGAAACCACACATGAGGATTTTGGGGGAGATGCTAAACCATGGAACAAGGAATGGGAGTGGGTGGATCCTTGTTAGTGCAAAGGAATTGATCCCAAGTGTGAAAGAAAAATACTCATCTTCAGTATCTGGGCAAGTCCAAAATTCCTAGGCCTGTTTCCCTGATATCGAAAGTTCGACACTCACGGACATATTTTCTAACATGTTAAAATCCTGCGATCCATTTTAATGGAGCTTGAAAGCATCCGTAGCTGCCAGGCTAATGGAATTATAGCACCCACATTACTAAAAGGAATTAGATTTGCAGTGATACCAGGTGTACTTGATCTTTCTTTCCTTCTGTCTTTATTTACACTTTTACAGATGAGTAAGGATCTATCTGTATTGTCCAGGGGACTTTGTTTTTAAACAAATAACAATAACAAATATTTTTTAAAGAATACCGTAATGAACAATTTTAGAATTTCAGCCTGTCTTCCCCTTCCAGCTTTTTCTCTGATGTCTTTTACAAATGGGTCTTCTAATCTATCCCAAGGTTAGTGACTATGACAATTACTTTTTAAAGCAAACTTATTTGTGTTCAGTGTCTCAAAACTATGTCTGAGGAGAATGTCATACACATATAAGTACACAAGCACTCATGACACCACAGGTCACATTACAACAGGGAAGAATTTCTTCTTGCCCTATTCTTGTGCACTAGAAAACACTTTCTTATATATGCTCCATTCCACCTGATATGTACAGCAATAACGGTCACAAGAGGCAGGTGTCCCAGTAATATTTCTAAATCTTTCACTTCACTGAAGGAGGCATTCCTGAGTGTTTTCTTAGCAAAAGGCAAAGCAAGTAACATCTCATCTTGATTGAAACCCTCTGACTTTTGGAATCTTCTACTAAATTATATTTGCCATACAGGAAGGGTGTAGGAGGCAGAAAAATAATTGAAAAGCTCCAGTCTTGTGTCAATTATCAAGTGTTTTAAATTTAGAGATTTTCCCATCAACTAGAAACTAAATCCGCTTGTTTGTTGCCAGGGAAAATGGGTGAAGATGCCATTTCTAAAGTGTGTAAAGACTTTGTGGTTCATTTCACAATAATATTTGTTGAACTTCTGTGGCACACTTTCAGAGGAAGCAAGACAGGGCTGTGTTAGTCATGATTTGCTAAATAGTATGTCCTAATCCTTCCTAGTTTTTGTTTATTCATGCCTTGCTGTGGGATTTACAGTGTTAGCTCATGGAACGAAAAAGAAAATCCCAGCAGATAGAGGAATGCAGCCTTCCAGTTCACTGCTTGGAGACTGGCTTGGATATTTCTGTCAGAAGGACTTGCTTCACTTCTGACAGAAACCTAAATACACAGGGAATGGGGAAAAGGAGCAGAAATAGGTGGTCTGCTTCTCAGGGATAGGCATGTGAAACCTGTAAGACCAAGCTCTGTACATAAGATGAACATGAAATCAGAGGTACAGCCCGGCAAGACAATATGGGATGAGGTGCGTCTTTCTCCTGAGAGCTCATCACACCCCTGCTTGCTGACTCTGACAGCCAAAGCCATGGCCAGGTAGAGACTTTGGGTGCCCCAGGGCACCTCCAAGCCACGTCACAGCAAGGAGGAGGGTGCAGACTGTGCTAGAAGTGTTCCCATGAGCTCTACCTCCTGCCTCATGCGGTTGTTTCAAAGGTTGTTTTCATTCTCCATCTCTCCAGGTTGAGCTGACTGATAAACGAGCTCCTCTTATTTTTTCTCACCTGCTCTGAAACAGGATCTGTTCGTTGTGAGAGGCCCTTTTGTCAGAGGAGGATGTATCTTCTTTGTTTTGTTTCCTCTTGACTCTGGCCATAACCTTGGTGGCGCTGGAGGAGGGAGCGGCGGCGCTGTGGTGGGTGGTGAAGCCCCGTCCCGGTGGTGGGGAGCAGGCGTGGAGGGGTGGCAAACGAGGGAGTGGGTGTGTTGAAATCCTGCCTGCGCTTTTCCGGCCCAGGTGATCCTGTCAGTGACAGATCTGGTCTGAACCTCTGCTACTGCTGAGAAGGGTGAGGGTGGAGGGAGAGGAAAAGCAAAGCCTGTGGTGAATAATGAAGTCCTTATGCACTGGAAACTCGTATTCGATATGCCGTAGGCAGAGATGCTGACAGCCACGACCTGTGCCTTGCAGGAAAAGGTTTTGAAGAGAAAATATGCTGCCTTTGCACATGCTGGCACAGAGCCAGCATGGGCCTGCAGAGCACTGGGTCTGTTCAGTGATGACTCCCATTAGAGAACTAAGGAAGAAATAATTTGATTTTTCTTTTTTTTTTTTTTTACTTCAGTGCATAGCGCAGCTGCTGAGAGTGTGGAATAAGGGCCACAGCATCCAAGAAGGCAGGATTTCTGTTCCCCAGCCTGTCATGGTCTTAGTTCTTGACTTTATGCAAGTCTGCCCTGTTCTGTGCACTTTGGTTTCTTCATCTCAAGTCTTTGCAACTCTTGGGAAGCCGAGTATCAAATATTATTTGCTAAAGTCACTTGATGCCATTTTTTAGTCTTGGTCAGTTTATCAGTCCTCAGGAAAAGCCACAGTTTTTACAAGTCTCTCATTTTCAGTGAAAATGTATTTTCCTACAAAAGTTACTCTGAAAATTATGTGGTGAAGATCCATAAAGAGGACAAATGTGTGTTCTGTGGCTGATAGGCGAGAGAGAAAAGACTCCAGCTGCCTCTTGTGAGAGGAGCTGTGCCAGTTCACAGCTGCAGGTCTACACCCCTGCTATAGTTAGGTATATATTCTAAATGCAGTTCTTCCCTTTGCCTTTTCCAGTTTCTCAAAATAAAGTATTGAAGTAATAGAAGTCAGAGATGAAATTTGAAAATTGAGACGCCAATGAACAGCCTCTAATCTATGATGGCACTTCCATTGTGCATGGCTCTTTCAGTGATTCCTTAGATTCCCCCTTTTGTCTAGGCTTATTCTTTTTAAATTAGTATGCCAATAAAGCAAAAACTTTGGTTTTTTATAATTAAATGAGGTCGAGGATGAAAGACATGGTTCTGTACTTAAGAATGAGGAGCAGGATGAAATTATACTTTTACTAAAGCCAGATCTCAGTTTTGGTTGTTGAACCACTTCGAAAATTTTTACATGAGAAATAAATTGAAATTTATATTAATATTTGACACTATCTTTATTTAATGTACTTTTTATTCTGTATACTAGTCTGAATATTACTTTTAATTCGGGAGATCAGAAACAAGCTACATAAAATATTTGTTTCCAACTCATTTTTGCAATGTTGTTGCTTTTGAGTCACTAGAACAGATTTTTCTGTTACGCATTATATTCTTATAAAGGGCTAAATGCAGAGTAAACACTAACTACAGGACTCTTTAAATTGTATCATAAAGTGTACGTAATAAAAACCACATAATTAAAAAAAAAAAAACAACACTCTCAGCACAGCAACTTCATATTATATTCTTCAAAACATTATCTTGCAAAAATTATATGCCAAGTCATGCTTTCTTCAGCTTCATTGCTTCCATGACAAAACCCAGGGCAATCAACAAAACTATGATCTTGCCTATAAGACCACGATGCTGAAGTCTGTTGCGATTTCTACTGTGAAACCACTGATGGCCTGACTGGCAAAACAGACAGCTCAGTTCTAGCTTTGTGACATTTATTATAACAGTTTTACTTCTAATTTTATCCTGTATACGAAGCAAATTAGACACACATTTAATAATATTGCATTTGTGGATACAAGCAGCAGTTCTGCGGCTTTCAGTGTTATCATTGTCATGCTTCCTTCAAGATGGTAGAAAATGTGCATAAAAACATTGGGTAAGCATTCCCCATGTTTTGAGTCTTTTCTTACAACAAAACAAAACCTGTAATGTTTTTGTGTAGTTGAAACTTGCACAGACCGATGCACAGTTTTGGAGATGTGTGGATTACATGGTAGCAGGGCCTGCAGAGCTAAGGAAACTGCATTCATTTCTGTTCCTCTCTGTTCAAAATTCAGATGCTTTTACATGTCTTTTCAAAATTATCTCACATTAATACTTGCACCGTTGCTCTTAATTCATGTTCTTATGAGCAGTAAGGAGTGTATTTAGTTATTTAACAACTATCATCTTGTACTTCTGTAGATACTAAGTACATTTTAATTATGATCTACCTTCTCCATAGTATAAAATGTGTCACTAAAATGTAGTAGCAAAGTAAAATAATGTCTACATTAAAACAGTATCCAAAATCATGTCTCACTCTTTGCGAGAATGTGGTGGGGTAGCCAGTGCTACCTGGTACCTTCAGTTGAGCTGGTGACCTCCTACCTGCCAATAGTCCATCCCACTGGAAATGAATGTTCACAGACATTTGCAAATCTAGACTTGGCTCCAGAAGTATGAATACAAGGGGGAAATTTATCATTTTGATAACTGGGTCAGTTATCCTGTTCATGTCTACAACTGAGATAATACATTGATGCACAAAGTTTTCATTTTGGAAAACAGGCAAATAGTTGCCAAGCTGGAAGGAGAGAGAAAGCAGCAACATAATATGCTTTATTGTCTTTTCCTTGAAGCATTCTTACCATCCCAATGTTTCTGGTAACATCTGTCTTTGCTCAGTAGACATGTGCCATTGCACAGTCCCATCACCCTATGCTGAGTTATTGAAAAAACAACATATACGCAGCTCAGCAACACCCTGTTTACAGGAGAAATGCTTGAATTTCAGCACTTTCAACTTGGAGTGCTATTTGGAAACACTTAGCTTATAAAAAGTCTTACAGTTCATGCTTTGACCTCATCATGACCTGGACATTTTGTTAACAAAGTACCCTGTTAATGTTTTGAGCAAAAGAACTAATGTACTTGGGGCTGGTTGTATTGCCAAAGTGGTGCTTGCTCCTAAAAAGGGAAAGTTTTAATTCTATTTTAAAAACCAATGTCTTATTCCTAACTATATATGGAAATGTCATCAATCTGTCCTGGAAAAAGAGTGTGCACTGCAGTGCATTGTAATAGCTTGTGTTTCTGCATTTGGTGTAACAAATCTCGCCATACTATAGTGCGCAGTAGAAGTCTTCCGCTCTGTCTGTTTTCCCTCTGACAGCTTGAGTAGATGTGAATATAATTTTTAATCATCATCAGTGAAGTATAAAATAGCAAGCTATTCAGAAGAGGGGATAATAAGACACAAAGCCACTCCCAGACATATTTACAACAGAATTCTTTGACTGAGATGTTTTTGCTTGTGTGTTTTGGTTTTGGTTTTTGTTTGTTGTTGTTGTTATTGTTTTGTTCTGTTTTGTTTTACTTTTAATTGAGATGTAAACTACCTGAACCCTTCAACCTCCATGGGTGCAGCCTTCTGCTGTTAGGTCTTTTTTTGTCTTTTTTTTATTTTTTGTTTTTCTTGTAATAAATGATAATTTAGCTTAAAAAAAAAAAAAAGAAAAAAGGATTCTAAACATTTTTATCAGAGCCCTATCAATACCTACTAAAGGCTTTCAGCAAATGAAAACCATCTCCTTACTTAAAGAAGTATGTTATTTGAGCATTAGATATACCAGGAACACCAAAAGGTAGATGTTTCTGAAGTAGACATTGAGCTCAAACTGTTGGTCTTCATCTTTATAAACCAAATCCCAAGAAATCCCTTACCGATAGCAGCAATTAAAGTAGTAATCACAAGGAGATACTATGACAAAGAAGAAAGGCAACAAGTAAGAAAGGTTGTATTAGACAAATCAGAATCAAACCCTGCCGAAAACACAGTGCACTGGGCTGTACTGCATGTACAGTTATCATTTACTAGCCACTTAACTGTGTTTTATCTGTATCTTTTAACTTTTTGTAAGTCTTGGTCAAGATTAAAAAGTAATATATACTGTGCATATTTTAAAAGTCATGATAACTCCTCTTTTTTCTTATGGATCTCATCAAACATTTTGGTTTTGTTTTTTCATTGTCAGTCATCTAACTTACTACTATCTCCTTCATATGGGAATAACAAGCATTTCTATGTTGTTTTAGAAGTGCATTTTAGGAACTCAAATAAAACCAGTCATAGTTGATTTGGTTGATGTGCAGAAAGGGTTTCTGCAAGCCCCTGGTAGAAGAGTTGTCATCAAAGAAAATATCAGCCAAGTAGACCGGTTGCAGAAAAAAAAAAAAAAAAGTGAGAGAATAATAAATGGGAGGTTTTGTGTCTTCTTAAAATATTGCCAGCTAAATGTAGGACAGTGGAGACTTTGTCAAAATTAGCAGTCAACAGGATGTAAGTGTGTAGAATAAAATCTATTGTGTTGGTGAGGAAAAGACTACTGTAACCTATTTAGCTACAGGATATTGTTTCTGACACTTTGTCAGCATGTTCTTATTAATAGAGAGGCTGAGCATTATTTGTATCAAAATTGTCACTCAGAGCCCTTACTTCCCAGGCAACTTCAGTTTCTCAGTAACCTGCAAACTCACACAGTTGTTTTGTGTTTTGGGGTTCAAACTCTATTTAATGCCATAGTTACAGTGGAAGATAAATAGAAAGAGATAAAGCCTCCACAGTGCACAAGCTATTGAGCACAGACTCCTAAATCTAGAATATTTTAGGTAGGAAGCCTGATGATCTAAAAGGGACAGTTCACCTTATTAGAAAACAGGATGCCCACTTTTGCAGTAAACTCTTTGTTGAAGAGTTTATGTTTCAGAAAGTTCAGCTAACTAAAATGCTTCCAAAATACAGAATATTCTGAGTTACAGTCGGGAGATGTAAAGCATTAGGAGAACAATTGTATGTGGCTTAGATTTAAGTGAATCTCTGTTAACCAAGGTTTTGAGGGAAATCTCCTTCAGTGAGCATGTTTTCATAACAGTCTAGGTGATGGGAAACAGAAAGCCCTTACTAAATTTGCAGACAATAGGAAGGGTGGAGCTTCAGAAATGCCAAAGAGCTCGGAATGATTGTTAAAACTGAAGTTACATGAAAAAAACAGGAGAGTATTCAACAAGGAAAAACGCAAAGTACTACACTTAGCCAGGAGAAATCAGCTTCTCAGATGCAGATTGGGGAACAACTGGTTAGGTGGACAAGAACGGGAGAGGATCCCAGGGTTATAAAGCACTGCTGGCTAAGTATAAATCAACCATGTCATCCCGCTCGGCAAAGGCCAAACACTAAGCTAGGACTTATAAACAGGAGAAAAGACAAGCAGCAGCAGCTTCTGTTCTACTCAGAAAATAAAACCTGATGTTCTGCTTTAATCAGTTTTGGTGTCTTCACTTCTCATTCCACTCTAGCTCTATTTCCTAGGATGATTGTTCCTCTAGACTTTACAATAATGTCTTCAGAGAACATGAAGCCAGTTGCTGTTGGTGCCGACGTGCTGGATGAGCGGGGCTTCTGCAGTTCCTCCTTCCCCTGCAGCTCTGCTGTGCACAGTGCCCCACGTTGGGCATGGGGCTGCTTGTTTTGCGTAGTTTGCTTTTCATATTCATTTGAGGAGGTGGGCCTGAACCTCAGATCTGGCAACAGCTCTGAAATATTTCAGTTCCTAATTTCTCCCAAACTCTAGGCTCACCTCCAAGTCCTTCAGAGGGGAAAACATCGCATCACACTTGTGGTGTCTTTACCTTGGCCATTCTGCAGCAGCTACAGGCCAAACATTCATGGGACAGAAGGAAAGACAGAGGAAGGGATTAAAGGTCGAACCTCCAAGTATTGCACATAATTAATTGAAGAGGATGCAGAGCTTTTACATTCATAATTTTACTTGAGTTCAGACCAGTCAGTAAACATCCTTATTCTGAAAAATATGTTGCACAGCTATTGAAATCTCACATTTTGTTCTGTCAGCTTTTAAAACCCTTCGTTAGATTTTGCTTTTTCTAATTTGTTTCTGATGAGAAAGAAGACATTCACTTGGTCCAACTTAAATTTTCTTTATTATGTAAACTGTCTGCCTTTCAGAAAGCAGAAACTGGCTAGTCACAAATGAATTGTGGTAGACTTAATGGGGAAAGGCTTCATGAGGAAAAGTAGTCACTGCTCAAGTCCAGTATTCCCTTTTGCCTACAAAAGACTTGAAGCTTTGAGATTTCTATTGCAAGCTAATAACAACACTGGTTTCAGTTCCACCCTCCAGACAACACACCACCTCCCTCAAGTGGTCAGGGAAACCAGGGTTGTTTTTTCTGCTTCAAGGCTGTTATTTGGCACTGCCCAAAGAATGTGTTGAAGAATGCACTTTATAAAAAACATTATTAATAGATCAAGTTTAAGCTGTTCTGAAAAAAAAATAATAAAAAGCATTTTGAATAGTAGAAAGAGATAACAGTCCCACAGAAACAAATACTTAGCTGGCATCAGTTGGGCATTGTAGGCTTTTGATGAGAAGAAAACTGAAATAGCTTCTTTTTTGTGGATGAGCTCTAATAGCTTTCTGCCTGCGGTTACAGGCATTCAGTTACGGTCACTGCCACGGCGGGGATTGTATAAGCACATAAGCTAATCAAAACAGTGGCACATTTGGAGAAGCAGCACTGTTAATTCTGATGGCTTGCTCAAATCCTCATTGGAATAATTACAGTTTTCTTCTTTTGTTCAAAAAACTCCCCATTTAGAAACAGTTCTTTTGTAATTTGCTGCCTAATATGTGCTTGCAGAACAAACTGGAACAATGCTGGGGAAGCTCACGGGAACTCAAACCAGAATTACATAAATTACAAAACCAGCAATAATGATGGTAAGATAGAAACAGAGAAGAAATAGAAAGCTTCATACTTCAGGAAGCAACCCAAGCATGTACTGCCAGGGTTCAGGATAAAATTTTCTCCTGGAACAGTATGCTGTAGAAATGCCTTGCAGAGACATATACACTCAACACATGAAGTAATGCCTGCCTTTGTATGTGTGTTGACAATATCCACCATGGCAATGGCAAAGAAATTCCTGCTCATGCAGCCAAATCATACTCTTCTACACATCACTGGACAGCTGCGAAATTCTGTGGGTATTATCCAGGATGAATCCAAACATTTACACAGATCACTACACTGTCAGTGCACAAACACTGTGATTTTCAGCACATGAGCAAAGTCTGATAGAAAACACAAAAGGAAAGCAGTTCAGGTAGAACTGAAAAAGCAATGAAAAATCCAGAACACTGTAAAAGATATCTTAATTTATAGTCTGACAAAAAGTATCTAATAAACCTATCTGACAAAAGACTACACACAATACATAGGTTTAGAGAGAGGGCAAAAAAACAGTGATGCCAACTTGCAAAGCAGTTAAATTAGTTAGCACAGGAAACACAATCCTTATGTTTCAAGGTCTAAGTCAGTCCCCAGCAGGAGTCAGGAATAAAATTGTGAAGTACAACACATATAGCCAAATACATTATAAGCATTGCTCTTGCTAGAGGCAATGTTCTGTTCTAGGATGTAATTTTTTAATTTCTTTTGGTGGGTAAAACTGCAATCAGGTAGTTTCAACCACTTCTTTTAACAAAAGTCTGCTAATTAAAGCAACACTGCCCAGCCTCCTTCTTGGCATTAATGAAGTGCCAAAGGAAGGAAGCCTTAAGCATTTATTTTTCCTCTCTGAGCATCTAATACCCCACTCTATAGCTGGTGAAAAAAATGGTAACGCGTTTCCTGACCAAGCAAAGGAAAAAAAAAAAGGGGAAAAGTTTGAGGCAGAAAGTTTCTTTTACAGTCTGTCTGAAAGCTGTTGAAAGGATAATGTCCTCTACATACTTGAAAGAAACAGAAGTGGCACGAAAAAGACCCTTCTTGCCTAACTACAGCACCAGGGTGGTTTAGGTTGGCTGTCGCAGGTCTCTAAAAAATAAGTCCAAATCACATTGGTCACAACTTGCAGGTGTTTTGATGGAAGCACAGACAAAGACAGCAGTCCTTGACTTGTGGTACAGATGTGAGGAGATGCGCAGGAAGAAGGTACCTTCAGATAACTTGCAAGGTCACCATTATTAACTTTTGATTGACCTACAGCTACAACTCCCATCCAGTTTTCTGATATTTTCCCTTATTCTACTGTTCCCACCTAAGAACTGCCTTTCATTCACTCTGGCCTCTGAGAAGCCTTTAGAAAGAAAAGCGATTCCTTGATACCAGATGCAAGCCAAACCAAACTCCCACCTCTAAATATCCCTGAAGTTTAGAATTGCTTGAAATATAAACTCATTTCTAGATCCAAGTTTGGCTGTTTGAGGTCATCTTTACACATTTTTGTTTAAAAAATAGCATTGTCTGGTTCCCCCAACTTTTTTTGCTTCAGCCTTCTGGGTCATGGTCAGATTGGCTTACCAAAGGATCTGGTAACCTACCATACACATCCCATTCCCACCTCTCTTCACTTCATAATCTTCCAGAGATGAAATTCAAGATTGCCTGCTAATTGTAACAGGACAGCTTCTCAGACAGATGACTTTCCAAGTAACCTTCTCATTCCACTCATATTCGGGGAATGAAAAAGTATGCCAGAGCGCTATGTGATGACGGATGAGGGCCAACATTACAATTTATGTTTGTGACCTGGCACACAGATGGAAACACAGAGTATGATTCAGTGGTTTTTGCAGCCTTAATCCTTACTAAAGAGGGGCTCTGCCAAGGTAAACCTGACATTTTAAATGAAACTGCTTTGCATACACTGCATGGAACCTGAGATCCCACTTTTGTACTGCGGTTTCCTTCTAAAATGTAGCTACTGCCTGACAGGGCAGAGTAAGTGTGCAGTTTGGGCTCCCCTGTGCTACCAATATTTGGTCTGCTTTAGAAAACGGCAATGACAAGCAGACCGCACAAATGGAATGAGACAAATGTTATTTGAACTTGTACCTTCCCAAGGCTGAGAACAGGAGCAAAAATCATGGCTGGATCCCACTTTCCTTCCCCACCCAGGCAACTCCCGAACAACAAAATCCAAATTAGGCCCCACATTTGTAATAACATCATATTTCCTGCTAAATCAATCATTAATCTACAGAACAAGGAGAGGTAATACATCTCCTCATTATGTCCACAACTCAGAGTAAGGTTTTAGCACTGGGGGCAGTTTCCTCTTTCCACTCACCGTTGCTTCCTTTGTGCTCTTTCTAAAAATAAAATATTGACAGCTTTAAAAAATGAGGAAGAGAAGGAATTCAAGTCATTTAGTGCTCATTATAGCACAAATCCAGCACAAAAATCTAGCCTCTGCTTAAGTATACAAGTAGTCAAAATCAATGAGGTTTATCCAAGCGCTTAAAGGTACTGCACCAACGCCTTAATATATCCTGCTGAGCTTCTCTGCACCAGGGAGGCAAGAATACCACTGGTTTTCCTCAGGCAAAACCCCACCAAAATACCTCACATGCAGTGGGCAGAGCTATACCACAAAATACAGCTTATCTCCCCACTCCCTTGCTCTCCCAAAGACCCTGCTGGGAGTATGCAGTGAGGAGATTTATTTAGAACGAAAGTCATTTCACCCAAACACATCACGGTCATCCAATGTCATCAGAGTCATCGTAATCTCTGACTGTCACTGGCCAGATCTGGAATAGATACAACCTGTGTAGTGTGTAAATTGTACATCTCCAAACACTGCACAAACCTGGGAAAAGAAGAACCACAGAGACAAATGGAGGCCATGAGCTAACACAGACTGCCTCAGCCTTCTCATCTCTGCCCAGAGAGAACAAAAAACACTTAAGTATCCCTGTGTCTTACCTCTTACCCACCCCCAGCCACTTTCTGCAATATCCTTCACTGAGACATAGCTTATTTGTAAACACGTGAAAATTGAAGCCCCACTAAAGTCAAACACTGCCTTGGGCTCCAGGACTGAGACTCAGAAGTACAAGATGATATTCAGTAACTTGCAGGTAGCACTCCCTTGCCCAGGTTTACCCACACACGCACCTTTTTGAGCATTGGCTTTTGAACCTTCCCAGGAGCTTCCCTGCTTCATCTCCCAGGCTCCGCCAGAAAGGAAAGAGAAGTTTCTATTTATCTTTGAACATATGGCTGTCCTACAGGAACCTATCATTAAGACTCAGGTAGCTGGTTTGTCTCTGAAACCAGTTTATTCCTTATGCTCTACTGAATGTGTACCAGTAGGTCTGGAAATAGCTGCAGTAGTAATTTCTACATTTCTTTGGTTAAATGCAACCGGAACAGGACTATTTCCAATCACCTATTTGGTCTAAGCCTACTAATGAAAATGCTACCACCTGACCTTTTCAGCCTCTTAATGCTGCACTTATGGAAGAGAAGTGTTGAGAAATTCCTCTTATTTCAGAACAAAATGGTAGGGAAATGGCAAAACAGTTCACGAAGAAATAAAAATCAGAAACATTTGAAAGCATGATTTGCATTCAACTTTCTTAAACAGATTTTGAAGGATAGGAAAGAAAATAATTCAATGGATTTTTCTAAAGTCAAACAGGTATGAAATGGGCCTTTCCTAACTTCCCACAGGTGCCAGGGAGGTTTCATATCTGCCTTCAGCATCCTCAGTGTTTTAGCTTAGCCACTGTTATTCCGCCACTGCCCTCTCCCTCTAGCTTCCCCAGTAAATTTGTTCCTGGCCAGCTGTATACAAATGCCACCTAGCAGGGACAACACGGATTTCTGATCCTTGTAGCAGGGTCAGTCTGGACTTCAACCACTTCATCAAATCTAGGCAGCTGGACACAGCCTCCTCTCTCACGCAGCTATTAGCTTTTCCTAATGCAATGGAATCTTCTACTATTTGAATAATTTTTTCCAGAGTATAATTTAAACAGGATTGGCCATAATTATATATGTTTTGGAAATTGGAAAAAATGTCTGATAGGAAATGTACAGTTCCTGCTTTACATCACGGACTTTGAGGCTCCCCAAAGAGCTCTCAAAAGTTTTGAAAACTTTTCTTCTGCTTTTACAAATTGCACCTTTTTGATACTAAAAGTCAATATGCAACAGTTTACAAGTCAACAAGCCCAGCACATTTTCTTTGCTATACAAAGCACAGTATTCCGTTGCAGGAGTATTTGCCATTAGAACAGAAGTGCAGACCAAAAATTACATTAAATGCAACTGGCAACAAAGAGGAGAAACAGATATGGAGGGATTAATTAAAAAAAAAAAAAAGACATAGAAATACATCCACATGTGCCTCTCTAACTACCAGCAGATTAGCATTTTAGGAATGCTCCACGTTGGAAGGAGAGAGAAACTAAAAGCAACTTTGAAATATTATTAGCTGTAAAGGTTATCCAGGTACTTTTAGAACTGATCCAGGACACCCTCAGGTCATTGGTTCCTAAACATTTCTGCAAAGATGGGGCAAGGGGAGGAAGATACATTGTGACACAGGAAGATAATTTTAGCTGGCGATGCTGTAGTAGAGATTTCCAAAACACTAAGATGTTAGAAATCTTTAGAAGGTACGTTAAGAATTCATTTAGCTGATTAGTTAGACAGTCAGCAACTTTAGAAACATATCACCTACCATAATATTTAGGAGCATATTTAGCTATGTTTTATTGATATAAGAACCCATAAGATTGACAGGTCACTTGTAATTTTTATTTCCAAGAAAAGAAAAACAAGAAAGTTGCAAACAAAAGCCCTGCCAATATTCAAACAAAAAGAAATGTAACCAAAGTGGTGGAAATCAGAAACCACACATATGTAGTCATGTGAAGGTGCTGGCATGCAGAAACAGGTCTCCAAAGTATATTTTGCCTTTTTTTAAACCAAGAATGTGTTCCCAAGGGACTAAAACAGTGACAGCTGCTCCCAAGGACTGGAGCACTTCAGGATGATACCCTGAGCAGTGCTGTCTGTGAAATATTGCAGATGACTGAGGTGGTAACATGTTCTTTAAATCTTGCCTGCAGGCATAAGCAGGTTTGCACTAATGCTTAATCCAGTCCTCCTTCCACTATTTAACTCAGATTCATTTGTTCTTCCTATATAAGTGTTCCTTGGGTATTTCCATCTTTATTCACTTTATGCCCATAAGCTCATGCTCTGCAGAGAGAGGCACACAAATCTCTGCTGCAGAAACACTTCTATGGGCACACAAATACTGCACCTGAACACTGCACAAATCTCTAGGAGAAGCACAAAAGGTTAAAGACAGCCAGAATTAGTGTTGGTATCTGTCTTTTGGATAGTAAAGAATTTAAGCAGGAAGTCAAAGGGACTGATCAGACTAAAATGGATTAAGCCCTCTCGCTCCCTAAAAAGTGCTCCGTCCACCAGATCATGGGGTACACTGGGCAAGAGCATTCCTTGTTCTCCCTCTTGAAACTGAGCCACAGTGCAGCTGGACCTGCAAGAGCTACAGAGGCAGCCAGATAAAAGGCAACAAGGAATATGACTGTAAGGTAGTGGTTACTGCACTCGTCTTGAAGGGAGAAGACAGAAAGGCTTTGCCCTTTCTCCCAGGTCTGTTCTGGATTTTCTTTAATGAGTCCGGTGACAAACTGAAGGGTGCATACCCATCTCAAAAAGCAGGGCCTAACTCCCATCTTCCTCGCTTCCCAGTCAAATATCTAACTAATCAGATTAAGTCAACATGTCTCTTGCTGCTGTTTCATATGGTTCACCTTCAACAGAAAGAAGAGATGCTCTTATGTGGGATACTGTACGGCCTGGAAGCTTGATTACTTCTGCAGGATGAAGAAGTGAGGCATTTTGTCCTTGTCCAGCTGAGCAGATCCAGTGTTCAGGGCATCCCACTGGCCACAAGAGCACTGTGACCACTGCTATGTGAAAGGGGTGTCCCCCTGTTCCCCTTTCCTATTAGGTATCTGCCCTCAGAAGAAGGGTATGCAGACGAGGTGGCTAAGTGAAGCCAAGCACTCAGTATTTCCCAAAGGTCTGCTATATTCTTAGTGGAAGAGGTAGGTACCTAAATTAGATGACCTGACTAACCATGAGAGACGGGACTGCTCATGTGACTGGCACTGAATGGGATGGGGAGGCTGAGCAGATAAAGAATACACCTAATGCTGGTTTCTACAAATGCATGTGTGTGTTTGAAGAAGCAGAAGCCTCTTCCAGCTTGGTGATCTCTCAGGTAATGTCAGGGGAAGTTAAGACACACACGCGCAGACACAGCGTAATGATCCAGCCAGACTGCTATAAGCTTCTGATTTCTGCTGATACAAACCAGATGTTGGCGAGATCTGAGTTTCTGAGTTTGCTTAACTCCTTGGAGCATCGTTTTATAATAAACACAAGAAGCATCTTTTCTCACAGCTCTTTTTTCTCTCACATCAGACTTAGCTCAGCTGAACAGGTTATTTATTGTCCAGTGGGAAATGTCAATTACACAGCATCTTTTGAAAACTTAGAGGGAGGAGGGGAAAGAAAATCACTGTGAAATTTTCCAGGCAAAACTGCTTTTTTACCCTTCATTTGATCCGATACAGTGGTTTGCTACTGTCAACTGTAGGTCCACTGATATGTTTAAGTAGACCAGAGAAAAATCTTGCACTAGTCAGCATAGGAAGATAAATGTAAATTTAATGTATGGCTCATTGAAAACTCATTTAGGATTTTAGTCAGAGAATATCATTCCCTGCTCCCTTGTGATTTATTTACTGCTTGAAGAACAGGTGCTTGGAAAAGTACTTCACTAGGTCTGTATCTGGATAAAAGAGATCAACGTCTATCCTGTTCCACTTATGTGAGGTAGTACACAACAAAAATCTGGATTTTTCAACACCATCTAGGGCAACTGTATAAAATGTCACAGCTAGCATGAGCTGCCTGCAGTTATCACAGTATCACAGTATGTTTGGGATTGGAAAGGACCTCAAAAGATCATCTAGTCCAATCCCCCTGCTGGAGCAGGAACGCCTAGGTGAGATCACACAGGAACATGTCCAGGTGGGTTTTGAATGTCTCCAGAGTAGGAGACTCTACAACCTCCCTGGGCAGCCTGTTCCAGTGCTCTGTCACCCTCACTGAGAAGAAGTTTTTTCTCAAATTTAAGTGGAACCTCTTGTGTTCCAGCTTGACCCCATTACCCCTTGTCCTATCATTGTTTGCCACTGAGAAGAGCCTGGCTCCATCCTCGTGGCACTCACCCTTTATATATTCATAAACATTAATAAGGTCACCCCTCAGTCTCCTCTTCGAGTTATGCCATCACAAATATAGTACTACTGATGTTACAATTAAATTTGGGAAGGGGCAGGTCATGAAAGGGAAGTTTAAGAATTTTAGCTTGCTGCCTTGCTCTTTGCTCCCATGTGGCAAAGCTGCCCCTAAGAGTCTACGCAAAGCTCCTCCATGGGAGTCAAGAGCCAGCAAGGAGGAGGAAGCGTGTCCCCAGCAATGCTGCTGAGGTCAGCAAGAACAAAGTCTCCCCAGGGCCTCTCCCTACTTAACTCTTTACCACTGAGAGGGACAAACAAACACTGAACTCTGTATACTATTATGTGGTGCTCGCCACTACTCTTTAAACATCTCAGTGCCAAAAGGGGCCAAGAGAAAGAACAGAGAAGGGTAGGACCCTGCCTGTGCCAAATCTCCCCTTTTGGACTAGCTGCACCAAATCCTCTTTGCCTGCCAGATGTCTGCAGGCTGTGACTCTGGCTCACAAACAGGAGAAGCGACCTTTTTTCCTGAAAGAAAATTGCTTCAAACATCAAAATCGTGAGATTAGGCAGCAGACCGGATTATATGGTATGGCAAGGTGTCTGACCAAAATACCGTAAGTGGCCAAAATAGCTTATTGCACTTATGAAATGAACAAAAGTTACAGAAAAAAAGAACATATGGGTGGCCTATAGCAAACTTTTCATCTAGCAGATATAGTATTCTTTTTCCTGTTTCCACATATTATTGAGAAAATCTATTGCTCTGCAATGCATCTACATTTACAAATTTACGCAAATGTTTAGTGCAATCCTTTGCAATAGCACACTGCTGCCTAGCTTACCAGAAGTACATGGGTGGAGGAGCTGGCAGAACTGACTTGATTGTTTTCATTTGAACTGATCAATAACACCAAATAATTTGTAAGAATTACAACTGTCCACATAGCAACTATCTCTTATCATGTAAAATTTGATTGTGCAGTTAGCTGTTCATAAAAATCAAATTAATTTTATGATCAGACAACCCCTTCACAGAAGCATTGCAAAATCTTTTATTTGTTTGTTTTGTTTTGTTGGGGTTTTGTTTGTTGTTTTGTTGTTGTTGTTGTTGTGTTGTATATTTTTTTTAATATGAACTAGCTCTCTCTCCTTCACCCAGATCAGCAAGGATGATCTGTCTATTCCAGAGATAAGATTTAGCATAGCCTAGTAGAAGGCAAATAGCTGGAGAGGCCACGTTCAGACTGGGAGGTGCAAAAGCATGCAGCAAGGCAATTCTATAGAGCACTGGCTTACAAAACCATGGAGGACTCCACTGTAAGTGGATGCAAAAGAGATGGTGTTTGCAGTGCTGCAGATGTTTAACCCATTTGATGAGCAAATAGTAAAATCAGTCTACTGGATGTGCTGAGTCTTCAGGGATATATGAACATGTGCAAGAAACACCCTTCTTTTATTAGGATCAGAGAAAAGGAATCCTGAAATTCCCTCTTTTTGTGATTGGGGTCGCAGTCTGGAAAAGATTGAGAACCGCTGTGTTAGAGAGCCTCAGCTTCTGGCAGTAATCAATCCAATATCTTTTCCAAGTGGTGGAAGAGGTGATAACCCATCCATACTGCCCATAGATCACCGAGAATAGTCTAGCAGTCTCACTGATCAGCCAGGCACCTGAGTAATATTCAAAAGGAGACAAAATAATTAGCTCCAGCTGTGGATATTGAACATACATCTAGCTAAAGCATCTCTCTCTTTAAAAAATGTCCTCCTTCTGTCAGCCTTGTAAAGGCTTTGCTCAACAGGCCTGGTTTCCCTGGTCTCTGTACATCTGACAGCCCTGGTACTGTCAGCTTCTCTGCAATCATTCCCATTTATTAGCTGGAGGCTGCCAAGTCCATTGAATTCCACTCAGCAATAAAGCATGTAAGTAGTGACACTGTCTTCTGCTCCTGGGATTACTCACTCGCTTTGTTTTTGAGCAGTGCTTAAGTTCTTTGCTGGAGCAGACCAAGCCACTCAGCACCATCCAGGATCTGGCACCACAACCCTGGAGACTGCAGTCCTACATCTACCGGTCTGCATAGAAAGGTGATGAATATTCATAGATGAGTAAGTAAATCACAGAAGATTCGAAGGAAGATGACCAGAATGAGGGTTATATTGGTGTAATCTTTAATGCAAACAAAGAAAACCTTCAAACCAGATGTTTTAAGTGATCTTACTCTAAACAGAATGCACTAAAGGGAAATAGTCCTGGTTTGACAAGGTACAGGATGTGCTGGAATGGCCTAAGACACTGAGATGACAAATTTGGGCTAAACATCAGAAATTAGCTAAAAAATCAGTTGAGCAGAAGTGCAGACTCTCAACAGAGGCAGGTGAAACCAGAAGATATGCAGCTATGCAAGAACAAGTAACATACCACAGGATCTGAACCAGGGTATGGTCCCACAAATGTGAGACACTTTTCTGGATCACCCAGGTTGATGTTATATTTTTCCCTATCCATTGATAGACCAAGCTTACTTCTGTTGAAGCCAGCGGGAATTTTGCCACTGACTTCCAAGGTAGCAGCAGCCCTATCATTTGGCTGTGTACAATTTCAATTGAAAAGTCTATGAATTACATAGTTTTGCCCTTGGAAGCTGAGAGATGAAAACAGCAGGATATAAAAAGAGCAGCTCAAGCAAATGGAAATAATTTTAAACCTTTTATTTGTTTTTAAGGAAGATATTCAGTGCAACATATTCTTTTTTTTTTTTTTTTTCCTCCTGTTCTTTTCTGTTCTTTTAGAAATAACTGTCTGGTGTGATTAAAGTGTATTTTTAACATCGTATTTACTTTTCACTGCCTACAGTTTTGATCCTGTGACATTTATTCACCGTGGATAAAACTCATTCCTATGCAATTGCAGTTACACAAAGAACCTTCACATGTAGTATTTTCTGAAAATTTAGAAAGGGACATGGGATAGTGCCAGTAGATGAAGGCTGATGTTCAGATGGCCTTGGCCCAGCTCCAGGCTTCCTAAATGCCCAAGTACAAGTCATTAGAAAGATGTCAGTGTAGGTTAGTAGACAAATGACCTTGCTGCTACAGGATAAGGGTACTGACTGAGCATGTAAGCACACATGAGGGTGCTTGTCCAATCAGTCTGTGGAGAGGCATTCCTGTGGGCTCAGGGATGCTGCTCCACAAGCCAAGCTAGCTGGCATCCCCCCTGGTCTTTCTGGCTCCCCTCCATGGCGTTGTGTGGTGCTGGCTTGGATTAGCCCTGTCACTGGCACCTCAATTGCTCAAGACACTTGGGTGTTCGGCTCACACTGATTTTAGTGAACTTTAGGCGCATAAAGCAGGAAGCATTTTGGAGGATCTTGATCTCAATTCTCTCTCTGTAAAACAGAGGTACTTGCCTTTTCTCATGCTCCTCACAGTCTGTTTAGATCTGTAGGACTTTTAGCCTATTTTCTTCCTTTGTGTATGTGCAATGTTTAGCACAGCAAGGCTGCAGACCCTGCAAAAGCTCTATTAACATAAAATAACATACTATATATAGAATTCACATTTTAATTGTGAATCAGCATTGGCCTTGAAATAAAACTTCCTTAAGCCTTCAGAAGCAGTAGCTTGGTAGCTTCAAATAAGTACCACCAAATGACTCCACATGTAGCTAGAGGTCATTGCTAATTGGGCTGACTCAAAAGTACTGCAAAGATCTTTTTCAAAAGTGTTTCTCTAGAGATAAAATACTACTCTCTGCCCCTTTATCTCCCCATTCTCCATATTCCATAGCACTGTGACCTTGTCATTATATCATAAATTAATAGAGGTATTAGAATAACTCTCCCTCTTACATGAACAAAAGCATCACAGCTACAGCAAGTCACCACCTGAGTGAAACCCAGTGATCCAAAGCTGAACCAAAAAGCTGTGAGATAAAACACCGAGAGCAGCAGTAGACAACAACCTATTTTGGCAGAGAAATATTTATTGTTGTTGTTTTTCTTTTGTGAAGGCATCAAGTCATGAAGAGGAGACTAAAAATCTTCCACTCTGTAAGTCCCTTTATCCATAAGGTCTTCTTCACATTTGTGTCCTGTCTTCCTATTTAATACTAATAAACCACGCTCTCTTTCCATAACACCCATAATCCTTTGATATTGCATGGAGCAGGGTTCTGAAGATTTGCAAGCCAAGACATTTTTAAGTGATTTATACAGTGAAGTAGAATTTCCTCTGCCCACCTGCAAAAGCTGAAGCATTTCTGCAATTGTAGTTCATTTTTAAAAGTTTCCATTCCTTTAGAGTTTTTTATTAAAAAAAGAAGCATATTAAAGGGATCCATATATATATGTTCCTGCTACTTAAATCTTCAATAGGTCTCACAGTGTGCCACTTGGAAGAAAAATTTTATTTCATTTGAAACAATCTGCTTGCTACATGCAATTGTTTTACCTGTAAAATGTTTTGTTACACTATAAACAAACAGAATATAGAAAAGTATCAATTACACATGCAGAATTTTTCCTCTAATAACATTACCACACACACTTTTTATTGTAGAATGAAGTAGTAATCTGTTCAATTTCATTAGCAATGTTCATTGAGGATCGAATTAGAGGAACCAAATGCAAAAAAAAAAAAAAAAAAGGAAAAAATAAGCACTTTTCCTACAAAAACATTTTGTTAACATCCTCAGTTTAAACATGGAATAGCAAGATAGTGGCACACATTTTCATATCCCATTGCCTACTCCCTGAGCCTTGCTGTCACTTGTTAACAGAAAAGAACCTCAAATTATTCAAAAGAATAGGTATCAGAGAATATTGCATTTAGAACAAAAGGAGAAGTTATTAGCAAAGTCATAAAATCGCAGCCACTCTGCAAGGATTACAGACAATGAAGCAATGCTCAAAATTCTAAATTAAACACAAATAAAAGGCATTGTGGAAAATCAAGAGAAGTGCCCCTACATTTAAAATAAAATGTATGGAATAGGCTGTTGAAGAAACTAGCAAAAGCAGCAACCATGGAAGCAAAATTATTACAGGGTACATAAACGCTAGTTAGAGGAATATCATGGCCTTCTTCCATCTTGGAAGGCTGTTATGTTACTAAAAGGCAGCAGTAAAAGATCAGAGCATTGTTAATCAGCATGAAAGGAGAAGATCAGCCAAGAACAGCAAAAAATAAATATATTTTTAATGGCTATTAAAAATAGAAGGTCTTCTGGCCAAGCAGGGAGTCTGGGATGTCTGGTTACCTCACTCTAGCAGGAGACACGGTAATTGAATATACCCTTTGGTGCTTAAACAGAGGAGGCCAGTTTTGGCAGCACCTGAGGTACGCAGAAGCAGACAGCCTTGGGAAACCCGGACAGCTGTTTTGTCTGCCCTCTTGGTGTTGGCTTTATGGGGCAACAGCTTCATCTGTTTGTATAGAGCAGCCAAATGACCCTGTGACACTGAACCACCATTCGTAACAATAGCTTAAGTCTGCAAAGCCTAAATTTCACCTATGTTAAATATAGCAGGTCATTTTTCTCACAATATACAGAATTTCATACATAATTCCTATGCAGAAAATACCATGCCTACATGTTTCCATCCTGGGCTGGGCCTTTCAAGGCACTTAGGCAATAGAAAACACTGGGAATTTTAACTTCTGGGAAGACTGTTAGTTCAGTGAATGAGCAATATGAAAAGGAACACATCAGTGTTTCAATAACTGCAGGCCTCACAGATCAATGATGTACCCACTGCAGGAACAGGAGATGGAGTCATCCCTCCAAAGGATTCTAAGAAAATGTTATCTAAATCCTAACCTCCTGGAGGAGGATCCTGCTGCTGGAGTTTTGATATCCCCTGTGATATTTCAGGAGCTGCCAGACATCTCTTCAGTGAAGCTTCATGCTAGACTTATACCCAAACACCATCTCTCTAAATGTTTTTGGCAGGAGTGCATACAAAATGAGGTCAGACTGCTCAAAAGTGTTGGGTATTGCTCACATACCAAAGACAATTGTTCTGCACGTTGTGACTTTCTTCACTCACTTTCTAATGCAGAAGTGGATCCATCCATCACAGGAGTTTCTGAAGTGAAACGGAGTTACAAGGCTTATTTCATATGAATATTCAATAAAAATAATGAAGAACTTTACATTACATACCAGATATTGCTTCAATGGGTCTTATTGCTGTACATCAGATGTTAAACAGAGCTGATGGCACCTTACTCCAGGGAAACTGAAGACTGGGAAATTAAAAGCATCTAAAACATGATACGTCCAGTGAATCATATGCCAGCACACTGTCTCACCCATGGGTCATCTAATATGCAATTTCAAAGCAAGTGTATTTTTCTTAATGCTATTTACAGAACTCTCAAAATGCAAACACAATTCCTTTTGTTGCTCGGACTTTTTCCCAACTGAAACATAACACTGATATGAGTTTGGGTGTTATTTTAGGATGTCTCTAGTCTCTTTATTTTTATCTTGCACTGCTTGTGAAAGTGTCTTTGGTTCCCATTTAAACATCTGTGGAAAATACAAGTGGATTTACATTTCAATGAGAAACTTTCATTGTTTGTTTTTTTCTTCTGAATGAAATCTCTCCTCCGCTTTTCATGTTGTCATGGGAAGAAATCCAGTTTTCTTCTGCAATTCCTTATTTTCATCTGGTTCTTTCTGAAACCTTTAAATTACCGCTTATTCTGTAACTGGTGAGGTGAAAGGAAGAAGAATCTCTTCACTCATCTCATGTTTTGGCCATTGATTCGTAGCAGGATCTCAAAATTATATAGATTATATTCTCAAGTAATATATTGTGATATATTTTACTCAGGTAGCAAGTTACTGTGACAGCTTTGGATTTTTAAAACTCCCCTTGTTTTTCTAGCATAACATTCAGCAGTAGTGACTGCATTAGTCTATGTGAACTACAGCACGCCCTAACCCAAGGCAGTTCAAGAAAGCAGCATTTAAGTTCCATGGTACATTTCAGCTGGTGTTCAGGGTCTGGATCTGAAACTGAACCAAACCCAAGAATAACACTCCATTTATTTCCATGGCTTTATTTGCCATTTAGATTAAAAATAAATAAATAAATAAATAAATAAATAAATAAAAAGAAAGAAAGAAAACACAGAAGTGCTTTAAACCTCACAAATTGAATGTACTCGGAACTTTAGAATATAATCCCACAGGTTCAAATTCAGGAGCTAGAGCTTTAATTTTCAAGTGCATGGGGTTTACATTTGACGGTGCACTTAAGATGGTCCAATCTAGCACTTTATTGGATTATTTTATCTTATTTTTTGCCGTAAATGAATGTAAACTATGGGTCAAATGCTCTTGCCTAAAACAGTGTGGTCACACAATGTTAAAATCAGAATAACTCTTTTCAGGAGCAAGGCATTTTGGCAATTTCTGTTAGATCTCATATAGGCTACCAGGATCTGCTACATATATTATAATATTGCTTGAATTCATGGCACCGGCAACAGGCTACTGTTTGACACTTCTAATTTCAATTCAGTTTTGATTAATTCTCAAAGCTAGGCCTATCCAAAGCTACAAAATTCACAGCATGAGATTAGAAATCTTTTGGAAGTGGACATTACCACCTGTTTTCTAGGACTTCATAAAGTTCAGGATTTTTAATAGCACCTCAGAACCTGTGCTTTCACTCCTGATCACAACCAGAATAGCAAAGAAATTTTAGAAGTGCTTCCACATCATACTGCTCTATTCAGCTTCAGTTCTGGAAATAACCTACATTTTCCAGACAGAAGCACAGGGGAGTCAGTTATGCCAGACTAGTTCCTCTGTCTATAGTATCACCTGACTTCACTGCTTAATAATAGCAAGTATCTTATGTGCACTGTTAAAGATTATTTGAAAACAAAATCTTATCACTTTCTGTTTGCTCAGGCTCCAGTCATCCCTCCTCTGCAGGATGAAGGCAAAAATTGCACAACCTCCTGCTCTCTGTGTTCACCTGCAACTTTGAAGAGCACCTATAGGGCAGAATCCATTGGAATACAGAGAAGTTTAGGTACCCTTATAATATACATTGTAAAAAAAAAAAAAAATTAAAATAAAAATTGGCCCACTGGAGGGGATGAGAGAAAATCTAGATATTTTTGTTATTCTTTTTCTCCACTTTTTTTCTGCAAAAGGCTAACTGCACTCAGAGAAGCACATACAACCAAACTAGACATGCAGCCTCAAAAAGAAAATAAGCTTTTGGGGATTCCTATTTGAGACGGGAGTAAATGGGGAGCTCCCATGTGCTTTTGATGACAGCAGAGACAAGATTGCAAGGTTTTCACTTCATGAGCATGGTACAGACAATTTTAAAATACGGTAAATCCTACCTTCTTACTGTTCTGCTGCTTTAAACACTTTCACCCAATTTATTCTGATTGTTTAACTCTTATAAGTTAAGGAGAACATCTACAACACCTAATAAATTAGTGCATCACTGATAATCAAGTCAAGTTCGTTTACAGGAGTCCAGATCTGAATCCTCTGTTGCCTTTGGGCATGTCTTCTGGAGTTAGCAATTTCCCCAAACTGCTTAATCACTTTGGAGTGTTAGGATATTTTTGCACTCTATTAATGAGATTAGCTTTATTAGTTTTATCTAGAGTTTCAGAAGATTATGTAATTTTAAATGACTAAAGCAATAAAATTGAGGAGGTGGATTTTGGTGTTTTGGTTTTTGTTAAAAAAAAAAAATCCTAACAAGTTTGCCAGCATTGTAAAGAGAAAAAGAAGCAGTTAGAACTGGCAAAAAATTCAACATGGATGAGACAGGTTATGATTGGGAAATATGGAAAATTATTTGTCCAACTGTATAATGACTTAATAAAAATATGTACTTTACACAGTGCAGGCTACTATATCACCATTGATACTTGTAAAAACAATCTCCTTTTATCTCTACAGGCTCTGGAACATCTGGTAAGCAGCTTCCACTCTACATTCTTTGTTGCCCACTAAAACTTTAAGGTTTGAGGAAAACCCATTACCCAACTTGCCCTTAAAAAGTAAATATTTTAAGAGATCCACCAAAATGTCTGAGTATAATTCACTTATTTATGGACATGCTATTAACTTTATAGTTCAAGCCAGTTCTGCCTCAAAGGTTCTGCATCTGACGGTGGGAAGCCTGTTTTTCATGGCAGATGGATGGGAGGAAGGACAGCCCTGCTTAGAAGGAACGCTTTTAACAGCTTTGGAGAACTGAGCTGTACAGTGCAACTCAATCAAGTGTAGTAAGCAGATCTGAAGACTGGGTTCTCAAAAATATTTCCACCATGTCTATCTTCACAGAGGAATTTTCTCACAAGTATCCTTTTTTAGCTCCTTTTTTTTTTTCCTCTCATTGAAAAACTCAACAACCAAACTCTAAAACCTTTCATCTCTGACCTGCTACATTAGTGTCCCTCAGGATGGTCATGCTCTTCCCCACTTACCTCAGCTGGTGGTGCTTCTTTCAGCTTCTCTCTGGTCATATCTACAGGTAACACCAGAAGTCGTGTGGGGCAACCATGGAGGTGAGCTTGTAACTCATACTCAGAGGGTCTCCTTTGGAATTTAGCCTGATCTTGTTAAAAAGTGGAGGACACAGGAGTGGATTTAGGACACAACCTGTCCTAAATCAAGCCTACAGATTCAGTGCAGGTACATAACCCCCCAATATTTTTACATTCCTTTGCTCCAGAGCAGCAAGTTTTGAAACACCCATATTTTTACATGGTTTGACATTTGCCCAGCTTACTCTCAGCTCACAAAGGGTAGCTGGATGCCATGAGATAGCAGGAGAAAGAGACAGGTCTGCAGCAACCTTGGCCTCCAGGCACTCTGTCCTGCTGTCACTTGGTCTCAGTCCTCACCATGCTCAGCCGGATCTGAGCCCTGGGAGCTGTTGGGGGCTTGAGTAGCGCAACACTCAGGCCATATCAAGGGCCATAATAAGGGTTCTCAACAGCTTTGGGCTCTTCCATTTCCATAAACTTCTAGGGCTGGGTCTGGCTTCACACCAGAGCAAATTTCTAGCAATAGCCTGACAAAATGTTATACAGGGGTGGTTGCTCTGACAAGAAATATCTGAGATGCTAACTGTAGAATTTTGAGTTAGGAGCCTGGGCAGGATAAGGCAAGTAATAGCATGGTCCTAAAGATGAAAGGCATTGAAGTTACATCATTTCTAGACATTGTAAAAGGACACTGAAGCATGAATCTGAAAAGGTTTGGTTCAAATTAGCATTGAAAACATATGCACAGGTCCTAAATTGAGCTCTTATGGCTCATACGATTTGTTATACTGGCACTTCCCACCCCGGCTTTGTTTAATCCTGCCCAGATGCGCAGTAATACAGAGACCCAGACATAAGGCATGCACATTGACTGCTCCATCCACCCCACTGCTGCAAACTGTTGAACAGGTGGGATCCCTGAAAAGTGATATATCCTGGTGGTACCAAATGAAAATTAGGAGGGAGATGCTCTGGGTCAACAGGAAGATGTGAGGCACAGGAAGGAAGTTTTACTTGTTTTAACAGCCAAGTGGAGGGCTTCTCTGGAAGGAGCCCATGATGCCAAAGGGAAGGTGTAACTCTCTTCCATGACCTTCCTCTGTTTCTCTACCCCCATCTTGACTGCCTCCTCCTTCCTGACTTTGAAGAGGAGAAAGGAAGAAGATCCCTCTCTTGCTCTTTTCTTGAAACAAAACTCTCCTCCTGCCCTGTGCTGTGGATGAAAAGAGAGGACAAACCCACCACATTCCCTCTCCTGAGGCTCCCAGGCAGGGTAAGGAGACACTGCTGGCATGGGTTCGTTGTTTAACTTAGGCACACAGGATTGCATTTTTGTCCTTAGCTTTTAGCCTGTTTCTTTTTAAACTAACATACTGAATAAAAGTCATTGCTCAGGGCGATAAAAGACACTGGGCTTTGAGTTTCATTCAACTTATTAGTCCAAGCTGACTTGTGGTATAATTGTAATTGTGCCAGCTATCTGGTTAAATGTCCAGCTTGCTCTGGTTCTGTGACTGTTTCTCCTCAGAGTAGCTTGTAACTGCACAGAAAGGGTAGAAGTCCTAGCACGTGGAGCAGACAAGGAAAACTATTACAGGTTTTGGTAATTAAACTATTCACAGGTTTTGGTAATTAAGGGGTGGGGTGTTTTCAATGTGCCCATGCTGCTCTTAAAAAATGTTCCTTTGCCATTATTCCTTCTAAATGACCTGTTGTAATCCAATGAAAAACAAATAAACAACATTTAAAAAACAAACAAACACAAAACAGAAAAAATCAGCAGAGAATGGCAGCAACAGCAAAACTCTTAACAGAAAACTAACAATTTACCTGCAAGAAACAACCAAGACATCAGAAAATGGCATCCAGCTAAGTAAATAAAATGAAGCACTAGCTGAAGTTTAGGGTACATCAGTCCTACAGACCTAGAAAAAGGACTCTTGGTCTGTTAGCATCGTGACTGGGAAAGCAGCAGGTCCTGGGTGGGGGTAGCTGAGATACTTCTACATCCTTCGGGAGCCAGGGTGGGGCTGGCTTCTCAGCAGCTCTCATCTCCCTTCCCAGATCTCCAGGAGACCTCTCTGTGAACACTGATGGTGGTTTTCAGGCGTCTCTTTATTTGAAAATTCCCTAAAATGTTATGCTGGAGAGGCAGAGTACATGATACTGCCTTAAATCCTATTGCCACTAGGCTTGTTTTTCTGTCAAAGTAGACCACAGACAGTCCAGAGATGGGAAAGCACTGCCTTTGGACCATCACTTGTGGCAGCAAGGGAAGGCAGAGACACTGCCAAAGCTGAGAAAGCATACATCCATCACAAGCAAAATTACAGGGCGGGCAAAGATTCACAGATAGTCTTTAGAGACCTTGCTATGTCTCTGCCCAGGAAGGTGTTTAGGACTGTCCTAGCAGCTGCGTTGGCTGCTTTTAGGCCAGGAGACACTATCTTAAGAAGATCAGTAGAGTCTATCAGATATGCCAGAAGATGCCATACAGGGAGCCCCGTTTCTTCTGGTAGCAGACTTATATTAGGTCAGAGGCTGAAAAACCTTGAAAATAAAGAAACCTGCTATCTTCTGATGACAGGAATGTGGCCAGTTCTGCTCTACACTAGTCCCTCCTGAAGCAGAAGAGATTTCATCACCTTCACATCCATGGGATATATAAAGATACCCAGCAAATACAAGCAAGAAAGGGTACATGACTCTTGAATTCAGTGCAATTTAATTCACTATTTTCAAAGAAAGCAGCAGCCGCCCTCTTCAAAGCAGAAGTATCTCACCAAGTGCCCACAAAGATTGTCTGATGAGGCAAGAGAGGGCTTTGTGATTTCAGGATCAGGCCCTTTGGGACTGAATAAAATAGAAGGTTGTGTTATGCTGATAATATTCTTCTGTACATTTCAGTCTCCATAATGCTCTGAACACAAAGCATTTAATTCAATTAGGGATAGAACAAGAAGGCAATGTTATGGTTTTGGTTTTGAAGAACTACATTAGTGAGGTTGTGATTTGCACAACCCAAATCGAAAATGGTTTAAATCCAGGTTCCATTTTTAGCCAAACCACCGAAGTCCAGAGGGGACAGAGGGCCCAGATCAAAGGTTTTAAGATCAGTCTCATGTCTATAATGGACAAACTGGAGTGGTTTGGGTTTGAATTTTGCAAAGCCTCATCACTCAGGTTTTGGTTTTGCAAAAACAAAAACAACTTGAGGTTGGTTTGGATGTCATTCCATTTTGTCCGAATCATTAAATTTGGGACAGGGGATGAGGTTGATTAAAGGTTCCATTTATGCCCCATCTCCAGCTTTAACAGCACTGTTGTGATTTTTCCTGTGATTTTTCCGGAGACAAAGAAAATCAGCAATTAAACAAAAAAAAAAAAAAAGTACATTATGAAGTAAGTTTAGGACTCAGTTTTTCAAGATGCTAAGCAATTCTGCAAGGTGTCTAGCTAACACCGCTGCCAGCACCTTTACAAGATGCTGAGGGCACATATTATTTTGTAGGGAACTAAGCCATTGGCACTTTACAGGTCAGGTCCCTGACTGGCAGAGCTGTCACTATCCCTCTGAACCTTAATAACCAGGGATCTGCTCCACTGAACCAAATGTCACTGTTGTAATCAAGCATATAAGTCCCACTCATTAAGTTAGTGAACTTGGATAGCAGTAATTGGAATCCTAAAAGGTTAGAGATTTAGGAATTCAGATGACATTTGAAACTGAGAATTCACATTCTCTGAACTGAAAGGTTAACACTATCCAGTACAGGACATGTGTTGGGGATGATTAGAAAGAGAACATCAGATTCACAGTTATGAAACAACTCATTTAAACAATGCTATTCACAGCATAATTCAGTAATGTTTTATTATTCTTTCTGCTTCTTCCTCTGGCTCTGTGTTGATTTTTCTCAAATGCAAATTCATATACAAAGCAAGTTGCTGACATTTTCAGAAATCAATCTTAGTTGTGTCCTCTAGAATAATTTTCCCTCCCCCTTCTTGACTGCTCTATTTTCAGAAAATTAAAAATAGGTTACACATAAAAAATGTATATTTATACAAATAGAAATAAAGACATTGTCGATGTCATTAAGAATCAGACCCAAGCTGTTAAATTTAGCTACTCTTTTAATTTGGAATAGAACAAGTGTCAATACGAGGTTCATTTGGAGATACCTCCTTTGCTCAAATCAACATTGGATCAGTTCTGTAGTCAACAATTAGATGTCTGTAGAATGTTATAGGATAAATGAGTGAGAATATGTTCATGAAACGTAAAATGCTTCTGTCGTCTTCTTACTAGCATTCAATCACTAGATCCCTCTTCCTATAGTGCTACATCCAAACTTTCTTCCACATTCAAGCCCTGCCTCTTAATTTTGCCAAAACAACTGCTTCTTCTCCAGATTCCAAGACATGATGATTACTGCACAGACTATGGGGTCAACCTAGGTCAATGCAGACATGTACCCCCCATAGCTTCCTGTCTAAGCTCCTCAGTACATCAAGGTTTCCAAAATGCCAGAGTCCATAAAGGACCACTCTGGAAGACGGAGCAGATTTGAGGCACCTGGGCACATTGTCTTATTATTCATTCTTGGTCACTGTTAATGAATACGTAATACATTAAATAATCATATCCATTTTCTGACTTCTCTGTGTCTCTGTTGTTTAGACATTCTTTCTTTTTTTGTCTGTTTTTTCTTTTCATTGCCCTCTTTCATTTTATCTTTTTCACTTTCTTGACTAATTTAAGACTGTGCCCTTCTCTCTCCATCTCTTACTACAGCTCCCCCATATCCTTTCTCTCTTCCCCTCCACATACCTATATCCTGAATATCAAGTGTTCATGTCACCTCCTTCACATGGAACTGTGACCATTACAATGTTATACAATAATGACAACAAATGACATGAAGGAGTTGCTTGCCCCCTCACAGACAAACCAAAGGTTGTGAGTCCCAAGCTTTCCGTATTGCTTCACACACTGTGTTCATCCTTACAGTCCTCCACTGTGTCCTGGCAAAGTTTTTCACTTAAAACTGTCCTAAGTGCAGTTTTCAAGGACTAGAAACCAGTAGTATGATTTTTCATTTTGTATACACATCTAGAAATGTGTCTGAAACAGAAACATAACCTTACATCTTTCCTGAGTACAAAACAGCATTTTATGTTGCAGTTGTAAGCTCTACAAGTACCTTGGCTTTGCTACAAATACTCTTCTACCGTATGAGTACCTAGCCTCTAAATTGTAGCTTTGTGAGTAACAGGTTATTAAGCACCCTAGGTACTTTAGCCTAAGACCCTACAGTTCCTGTTGATGTTGCCTTCAAATACACAGAGAGCCCCATAGTGCCTTTCTGAATAGGGCATTGCCTGTTGTTAAATCCTTTATTGCTATTTGCTCCATGGAATGAGGTCCAGAGGGGAAGCAAATTAACTCAAAAAAGCAGATCTGGCCATCCCGTGGTCAGCTTCTGCTCCAGCAACTATTCTCTTATCAGGAAAAAAATGAACAGTTTTCCTGGTGGTATGGAGTTGCCTGTTGCCTTCAGGCCCCAGACCTTATTCCTTTCCTGCCAAAAGAAGGTCAAGAGTTAATTTTAATTGGGAGGGGAATTGAAAGTATCAGACAATTTCCAAAAAATCTTTCTCAAAGAGAGGAGTTCCCAGATAAACAAAACCAATGTTGGACTGCCGTAACATTAAACTCCTTTCCCACTTAACATTGTGATAATTGAAGAAATTCTAATAAGATGCTTCTCAATCTCAGCCTGCAGATAAAAGTATGAAACCTTTTAGTCATGTGTGTGCTGGGGGTATAATAATGGACTGTCTCGCTGAACAAGAAGAGGATGCTGATGAATGCCAGGCAGTGTGCACTATTGGGAACGGGGAAGTGGGAGTTCAGGTGGCGGCAACCAGCATTTTAAAACAGAAAAGTGGGAGACTTTTTCTGGGGAGGAAATTCTCCTACGTAATTCCCCAAACACACCTTTTGTTTACTTATTCTGCCATAACTGACACAAAATGAATACTAACTTGGATTTTTCCAGTTCCCTACCTCAACTTTATCCAGACTTCCAATAACACTCTAGACTCACTATTGAATAGGTTAAAAAAGAAGAGAAAAAAAAAAAAAAAAGCAGCTTCATTTTACAGACATCAGAATTAAAAAACAGAAGTCAAGGAAGATGCCCAAGATCATCCAAGACCAGAAATAAATCCCAGGTTTCAGAACTCCCACTCTCTATCCCGAAAACAATTTCACCTTTCTAGAAATCATGTTGAACAAATGTCAGTGGGAAAAGAGTGGCAGGAAGGGCATTGTATTTCCTCAGACCTATTCAAAAATTGTTTTGCTTTCATCATAGGAATGAGGGGTACATGAGAGATTTGTTGGAAAAAAAATCGAAGAGAGTTTTAAGACAGAAAAGTGTTAGTTTGGCAAGTTTTGTCACAATGGGTTGTGGGAATTATTTTTTTCTGCCTTTAACTAAGGAAATGAAATGCAAACAACCCTCCTTTATAACTCATTTGAGATTTTTAAGCACTGAGAACTCAAGAATTTCATTACTAACATTCCCATGACAACTGTAACTTGTCCATACAGCACATGTATATGGCACCATAAAAACTAACACTCCAGACAGTAATAGAAAAAATTCTGAACAATACTTTTGTACTGTGGCAATTATTGCAGGAATTAAAATGCTGATTTCTGTCATACATGTTGTATCAAAATGTCAGCCAGAAGACTGAACTAACATTGGATAGGTTTCATTTAACCATAAGGTCACTCTCTTAACTTCCTGGGAGAGGTTCTTTTAACCTCTATATCATCCTTCAAGCCTCTCCACCCTCATCCATGAAGGACACACTGTCCTTGGCTATGCCCAGTGCCATAAGCCATGAGATGAGAACAGATTTGTTGCATGCACGGGAGGAAGCAAAAGGCCAGTAGTGCACCCCAGGGATTCATTGTTGACCCCATTTTTCAGGAACACATTGGTGTGGGGCAAAACAGGTCAAAACAGAGGTGGCATCAGTCATGTTGGCCAGGTCTTTGGTCCAATCCACAGATTTGAGGTGTTAGATCATTCTGCTACTAGAAAAAATAAGCTCTCCCCTCCGAGCTATGAGGTCAATTCCTATTACACACAAATCCAGCATTCAGCATGGTTAATCACAGAGCTTTGATGGTTTTTTCACATGGCCTCAAGGTTGTGCTTGGCCATAAAGCAGGAAGTCTTGCTCAGTGCATCTGCAATTAAAAAATAATAATAAACCCTCTGTGAAATGTGTAGTGTATAATGAACGTGTTGTCATGATACCGTCTTTCACCTCTGCAATAGCAGCTGAGCTTGAGGAAGCCAAGCTGAGTCAGGAAAAAGTTGGCTTGATCTTTGTGCCTGTCCAAGAAGCACCATCTGGCATCCGCAGCTGGAGAACCACTGCAAAGATTGTCTTGGTATCACCGCCTGCCATCTGGAGGCAGAACAACTATGTAAATTGTCCAGATGACCAACTGCCTTGAGTTGAGCAGGAGTACTCACAGGCAGGAGGAGTGTGAACAGCATATAGGTCCCAGCCAGCCATGGAGGAAGGCTTGGTGCCGGAGCAGATGGCTCTTCCTGCACACATGTTCCCACTTTTTTTGCTTGTCCTTTCTAAAATACCTCTGTTCCCTTTTGTTTTTCTCCTCCCTCCAGGACTGCTCCCAGGATGGGTTTTCTGAGCATCTGTCTTGCTCCTCACCTCCAAAGATGGTTCCCACCAGTCGAAGTGGGCAGACCATTGGCAATCAGGACCCTACACAAAGCTAACTAAAGATGTCTCTCCTACTTACTGTGCAGCTCCTCATTCTGGCCTGTCATCAGGGAAGGGACCTGTGGACGGGGAGGAGATCACTGCACGGGCCAAGCAGGTCATGAGGATAAGGGAGCTCATAGTTTGAAGGAAGCTGAGGATGTTGGCCAGGGAGCAAGTGGAAAGTTGAAAATATGGGAGACTCCTGCTTCAACTGCATTTCTGGCAGTTGTGTGACTGTCATTGGCTCAGAGCACGGTACATCACTGGCACGAATAGCTATTTGGAGGAACAACGGAAAGGGAACACTTTATATTTCACATACAATTTGACCCACCATAATCAAATTTGTTAATAATAACCAGCAAATAGCTGAGCAGTAATGAAATTATATAGAACATGCTCTGCGGAAATTTCTAGACAGCACCAAAACTCTCATGCTGAGTTCTGTAAAACACCACCCTTTTAAGGAGGAAAGAAGCCGTTTGAAAAACAGCCTTTCCATCCTCCCATCAGTCAGATGCAGCAGATGGATTTGGTTATGGCAAATTCAATAGAACAAAGAAAGGAATTAAAAGTAATCAGGTAGCTGAGTACTAATCCATCCCAGCAATAGAGTCAAGGCAGCAGAGGAGGACATATTGCCAGTGATGAGGAGATGAACAGGGAAAACGTCTGAGGGAGAAGAAGGAGAGGAATTTGTGGGACAGAAACAGCAAAGCACAGCAAGAGACAAGAGTCTCAGTCCTGGGGCTTCCCCAGGCAGCTCTGTTCAGTGGCACTGCACAGGCACAGTGAAGCTGCTCATATCTCGGTGCAAGTTTTGCTGGCCTTGGCCATGAAACATGGTTAGGTAGATTCCCGTAGCAAACTGCTTGGCATGATGCTGGGCAGGCAGAAGACCTTGAGTCTGAAGGTGCATTTACAGAGACCTAACATGAATATACAGAAAAGTTTGAGAAAGTCAAGTCAACTGAAGTCAAATAAAAATTGTAAGCAGTAAGGAAAAGTAGTTTGCTAGTCTTGAGTCAGATAAAAAAAAGTCACGCTCCATGAACTGGCACTCAATGATTTGTGTATATATAAAGATATATAAAAATATGAATATATATGTATATATAGTATTTCATGACCCACATGATGGAGAAGGTCAGAACAAATTATCATAATGGTCTCTGCTGGCCTTACACTTTATGAATCTCTGAATTTATGACTTCATATTTGAAAGCACAGCTCTGTCTCATGCCCAGCAAGGTAAGCTGTGGCTCCAGCAGCACTTCAGTGGTGAGCCCAGTGGGACCCACATGAAATAAAGTCATGAGCAATCAGGCAGTAGGGCTATTACAACCACTTTTTATGCTACTATTTAGGAAAATCTTAAATATTTCCTAGGTATTTTTCCATATGTGAAAAAAATACCTGCAAGGTACAGGTCTCAGCATAGGGACGAGTCTCCAGGCCTGCCTGTGAAGGCTCTGCTCTGCAGCTGGTCATTTCACACTGCTTGTCTCACAGCCACCGCACAGTTTTGTCAGCACAGTGCCTCTTCCTGACTAGCACACGCCATGAACCATATCTGCTGTCAGTGTATCATGCAGAGAGGATTTTGTTTATATACACACGTGCACGTGTGACACAGAGCTCCCTGGAGCTGCACACATTATAGCTTGTGCTTTGACCTTTTCCCTTTGCTGGCTTTGATCAGACAGCAAGATTTTTGTTCAGGACTTGCTACACATGCAAAGTAGATTTCGGGCAGCATGATAAGGACAAAGCAGTCAGATGCTAGCTGAACAAACAAACAAACAAACAAAACCCAAACCGCTTCTAAAAATTGAATTGTGCTCTCACATGATCGTATTTTGGCTTCTGTTTGCAACATTTAATGATAATCACACTGGTGGCTGACCTTGAAGAGTCCAGCTGCAAAATCCCTTCTAATTTTGCTGTGTTCCTCCAGGTCATCCCATAATCCTCTTTTCTCTCCTTCATATTTTCCCACACAGATTATTGCATGAACAATCATAATATTTAAAATCATAAACACTGAATTGTTTCCCTGCCTGCCTTGGAAACAGGGCAGCCACTCCACCCATGTGCGCATTCATCTGCCATCCCTCCTGTCCACTGGAGCCTCTCCTGACACTGCACACAGGTTGTCCTCGAGACCAGCCAGGGGAGTCCCAGAAGAAGTGCTCTGCCCAAGGCAAGGGTGCCTGCCCACAGCAGGGCCCCAAAGATACCCCAGTCCCTGGAGGGGTTTCAGTCAGGGCTGGTGGCTGCTCAGCCATGAGACACAAACCATAGCTAATTAGGCCCATTCATTCCAGCCCGCGGGGAGCCAGTTGTTTTTGAAGGGAACTACGTAGATGCTGGTCCCACATGGAGTGGCTGTGGCCCCAGCCAGGGTCATTTGGGGTGTCAGTAGGGACATGGTTGCAGCTCACAAACGTGTCCGAGAATGACCCAAATAAAGGGGGGAGGGGGGGGGCACAGAAAAGCCCATCCTCCCTCCCTGGGCACCCCTGTTGTGCTGGAAAAAGCCCTGGCAAGACAGAGGAAGCTGAGATAGAATCACAGAATCATAGAATACTTTAGGTTGGAAAGAACATTCAAAGGTCATCTAGTCCAATCCACCTGCAATGAGCAGGGACATCTTCAACTAGATCAGGTTGCTTAGAGCCCTGTCCAGCCTGGCCTGGAATGCTTCCAGGGATGGGGCACCTACCAACCTCATTGTAAAGAATTTCTTCCTTGTGAGATCCCTCCCTCTGACTTCATTTATCCTTGTTATTGTTCTTGGTTTGTATTTGTGTTGCATTTGAGAGTCCTGGTCAGAAATTAATTTAAATCATTACAGAAGGTAGTGTGAAAATAAAAGTGAAAGTTCCTGCCACGTATATGCCTCTGTCACTTTGCTACGAGGTGCATAGCTTTACTGATGTGCTGTCTTCCTTTCCATTGCCAGCTTTTTGTACAACAGCACACTCAAAAGCTTCCAAAGCTTGAATATAAACATTTGAATATAAACAGCAAATGAGATCTACCCAGACGCAACTGTCCTTATGATTTCAAACAAATCTGCAGTTAGAAACCGAACTTGGAGACATACGGTTACCTTTAAATTTTACATTACACATCTGAAAAAAAGAAGTGATTGCCCAACTTTCTACAAATTATTTGGCTTGACTTTCATTCTCATTGAAAATGAAGCATGGAGGAGAAAAAGTGCAAAGAGAAAACCTGACCAACACTTTCCTATGTACTCTGCAGTGATTACTGCATCAGCTGAAAGGGCTGGCTTACAGCTATAGACTCTGACTTGTAAGAGGTTCTATCACTGACAGGGATATTTTCTCTGGAATAAAAAGCTGGCATGAGAAGTCTTACAGCTCATGCTTAAAAGCAATAGCTCTGAGAAGGGCAGGTACCAGAGAGTGTGTTTTTTTAAGTTTCTGTTATATTCCTAACACTTGCACAATGACCATACCCTGAAAGGTGTGGATTTTCTGTCTTCCTCAAGCCTGATTGATTTAGATCAGAATACTTATTGGGTTTCAAGAAAGAGTTATTGTTCCCATGTGCAGTGATTTTTATATGGCCGACAAAGCTTTGTGATGTTTCTAGCATATGGCGTGACTGCATTTATTTGACAGTTCACTTTATATTTAGCCCAGAAGCTTGGACTAGAAGTGGGAAAACACAAGCAATGATTAGAAACTCCTTAGCTCTCACCTGGCTCTTCTCATTGACTCCTTGTGTGGCTTAGGACACGGGAAAGGAACAATTTTTAAAAACAGCCTTTGAGCAGGACTGCTGACTTGCTGGATAGCATGAGACACTTCTTACATTGCAGATGACTGTAATTTTTTTTTCTTCTGCAGTGTTTACCTAACAAACTAAAAGTTCCTGGACATAAATTTCTGTATCAGTTTTCCTGCTTCTGAATGTGCTATGCTAATATTTATCTTCTTCATGGGCTGAGAATCAATTATTCAAAATCTCTACAAACCTTTAATATTCACTTTGGATCTGTTTGTATTCAGTCTCTCTTATTTCAATACAGAATTGAAGTCAGGTTGAATCAGGATCTACATGTGCTACATAGCATGAGGAGACCTTCCTTTAGTGGCAATCCAGAATGGCCTAATTTCAGTCTGGTTTTAATGGCAGTGGACTGAAGTGTTTACTGTGAGTCCAACAGTCCCAGCTGCAAGACTTCTTGTGCAAATGTGCAGGTTGACAGCTGACACTTACACTGAGTGGCCTTCACACAGGATTTCTGGACAACTGGCAGACTGGGAACTCAATATCCAGCCAAAAAAAGTGACAAAGCAGCAGGGAATTGCTAAAATCTGTGATCTACCACCAAAGCATGGAACCAGCAGGGCTAGAATAACCCCTGATTGTATCTGTAAAAGGAAATTCCTCCAGTATAAGCTGTCTCTGAATAAAACCGTGTTCTGGTGATTTCTTGGGATGACTTTTACTTACACGAATCACAGGCATTCGCTGTTTTCAACCATTATTGCTCTGCTGTCTGTGGGGAAAATGGCAGGGTGATGAAAGGGCTGGCCAGTTTCTTTGCAACATAGCGTTAAGTGTTCAGAATGACAGTATTTCAGAAAAATGTGTCATAATAACAATCAGCAACTCAGAGATGACCAGCCATACATAAAAGTTGGCTGCTCTCAAGTATCTCAAGCACTCCCCAAGGCTTTCTCCTCTGGGTCCTTGCCTGTCAGTGCTAAGGTGAAGAATGTTTTGCACTCCCTAGTTCAGGGCTTTTAGATAGATAGATAGATAGATAAATAAATAAATAAATAAATAAATAAATAAATAAATAAATAAATAAATAAATAAATATCTGCTAGGGTGTCTAAATCAGATCAAGTTAGTATAGGTGCATTTCTCCAAGGTGTGTAGGAAGAGTGAAATTATGAGAACCTTCCAAGGACTTGTGGATCTACACTGATTTAAAGATGTGGGGGTTGTTAACTGTTCCCTATTACTTTTAGCTCTTGGAGAAGACACTTCTTGTCTGCCTCCATGAATACGGTCACTAATAAACCCAAGGTACTCATGCAGTAGCTTCAGTGTACTGGGCTGCTGCCTAAAAGCAAGCACACCTCTTTGCACAGTTTGTGAGAAAGGGCTGGTGTCAGCCCTTAACTTTATTTTAAAGTTCAGCTCCTCTCCAATGACCAGTGCTGCTCTTGGTCTTCTACAGCTTCCCGTTGCAATTACCTCTGTTGCGATTTCTACATACAGTTGCAACCTTCTCCCCTGCCACTGTTGGCCTGCTTTGGCACCTCGCCCAGCCACCCACATTCGTCTTATCCCATGCTTTGCCCAGCATCATCTGTGTTTCCAGCATTGTCATCCTGTGCCACAAATGGGAGGCATTCGGGGAGGTCCCTGCAGCTGAGGTCTCCTTACAAGTCATTGTGCTGGGCTCTGCTCCTTGACTAGGATATTTGGTGGGCCTGTCATGAATGAACATCATCCCCCTCATCTGTGGCATTACACACATTATACACTTACCACAGAGAAGAAATGAAAGCAAATTTAAGCATTAAGCCTCTATATGAGGATGATCAGTCGTATAAAATGGCACAAAGACTGATACCAGATGGATCGTTAGACAAGCAGCTCCTTTGGCAAGTATTGTCCTCTTACAGGCTGCCTGCTGTTGTAGTCCTAAAATTGCTTAGGATCTCCTTCAATCAAGCAGACATGAGTGCAACACGAGCAATTGCCAGTTTCTGAGGAAAATTTTCAGAAGTGCCTTTGTTACTGAGCCATGGTGACTTTGAGTGGTACTTACAGATCAAACACATGGTCAGGTTACTCGAATCTGTCCAGCCAGGAGTTACCAGAGGTTGTGCATAAGCTGCATGGCAGTAAATGTCTGCATGCATTCAAACGCGATGTAATTTAACCTAATTTAAACCTCTCATTTATGAGTTCAGAGCTGCCACAGACTGAAAGCAGACACATGGAGAGGTACTGCTGCTTAGTTGACACGTGGTAACCTGCCGTGCTGCAGGAGTTGGGTGGTTGATCTGGGCTATTAGGTTCTCAAACCCCTTTCAGAAATAGAACTTAGGCACTTCAAAATATTGCACGAATCTTGCTTGTATGAGACCCTAAACTCGGCATGTGAGTGCCACATAGCTTTGGAGGCACTTCTAGAGATTGCTGCTACCGATAATAATACCACTTGAGGGGAAAAGGAAAAAAATGCTTTTGAAAATAAAAAGTGACAGTTTGTCCTTTCCACAACTGAAGAGACTATGGGACCTCACAGCTTAGAATGACTTCTGACCCCCCATGCAGAACACAATTTCCTTCAAATAGTCACAGTGAGGAGATGATAACTTGGTAGTGGAAAACTAAACCACCATGTACTTAGCTGTATTTTCAGAGAGGTTTCTAATGAACTTATCATGTAATTTCCATAATAAAGTGTGTAATTATTCCTCTTTTTTATTGTGGAGGTTTAATATTGAGCAGTAGCCTCAGGTCTATTGCTAAACCACTTGCTACATTAAAGCTTTTGTTTTGTTTGATTTTAATTCTTAGACCTAACAAAAGGACACCCTGGCAGAACTTTTTTAAAGTGGAAAATTGGCTACATCCCTTGAAGCTCAAAGAAAATGAAATTTATTATGCAGTCTTCTCAATGTCTTCATAAGCATTGTCCATTTTCTGGAAAATTGTGTCAATAAATCAGTCACTAATTGTTGTTTGAAGGTCAAGCTAAAGGTTTTGTTTTTCTTACAGCTGACTTCTGTAGGTGAAGAAACATTTGGCTTCATGGCTAGACATTCTTGGAATTAATTTTCTGCCAGTTCTTATGCTACTGAATGTCAAATATTTCTGCCCTTGAAACTGTCACATCATCCAGAGGAGCTAAATCTAATTGCCACCTCTTTGAAATGTTTTTTTGAGCATTTCTGTGGCTTTTGTACTTTTGTCTGTATTCTTTCCTTTATTGCCTTCAGCACTTTAAAAAAAAAAAATAAAGAAAAAAAATGTTTTTACTCCGAAGACCCTTCTGAATCTAAGTGCCTTGCTAGGAACCTGACTAAAAACCAAAACTGCAAGTGAAGCTTCACCACTGCATGTTGACTTCCTCAATACTTTAGAAAAGGGTCTCACCTGTGCCATTGGGCTGAGAGGGGGCGTGTGGCTGGCTGGGTGGAGATGCAGCCACAAGAGTTTGCTTCATGGATGTGATTGTCTGTATAGGAAGAGATGTAGTGGAATACTCGAGGGAGACCTGGCCTGGAACACCAAGCTGGAGCCAACTTGGCCAAAAATCAGAAGGTTCCTGCTCAGCAATGGTACTGCTTCTCCCCAGCCCTTATCAGGGTGACACTTCTGGGCTACAGGTGCCAGCACCAGCCCTTGGCTTCAAGGAACCACTGCAATCAGGCAACTTAACACATTTCTCACTTGCCTTTGGCTGCTAGGAAGAGAACAGGGGACTGTGTAATCGCTTTCCTGGGGATTAGATCATGAATCAAAGCTTTGCTCAACTCCCTGCTCCTTTGAGCCCTGCCAGGAATTGTGCCTTCTGATCCCGGAGCTCGGAGCAGGATCACAGAGGGGCCAGGATGGGTCTAAATGCAGCTGTCCCCCGTGGATGGAGGTGAACCAGGGTTTGTTTCATGGTTTCAGCACCTCATGCTCATGAGAGCTCTCAGCCTTCTCCTGCCATGTCCCTCCTTGCCCTGACACACAAGTTGTCACCCAAAACTCAGCTCTGGCTTTAACCCCAGACAGATAATAGAATCAAGGAAGGACTGTCCAAGAAAAGCAAGAGGCCATGATAAGAGTCTAGCAGATGAGGTCACTTGGAGTCTGGACACCTTGAAAAGGAGTAAAGATAATTACAAAGGTGTAATTCCTACTTGATTTCATCTCATACAAGGAGCTACTGAAGGTAACTGCTGTTTGTATGACGTTATCATCGTTTCTTTCCCACTGTGTGGGTTGAGATATTGGGTATCACTTGTCACCAGTCCCAGGGGACTGGCTGCATCAATGTGCATGAAGTTCTGGCTCTGCAGCCTGTTTCTTTGCTCCTCATGGTAAGCCACAGTGGAAGGCTGCCATGTCGCTCCCAGCACGGTGTGTGTTGCAGTATCCTTTCTGCTATGGTCACCGAGACTCATCTCGTCTATTATTAGATGCCAACAGGCATCTACATCAGGACTAATTATCTAAACCTGCTCTGTAGTTAATGGGGAGAAACAGACACATCTAAAGTGAGGTTCACCTCTTCCTAAGGCAGACATCTTAAACAGGGCAGATTAATTGCGCTCCCAGCATACCTATTTCTTTTATTTGATTATAAAGGAAGTACATTCGATAAGCCTCTAAACTGCATATCAGTAAGAATTGCTTATATTTTTAAAACGTCCACATGGGAAACATTCGTTGGATTTTTGCTTCTTTCTACTATTTGCTCTTTTCCAGACCACTAACTCTTTTTTGTATTTTGATCACTTTATTTTTATTATACTCTGTTTCCCCCAAAACAAGACAGGTTCTTTTATTAATTTCTGCTCCCAAACTTATTACTTTCTCACATGTATAGCTGCCTGGGCACTATTTAAATTTACTTTTTCAATGAACTGTAACTAGGGCTTATTTTTTGGAGCAGGGCTTATATTTTGAGCATCCTCAAAAATCCTGAAAAATCATATTAGGGCTTATTTTTGGGATAAGTCTTCTTTTCAGGGAAACAGGGTATGTATCATGCATGATGTCTATTGCTTCTCTGTTGCCCTGTTCATTTACTAGATTCCAGCAACATGATTACATGCCAGTTCCATCACAAAATATTCACTCTGAATTCAATGACTGAGCAAAAATAGATGTTGACTTTTGGTCCAATTAATCCCACCCTAAGTTAGACTTCTTAGGTGCAGAGCCTGGCAGCTGCACAATGTTTTAGAAGCAGAGAGAAATTCTGCATCGTTTTCTGAAGAACTAGTCTTCCAGCTGAGAGAGGCAATCAAAACAGCAAGGACCACGCGGCAGATTGGGAACAGATGATTTCAGAACACAACTGAATTTTGGACAGTAGTGTTTGGATGTGTTGGATAGAAAAGAAAATCTGGGTCCATTCTTCTAAAGAAGAAAATAAAATCATTGCACATAAACAGGAGAGAAGACTAAAATAAGCGGAAGAATGAGGATTAAGAATACTAGAAATTAGTGAGGGCAGCTTGGGGAGGATCTCTCTCATCTCCTGCTCTGCTACAATCAGACCAAATTTTAGAAATGTCCAATGGTGCCCTCCTTCCTTGTGCTGCCTCTGCAGGCAGGCAGCTCATGGTGTCACGGTGTTGTCCCTGCCCATGTCCTTAAGGAGAAAGACTGGCCTCCAAGAGCAGCCAAGGTGAAGAGGTGGTAGGAAAGGACTCCAGGGAGAGATGTGATAAAACTGTTCAGCTCTGTTCAGATGGGAGGGGTTTGTACCCTACTGAGATCTAGAAAAACAAGTGGAAATTGTAGCCATAAGTTTTGAACAAATAAAATAAATATATATATATATATATATATATTAACAAAAAACAGTTCTGCATTTCTAAGGAGAAAATAATATTTGATTAAAAGACGAAACATGTATGGGGGTAACTTTTTCATTTCCTGTTCATGATGAAGGTATTACTGACATTATTTAAGCTGTGTTGAAGACATATAACGAGAGTCTAAGCAGATATAAATGTTCTTTTGGAATGTTATTTATAGTTCCTTGGTACCCAATGCCAAACATTAATAAGGTTTATGAGAAACCAGTGGAGACTGTAAATCGTTAGACTTCTAATTTAAATCATGTTGCTGACTCCATTTGTTTCCTACACATTGATCTGACATTCAAAGATAAATCTGATAAAATTCTCCAAGTTGGAGAGAGATTTGTTTTCTGTCAGTGGGAATCTAACTATAAGAAAGACAAGGAGTGAGGTTATTGGGAACAAAGCCACAGGCAGTAATATACCACACTTGGATACTTTTTTTTTATTTATTTAAATGTTACAGTATTTGATAAATTGCTTATGCAGCCATTTAACTGACTCTTCTGGAAAGTGTTTATTTGCAGTCACCTCAATGTCAGCAGTGAAATGAGCTGGGACTGAAATTTCATTAAGAAAGTCATATTTCATTATGATGGCCCCAGCAATCATCAGTCTGTGTACATTAAGTACAAAACCTACAGAATGTTTAAATAATAATACAGCTATGGCAAAAAATGGGCATGAGCCAGACAGGATATTCACTGTTAATGCACTGACCATACCAACAGCTTGGGCTCTTGTGGGACAAATAGCTGAAAGCTACTCTGTGCCAAATTGAGCCCTCCTGCTGTAAAACTTGAAGGAGAAGGCCAAAAAAGGAGGGAAAAGTTGCAAGGAGTCTCCTTAGGATGTTTCCTCCAAACATCTCCCGTGGCATAGAAGGTGATGTCCTTGCTGTTAAAAAGAAGGTTACAGAGGCAAGTCAGTCCTCTGTCCCTTGGATGACCGCATGGTCTGGTGTCCTCCTGGTTTTGAAACTCCCACCATGTTATTTCCATTTTAGAGAAGCCTTTTCCCAAACTCTGTAATATGTGTTTATGAAACAACTTGCCCCAGCTCAGCTAAATCAGCTTAAGCATTTCTTCTCCCAGACTACAAATCTGGATTGTAAGGGTTCAGTATTCTTATGGAGGGATGCGATTCAGAGCCTATGAAGCCAACAGTAGGAGGGACAGACAGACAAACAGGCAGGCAGAGCTGCAGCAGCTGTGCTGGCCCAAAACAAGTGAGTCCTTGGCACAAAGCTCAAGGCACAGGATATTTTGCCCGGGTATAGTCTTGTACCTTATTTTTTCTTCCTGTCACAAACCCTGACATCTAAGGCCTGCTGCACCCAGGACATCACACACTGGCTCAGAACCAAAATGCATTATTTGCATCTGACTCTGTTATGAAAGTAACTATAGGTTTAGAAGTCTCATTCTGAGGAAAAAATGTTCTGGAATAAGAGGCTGTTAAGAATCAGGACATGGAACGCTTCTGTGGCTCCTTATGCCTTAAAGAGATTAATGATATGTGGAGACTTATTCCTATTTTCTGTCAGTCAGAAAAGTCCTGAAGAAAAATAAGCATAAAGAAATGTACACAACTTAGATACACTAAATAAAATAAATCATAGAATACAGGGTTATACTTATTTTTTTCTGCCTTTAAATATATCAGAATTAACCACATGGAAATCAGAATACCACAGGAAAATGGGAGCAAATGGGACCTTGAAATACAAGCAGCTCTTAGACAGCTTATCTACACCTTCCCTGCCAAAAGTGTAATTCAAACTCTGCAGAAGTCAATGTGTGTCATAGGCTTCAGTGGCTTTAACTCAGTTCCTCAGTCTTTTACAGTCCCTTTGGAGCAAGAGAAATCTAGCTTGCCGCCTCTCATACACCAAATAAAGTTTCCAAAATGGCACCTCTGCCTTGCTGACTGTGCTCTTTTCTTTTTTAATTGTACACGTGTATCCCTGAGAAACTTCACTCCAAGTTCAGGATAAACTCGTGTTTCCTCTGCTTGCCAGAAGAAAATGAAAAGTAAAGCCCCATCAATTTTATTGCTCATAATTGTGGATAAAATGCAATATATTTGGCTCATATAAATTTGCTAGCAAATTATATTCAATAAAACCCTGGTGAGCAATTTAAAAGCATAAATCCCCCCATGCTGAAAAAAAGCTCATAAATTATACAAGAAAAAGGAGTGATTTCATCAAAGAGGCAAGCTCTGCCCATGGAATGTTTCAATAGTACTGGATTTATAGTTTTCTGGGACACGATTTATAATCCCTAATTTTCTGCAATAAAAAGCTCAGCAGGGATTCTCTGAATGAAATATCTTTTAACAAAGAAATAAATAAAAAAAATACATCTGAGAGTGAATGCAGACAATGCCATTCTTGGAGAGCTGCCCCTTTCGTGTTCCTGTTCCAAAATTAATCATGGAAGTCCCTAATAAAGATTACATAGTGAGAAAGGAAAGGAAGACCATTATACTTGGAAATAAATGCATTGCACAGTTGGAGAGGGCAATTTTAGTAATAAATTCATGTGTGATACTTCATAGCTGTTCTCTTTAAACAAGAATAAAATGATCAGACTTGTTTAAAGGAAAGGTTAAACATTTGCAAAACACGCAAGGATGATTACATTATATAAATAACCTGGAGGTAGAAGTTGTGTGTGAAGTCTGTGCACAGACATGATGTGTAATCACATCTAGATGCACACAGAGGTTCACTCATTTCCCCTAACTTTGGGGCTCTGATCCACAGTCCCTGCCAAATTTAGTGGTGGTGGCTGCAGAAGTTACAGTTCCCATGAGCCATCAGCCTCTAGGCAGCAAGGACCATGGATCAGAGCACACATGTGTCACAGGTCACAGACCAGGGTGCTAAGGTGAAGTGAGAATGACAAGATTTAAGTGAATATGCCAGGCTGTGAATTATGACAGCTGAGGAGGAGACTTAATGTCTCTTTGACTGCTAAAGGGATGGGATGGGATGGGATGGGATGGGATGGGATGGGATGGGATGGGATGGGATGGGATGGGATGGGATGGGATGGGATGGGATAGAAAAAAATGTTCAATCATCTATTAAAAACTCCCACATAAATCACCAAGGTTGTGACCAAAACCTCCTGCTTTGAGAATCTGCTACTGGATGGTAAGAGAGATAATAGGCTGGATGGACATTTGCTGTAGTACACCATGGTTGTTTCTCAAGAGGTTATTATTCCCATTTTATTTATGAGAAGCTGAGGCATATAAAGATGTAAAGACCTGTGTGAATGATCAAACAAGTAGACTGACAATACCAGGATTTGACCACATTATTCTACATATCAGATTGAAGAACTGTCCTCCCTCTCTACACTATGAGTCATCTATGCACAGTCTATGACCCTAGTACACAGGGACAGGGATAGTACCTGCATGGTTGGGGTCAGCAAGCCCTCAAAATCTCTCACTGTCCCTCCAGACTTCCAAACTTTGAGAAATAGAAAAAGGGTGAAAGTGCCGTTCAAGTACATTTTCCATTTCTATCCAGTGTATTTCCCTGTTTATTTCTCCTGTGTGAGGAGCCCTCAAGCTTTCAGCTTCCATTGCAAAAAGTACAGACGCAGGCAGTTATGGGCTGATCCAATGCCCATGCAAACCTGTAGATAAAGGACTCTTTTGCCTTTGCTAAGTACTAGACTAAGCCCTTGCCTGAACCTATGAAATACAAATGAAAAGAAAATGCTCAAAACCATTTTGTTTTGACAGCAAACAGTGGGCAGAAAAGGTTGGTAAAGATATTTCACTGACCAGTTATTTTCTCATCAAGGTTTATTATGAAATAGAACACGAATTGCTGAAAATAACCTTGGTTCAACTGACTCTTTCTTACACAGCACAGCAGGCTCAACTGACAGAGGTTCAGCAAAGAGGAGTAAGAAAACTGCAGCAAGGAGGAAGATTTTTCAAGAAATTAATTTAAACTTGCATTGCAGCTCTGGAAGACTACCAGCCAAGAGTGCTGAGGCAGAACAGCTGGCTGAAAGGAAGGAAGTGTGTCTTAGGAAAGGTAATTTGTAAGTATTAAGCATGCAAGAATTGCTATCTATCATCTATCCCTGCTCCAGAACACTTTACAAGCACTGGGCATTTTGCCCATGTCTGTCTGGCAGGACCTAGGAGTGCTTTTGAGCTCCTCTGCCTAGGTATTCATGCCAGCTGCATCCAATCCTATCTAGGGAGCAGACTCAGCTACAGGCTAGTCCCCTCCATCCCATGCAGTGGAAACCCCCACTTACGGTCCAGGAGGTAACTGCAAAGTGCCCCTGCTGTTCCCCTGATCTGGACAGAGAGTATGTGCCTGGAGCCAACTTACCCCATCCTCTGCAGACAACATTTGTGGCTGATGCAGACCATGGGAAGGCATTCATCAACACCTCATTCATCGTTCCCCCAGAAAAAAATTATGTGCATCTTGTTCATTCACTGTTCTTACAGAGTTGTCTTTTTTTTTTGTTTAATTTTCCCTGAGGATCTGGACTGTATTTCTGATTGACCAAGACTGAAAAATAAGACAGTTTTTTCCAGGTATAAGTGTTCTGACTATCTACAGATACTGCAGTAAATACATCTGTATTCTTTTCATCCACTATTGACACCAGAAGAGACTTCAGGGAATGATGTACACATGTAGCCATCTATTAACAAGTATACTTGTTATCACAGTGTACCAAAAAAGTAGCATTTTCTTATGCAGACAGTGGTATCTGGCTTCCATACCAAATAGCAATAACATTTACTTGACTAAGTAGAAATATCCCTACAAAACAACAGCTCCCCACAAAATAAAGGCATTCAAAACTGAAGCTCTGTGATCTGTTCCATCAGCTGACTAGATTAAATTTCAGAGACAAAATGAAATGTCTTTTTATATATCTGGGAGATGATTCTAACATTTCAGCAAATGACACTTATCACTGACACTGCAGTGTCTTATTGTGATTCCTGAAATACATCTGAAAGCTGGCTGACCTAGGCAGGAGCTGTTTCTACTTAAGAATGGCTGTTCCTGAAAGAGTCTTTTAAACACCCCTTCTGTGGATCTGTCCAGGACTTTGGCACAACTGGGAAAACAAACAAGCAAACAAAAACAAAATCAACAACTCATATCTAATGTATTTCTTTTTATCCACAGAATAGATCCAACCAATCCTCCAGAATTTTACTTGATCCCATATGAAAATTCAGGTCAATAAGCATGGTAATTATTCATGGCATTGTTAAGCCGTATTGCATTAGTACCAGCTCTGAATGATCTGCGATAATAAAAGCAGGGGTTTTGAAAAACCCACCCATTATTAGTGCCTAAAATAGCAGAGCTGGGTCTCCAGAGTAGGTTATGTTCAAAGAAGTGAAGGAAACCTGGATGAAAGTTTTCTCTCATTCTTGTTCAGCACAATCTAACTGACCTACAGTAGAGGTCTCATAGCTACTAAAAAAGGAACCAAGCAAATAAGAAGCTGATTCCTCAAATTGAAATGCATAAGAGGACATCCAAAAAGAGACAAAATAGCAAAAAACAAATGCACAGTAGGCGTAAAAGAAGCATCTTGAGTTGTAGAACAGTCCACCTATAGAGACTGAAAATAGCCAGAGGAATGCCGCTCAGAAAAGGATCCAGCTTGAACAAACAACCTCACAGGCAGCAAGTGTAAAATGCAGAGCAACATTTTTGCATATTGTGTTTGTTCTAATTAAGTTAGAGTCAGAAACATCCTAGAAACAAGGCTGGAAAGGATCTCAAGAAGTCATTTACTCCATCCTTTTAACATGAATACAGCTGAAAGTGGTATGTTCAATCTGTTCTTTAAAAATCTCTAGTAAAGGTCAAGCCATGGATATAGGTGGAGAGTAAAGGGAAAGAAATGAATTCAAAATACACTACCTGCCTTGCAAACAGCCAGATTCCCCAAGCTGACCTACGTGTTATCTGCAAAGTTGTTTTATTGAAGCAATAAAGTACTTCTTTATTGTCAGTAACAGCCAGAACTATTGGGTGTTGGGATCAGATCATCAGTGCTAATAATGGGTGCACTTATTTTCTCCATAAAAGTCAGAAAATTATAAGGAAGATATAGCAAATGGCCCCTTTGAAAGAAAAATCTACTGTTATTGACACAAGAAAAAGAAAAGTATCTCAATGTGACAATGAGGTGGCAACTGGATCCTGATGGCTCTTCAGTGTATTTGGGAACTTCCCAGAGTCACAGGCCAGGGCACTGACCAGCCATGAGTCATGAGTTAGGATCTTGAAGTTGGGCTCAGCAAGAGCAAGATGTACCCACATCATTCAGTTAGATGTAATGCAAAGGTTAATTTTGTTTGTGATTGTTTCTGAGAGCTGAAGTCATAGGATGTTCTCCCCAAATTTTGTGAAAGCATGATCCAAGATCCAAACACCATACAGTCAATACTCAGCAGCACTGAACCACTAAGACTTACGAGAGGAAAATATTAAAGGGAAAGGAAAAAATGTTCAACAATAAAAATAAGTGCTTACTATCATAATTAAGCCATAAATAAGCCAGGGGAACTCTGGCCTAAATATCACAGTCTAATTACTTCTTTCTCTACTTAATTTTTGACATAAGAAGGCTAAAAATGGCTGAAAATGAACACAGAGAAAGATGGTACTGTTTGCTTTACCAAGGGTCAGTTCTAGAATATTTGTGGGAGTGAAAATACCTGGAAGGAGTGCACTAACCTGCCTACATGCCACTGGGGCACTCAAATATCTCATGGTGGTTCTGGGTTACAGTGAGACAAATCAGTGCTGATGTTCATGCCAAACCACAGATACCACACTCAATTTGTCAGGGAATAACCCCGGTCTTTCCAGCAAAATATTCACTCCTTCCATATTCTGTCAGTGAGCAATATGGAAAAATTTCTTTTTAATGGTTATTTTCTGTGTCCTAAAACAAGACTGGGAAGCCATAGCTTGTACTTTGCTGCTGATGAGGGTAGATGCTTTTTAAGTTTGAAGTTTACAGCTGTTGCCATTTCAACCACAAGGCCAAGTTTATATCCATGTCAGCTGAAAAACAGTGCAGAAAAATAAATAATATATCCAGCTTGTTAATTACATGACCACCTTTCTGAGGGAGAGTTATGTTTCCTTCTATTTCAGTGGTTTTGTCAGGGCAAAAGGTGATTCGTTTGGCACCCCAGGAACGTGAAGTCACCCCAAATGGGGTAGCTGGGACAGGAGGAGCGTCTCAGAGCAGCTGCAGTCCCCTCTGGGTGGTAGGCAGGGAACACAGGGATCCACAGGTCGGGACCACTAGTCTCTCCATAATGCCTTCCTCCCTCTGTACCCCTCACAAAACTACCTCTACCAAAAACTTACTTCCCTCTCAGAGTGGTGCCAAAATGGAACTCAGCCGGAGATGACAGAGTACATTATTGTCCATGCGAATTTTGGGTTTGGGTTACCTGTTAAGATCCAGCAAAGACTCTGGAGATGAGTTTTTCTTGCTGCCTGCAATAACACTCTGACACCACATGTTTCACAGTCCATTGAACAAATAATCTTCTACTACCTTGATGTTATATCCTCGATTACACTGGGCTGCTGCCTATTTGTACTTTACCTTAGAATGGAGTGATCTCTTCACTGTTGTTCCAAAATCAGTGATACAAGATTAAGCCCACTCAAAGACAAACTTTAACATTACCACATTGCCCCAGTTCAAATCTTAACAAAACCTTTCTCAGAAACACCCCTGGACCTGTAGTGTGCTTAGTTTGATCAGAAGAGCACGGGTGTCATGGCAAGTGTCTCTTTACATTCATCATGCTGCATTACTCTAAAATTTATATCCTAGGACAATCTGTATACGTGATGGACAAGGAGCGGCCTGTTGCATATTTGGCTGGGTGTGATGGACACGGAGCTACTCTGCAATAATTTTAACAGTGTGCATTGGCCTTGTAACTGTTTATTGCACAAATATTTTGGTTAAGTTCAATAGCAGACTGTAAGGAAAACAATCAGAAAGGAAGAAAAATGGCTTGAACTCAGCCAGCCCTGCAGTTAATGCAGGACAATGGGAAAGTCATGGGCTCGCAAGAGTCTGGTTCAGCTTCCTGCAGGGCCTACTGAACTGGTTGGAAAAAATGAAGCCAAAAGTCTGACAACCAAGAAGCACAAATGAACTCTGGCTGCAGCAGCAGGACTTTCTTTTCAGAGCCAGGGAGATCTTGGGGAGCTGTTCAGGGGCACCAGACCGAGACTGAGGCACTAGCTGTAGTGTCTGCAGAAGAGAGACCTGCCTCGGTTGCCAGAGAGGCAGGGTTTTGGATAACTTGGAGGATGGGGAAGAATTGCTCATTTTATAAATGCTTTTTGGAAATGGAAACAATACTATAGTTTTGAGAAAATTGTTTTGACATTTTGTGGGCTTCTTTTGTCACACCATTCTTGAAGAAAAGTTCACAGGAATCAAACTTGGCTGGATGTTTTGATGAAACCTTTCCTCCCTGTACTGCAGCTCCTGGTGACTTAGGAAGAGCCTCAAACTCTTGAAATCTCGCTCACCTGGGCAAGGCTCAGCACCCAAGGTGAGGTCAAGACCCAGTTGCCATTAGCAAACTCTGGTGGGAATGCAGATGTAGAGGCCACCCTATGAGCTCCACAGCCTAGATGGTCCTAAATCACCCTGCTTCAACACTGGTGGTTGGTTCCTCTATATCTCTTCTGCCAAGAAGAACATTAGGTAGAACCTGATGTCTGAATCAAACTGTTTTCTCCTCTTGTGTGCTTTGCAGCCCATCAGAGTCTTGACACCAGAGAGACAGAAGCAGTGCTGGTCCTGAAGTCAGTCTGAGTGAGGCTGTGTTTGAACAGACACCCAGGGCAAGCTAATACCATCAGGAGACAGCATTGCCTATTGGTGCTGAAGAAGGTGGTGCCTCTTGCTAGGAACTAGTATCCATCCTTTGCAAGTAAGTAAATTAGGGTAGTTTAAATTGCCTGAAATCACGTTTAATCTCTTATTATAGCAATGATTTTGCATTACTTTTGCGATGGGGTAGATGCCAGGCCTGCTCAGTGCCTGCCGTCCAGCTCCAGGGCAGTAACAAGAAGTGCTGATGCATGCCCTGCTTATGATAATTTGGACATATCCCCACAGCATTACTTTTCCACACTGCATTTCAGGACTAGCAGCTCTCTTCCAAAACCAAACTGCTTATTTAGATGAAATTTCATTGAGAGTTCTGTGGGCATCATAGATGGCATCGGTAAGAAAGGACACAGCTCTTGCTGGACAAGAGCAAACATTCACTAGCTTATGTATATGAGGACAAGTGACTGCTAGGTCATATTTAATTTACCCTGACCACACTGGCCGTAATCCTGTCTAACCAGAAGAAAACATTGCATGATAGGGAAAGCAGGCAGACCACAAACTAAGTATACACCACAAAAATCCAGTCCAGCATGTTGAGTAAGCAGATGCCACTGAAAGTACAATACTGTAGGTACTAAAAACATTCAACTAACATCTGCATTTTTTTATTTCTATCTAAAGGTCTCCTTTAACAGTTTTTTTTATGATCTTATTTTTATTCTTTCAGATGTAAAATGGTGGCAGCTTGCATCTGCAGTTCTCTGAAAGACACGTTTCTCCTATTCAGATAATCAAGGATCTTCCTGTTACAGGTGAGTTAGTGTTCACCCAGTAGACAATTTCTTGACCAGCACCACTGGATTAATTTAGAGAGGTTCATATGCGATCATAAGAAAACAACATTTAGTTGGAGAAAGAATCAGCAGCAAAAACAAAAGGTTTGTCAACCTTAGTCTAAGCAGTACCTTGTCCCTTAGCAGGGAGCTAATCTTGAAAAGCAATACTAATAAGGGAAGAACCAACCCATAAGAACAGCAACCTTTTCTGTCCACAATTGCTTATAGAAACTACAGTTCAAAATCTCAGCAGGGACTTACATGCTGGGTACCTCATGCTCTGGATGCACAACTTGAGAAATATTACAGGGGCCCAGTTTTAAGGAGGCTTCTCAAAAATCAGGCCTTGTTTTGGACAACATAAGGTTCTTGGCATCACCAGTCAGATGCTAAAATCTTGGCTAGAAAGTACATCTTCCCATAAGCGGTATGCACATCTTCACAACAGGAACCCAGTCTGCTGTTTGTAATACTTGGCATTCTAGCCTCAAGTAAATACACCAAGCAATCTGCAGAATATGTCACTGAGCATGCTTACATGGTAATAATGATGTTAAAGGAGAATGGCCATATGATTTATTATGCCTTGTGAAATAAGGCAAAGCCAATCTCTTCTCCCCATGGGAAGTACCATCACAGTAGAAAATGGAAACAAGATAAAATTAAATACCACCCAGGCCTGATTCAAACATGCAAACTTTCTAATAAAATATCAGAACCAGATGCTGCTAAAGATGAGTGATAATTAAAGAAGATATATTAAAGAAATGTTTTTCCAGGGAATGACTCTACTGCACACAAATTGTTTCAGCATGGGGAAAAAAATATAATAAAATTACTGCTGCTGCCTGTTTTCAAAAGTTTCCATTAATGAGTCAAGGCAGGTTCCCTGCTAAATTCCCTCATGTCCAGGCTCCCTCTTTGCCTCTGTTGGTTTAATCTTGGTGTGGTTTAGCAGAGTGAGCAAAGGACCAAGCGCCAGGAACTCGGTTCCAGCACTGACTCACTGTGTGGGCTCCCTGATGTCATGCTCAGGGCAGGTCAGCCCTGGAAAGTAAATCTCAAAAAATGGTTTTGAGGGGTCCAGAACATGACAGTCTCTCCACTCTCCCTGTCAGACGTGAACGGTTCACCAGAGGGTTTCACCTGACTGCTAGTCCAGCAAACTGGTCTTCAGCTAGGCTGGTGTAAGGTGATTTTTTTTCAGTTTGGTGTCTCATCGCAAGAAATGAGTATGCTGGAAGCCAAATTATGCAGACACCTGTGCAAACTCACTGCAGGAAAGACGGCTGGACCGCTGCAGATGAAGGGTGGGTTCAGCAGACCTGCTAAGACCACCCTGGAGCTTTATGTGCCTGTGTATAAGCTAATCTTAGTCCAGATTGTTTTTAAACTTCATCTTAGCTAAACACAAGATGATTTTTAAGCCACTCAAAGACTTTTAATTCCTTTAGATTTCTTTCATGCAGAAAAGTGCCTATCCAAATGCCATAGGCATTTTCATAGCAAATAAAATAATGTGCTGCACCGGGAAAGGAATAGAATAAAATGAAACCATGTAAATACATGGCCTAGTTCCCTTTTAACCACATATTCCCCAGGCTCATAACCTCTGCAAATGCCTATGAGGAATAATGTGGTTTGCAGTGTGCCTTTAAAGTCAACAAATCCAGCCTGTTTCAGGCTGAACAAGGGCTCCGACACAAGATCGGGTTCCCCTCGCTTGATGAGCTGCCATGCGGCAAGCGATGACATGAGCAGGCCTCGCTCATGGTGAGTGCAAGGTGAAATGGTGCAGCTTTAGCTGACCTCATTGAGGTTCACGTCCCTGGGCGTCTCCCTCGCCCAAGGGGCTGGTAGGACATGTACGGCAGGCCACTGCAGTTCAGCAGCTGCGTCCCTGCTCACTAAGCCAGGGTAAGGCAGCTGCGTGTCTCACATGCGAATGTCAAAGCAAAGAGGGGTTCATGAGGGGCATTGGGCTCCCAGTTCTTTCTCCTGGACAGCAGAGTCAAATAAAATGGATGAGTGGATGTACAGAGTCAAGAACAGGGACAGGTCTCTTGAGCATGCAAGCTCCAAGCTATTTGTAGACATTTTGGCTAAACCTAGGAATTTAGACTCGATTTGAACCTCTGTATAAGCTAAATCTGTCCACAGTCCATCATCTGCCTGCCCCAGCCCAGCCAGCCATGTGGCAAAGCCAGATGCAGTCCGCACCTTCTCCTGCCAGTCCCCTGGGAGTGGGCTGCTGCCACCACAGCAGCAAAGGCGTAGATCACTAGCTAGGGCTGCTTCCAAAACAGGAACAGCCATGATCTGCTGGCCAGACTCGGAGAGAGAAGAGCTTTTATTAAGACTTGCTACCCCCTGCAGACCTTTGAACTTGAAATAAGAGGTATTGGTTACACATCTCATAGGGAGCCGGATGATCTGTTCTCTGTCTCTGCTTCAGTCCTGCCTGCTACCAACTCTGCAGGGCATCTGTCCCCAAGTCATGCTTCTCGCCTGGCAGACAGACTTCCCTGGGGCCATCAGTGTCAGTGGAATGGGAGAGGAGAGGAGAGGAGAGGAGAGGAGAGGAGAGGAGAGGAGAGGAGAGGAGAGGAGAGGAGAGGAGAGGAGAGGAGAGGAGAGGAGAGGAGAGGAGAGGAGAGGAGAGGAGAGGAGAGGAGAGGGAAAAAAGAAAAACGGGGGGTGAGGGGAAAGAAAAAAAAAGGAAAAAAGAAAAAGTAAGAAAAAGTAAGAAAAAGTAAGAAAAAGGAAAAAATAAGAAAATAGGAATAAGAAAACATAAGAAAAGAGGGAAAAAATAAAAGAAAAAAGAGAGGAGAAAAGAGAAAAGGAGACATGAATCTGGGTGTGTAATTTATATATGAGGAAAAGTTTAAACCAGTGTCATTGGCAAGAATATGTTACAAAAAGCCACAGACATGCTAATTGGTGAGTCATTTAAGTAAACCCTATTGATCTTGTAAGTCTGCCAGTTTTCAATTTTCACTTTTGCTTGAAAACAGCTCAGAAAATAAGATTTAACCAGAAACGCATGATCAGTGACTTTTTTAAATCCAATTTTTTAGCAAATGTAACTTATCTGTCTTGAGGGGTGCTTTTGTTTGACCAATGGAACAGTTATGGAGAGCTTCCCTTTGCTCACCTAAGCCTCACCCAGCACAGGCCAGAGATGCACACTCGGGACAGGCCAGGTCCTCTATGTTTTTCTCCTGCAGCAGCAAACCAAGATATTCTTTTCAATGGTTATCTTCATCACCAGCAAACAGTTTTAGGTGTATAAGGAATAACCAGAGTCCTATGGCACCTCAGCAACACCATTGCAAAGGTGGGCGAGTCCAAATGGTCAAGCTCAGCTCAATTTTCTGCAGTTCTCATAGCCGTGGCCAACACATGAGCTCTGAGATGCTCAGAAATTTGACTGACACTATCAACTTCCTGACTGTAAAAGAACGTGACTGATGTCTAACAGTGCAAAGGTCAGTTTGGTATGGCAGTTCACATTAAGGAAAAACAGAAAAATAAGCTTTTATCCCATTATTCTGCTTTATTATTTGGGCTGTAGCTAAGGCAAACTTGACAGAAGTGGCCAAAGCAGGTATCCCTGGCGTCCAGCCCACTCTTCTGCCACAGGTTAGGAAGGTCTTGTCCTCCCTGACAGAAGCATCATTATCTGCAGGGTGATCCTGAGCCGCCGTGATAGAGGGACGGGCTCCTTCTCCCCCTCAGAGAGACCATCAGTAAGCAGGCGCAGGCTTTCCACATTCTTAAGCAAAATATTTACTTTACAAGTGCTGAAACAAAATTTGGAAAAGTGAAGAATAATATTTATTTTGACAATATTAAATTGCATTAAAGTTGAAAGTGAAAATTAGATGCATGCACATATACCAAGGGCATTATCCACTAATCACAGGAACATAAAAGAACTGGAAAATACCCTCCTCCACTGCCACCAGGAAAGCTGGTCTGGACTAAATTACAGGCAAAATGTATAATTAAGCAAGCTATTATTATCCAGTGTTTTAGCAGATGCTGACTTCGTTTATGGTGATTTGGATAAGAATTCAACCAAGGTTTGATTTCACAGCTGTGTCCATGATGCCTTGGACCTGTTATACTGCCCCAGAAATTCCCAGCATGTTAGCACTGGTATCTAAGTGAAGTGCTTATGGTTTCCTGTCCTCCTTGGCTGCTGACTGGGGAAATTTTCTTTAGCTTCTTAGGAAAGAGAAAATGGTTTTACTGATCTGTCAGCCAGGCTTTATACTTGCAACCTGTGTTTAATTACTTTGAAGCAGCTTTAATATTCCACCAGTACAAGGAGGGGCGACCATCCACTGCTGTGTTATTCTCTTATTTTTATTTTTTGCAGGTGTAGGCTTGTGGCTTAGTTACTGAAATAATAATTCTGTTGGAAATATCATTGGCATGAGAGATGAGCTGCCAAAGTGTTATGGGCTCGGTAATTTGTACATGGAAATGAGGATCCAGGGAACAACATGAACATCAGTGGCCTGAGGAGCTTATGATTAAAACATGATGCTGAGCTTTTATGATTTCCACAGCTAATTAGCAAGATTTATAAGCATCTAACAAAAAACAAGGCTGAATACAGTAATGATACTTATTTTCCACTTCGAGCAGAAAACTACTGGGTTCTAAAATAGCAGGGAAAGGAAGAGAGGAACAAACACCCTTATCTCTTCATTTACCCACAAATTAGCCTAATTACTTCTCTCTTTGCCATAGGATGAGTGAATGTCTCTCAGGTGGCCAGCATGAAGTCTGTGCCTTGTTCACATCAATGGCAATACCTTGTTGATTTAATAGACAAAAGGTTTCCTGCTGTTTCTTTATGGCTTCAGACTAACACCAGCTTTGTTTTCCAGCAGTGCTCTGAAGGAACACAAGATGTCTGAAAAAGCCACTTCCACCAATATATACTTGGTTGATTCTGTTCCCCAGAGGTGCAAAAGGAAAAGAAGGAGGGGGGGAAAGAAGAAATACCAAGCTAGTTCATAAAGGAATGAAGGGCTTTGTCTGCAGCCATAGACCCAGGAGGGCCCCATGGCTCCTGGGAGGGTTCCTAGCCAGCAGCATCTACATGACTTGTCTGGGAAGCTCCCAGTGCACATGGAGGGGCTGTGTCTGACCCCTTCCCTATGGCTTCTGCATTTCCAAAATCCCGAACATCCTCACACCATCATGGGGTGGAAAACCCCTGTCCAGTGTGTAAAACTCTTCTATTCTGCCTAGACAAACCTTTCAGCCAGAAAAGGAGACATCCTCTGGAAAACTGCGTGGAAGTCTCATTGCATAGGATGAGCTTTACTCAAAATGTAGATATGAAAAGATGATAATTACTGAAGCCATTGGCAAAGGAATTGTTCCAACACAGACCCACAGCAACTGAAGGCAGATGTGATGACTGGTTTTGTTGTGCTTGCAGCTACAGCTGAGATTTCCCCCAACACGCAGCTGGCTGTTTTGGCCAAAGTGTCCCTCACCCCGGTTTGCCTTTGGGAAAAGGGTCTCCAGTCACTGTGGGCATTGCCTTTTTTCAGCATCTGCACTGGGCACCTTTCCCCTTTCTATCCAGGAACACAAGGACCACAGGTGGGTTTGTGCTCCCCTGGCTGGGAATTGTGACCCATGGTGGGGGGCTGAGAGCCCCGCCAGGCCCTCAGCTGCCTGGGCAGCAGTGCCACATGGAGGGAGACATGCTGTGTGTATAGCCACCCCAGGCAAACCCAGCCTTCAGAGGGCTGTACTTCATTTTTTGTCAGTCATAGACTTCTAGTGGCAGGCACGGTATCTTCCCACATCCATGGAAAGTATTTTACTCATCCTGTATGTCACCACAATGCAATAATTAAAAATACACTGTCTATTACACAGTTAGTGCAACCACAAAAGTTCATTTATAAAGCTTCACCTATTTATACTGGAGCTGTGTTTCCTCAGCTTAGAGATACACAAATACTGGTATGCCACGCTTAATAGTATCCTAGCATTTTAGTATTTTTTAATGAACCACTGTCATCACTTACTCCAATATTTTTCTCTTCTTCTTTCTGTATTCCTAGACAGTTGGCCTAAATTGGTATAATGGGATAAGTTCCACCCCAGGATTGGTTTGGCGTTTACGTTTAACAGTGCCTGGTAGCTGGCGCACCCTTAAGACACAGAGATTGCCGACATCTATGGTGAGACTGGAGTGATGCCATACTCTCCATTTTCACCTCCAAAATCAGTCCATTATTTTTAGTGACAGGGAGCGGGCGCAATTACATGGAAACATTATTGGAGAGTTTCTGGTCTAACATTAGACAAGGAGGTTTAGCCAGCAAACTTCCACCACAGTAGCACCTAGCATCCTGCTTTCTTGGCCAGAGGTGCTTCAGACCATGGGAATGTCTCATCAGCATCTCTGATGGCAAAATGTCCAGCAAGAGGAACATCAGTGGAGCTTGACCCCATTGTATAAACCATGGGGTGTGTATGGATGCAAAACTCTCAAAGCAGGGCTGTGTGTGAAAAGATCTCTCCCTGTTGGAAAGAGGAAAGTGGAAAGGCGGCCTGGGCTGAGCCAGCATCACCAAGATGCCAGCAGAGTTGGGGCAGGTACTAGCAGCAGCAGGAGGGAGCGTGGAGGGGATGCCCCACTGCAGGGCAGCCCGTCTTGCCCTTGCCCTCCAGCGCAGGGAGCAGGGTCTGCCCGGCCTCTTTTACAGGTGTGCATGGAAACAGAGGAGCGACAGGCTGCTGGGGCTCTCCTCCCAAGCATGTGCGCTCCAGATGTGCCAGTAGTGAAAGCCAGCGAGTACAGAATATTATTTATAATAACAATAATAACAATATTAATAACATAAGAACATCTGGTTGCGTTTTTTTTCCATCTACCATTTGGCTGGAGGCAGAGCATCCGGGAGACACGACGATCGCTATTTCTGTTTCCAATTCAGATGCAGCTCAGCTGCCACAGTGACTCAGAGACAGGCGCTTCCAGGGACACGTCCCCAGCTCCCAGGCTCGGCCAGCCTCACAGGTGTCACTCCTGCCACTGCCGATAGCAGAAGCACCTAAAGTCATGGGGTTTGGGTTTCCTTTATCGTTTCATAGGAGATTGCAAGTGGGTTTTTACACTTCTGTGGTTCCTCTCCATCCCTCCCTATGAGAAAGTTACCCAGCCACAACGGTGTGCAGTTTCAGACAGAAAACAAAAGCTAGCTGTTGTGAAATCAAACCAGAAGCGGGTCTATTACACATTTCACACTATTGAAAGTTTATTTGACTAAATACATATTTAAACTATTTTGTATTGTTTTGAATTATAAGACTTTCAAATGTGTCTAGTAAATACCTACAAAGATTTCTGTTTTGACACGCAACTAACATCTAGCCTAAAAAATTAATCCAGTGATTAAAAAAAACCAGTCCTCTAGTTTTTCTTTCCTCACTAAACTGACAGAAAGCTAGAAGTAAAATTACTACGGCAGCTGCAGCTGCTGCTCATCATTAGTTTCTCCCAGTGAGCTGTAGGCTGGGGACTTGATTTCTGTGGGATCTAGTGCACAGAGGGTAGATTCCTCAGTTGTGGAACAGGCTTTTGCTACAGAGCAGATAATGCACTGCACACAGATTCCTATCTGCTATAAATTTATACAGGCTGATGACAAACTTAAAATGTGCACTATTAAAACTTCATGTTCAAGAATAATGTTCATTTAAGTATTCAAACATTCTCCCTCAAGTCATTAAAGAATGAGATTTATATAGAGCAAATCAAGAGGACTCCTTGTGCCTTTGGAGACATGTATCCTGTTCCTGTCCTTGGGGTCAGCCAGCTCTGAACATACGCTCAAGGACAAACTAGACCCCAACACTCATTATATTATCAAATTTGCATACGAAGCAGCAAAAGTTGCTGATAAACAGAAAATCTAGGCCTTTGGCTCAGCCCTTGTCCAATTATTAAAATCAGTTGCTTTAGATGGCATCTTAAGTAAATCAGTTTCTGCTAATGCACTTTACACACCAGCTAGTCCTCCTAGTTTATGCATCCAAATTTATAGGGTAATGCAAGGCTGCTCCCATCACCTTTGCCTCTAGTGTAGTGATTCTTAAAAACATAAGGTGAAAATTTCAATAGTGCAGCGCTATTTGTACCTGGCAAAAGTCAGGAATTTGTGTTAATTCTACCTCTAGCCTTATTTTAATCCTCATGTAGCTTCCCTGTTGTCACAAATATTATTAGCATGTGAAATCTGCTGACTGCTAAAATTTGGGGAATTCCAATAATGAAGGAGTTTCCATACCCTCTAATCTGCCACATTTTCTGAAGTAGACTCTCAGCTAACATAAATTACAAATCTCCCCTGCTTGCTTCAATGTTAATTCACAGTAGCCAAGAGCCTGGAGCTCTGGCATATGAACAGGGGCCAGACGCTCATCTCTTGGCCTGGAGAGCCAGTGGCTGCCCTTCCTCTTGGAGATGCTCACTATGCCGCCTAAGAGGGGACACAACACTCCCCTTTCTCCAAGATGCCGTGGCTGGTCCTGGGTGCAGTGATTACAGGGCGGCACACAAACAGACTAGAAATTTGGCAGCTGAGCAGCCAGAAGAGACGGGAAAGAAGCAAAGTGGGAAAGAGCAGATCTGGGAAAAAAGAAACTGGGAAGGAACAAAGAGAGAGCTGTAAACAGAAATAATCTGAAGCAATGCTGTTAATATGTTATGCATAACAATGTCCTTGATGACAGTCCAGGACTCTGAGCTTGGGCCAGGGAACTGTCAGCTAGAAAGGAGTAAGTCGCTACATAGGTTCACACTATTAATAGTGACACTGCTCAGTAAATCTTACCTTGTGTGCTGCAAACAAGTTTTATTCCTACGGCTCAAGACAAGTCCTTCCAAATCCAGAATGTATTTGTCTCTCAGCTACGCAGACCAGAGGTCCAGCTTTGCAGGCATAAAATACTGTAACATTGAGGTCTGCACTGGTTGCATACATTTTTTTACCATAAATATATATGATTCACCTTCTTCTTGCAAGATGTTGAGCTTCTCGGTTTGATTTCTCCTCCCCTTCCCACACACTACTCCTCCAAAATAGGGTCTCGCCTCCATTGCATACAAGCTCTTTTGATTTGTGTGAACTGAAGTAGTATCCGTGACAGTCACCTGGGAGGGTGAAAAGTGGGTTCCTGTCTCTGTTCGAAAGAGTTGGTGCTTTGGGAGAGCGGGATCCAGATCTCTGCAGTCTCCGGAGAGGTCTCACTGCCTGGTAAGACAGCCTTGCCCCTGCCAGTGCTTCCTCTGAACATGATAATTAAATCCTTGAACCCAAAGATGACAGCTGCAATGGTTCAACAGGGAGACTGAGGTCCCCCTCAACAAAGCTTTCTAACCCCTTTTATCCTAGAAGGTGGGTTAAACAGGCATAGTTCCCCCGGTAAAGGAGCGGTTTCAAATTTGGTGTCCTACAGACTGGGTAAGCAGGTAGAAGTGGAAATGCCTAAAATGCTTCTCAGTCCTTTGGGGTCTGTCTTACTTTACCATCAGAGGTAAGCAGCAAGCCAGCCAGACTTTGAATACCGAGTCTCTGTGCAGCAGATAACTGGACACCTTCAGGCAGAGATGCTCTGTCCCCATCTCCAGGGTTTCAGTACTCTTTAACCAGAAAATCTTGAATATATATCAACATTGATTTTCTGGTTAGATTTTTTTTTTTTTAAATGCAAGTGTAGAAGGCTGATGAAAGGTCCCCAGAGCAATGTGTGTGAAGGTGTCAACATCAGAAATTTAGAGAGAATATCACTGATTCACTCTCATATTTCTGCAGGCATGTCATATGAAAGAAAAGCTTCTTTCATGCTAAGCATCATACTACTATGGAAGGACAGAGAAACCAAATAATATGAGAGGCTGTGCACACTTCTGGGCATATTAAAAAATACCCCTAAGAATAAATACTGCCATTTATTTTTGTTGGTTTATGCCTTATTTCAAAGGCAGCCTTTGAATGTCACTCAGAGGCAAGATACCTTCCTCTCCTTCTGAGCAAAACCGCAAAAATCCCTCTCCCAAAAAATAAGGCCTGGACAGCAGCAGACACAGTCTACCTGGCAATTTGGGAGTCTCCAAGAGTTTCAGAATTGTCCAAACACAAATGCCCATGAATTTGCTTGAACATTCAGACTTGTTCTTCAATGCAGAAAAAGTGTTGACTAGATTTACACTTGATTTCCATAAACAATTTATGTGATCCCTAAGCATCCATGCGTGCACTGGAATATTTGACACTTCCACCTACGTACTTCTGAGTGTTTCAGCCATGGGACCACAGATTACTCTGTCTTCTCAGAGAGCACACTCCTGGGAGCGAAGCTCCGTCTTGGCACCAGGTCAGCATTGGTGTTAGTAAGCCGTAGGCTTGTGCTATGGGGGAAGGAAGAGAAAATAATTCTTGGATTCATTAAGGGAGGACCCTAGAGTGGACAGTAAACGGGAGAAGAAGTGAAGATGACTAGTGTCGTATTGATTGCTATCAGCAAGCCACTCAGGGCACAGTCTTTTCCAACCTCATTATAAACAAAGACAAAAGACTAGGGCTGGGCAAGAGGAGAAGCCATCCAGCCCAGTGAATCAGGATGGACAGTCCATGTCTGCAATTGGTAAATGAGCTGCTCTGGCTCCTACCACAAAATAGCAGAAGCTAGAGGGCTAAGCCCACTTAACTTTAACCAACTTTTGCTAATGTGGGACCTTAAACCACACATTTTGGGGATCAAGAAACAAGAGTGCTACTGGCTGCATAACAATGAACAAAATGAGCAGCAAAGTGACTGCACATGGGTAATAAAAATAATAGCCAGTGGGAAACATGAGGAATCATTTAGATGATGCAAGAGAAAGGATATACATCTGAGTATATTTTTCATAGTCACATAGATGAAAACTGGTCCTCCAGCAAAGCTGGGGTACAGCCAGGGACTTAGATGTTGCAATGTTTTAATTTGCAGATTTCCTGTTGCCTAGCAGACTCCTCAGCCAGGAATTAGACAGTCAAGATACAATTCCCAGGGAAATTAGGTGCCTTAGAATAGTATTCCTAGAAACCAGCACACTGAGCATGAAGTTATTTACACTGGCCTGGAGAAACCACAGCAAAACAGAATAGGACCACAGTCAGAGGCAGCAAAAGTCTTTCTCACTGCTCAGTCTTGAATCTCCTCCCGAATGTAGGTGTTCAAGCCCAGCTAGCCCTTTGTCACAAAAAGACACTTTGCTCTTCGCCTCCTACTGCACTCAGTATTTCAGTAGCTAGATTGCCGTCCACAAAAAAAAGGGAAACCTGCTTTAAACATCCATGCTGCCTGATCTGCAGCAAGGATTTGGTCCTGATTCCTGTACATGGCATGCAAGGACCCACATCCAAATCAGGCTCATCTGCTCCCTCTCCTTCCCCCAGTAACTATGCAAAATGAAATGGTTTCAACAGGATAAACTGAGGAAGGCTCAACTTGAAAACACCAGGTGAATCAGTCAGCTGAATGCCAACAGAGGATGCCAGAGTATGGCTTTCAAATTTTCGTTCCAGTTCAGGTGGAGTGTGTGAGTTTGCAAAAATAACCCATTTCCCTGGTTAGCCTTCTGTCTGCTGGGTAACGTCTGTCCAATACATCCTGAAAAGCCTAATTTATGGCTGCTTGCAAAAGTGCGACCCAGTTTGAAGATAAGTACGAAGGTCAACCTACAGTTGTGATGAGGCAAGACATGCTCCCTTTGAGAAGCTGCTCTGCAAGAACATGGAGGCAAGTGGAACTCTGAGAAGACCAGCCACACCAAGACTGATGCTGCAGCAGGTGTGGCAACAGACAGAGGTTTAAGTAGACAGCACAGTCTTTCAACCATGCCAGAAATCAGGATTTAGGTGTCCTGAGAAATCTACCCATCTGATACTAATGCAACAATCCCATAGCTGCCTGTATTACATGAAGACACAGATGAACTTTTACAAAGTTTAATGTGGAAGAGTTTCACAGCCAGCTCTTTGTCAGCTTTTTCTCACCGCTGCATTAGGCATGGAAAATTGATGGACAGACTCTTGTTATCTCCCCTTGTGCATGCTATCTTGTGAAAGAGTCTCTGCTCTCCCTGAGGAAATGAAGCACAGCTGTGTATTTCTGTTATATTGGATGCAATATCTGCTGAACTCTGCCAGAAATTTACCTCCTCCTTAGGCTTCCTTATTAAGTGTGCAAGAGTAATATTTATGTGAAATCAGCTGAGAGCTACAAGTATCCCATTTATGTGATTTTATCCAGCTAACAGTAAAATGCTTCTGCATGTGCAGAATCTATTTATGTAACACTATAATATGGACAGCTGTATATTGCTTGCAGGCAACCTCTCTACTGATTTTGGTTGATATGCAGACCTTAAGGAACTGAAGAAACCTGCTTTACAATAATTTATACTTCTCGCTGTCAAATTTAGAATAATCTTGAAAGTCTAACCTTGGAAAATAATTTTAAAATCGGTGTGAATTATATATTCTTTACACTTTTATTATGTTTGGGGATTTTTTAATTTGAGATAAATGTGCACTAAGTCATTTTCATAATAGTGTTTGCAATGCAGCATCAGTTCCAGCCTCAGATTCAGTGGATTTCTATCTCTGTGGCTGATAGTGAAAAAAATATTTCCTTCTGTAGGCAAGTAATTTTCAGTAGTGTCTTATCTACCACATTAAGACAGGCTTCTCTACTAGATAAACCACTGCAATTTGAAACCGGGGGAAAGCAAACTGCAAGCCTCTTTGCCCAGAATGACTGTAAACACACAAGCAAACATGTTCTCAATAAACAAAAGAACCTTTGAGTTAATGACAGTGCATGCCAATAGCCATCTTTTTTCTGCTAAGAGAATATTCTAGACTGAAAGGATTGAGATAAGCAGGACTCAAACAGTGCTGTTGATGTAGATGTTTGCTTTGACAAGTTAATGAAATGTGCTTCAGAAAACCTTCTGAATCTGATCTGAGTAAGAAGAGTCAAAAAACAGATAATTTTTCTGACCATATGAGACCATGTCCCACCTCTCAACAATACCCCAGGCTACTCCCTTGTTATAATTGAGGTTACGTGGGGTATTTTTGGTGGCAAAACTTTGTCGAATAAACAGGACCTATTTAGCAATTGACTGGACAAAACAATAGCAAATAGACCATGAAAGCAATAATCCTGTGCTGGCAGAGATGGACACTGGATGATCTAATTGACCTTCTGTGTTTGAACCTTGTCATCTGTCACTGTCTCTGGGCTGCAGAAGAATGAAAAATGTGTAAGATGAAAACAAGTCTGACAACAGAAAAAGAAAACACAAATGCAAATGCAGAATGCAGAATGATTGCTCAAGGTGCAAATTATAACCAGACCCAGGGACAGATTAAGAAATAATGAGTATACTCAGAGTGCCAGACTCCAAACAATAGGTTACTGTAATGCCTCCTTTTTAACCCCACTCAGTCACTTGGCCAGCAACAAACTTCTTTTGCAGGGTTTGGATCTCCTTATGTTCCAGACATAGGTAGAAATGCACATTCAGAGCTCCATTTTTACTTCTAGGTCTACAGCGCATTAGAGACAACAACCCAGACTTCATTTTACAGCTGGAAGAGTCACAGAAAGTAGCTCACCTCATCTGAGGCAGCTGAAAGCTGGATAAAGCCTGTGTCTGTGGAATATGGTATAATTGACACATCACCTCTGAATACAGCTCTATATACTAGAGTCTATGCCAGTGGCAGCACTATAATTAGTTGAAAAAACACCTTTGATTTCTACTATAATGGACCTGAAAACCTTTGGTTTGTAGAACAAGTCAATCTGCATTGCTTCCAATTCTGCTGCTTTGTCATCACTTTGTGCACATCCTGCAGTGAGCCCCATTAGGTTAGCCATGGTCTAAGGACAGCAGCACAGCAAGTGTTTCTCTACACTCACTCCTTCAAGATGTAACCAAGGAAGGATTCTCCATCCTTTTCCCCAGGCTCAGGCCCATCACCCCACCAGGCAAAATACAGGCAAAGCGACTGTTATGCTCTAGAACTGCCGCTCTCCTTCCTTCCTCCGGGAAACACTGGATTTGCTTCCCAGTTCCTGGTCAAGAAGCAACTCTAATGCATCCCCACTTTGTCCAGTCAAAGCTCAAAAGCAGAAATTTTATAAAAGAGTGAAAAGAAGGAAAAGTGCTTGTGAGGGGCCACAGCTCTGCTCAATCACATCTCTGCTACTCAGCTCAAGATCCACAGAGCACCAGGGTTTCTACAGCATCAGGAGGCAGATGGTAAAATGATTACACCTTGCTTCAAACACACCTGCAGATTCCAAGGGGGTTTGCTGGGAAGTGTCACTGGCTGCTGGAGAAAACCGTGGGAGCCGCTCACTCAGCCATCATTTTTATGGGTTGGTAGGAACCACTGGCGGGCATAAAGACATTTTTACTACCAACACTTCTAATCAAATTGTTCGATTACAAGACTAAGCTAGGATTTTGAAAAGTGATTAGCTCAATTGCCAAAGATTTTCGTATTATTACTGACCCTTTTATCCAACAAAGACTGGGATACAAAAAGGTTCATAGACATTTATAAGACTAGATCATTCTTCAATTAAGAAGGGTTGAAAAATACTACTGTTAGTCAAAATATTCAAAGACATTGGAAATCCCCCTGCTCCCTCCCATGTGACTTTCAAAGCTAGATTAAGAAGGGAAAAATATAACCTTAAAACAGATAGATCAACATTTCCAAAAATCTTAGCTACAATAGAAATGGAGCTGGAAGTATATGAGTGACCATTTATTTTGCAGTTTTCCAATTTCTTCTCTTGCAAGTAGAATTAATAATAAGTTTACGCTAATTCTATTCCTCAGACTCTTTAACAAAAGCAATTTCTGTCCTCTGTCTCTAACAAAAGGTCCTCATTCTCAGCATTACCCCAACAGCTCTAATAAACAGTAACGGGTCTCCACTGAACAATTTCTTTGCAAATCAGATTGACACAGAACAATTTCCTTGGCCAAGAAAACCTAGAATTCAGCCAAAAAAAGGAAGAAAAAAATGCTTTCCCCTCAATTTTCAGGCAAACACACAACTGTAATAATATTTGAGCATATTTAATCATCAAAATCAACTACTTCACTCTTAAACAACTTACACAATTTAGCCAACCATCCACTAAACTGCTGGTCTGTCCAAACAATTAGTCATATTTTAAACCAATGATAACAGGCAAGATCATGGTTTCCATAATAAATAAAGTGATCATTTTTTGCAGAAACCACACTTTCTATCTGTTTCTCCAATATATATATATGTTCTTGTATGTATATCAATGTAGTTAATACTCAGATGACAACCAATGGAGAACAGAAAAGAAACCAAGGCTGGCGTAGATCCTACCTTATTCTGAATTTCTGCTTCTGGGACAGAAGTCAGGAAAATGAAAGGTCTCCGTAAACTTCATTCTGTCATAAGTAATGAGTAGGAAAGAGGAAGGTGAACCCACAAAGAAACCAGAACAAGATGAGACCTTGGGATTTCAAACTCTCTTCCAATTCATATAAACAGAGGATGTTTCACTTGGGTCTAAATCCCTACCCCACCTTATTGCTCTGCTGTACATTATAAGCAGAGGTCCCAACCATTTACCTGACTGAAATGCCACAATATGTACCCAGAAGAACTGCTGTCACAGGTAGAACTCAGGTCACCAGTGCCCAGCCCAAGAGACTGGCTGCTCTACCATCTGCAAAGAGGTGGGTGGTTTTACTGGCATGAAGCAGATGCGTTTGGAGCCAAGCACGTGACACATTTTGGTCTTTCCAAGCCCTGCACTTCAGGGCACTACGTCCTGTTTCAACAGAAAAGGTTATCGACAGCACAAAATAAAGCTGCTCAATACACCAATGCTGGTTTCTCACCCTGGTGGAGAGAAAGGAGAATGGACACTTGAGCACAGATTCCTTTCCATCTCTAACCATCTAGGCTGGTGCTAAGAGGGGACTTGTCACCCATTCCAGGCTGCTGGTGTCTCACCTTGAAGCTGGCTGCAGCAGGACCCCCTTTCTCACAAGGATCAAATGAAACAAAGACTCAGGACTTTCAGAACACAAACCCAGGCTCTAGTGGGCTTTTTGGGGGCTGAGTTTTGTTGAATTCTTTTTTTTTTTCTTTTGGGCAGACATTGATGTAACAGGGAGCACCTGAACTAACTGAAAACTAAGTAATGATGTGAGGAAGGGAGAGGGGGAGGAACAGTGAAAGGAGTGGAAAAGCTTGTTCATCAGTAATCCCCTACCTATAGTAATTTCTAAAGCTAGCTAAGCACCTCAGCATGTGCAAAACTGCATAGACTGAAATAGTCCTCTGGATCACCTCCAAGACATTCACTAGAGCATTCAGAATTTAAAAAAATATACATATATAATTATAACTAATGAGATTATAGATTTCATGAGATCCCATCGTTTCCAGCTCAATGTAAGAACAGTAATTTTGAAGGGGTCAGTTGCCCTTTCTTATCCAAAGGACTTGCGCCAATGTAAAATTACTAAGTGGGAGGAGAATTAAAGCATGTCCCTGGAAACTGGACAATTTAAGTCTCTGGAGATATACATCTGGTTTTATAGCTCATTCTTTGATATTTTTCTTTAAAAGCCTGAAAAAGTACAAGTAATTGAATACCAATTAAACCCTTACAGTGTCTGCGGTGCTTTTTTTCCATTACAGGTTCAATAACTTAAATGAGGCATTTTAGTTACTTCTACAGAGTCCAGATTTACAAAAACACTCCCTCCCCCACCTCCACACACACAAACACATACACCTTTGAACGCTGAAAACCTTGGTTTATAAAAATGCATACTGAGATCAGTTCTGAGGAAACTCAGAAACAACAGTGCAGTTACGCGTCTGATAGAACTGCCAGCAGATAGGGATAATTTCACAGAAAGGCCCCCCCTATTCTCCCACTCAGAACAGCTATAATATATTTTTGACAGTGAGTCAAAGTGAAGTACATTTAGCCATTGCAGCTAAAAAGTCCATCCTACAGTTATGGCAGAGACTACTGCAAAGTTACAGTGCTTGTGCTTTGAGTTATAAATACAGCAACTTGTGGGACTCTCTGCTTAATGTTTGCAATTCAAAATATATTCTTTACCCCCTTTTTCAGAATTTAGGTATCAAAACAACAGATTAGTTGGACATTTTGAAACTGCCTTGACCAACATTCTAGATGCTCCAAATCTACGATGCAAAAGGCAAGTGGTACCAAAATAGAGTCTTTGGGTACCAACTTTACAGACTGGCAAAACCTTAAGCCAAAAAGCGGTTAGATTTCCTGCTCTCTGCCCAGACTATAAAGAGGATGTAATACTTCAAGGTAAAGGATTGCCATGGAAGATATTTGCCTGCACTTCTTAAAATAAAGTCTATTTGGCAGCTATAGGGGAAAGGACCATTAAGTACTTTTCTAACTCTAGCGTCTATTATTCGAATTTAATCTAGCAATAGCAGTGCAGTAACCATCTGTAGCAGTGAAGGCTAGAAAGGTAGAGTTAAGCACAAACGTAAAAACATGGGCTGCTGGAACAGCCAACATGATCAGTTGCCCATATCTGGTAGCCAGTAATCTGATAGTCTAGCCTCTTGCCTTTAAGACTGAAAATATCCATCATCATAGAGTAGGAATTCATTTCTAGAAGAACAAACAGCAAACTTTGAAAATAATCTTCTAGGCATGTGCTGGAGGTACCTCACCACCCTGGTCCTCTCTCTTTGCGCTGATGTGTTGCATCCTGTGAAGAGGGCTAAGACAGACTCTCTGAAATGTTGTGACGTTTTTCTCTTCACCTTGTCACAGCTCTGCTGAGTGACGGAGGAGGATCTGAATGGTCTATTCTCTCTGGAGTGAGAGAATAGTGTCAACACTGCTCTAGATTTCAGATTTGGCAAAACATGCCTGAAGGTGACATGGAAGAACAGTAAGTTTTAAATGACATCTCTGTTCTCATATGACTCCTGTGAAGTTCTGCCATAAATACGATAAAGCTTTCTTAAAAATTAAATGTTATTCTTGTGTCTGTCATACTGAGCATCTCAGCACAACACTGAGTTAAATAAGGCAGGCACTTATTTTAGATATAGAGTGACAAGCACCAATTACTTACCAGTTTTCCTGAAATTTTATGAGTACATTTTAATCCCAGCACCATTGGTCCTCACAGACTAGCAAGACTCCATAGATAAATTAGTCTTTCTTGACATTAGCAATCACAAACAGTTTTTTTCTTTGGAAACCCTAACACAGTTGGGTCTTTTGTGGCAAAAATCTTTCAAACAAGTTTTGAAGATAACCATTACAATAAAGGATTAATTTTCTTAGTTTCTTAGGTCTTGATCCATTTGCTGTAGTTTGGTATAAAATAACAAGTACCTTCCTTACAAATGACAAGTCAGAGTGAATGAAACCAATTGCACAGATTACCACCTTTGAAGTTTTAAGTGAAGATCTTACTAATTGTCCAGAAAAACTTAACGGTCATTGACAAATCCATTTGCCTTTTTTTATCACAGTACCAACCAGTTTACATAACCTGTAATTTGTTCATGAGAACACGCAGTATATTGTGAACAATTACTTTATAGTTCACCATTAATTTCCCCACTGATTTTAAAATCAGTCTTTCATATATTTTCAGTACATTTCTATGGATCATTGGTTCTTTTCATTTAGAAAACAAATCAATGTAAATGGTTCCCACAAGCACTAAAATATTAAATGCTACAACAGAACCCTACAAAATTACTAGTTTCACAGATAGATCCAGATTTATATTAACAGATCCAGAACATTTTGCTTCCCTGATGTCCAAGTACAGAAAACACCCTAATGGATGTATAGCATTGTGGGCAGGTTGTGATCAATCCTAGAAGAGAAGTTGTTGGAGTGGTTTGGGAGCTCATCTGAGACGTGGGAGATGTTAATTTTCCTGCTCCACTATGACATAATGTATGAACTTGGGCAAGTCACATATCTAAGATAGGAATAATATCTGCTTCAGAAAGATGTTGTAAGGACAAATGCATTCAAGAATGCAAGACACTCAAATAATAGAATCACAGAATGGTTTGTATTGGAATGGACCTTAAAGACCATCTAGTCCAACCCCACTGCCATGGGCAGGGACATCTTCCAATAGACCAGGTTGCCCAAAGCCCTGACCAACCTGGCCTTGAATACTTCCAGTAATGGGGCATCCACAGCTTCTCCAGGCAGACTGTTCCAGTGCCTCACCACCCTCATAGTGAAAAATTCTTCCTTATAGCTAAATTTACCCTCTTTCAGTTTAAACCATTACCCCCCATCTCATCACTACACTCCCTCTTAAGGAGTCCCTCCTTATCATTCCTGTGGCCTTTAAGTATTGAAAGGCCACAATAAACTGTTCCTGGCACCTTCTCTTCTCCAGGCTGAACGACCCCAGATCTCTCAGCCTGTCCTCATAAGTGAGATGCTCCAGCTCCCTGATCATCTTTGTGGCCTTCCTCTGGACCTGCTCGAACAAGTCCATGTCTTTCTTATGCTGGGGGACCCATGGCTGACAGTTTATATAAATACATAAAACAATTACTCAACCTCTGTGGATCAAAGCTTTGTAGGATAAGGAATCCTAGGTTCTCATATAATTTGTAGAAAGAATAGCCACAGCATTATATAAAAGGAGTCTCCACTCTGCATTCCTCAAGGCAGATGTCCCACATGGGAACACGTTCTCAGCCTCAGAGATGAATGCCTACTTGCTTTTCATACACAGAAAACCCCTTCGGGCAGGATATAAAATCTGGGGTACCCATTGCAGTCACAACTACTGCTCTGTCATTATTGTACTGCTTCTTCATCTCAGCATTTAGGGTACAAATACCCCCACAAGTACACACAAAGCATCTCATTCCAAACATCTGACAAAACTCCTCTGTGTGCTGCTCTTTGCTGGGTAACCAGCTTAACCCGCTCCACAACACTGCTGCTCTCCTATCCTACTCAGGGTGGGATTAACTAGTCAGTGATTTCACACATTGAGTCTAGATTATGCCCTGCTACTCAGACCTTACACACACAGACAAGGACTGTCTCACCAAGCCACACTGAGAGAGTGAAAAAAACGCCAGCACATCTTCACCCCAGCTACCCAGGCCTGCTCTTTGAAATGCCTGGGTCAAAAAGTTGCAGTATCTAAATCAAAGGAATCCCAGGCCAGCCCTCAGTTGACAGACAGAGAGCAAAGAACTGATTTCTCAGTAAAAATCAGTAGCCAGTGAGATGCAAACCCAAATAGCACAACAACTAAATCAGAAACACATTATGCTCCAAAAGGGCCTATTTCAAAGAGCTGGAAACTGTTATGACCCAAATCAGCTTGGAGAGAGCATTTCTGAAAGGGAAACAGAAGTAATAATTAGGAGGTATTAAAAAAGAAAGCACTGAACACCTAAAGATCCACAATCACACACAAAAAAAGGAAGTTTTTGCTGCTGTCACACACACTGTGGCTGAGCTTTTCTACACCTTAAAAGCCCCCAGAACCTGAAGAGAGGCTGCGAGAGCCCCATGGCTGCAAATATCATCATGCCCCTCCAAGGCGCTAAATCCCAGGGACCAAAAGCCCAGTTGCAGCTCCACTACAGACCCTCATGGTTTCTCTGAGTTAACCTTGCTACACCCTGTCTCTGGATCATAACAAGAAAGCTTTCAGCTTCAATAACATAGCTCTTCATTCGAAAGAAAAACACAATAAAGCATAAGTTGCAAGTGAGTAAATAATCCCCAAAGGCAATCCTTCTCACTTCAGTGTTATCTTTCATTTTCTTACAGACATGGTCAGTCTGTGTTTAGAAAGGCAGCTAATGATTTTTCTTCTTCAGCCTTCCACAATTTTACATTTAACAAAACCCACTGAGACACAAAAGAGCACCAGCTGCTTTCCTTCTGCCAGGAGGTTCTTTGGTGATTCAGCGAGGAGCTGCACAGTCTCCACAGTCAACCTGAAGTCTAGGAGCGGTGTGACAGAGTCCACAGTTTCATGGCCACAGTGAGCTCATCCAACAGCTCACCTCCAATGGAAGGAAAATTCACTCCCTTGCAGCAATCTTTTTCAGCAAAAGGAGGAGTTTTCTGCTGGCTTAGTAAGTTGAAATGGCACAAGAAAGGCTCCAGTAAGAACGAGAGTCAGTGCAAGTATGGGCAACTCTGCTGAGCACGGCAGGAGAAAAGCCAGGACTAGAGAACAGGGAAAAGGCACCAAAAACCCTCTCCTTTCAGCAACACTGCACTCTCACGTTGGCTTCCCTGCTTGTGAAACCACAGGCTGAGGACTTGCTGTGGAGCAATAATTCATCTGCAGAACTTTTCATGAAATGTAATCTGGTACTCCCATGCAGGATTTGTATCTCACTCATCAGCTCCCCAAAGCATCATACATATTTAGTAACAATCTAGTGAAAGGAGAATTAGCCATACAAATATTTAGATAACTCATGAAAAAAAAAAAAAAAGTAGGCAGCAACTCACAGAATCACAGAATGGTTGGCATTGGAAAGAACCTCTGGAGATCATCTGGTCCAACCCACCTGCTAAAGTAGGTTCACCCAGAGCAGATCACACAGGAATGTGTCCAGGCGGGTCTTGAATGTCTCCAGAGAAGGAGACTCCACAACCTCTCTGGGCAGCCTGTTCCAGTGCTCTGGCAAAAGTAAAAGTAAAGAAGTTTCTCCTTATGTTTAGATGGTACCTCCTGTGCTCCAGTCTGTGCCCATTGCCCCTCATCCTATCGTTGGGCACCACTGAAACAAGTCTGGTCCCATCCTATTGACACCCGCCCTTGAGATATTTATAAACATTGATGAGATCCCCTCTGAGCCTTCTCTTCTCCAGACTGAATAGACCTCACTCATAAGCCAGAAAGGAGTTAAGGCAGCCAAAAGGACAAAGTGAAATAAATTTTGTGACCACCAAAAAACACTAAGAAAGAAGAGATTTTGATGTTTGCATGTTTGCTTTCCTGTGTGTTTGTAAAATTCTTGGGGTTTGCTGTATATCAAAAACAAATTGGTTCATTTTTGGATGGACAAAGTAGTTTAAAATGAAGAGGCAAAACTACTTCATAAATATTCTTATCCAGTATCACAGAAGCAGCAGCTGACATGCATATATGAAATGAAGGTGAATTAACAGGCCTTACCGTAAACAAAGAGTTTCTGTAAAACACAGACATTATCACGTAGAATAATTATTAAATGAGCAAGTCAGAGTCACCCACATCCACGAGCTCTAGAAGAGCAGACTGACAAGTGCCTTAGGTTATCAACTTTCAGATTCTAACATGGCAGCCTAAGAGTCACAAGTTGATGGAAAAGTAGAGCAATCCATTAATATATTTTTTTATTATTTCAAAACTGGGATTCAAGATTTGATGATTGTTGATAATTAGATGATTAAACAATGTATCTTTAAAAAGAACCAGGTCCAAATTCATACCTTGTTTTTGCACTAATACTATGAACAGGCAAATTGTGGCAGATGTTTTCAAGGGCACAATCTGAAGGCAACAGCTTGATGAAGAACTTGAGAAGAGAATACATTATCGTGAAATAACTCTTTCTGCTCCTAACAGGATAAGTTAAAAAAAAAAAATCCACTTGCTGTTACAGAACTCAAAACGCATTTGCAAAGGTAGCAATCATGAAAGAAATACTTCTTGCTCACAAACTGTGAATGTTTTATATGGAAATATGCAAGATGATGGCTGAAAATATCCCCCAGTGCTGCCTCTCCTGACTGAAAGATAGGCTGGACTTAAGCTGAGACATTTCACTTTTCCCTTCCTGCCTCTTGGAGACTACATTCATCCCTATCTCAAGGCATCCTGAGAAGGAAAGAAGAGCTCAGCCACCATGCATTTCCCCTGGTCCTTCAAATCAGCTGGGAGGGATGTCACGGGAGCCTGTCACACATCTGCTCACACCTGCTGAACAGCCAGTGGGGAAAACCAGCAGCTAAGCATGACAAGGAGCACTAAGCCCTCAGGCAAGTGGAAATGAGTGGAAGGGGTAGGCATCCCACAAGAAATCAGAGGGACTGCATGGCTTTCAGTGCCAGCAGGCACAGCCTGGAGACAGTAAATGCTGCTGCCTATGCTGTCCCTATAATGCTTTAGCAGCAATCACCTCCTTCACAACCTTCAGATTCACCAGACATTTTCAGCAGTCCATCAGGGAAAGCTGTCATTGCTATTGTTCATAATGATCAACAGAATATGCCATAAATATGGCATATCGTAGCACTCCTTCTCCACACTGGAGGTGCTCCAGGCAGGTCAGCAAGGCGCTCAGAGCACCTGCAGCGAGGAGCTCTGGCCATCCCCTCCAGCCAGTGCTGGCACCAAAGCTCACAAGCTCACCGGTAGCTTTTGGATTCCCTCGTGAGCCACAGCCTCATACCTGGAGGGTCTGAGCTGGTGGAGAGGGCATCCTCTGGGTCAGGGTACCAGGGCACTGCCTCAGCATGTCACAAAGAGAGGAACACACTGAGCAGGGATTAATAAGCTTGCAAGTTTCCAGAAGTCTCTCCTGGCAAGAGGGAGGAGGGGAAGGAACATGGGCCACGTGCCAGAGATCAATCTGTCCAATTTAAAGAAATTAATTTGTTTGTGGCAGGAGGAGAGCTTGCAGCTGCTGACTCCAGGAAGCCTGGACAGTAAGAAAACATGGTGTCAATGCCGCTAGAATTAAACCAGCGAGGTAAGAGCCCAGAAGCTGGGACTCAGGGTGCTCGGTGGCTTCACATCCCTGAGACGGCAAGACTGTACACCTACCTTTGCCATTTTGAACAGTTACCTCCCAGTGCTGGCAACTCCCTCTAAAATGCCGGTTGAGTAGCTGGTGTGAGATAGCGCTTAAAATTCCCACCACCCTGCTATCAAAACCTTGCCCTGCAAAGGCCAGAGAGGTCTGTCCTGCCAAGGGCAGCCCTGGAAGACTGCTGGGGTGGTGGGTGGGAGCCGCCAGCTCCATGCTTTGCGCCCTGCAGGCAGATACCTGCTGCCCCAGCCCAGGGAGGTGAAAGGCAGGGAGAACACTAACAACTGTGTAATTACAAAATTATGTTTGCTTATTTTCTTTTTTCTTTTTTTTTTTTTTTCTCAGAAGATAAGAACAGTTGGAGAAGTATATGCTGTGGGGCCTCAGCAGATCAACTGCCAGGATTTGCTGTTTGAGGCTTCCATCCATCCAGTTTTAATCCAAATTAGTAGGAGCTTCAGAAAGGGATTCTGGCAAAGTCACAGCTGGAAAGATTTTCATCATTAATTCTGCCAAGCATATAAAAATACAATTAAAAAAAAGAAAGAGAAAAAAAGAGAAAAAGGGAGGTCAGATATAACAGTTCTTGGCACAAACATATTTTGGTTTGCTTTTAGACTAAAAACAAAACCCAAAAGAAAATCTATATTTAATTAAGAGTCCATACCTTTGTCATCTTTGACATCTTCACATAAGGCTACAAATGCTATTCTATGATTATTATAAAATGAATTTCTTACTGTAGTTGAAATGTGCTTTGCTTTTTAAAGAGGTGAGGTGGCTGGAGGTGAGAGGGGAGCTCCCGCTTCCCTGGCCCCAGTGGCATGGGGTCTGTGCAGTTTTTTGGCAGGTTGCTCCCCATAGCAACCAGCAGTAGTTTATTGAGTGCAGCGCTGCAGCTTGTCAGGTCACTCCAGGGAACACCAGAATGGGAAGGCAGAACAAACGCAGGTGGTGCTTGGGCGCTTGTGTATATTCGTCCAACATGCAGAAGCACATTCACCACTGTCCATACAGGCATAGACTGAACCACAGGAGATTCCATCTGAATATGGGGAATAACATCTTTCCTTTGAGGGTGCCAGAGCACTGGAACAGGCTGCCCAGAGAGGGAGGCCCAGAGTCTCCTTCTCTGGAGACATTCAAGACCCTCCTGGACACATTCCTGTGCAATCTACTCTAGGGGTACCTGCTTTATCAGGTAGGTTGGACTAGATGATCTCCAGAGGTCCCTTCCAATCCCAGCCATTCTGAGATTCTGTGCCAGCTGCTCTGCAATTGCAGGACTGAGCAGAACAATCACGCTGCTGAAGAAGCTTCTTTCCCTGAACCACCCATGGGTGCACACACACCTCTGTGATGGCTCCTGTTGCAAGCCATGGAGACTGAAATATGACATTTTGCAAATGCCTAATATCTAATAAGTGAACCAGCCTGTAATTTCATGCCCTTTTTCCAAGGAGTGTTTTATAAAGGAATGAGGTACAAGCAAAAGCATACAAGCACTTGCTACCACGTACACAGTTTGAAGAGAGAGTGGAAACTCCCCAAAACTTTCCTAAATTTCTAGGGGTTTGTTTATTAGAAAGACAAAAGGCTCTGTCCAAGACAGGAGTGTGTCCCCTATGGTGCTGCTCATGATGCTGGTTAGCCTGGTCTCTGCCACAACTGGTACTGCAATAAACACATTGCACCTGCTCAGCACTTCTAATCTCAGGATGTCACAGTGTCATGCAAACAGCCTCAAAACTATGGAGCAGAACAATTCACAAAGGCATGAACTGTGGCCAGAGAAGCATCATTCCATCCATCACATACATTTGCATGAAGAACAGTGCCACACTCAATGGAGAAGACTGCCTGTGTGCAAGGACCTGTCCTTCTAATTGATCACATCCAACTACTCACAGAATTTTGCCCACATAAACAAAAGCTATCTTTCATTTCTAGCAAAAAATCACAATATTTTTGAACCTTCTCTATTACTTATTAAGAACTTTCATGGCTTAATTTGTCCTGTACTGGAATTACCTGTTTGTGTCTCTCCTAGTGATGCATTCAGCGGAAAACAGATCAAGGATTAGTCTTGCTCCAAAATGTAATCACAGGTGAAACTGACAAACTTCAGCAGAAATCTCTCCAGTCAGTCCCAGGATACAGCAAAGACACCCTGGGCTGTCCAGTCACGGCACTAAACATCCACTCTTAGTCATCCCTAAGAGACATCCCATCTTTTGGGACAGACTCATACGGAAGGAAGTATTATGATTAATTGCTACATGACTATTTTGTGAATGGTACCTCCTTATAGAGATGAAATTGTTCAGTTACAAGTTACGTATTTGATTAGAATTAATTAATCATCCCATCACATACACGACTTGTTACTTTGAACTTTATTAGTGCAAAATTTATTAGAATGAATCAATGAAGAATGTTTTAAATTAGAATTTTATACAGCAAGCGGCATTTTCATTGGACAAAAGTAATTTTTAAATAAAATTTAGGTTTGGTGAGAATTACAACAGTGATAATACTATGCTGTCGTGATGTTTTTACAAGGTATGGCGGTTTTTTGTTTTAATCATTTTTATGTAAAGTAACAGAAATTTTGGATTAGAATCTCAGATGATCATTGGTAATCATTGTATCTTTGTACCAAATAGTCTCCTTCCAGCACTTGAAATTTGAAATTTTAAAAAAATAACTTTTGGGGAATTTTAAAGGAAGCAAAACCTCCTGTTTCCACCCAGCTGTACTCAAAATTCTCCTTGTCAAACCTGACATGCACCTCATTTTAAGCAACATACAAGAATTTAAAAAGATCTTACTTGGCAAACCTGTCCTGAAGTCCAATACCCTTCAGTGTAGCCAGAGATTGTCCTTTCTCTGGGACTTTGGGTTTGATGGGCTTTTTAGCTGAAAAAGAGTTGACAACTCTTTAGAGAGGGGTCCTCCACATTCACAGGCTCAGGAAAGCTGTAACTGATTAGAGGAGCTGTACAAAATAACAGCAGCAATGACAGACGATAATGAAAAGTTGTGAGGATACATACACAGAGATTTTTATAGTCTAATAAGCCAATAAGAGAACAGCAGACAAACATATTAAAAAAGGTAGCATGGAGGCAGGTAGGTTATATTTCACTGTTTTAAATGATGTGATCACCAAAATTAATTACATATGAGAATAAGGTTAAAAAAAAATTACTTCCAAATAGCAAACAGAAAAGAAAGCCAGAGAGGGATACCAGCCTCTCCATTCTCCTGGGAGCCACAAGCGTAGTGTATTCTTTTTTAGGAGCAGGGAAGATGATTCAAGACTGAAAAGACAGCTTGTTCAACTCTGGACCTCAGTTTAGACTGGAGACCAAGCTAAACAGCAAACAGGAACTCACTATTTTTTTCTTAGAGAGTCAGAAAAAACATGGTGGTGACAAGAACTGAGCCAGCAGAAAACAACCTTCACCTTCTGGAGACTTCATCAGCCTCCTGTCAGCCAACCCCAGAGCTGCTTGTTGTCCAACATGGACACTGGTAACCACTGAGTATCATCTGCTCCAGTCTTGCCTTCTCCCACAGGATATTTTTGACTCTGGAAAACTTGTGGCCAGAAGACAGTGCAAAGTCACATGGCCACTTTCTCTGTGACACCCTTCTCTGGGTGGTGGCCCTGAGGCTGTGGAGTTGTCCTGAGGACAGTGGAAATAACCATTAAGAAGAAATTTTAAAAAGCAGTGACAGAAGGAAAAACAAGATTCAGAATTATTATGGTGTTTCCTCCCTATAACATCTCTACAGTTAACTGTAATATCAAAACAGCTCAAGAGAAAGTCTGTACTTTTTCTTCTTAGCAGCATTTTTCAGTATTTTTGGACAGTTGAGCCTTGACTAAGAACTCACAAAAATTTGACTGCCTACTGCCAACTTCCATGTGTACCAATGACCTTCTCATTAAGTCACAACTCCGAGCTAAAATATTACTCTGATGGAAAAAGAAGAGATGCCCAACAGTTAAGGACTTCCACCATAGTCTTCCAGTCCCATTTGAACAGGTAGAGAGGATCCACCAAAACCAAACTTCAAGAGTTGCTGTTCAAATGCCATGTCCAAAGAGAGGAAGTTGCTTTAGCACATGGTACCAGCATAAAGTCCAGTACAGGCGCGGTGGAAACAAAAAGCCTGTGACTCAGAGACAGATGTTGTCCCAGTAACAGATACCAGTTTCTTAGGTTGGTTTAAAGGGAGGCCTGCATTCTCCTTGAGATGTTCTGCAACCTTGACTCCTTTCATCAGAGTGATGAGAAGAAACCACTAAGTCTAAGTTTTTGTGAGCTGATCTCATAGCTTGAGAAGCAGTGGAAAGTTCAGATGGGCCTTTATGCCCCTTCTAGAAAAGCTCTTTGTATGCTTTGGAGTCTGTTTTAAAGAGAAAATTAAGAAGCAGAAGGACCAGCAATGGCAACAAAAATCATTGTTAGAGTTTTGCCTCCAGGTCTTGATTCCATGTGGGTTCTCTGACATTCAATGAGAGTTGAACTCATATTACAACTTCTTCCCTGAAAGAGATTAACTAGGTTTTTTCCTTCAACACCTTTGCCTATTTCAACAAAATTTGTAGCTCCCTGTTATCTGCAAGACCTCATCAAACCTTGACCTGCTGCCAAACTTGTTCAAATTGGCCACAAATTAAAGAAGGTATTAGAGAGAGAGAAGCAGGTAGGCACACAATTAATGCAGAGAAAATCTATTTCTGCTACTTTTTCACTTCCTTTTCCCACAGGTAGTGGAAGGCTTGGGAGCCGGGAACACCATCACCAGGTGAAGGGATTCTGTGAAAAGAGGGGGCTCCTCCTCTTTGCTGGCTCAACAAATCACTCTGTACGGCAACAGGCAGCCTCTGCCCGTATGACCTCGCAGCCAATCTCTGCTCCTCCCTCCACCCAATCTGCTGCAGCGCAACAAAGCGCTCCAAAAATAATGTTTATTTTTCAAAACTGGAAAATGGCACAAACCACCCTGGAGGAGAGCATGACAACGGCATGAGTTCAGCGCGGGCTCACGAACTGACCCTCCCTGCCAGGGACGGGAAACTGGAACCTCACGGAAGGAGACTGGATGGAACCAGATCGAACAAAAGCGCCAGAAACCGCGGCCATCGATGGCCAAGTCCCGCCGACAGGATAACTCACCCGCCTGTCAGTCCTCCTCGGGAGCGAGCGCAGGGGCTCTGTCACGGCTCTTCAGCCATAAACGCCTCCGCCTTGCACGTCTGCACCTACAATAGCTTGAGCACACACACTAAGCGAGGAGAAACTTAGCGATCAGAAATATTTCCAAGTGATAGCTTTAAAGTTGGGGATCAGCACAGCTTGAACATCTGATTTCAATTCTAAACTGTTTTTTATTAGTGGATGTTGATGTAGTACCCCAAATACACTCACAGTTTCTGTTCATAATGGTATTCTCCAGTAATGATAGAACTGTTATGTATGAACTGCTAAACGGAGGCCGCACCACCGCTGCTGAATGGACTAAAAGTTGGACCAGGCAGAGAGGAAAAAAACTAAATCATTCTCTTTGAATAGACAGAGCCAGATTTGCCACTACCTTACATCTTGTATAACCATTTAGATCATGTCTATGTAGGGTAACTTCTATGAAAATGAAGTTATAAATGCATAATAAATCCATCTAGAAAAATTCTTTGCCTATGAAGAACAGAAAGTAATTTTAATTTGTAAAGTAATAAAAGCTGAATGCCAAATTGTAATGCTAAAATTGGAGTCAGAAGTTACATGAAGACAGGTTTTCAGAAGCAGTAATTTTTTTTATGTAATATTTGAAAGCCATCAATTCAAATTCTGCTTTTGAAAAATTTTCTGAGCTTTGATCTCGCTCCAAGTTTAGCCCAGAACAACTATTAGATGGCTGACATTAGAAATCTCAAAATAAAGTGATTTATAATGGAAACACAGAAAATAAATCATTATTTCAGAACCTCCTAACACACCACAGATTAGATCCAGAAGGTCAGAGAAAGTTGTCATTGAGTATGTGAACTCACCCTATTGCAGTTGAGGACCTCAACACATAGAATAGCAAATTCTGTTAATGAACTCGATCAAACACACGCAATGACTCGTGCCTTCCTAGGTATCACTGGGTTTTTGGAGAGGCACTTAAAGATTATAGTCTACAAAGATCATGAGGCTGGAGCAAGTTGATACATTCACCAACGCCCTGCTGAAGAATATTAGACCATACTTGACCACCAAAATGAGAAAAGCCATTAACATCCAGAATTAATGGGCTTAGTGGTTTTCCAATGAGGTATCTGCATGATGGACATGGTGTGGATTCAGCAAAGTTTGCCCTTTAACAAATAGAGCTTCAATTTCAAAGATTTGATTAAGCTTAATACCATTAGGGAGCCATTAGTGATTTTACGCTGTTGTTGTTACTGCTTTAACTATCAGTTTCTGAACCAAAAATTGCAGACAGTTGGCTTGACCAAGAGTCAAGGTTTAGGAATGCAAAAGCAAATCCAAGGTACAGATGAGCTTCAGATGTGGACAGGCTTCAGAGGGTTTAATAGGCTCTCCAGAGTTTGTCAGGTCACAGAAACTTTTTTCTTGGGGGGTGCATGTGCACATTTGTCTCTTCGTGTTTTTTATTTGTTTTAAACATTGCCGGCCCCAGCCAGAATTCATAGGAGCAGTTATTGCATGCAACAATTAAAAAAAAAAACACTTCAAACCAATCTTTTCTGGTTTATTGTATGCCATTTACAAAAAAACAAAACAAATGAAAATGATCTTAATAAGCAATCCTTGATCACCACCACGTGTTTCTAAACCAGCCAGATGTTCACAGTTTAAGAAGCCAAATAATACTACTACTTTTTTGTAAACGTTAATGGTGAAAGAACAATAATAATGGTTTTAGTCAATCATCATTAGTACTTGAAAGTACAAATATAAATTAAATAAGACTCAAAAAACTTGTACAACAAAATCTGCTATAAACAAAGCTAATTAAAAAGAACTGCTCTCAACCTGTGTTGTGGGTTTTCATCTTGTTTTAAAATTAAAAGCAGTATTTATTTTTCTGAAGCATCCAAATGAATGTTCATATCCAGATGTCCTTACAAAGAAACACGATCTTCATTCTTTCCTCGTTTTTCAAACTGTTTATATTATATTTTACTTCTGATTGTCTTTTTCTTCCTTGGCAATCCTCTTTGTCACACCACTGAAATACTTCTCACGGAATGAATTGTGTCCCCTGTATGGCATATACTGAGCATCCAATTGGTAAGAATTCTGATCTTGATCCTGCATGGTATTAAAATGCAAGCATTAGGTTTTACAGTAGTATGTTCAGCATGTATCGCCACTGGTTTTCCGCCAGACTTTTTCAAACAATTACAAGCAAGAGTAAAGTTGTTTGGTTTGGTGGTACTTTTTTTCTCCTTTTATAATTCAATGGCAAACACTTAAGTCATTAGATTGATTACAGAATTTAAAAAATAAAATGCTAAGGTTTCCATAAGGACTAACAACAACATATACAGCCTACTGCCATGTCCTAATGTTTAACAGAAATGAAAATCCATAAGCAGTGGATTCTCATTTGACACTGAGCAAATACAAGTTTTTGTTGGGTGGGGTTTTTTGTTTTGGTTGGTTGTTTTTTTCTGTACTCATTCAGATTTTCATTATTCTACTCTGTGCAGCAAACTGATGCAAGTTGTCAGTACCAGATACCTGAAGTTTTAACAGTGCTGCTTCACTGGAAATATCTCCGCTAACACCACCAGAATCCAATCCTTGCATGAACAAATGAGAGCGCACATGCTATGCCACACAGACTTTCATAAAGGAAAATAAAAAGATTAGTTTCTGGAAAAAATACCATCTGGAGAATTCAATCAGAGGTCTGTGGAAGGTGGATACAAACAGAAGAGGAACACAAATAACTAAATCGAGTTCCTACAGATACTGAAGCACTATCAGAGGATTTGTTTTTTATGCAGTATTCATGTACTTCTGAAAGTTAAAATTGACACAGTAAATCACAATAAATCCGACTTTAATTGGAGTGCTAAAGAAAACTGATGGCAACTTTTAGAAAACACATTTAATGCTTATAGTTGACATCAGCTTATAATACTTAATGGCAAGATAGAACTGAGATAAACAGCCTAACACAGAACAACTGAACTGTGCAAAGAGAAAATAAAAACAAGCATACAACAGAACTAAAGCTCTGTTCCACTTGATGTTTTTTCTCAATGTATCCTCATTACTGCAACTTTTTTCAGCAGTGCAGCAACATACAAATTGCTTCACTACTTAGTTTCGGTTCAGTGTTACTTGCTCATATTTGAAAATGAGGTTGCTCTTGAATGCTCTAGGATAAGTCATAGGAACATAAAAGTAGATTTTAGTCAATATTTTCATACTACAGAAGCATTACAATGCAAGGATGAACGGAATTGTAGTGGACGATCTCCCCCTTCAGCTATTTTGCAGCTTGTCCAGGCTTTCACCTAGCAACATCAACACCTCATCTTGCTTTGGATATCCTAATATGCATTCTAAAGGAGTGAAACAAAAGGTTTTTCAACACAGCAAGATGTTTATGTGCATGTTCAAGTGCCCTCTTCTGGACACAATGAGATATTCCTATGAAGCAGCTCTCAGCTGCTATCCTAGCAGACACCAGCAGCATGCCACTGGCTTAAGCTAACTTGCTAAATGTTAAGTGCCATGTGGATATCTAACATTACACCAGCAGCAGCCAATTAGTTCTATTTAAATATTGCAATATTGGAAAATAGCAGGAGAAAATAACCTCAGTAAAGCCACTGCAGTCACAGCGCATCTATTGTCTTTTGGTCACCTGGGAAAGACTGACATGTTTAAGACTACTCTCAGGTCAATAATCAACAGGCTTGTAACAGGTCCATGGGAGAAAAACAAAACAAAACAAAAATAACAAACAACAAACACCACAAAAAAACCCAACACACCGCAAACAATTACTACTGGCAGTCAGGAAACAAGAAGGATTTAAGATGTGCTCCTCTCACCGCCAGCCTTCACCCACTTCTCTGGGTCTCTTATGCAGGGTCACTCTGAGGAAAAGAGCACTTGTTCTTCCCCTGAATTTGCAGTTCAGTAATCCTTCTTTGACCAAAATATACAGTATATTTTTATAACTTTAGGATGTGTTTTAATGATAATTCTACATAATTTGCTTGTTTTGAGAAATGGATGGGATGTTTGACCCTGAAAGCTAATCCCCACACCCTCCAAGAGATCATGCATCTGTACACCACTCATCTTGATGCCTTAAGCAACAAAATGCTGATTCAGGGTGAAGGGAGGAAGGAAGAAAGGAACTACCCCCCTCTACCCACAAGCTGGTTAGGGCAAAGAGAGGATGTGATACGTAAGAGAACAAACTTCAAGTTAATCACAGCTGTAAGAGCAACATCTGCAACCATCAAATGGAAATGGGCTTGGTGCATCACTCCACAGCAGAATCCTCTTGGTAAATCCAGGCCTCATCAAAAGCTGTGCAAATCATCGCTCACTAGACAACAGGAGATCTGCAGGCAGGGACAGAATTCTCGGAAGAGCTGACAAAGGCAGCTCCTGGCCCACATCACAATAATTCCAGTTTAAGAGCTCCTGTTCCCTACCTCTCCACTGTACAGACATGACTGCCCAAGAAAGATGGCAACTGCTTTAAAGAAAAAGAACAGATTGGGAACTGCTTCTTAAAAACGGGAAATGAAAATAAGAAAATCTGAACTACCTGGAGATGCCACTCACTTGACACTTCCCAGTTTTACGGGCAACATGAGAACTGATCAAAGTAAAAGGAATTTGGTTTCAGAAACTAATGATTTCTGAACTGATTAGCGTAGGGTGTACACAGGGAGCTGAATGGGTACAATCTGAACCCTAGGGATAGGCTGCATTTAACTTCACACAGATAAAACGTCAAAAATCATCTTCATTAAACAATTTGTGGTGACTATTTGCACTAGAATTTGCCTGGGCATGAGGTATCAGCCCGTTTCAGAAAACAAGCCAGTCAAACATCCCCAGCTAAGCTCTTATCTTGAGTAGCATAAATTGGTAGAATATGCGCTCTAAATATTTAGCAGGAATGTTTTTCAGTAGGAGAAGATCTCTTATGGAGGGTGTCAGTGGTGGTGTCAACTCTCCCTCAAGTGCATTAACTGTTCAGTGCAGTTGATATGGATGTTTTTTCATTCCTCTTGCTTTCTAACAGAACAAAAAGTTTAAATTCAGGGAATGGAATCGAACCAGTGTTTTAAGGGAGACAGTCACTTTCCTCCTCTGGAATAGGAATAAGAAGTACTGCTTGTGATACACAGCTGCATCTACAGGTGAGTAGCTTTTTTTCATTTTTTTCCTTTAAAACAACTGTACACATTTCTCAAGGCATAAAGTTCATAATTGATTATTTGACACAAAACAATGAGACTTCCCAAGAAACAATTTCCAAGACTCAGCAGCAACGATCAGCCTACTTGGCACTAAGTCAGCTCCTGCCCCCGTCCACCAGCACTACCAAGAAGACAAAGACTTCTTCCTTTATTTGTAAAAGTCAGAACTGAAGATGTTCGTTAATTCCTGATCATTCTTTATCATCACCTTGGTTCTCACTTTGAAAAATCTGAATTCTCAAAACAGCAGACTAATTGCAAACAACAATTACCACACAAAACTTCTGCTCTGAAATGTTTTATGATGACTTCTGTAACAACTGAAAACCAACAAAGCTCTGGTCAAAGCAGAAGCTACCAAACTGCCTTCAGCTAATTTGAGTTTTTCAACTCAATACTTACTTATTGTACAGACAACACTAAAAAAGGTGTTACAGATCTCTAATAAATAATGAAAGAGGTGGAAGAAAGAGAAGGAAGCTTCAAGATAACAAGCAAGCTTTGTTTTTCTTTAACTCTTGGCATTAAGTGATATTCTAAAGGTTTTTATGAATCTAGTATGGCTTCAGTTCAGCCTCAGGGTAATTACCCACATTCAGTTTTTGTTTCAAAAAGGTCGTCTTAGCCTTATCACAGCTTCCTACCACTCTACATCTGGTTGAGGACACTTGCTACAGAAAACACTTGTCCTAATTTTATACAGCTATAAACAAGACTGAGAAATTTCCAAATCGAGGGCAAGAGGCTCATATCCAGGAACAGACGCTGCTAAATCCAGTAGGAAAAATTCTACACCAGTAACAACTCTGGAGTGTCCGCATGACATGGAAATGCTGGACCCATTCACCATGGTGGATTTGTATGCCCACTGCTCCAGTCCTTTCATGGACAGTCATATGCCCAGAATTTGTCCTTCAGTCAAGTTTTCTCCTTCATCTCGCTACATAATTTCTAGGTGTATCTCTTAGCCCTTGTCAATTACAGATCTTTCCTCGGATATATTTTTTTTAAGTCCTGATCAGAAACTTCAGAACCAGGTAGCATTTTCCAGCCAAATAGATACCATATACTTCTGTAAGGCATCCAGCAGAAGAATGAAACAAGTAATTTGGCAACAGCTGAAATAATTCAGTGTGAAGAAATCAACAAGCCTCAGAAAACACAAAGGTGGAGATATTGTTGGTAAAGAAAGGGAACACCAAACAACCCCACAATTGGTTGATCACCAGATACAGATTCCCAAGACCCTTTGTAGTAACAATGCTTCAAGTTTTCATACTCCAATTTTTCCTACTGATTGACCATTTACCAGTTATTTGACATTTAAACAAAATAATGACAATTCAGATATGGGTGGCACAGACTGAGACCTTTTAGTCTTACCTAACTATATTTTTAAAGCTTTTAAGAAATAAACTGGCACAATGCAAAGCACATTTTCACTTGATTCAAGCTGGTAGAATTGATTCAAATCTCCTCTGATCTAAGGCAGAAGACTGGACTCCTACCAGATCACAGTTGACAAACGTTACAACACAAAACTACTTGGTCAACAGCTTCTCATTCTTCCACTATTTCAGTTCTCACATATCAATGTCCACAGTCTTTGGAAAGCTGAACTGGTGTTTTTATCGCAAAACCTCCACAGTTCAATGAGAGCAAACTCCCACACAGTCCTGCCCACGATGATAACCATTAGAAAGTTTTATTTCAGGTTTAGAGAGATACTGGGGAGATCTGTATCCATTTAATACCAGAAGAAGGAATATTAACATCCATAGCAAGAAGTAATACCTCAGAACAGTTAAGATCTCACCTCCTATCACTTCTGTTTTGTTCCTCCCCTGTTCCACACTCCTGTTCTTCATTTCTCTAATTCTTCTTCCCTCAGAGTTTTACAAGACTAGAAGTCATTAGCTGGCTACTTCTAGCTGCCGTCTACAACAACTGCCTTCATTCACTTTTGTTATTATCACTGTAATGTAAGACTGGGGAGAAGAGAGTTCTAATGACCACCATGGCCATCCAAAAAAAAAGGCCTTAAATGTTAAAAACCAAACAACTCTCCTGGTCATATTGTGAACATGCTGAAAAAGTCTGTTCATATCAACACTGCGTTCAGTCAGAAATGTTTTCCAGTCAGCAGCACGATTTCATCATAAACTTCAATAGAACAGACTGGATGCTTACAAGACAGTGAGTTATATACCACCTTTTGTGATGTTTTTAATCCAACCTTTATGCTCTTCACACTTATGATTAATTATGAGAGATCAACACAGCAATTCAACACATTCACTTTCTACATTCACTTTGTTGTCCATTATATTACAAGCACAATCAAACTGCACCACCGGTTTCACATTCAGTAACTGACTGAATTAATCTACAGTTAAGAACTGAGATTGTTAATAGTGAAATCAAATGTGCTGTGAAATCTGCAATTCATTATTGGTGGCAAACACTGGGGACACCAAAGGACTGCATAACGACCCTCCATGATTTGTGAAACTTCTTAGCCACTTGCAAGCACTACACTAAGCTGCATTAAAAGGCATTTGTCAGTGCCTCTCACAAACCAGTTTAGTAAAGCAAGCAGGAACTGTCTGAAAACATAAGTGGTTGTATATTTATAAAAATTCACTCTTTCATTTGGGGAAAAGAAAAACAGACAAAGCTCCAACTATTGAACTTTATCATCATATCTTGTGAGTCAGAAATATACAATTCAAAGGGTGAACAAGGTATTAAGACAGGAAAAAACATGTCCCAGGTAAGAGACACTGGTATGGGAAAATCTTGGATATTTAGATATCAAACAACATGATTCTAAACCAAGCAGGCACTATCTAAGGAGTCAGTACATATTTTGATATTTAGACAGGTTTTGCATTGTCAGAAACAGTACACGGGTTCTTCTATTGTTAAATTATCCAGAAGACATATGGAGTCCCAAGTGTAAGCACCTGCACAGTTTGATCTAAGCAGTAAGACTGCCAACCAGAATCAGGTGCTCAGAGCTAAGCATTTCCAGACATGAACTTGTCAAAGCATGTACTGAAGAACAGGTGATGCACAAAACATGAATAATAAATGATGAAAGTCTATTCACAGAAGGGTGGATATATTTTTTAAATCAGAACATGTTATCCTACAGCACTGGCAATAATAAAACTCCTGCAGAAAACCTCCATGAACACCCTTAGGCATACATGTCAGATGCTTCCATAATTTACCCTCTGGGTTTGCTACTGGTGAAGTTGGCCGCTCTGGCTCTGCGCTCCACATACAGTGCTTTAAAAAATTTCAGATGCTGTTTGAGGATCTCAGTCATTATCAGCATTACGAATGCAGCACTGAAACCCTGCTGCGTAATTAGCACAAGCACCATGCAGACACAGGGATCTGACTGTATCTCCTGCCATTTAAAGTAGCTCTTCCAACTGACAAGGAATGTACTAAAACCAACTTGCTCACTGTTTGCTTGTGTTTTCATGAAGAGTTTGCATCACCTTTGCTCAGCATCTCTTCTAACAGTATTAGGTGTGAGAAGCAGGAATAATGGAAAGGAGACCTGAATGCAATATTCCCCCATCTCAGTGCCTCAGGAAAAGCACTTAGTGTGTCCAAAAACAAACAAACAAACAAAAAACCTCAATGTGCTTCACTGTACTTATGTCACAGCTACAATAGTATTTCAAAAGCTAAAAAAGTACCACTCTAAAAACGAATTAACAGAATTGAATATGATTTACCTGTACTGCAAGACTCAGAAAGGCATTTAGTGTTTACTTGGGCACCAAATTACACTTTGGAATCAATGGGAACTTAGGCATCTAGATATATCTGTGGATGGGATTCACAGAGTTCAGTTTTCCAAGAAAAGTACATGCAACTTTCACAAGTAACCATAAGTTCAAAGATTGCTTTCACAAAATTAAATGGCTTCCTCAGGATGAAAAGTTTATCAAAAACTGAGGAAACAGAAAGACCAAAATCAGAATGGTCCCTTAAATCACTACCCAATTTCTTTTAAAAATATGTGTGGCAATTTTACAAAAACTTTAACTCTTGTAATAAAAAAATCAACAGTGATACAAATAAGGACCAAATGCTGAATAGCACAAACTTTTCAGAAATGCAATAGCTACTATTTTACACAACATAATCAAGAATTCAAGCTCACCTTGAATTCTTTCACCTTTTCCATGGTTATCAGGCGCCTTGATGTGTGGCTGGACAGCATCTGCTCGCAGTTGCTAATAAGTTTCAGGCACGGGTGGCGTGGAATGATGTCTTCTGTATATCTGGAAGAAATAAACATTCATAGAGTTGTAAGCTCATGAACTGGAACACTTGCATCTGAAACAAAATTCATACAGATTCTTCACAAAATGGCTTATGCTAGAATGTTGCTATGCATTTTAATCTGATGAAATAAATTCAGCTATTGGTGCTCCAGAGTTTTCACATTTCAAACATCTTGTGACATAAAATGTGTAGAATAAATTAGAACTTCACAGTAGAGTGACCTTCCCACACATTTTCTACATGTATTTACATGATGTTAGTGGATGCACATAGGCCTGCCTGTATAATTTCAAGTGGAAAATATGTCAGTCAATCAAGAGTAATAACCTATCTGTGATTTAAAAAATGTATTCCAGAGTCAACATATATGAAGATGCAGGAACAAGAGCCTTAACTTTGTCTCCCTAAAAGGAAAACCCTTACACTTTGATTCCAAATTCTATTAAACCAGCTCTTATTAGACAGTGGCATTCCAACACCTCAGCACTTGGTGTTACAAATGTGCCACATTGTAATTACCTTTTCTAAAGGGAAGAAAAAAACCAACACATTATCTTTTAACATCACATGGTAGCAACACTGGCTTGCAATTAAATCCCGCTTGTAGAAGTAAGCAGTGTTTTAAATGCCCCCATGTCCTCAGCACACTATTTTCTAGAGAAATACTTTTCTCTAGAATGCTTTCAATCCTTCTGTTTCTCCAGATACTGAAAGAGGAATTTAAGAAATTAAGAGCTTTGCATGGGACAATAGGAGCAAGAAGTATTGACCTAGCTGATAAGATAAATATGAGATCAGACATCCTTCCTCTATACTGATATATAGATCAACCACTTAGTTTTTGTAATAAGCTTTCCTGCAATAGTTACTACAACATAATACAGAAAATGGTATTTGGCATTGTCAGCAAGTATGATTTCATACAAAATGCTTGTTTTCATGATTCCCCAATGCCTGTGAGGCAACAGAAGTCAGACATTAAGAAACAGAACTAAACAACTTCCACACCCATCACTTGAACTTAAAAGATCCACAGGAGAAGCTCTGTATTTTTCCTGTAAAGTGGACTTGCTGAATACACTTTACAAAGGAAATGTACTGTTCTGGGAGAAAGAGAAGTCAAACACAACTCAACTCGAAACAGGATCCATCTAGGTGCTGATGGAAATCCTGACATTTCTTAAATAGTGAGCTGTTAAACAAGACAATGCCAAATACAGACCTGTAAATAGGAAAAATCCCAAGCAGTACTGCCTCTTTGCATTGTTCCAAAACTTCCAGATCGCAAAACAGCCTTTCGGCCACTTCTCATGTCATTACCTCTGCTAGGTCAAGTCACAACATGCTTTTACCAAAGGAGAATCAAACTAATTCTCAACTGTTTTTTCTATTACACAAGACTTTTGATGCATCTAGTTCCACCAAACTGCCTCTCTCTCTTGCAAAGGCAAGCACTCTGCCACATCTTAGAAGTTTCTCTTCATAACCATATAAAAGCCTGCCTGCAAAGGAATTAAAAGAATTCAGACTCAACAATGATTTCAATGTCAGGTTGAAAGAGTAAAATTTGGAGTGAGATGCTATCTTGCAGAGAGAGAGATCGTTATCACTTTGTTAAAAAGCCTTGTCTGTTAGCATTAATGCATATACTTCTACATTCTTTCAGGTAAAACTAAGAGCATTATCAAATAAGAACAATAGTACCAGTGGTTTTAACAGATACCCATTTTAATCCTGTTTTGCTTTCTTATTTAAGGTATTACACAAGGATCTCAAATAACACATGAAGCTGATGGCAGGTGTTGCCAAGATATATTTGATAGCACAACCTATTATTAAACAGTATTTTATCTCCCCCTTGTGTACTTGCTTTAATATTTGTTTCTGCGTTCATCATTACAGCTGAAAACAAAGTGACTATTACTACTACTCTGTGCTAATATAGTGACTTAGTAGTATGTACAAATTTTCTTTTTAAGCAGCAACCCAACTAGAGCTTGAGAGAGCTGAACTCCCCAAAACAGCAACCAAAGTAGAACCAGAATGTGCAGTTCTTAGTCATCTGAAGTTAAACGCTTTATCCTGCTGTACTGCAGAAGCATGCTCTTACCAGTGCTCAATGAGCAGACAAAAAAGCTCCACTATCTTGACAACCAGAATTAAGTCAGTAATTCCAAACAGAGTTTATTGACATGGAAGTTTAAGAATTCACAACCACACATGATCTGTCAGACAGACAGCCTGAACAATTATCTATAATACTGTTAATGGCATTCATTGTTTTGTTTGCGAACAGTCTTACAAGAAAAGAAAAAAGCTTAAGATACCAATTCTATAATTTAAAAAAATGCAAGCTACTAGGTGCACTTTTCTGTTAGGGAAGCATGTAACAGAAATTATTCCTTCTGATTTCCAAATTTTCAAAACATCATGTGATAATTAAATGTGCGACTGTCACAAACCATTTCTGTGGTGAAACCAGGGACAACCACCACTTTATACATCATAGAAACATATGACATTGTAGAACCTGCCTTCAGAGCTTATCTGTATCTGCAAGATACTTAGAAACAGCTACTGTACCTCAGCTCCTCAGTTTCCTATGAAATAGTTTGCAGGAAAAACAAACACATACAATCCCCTCAAAACCTTATCTAAGAGATTCTGCAGTAAGGTATGCGAAAAAGATGTCTCTTTTCTGAAACTCAGTTCTAATCCCAGGCCTCGTTACTTAGCAGAGCATCCTGCAGTTTCTGTTGGCCTCTCTGGTCCCCAACAGGGCTGCTCCCCTGCGCTTCCTGCTTCTCACTGCCATCTCTTGGTCACTTCTGATTTCTCAGAAGGCTAAATTAGCAATGTCAAACCCCAAAGAGCCAATACTGTTCTCTTACGCATTGGACATGCATTTGCAAAGGCACGTGAAGGTTTTTTTCTTTTTGATAACAGACAGGAATTATCTCCATCCAAAAACTTTATTTCAAAATCTGCTTTCCCTCGTATGAAGCTTTAAAATACGGAGTCTGAGCATTACTCTTAAATGTAACTACCATGGAAGTTCCAGCTGTACCGAAGGAAAGCACAGTGAGAATGCAGCATCCGTTCCAACAAGCTACATACCAGAAATCAAGAATACATACTCAGGTCTGTATACGGGCAGCCAGTAAACTAATCTTCCTCCCATCACCAGATATTCTGCTGCAAACTTCAACAGGTCAAAAAAGATGTCACTTAGGTGATAATTGGATGAAACGAAGATATGATTTTCTGTGCTAAACAAAAAATATCAACTGTAAATGTAAAAGCACAGGTAACATCTGCATCTTAACTTCAAACAAACACACACAAAACCACACAAAACCCCACAAAAAAAGCCCTGAGATCTGCAAAATGATCTAGGACAATCCTGTAGTGCAACTTCTACTCCAAGGAATATAACTTCCCAAATTCCCCTGTAGGCTCTTTAGTACTTGTGGAAGTCGAAGAATCACAAGCATGTTGGGAACAGTTATTTTGCACAGCATCTTTCTTAAGGGCAATTTAGAGTACAGGGCAGATGACAAGGAAGGCCAGGCAGTGGAGAAGCCATATGTTGTCTCTGAAGAGAAAGGAACAATGGAAATTCAAGAGAGAAGGTTATGGTAAAACAGAGGTATTCCATTTTAGACTGATTTTGCAGCTTGCAGGGACTGAACTTTCTGAGAACAGGAAACACAAGGTAACGGTGGCTCACAGAGATGAGAAATAGGATTTGAAATCTGAACACATGCAAATGATAAGCAGGGAGAACAAAACCAAGGGGATATCAGGAAGTGACATACTAGTTTTGCAAGCAGAATCAAAAAGGGATTTTCTTCTTTGATTACTATTACTATCACTTTTTAACTACTGAGAGTCAACCAAGAAATAATAAAGATTCTAAAACTGTGACTGGGTTTCCATTAAGACATTTGTGTTCTACAACAGACAAGACAGTCCACCTACCTTTTTTCAGATGACTTAACTGTTTCCTTTGGTGAACCTGTTCTGCGAGTAGCTTCTCTGATACCATATGGTGCTATACAAAGCAAATGCAGAATGCAGAGATAAGAACCTCGCCCTTTGCCCAAATATCAATTATACATACGCAACAGTGCCCGAACTGTGGCTTATACAAAGTTTAAATAAAGCTTTTACAAAGTAAAAGTCAGTAAGGGTAATTTCTTCATGATCTATTAAAAGTTTCTGGCTCCAAAAGGTTACTTTAAAACTGTTTCAAAGAAAGCCCTTCAGCTGTAAAATGCTTCTAGCTGCCTAGATATTTGCTACACTACAAAAGATAATGCTTTTCTATTTTGTTCATTAAAAGATATTGCTTACATTCCTAACATGTAAAGAATAATCCCATCCTCTTTTGTCTGACAGACACAAACATCTCCCCTATAGCATTTCGCTAATCTTTTTCAAAATGAAATTGTCTATATTGGAATTTCTTGTCAACACATTACACAAACGGTAATTCTCACACACACAAGAGCCAGAAAGAGACTTTTCTCATACATTTTTGCACATTTCTAATAGTGTAACATGCCTATTTCATGTTCAACACATTTGTTTTTATGAAACTTGTTTCAGCATAATGGAAGCACCAATATCACTATTTTATAAATGCAGAAGTTGTGACGTAATTTGCAAACTCAGTTCTAAGTCATATTAATATTCCACATTGTCTTACTGCCAATCAGGCCAAATAAAAATTAGCAGGAAACCCACAGGGAAAAGTCACACTCCCTATTCCTAATTAATGTGAATGTCTCATTTTAAGAGCCAGCACTAGAGATCGGAAATGGCTGTATCAAGGTCTTTTTATTCTCTTAGCCTCTACTTCCTCTCACGCATGACATATGGTGTTAAGTATATAGGTTTCTAGAAATGCGGACAATTTTTTCACCAGTAGTACTTCTAGTAGTTACATGTATCAGAAATGCATTAAAGTTTTTCTTCGGAAGCATTTCAATAAGCACTTAAGATTTATGTCTCCAGAAGTCCATCAGAGCTGCATGGCAGACTTGGTGTGTTGCAGATCAAGTCCTAACAGTAACATGGGCCATTCTGACAAGAAGTCTCCATGCATCAACAAAGTTTTGCCTTTGCTCAGTAAGACTTCTTCAGGGGATGACCTTCAATCATATTGATGTCTACTGACAAACATAATATTCTCACCATAGAAGAAAGTATTATTGTCAGCTATATCGCACATTTATAACTATCCTTAATATAAATGCAGATCCAATTGTCACAGTGCTGCTCTCAATGATCATATTTGAGATATGGAAACTGCAGATCTGAGCACTCATCAAGACATTAAATCAATGTACATAGACATAGACAATAACACTTTAGTCACTGTTACTAGGAAACCAAAAGCACTAACAAACTTACGATCTGTAATGATTGCATCAAACAGCATCCCTTTTCGCCATATTGGTCTTGAAGAATCAGAAACTAGTGCATCAAGGTAATATTTCTCCAAACCATACTGTCGGAGATTAGCTCTGATATTTTCATCTGGCCCTCTCCATTTCTGGTTCTTTCTGCTTGCCTTGCCTGGGGATCAGGGGCATGGAACAGAAACAAAAGCATACTCAAACTATTTTATAGGAAAAGCTTTCATATACTCTCTCATTTATTTTAAAGGAAAACACTTAAACTCCACTTTTGTATGCAACGTTTATCTCCTGCCTTATTCTATTCATTGTCACAAGTATTTGAAGTAAACTTCACAAGTAGGAATGAATAATGAAAATACATGAGAACAGTTCTGCTGCACCATCTGCATAGGGTGACACACAACAATTTATAAAAATGCTGGTTTGTAAGATGTTTGCACTAACCATCAGTCATAATGCTGTCCAATAGGTCACATACAATTTGCACTGCAGTTTTTCAGAGAATTAAGAATGGGATTAGACTTCTTGGGTTAGGTTACAAGAGTCTTCCTATATCACAGGCTGAGAAAGTGCACAGACAACATTTTGGTTAGCATTACTCCTTTTATTAAATATTTCCCATGTGAAAAAAAAAAAAGAGAATAGCTTATTTAGGACACATGTAAACTGGTCAATCACACAATAAGAATAAGCATGATCAATTAAGTCCTGTGAAGATCAATGCTGCTTTAAAATCCACAAAGTATCATTCACTACCATCAGTGTTCTTAAATTCCACAGAGTAAGATTTCAGTGGTGTAGAAATATGTAACATACCTAATCCATGGATTGTGTTGTAATCTATATCAGTGCCACACACATATGCTCCAAAGTGTGCTGAGGAGATTAGAAGGCCACCTGCAACGGGGAGAAAAGGGACAAAGTATAAACTGCTGTTATAAATGTTATCTGTGTTACGGTTTTTTGCTCAGGAACTTCAGCCAAGCAAAGAAAAGAAAGAGGAAAAAAAAAAACACAAAAGAATTAAAACTACCAACTGGTTAGAATCACTAAACAGCTATAATCAGAGATAATAACACTAAGTCCCTGTCTGCTATACCTGATCTTCCTTATCTTGCTGTGCCCTATGTCACTCCTTATCTCCAGAGGCTATTCTTAGGAGCTTGTATATGGTTTTCTGTATTTCAAGGCAATAAGATCCTTTAATCATTACACGAATCAAAACTTCTAATTCTACTTTACAAGTGGCAGAACTTTAAATTGTTGGCAAATAATTTGAAAAATCATGTCCAAACAAAAAGCAGTTCTACTGTGTCTATTCTCAAAGTCAGTCTCCTTAACTGTGTCTAAAAATCAAAGCTGTTGTATAATGTGGCCATTCTTTGAGTAAGAAACAATGGTCAAGAACCTGTTAAATATAAATATCTCCAATGTAAACAGTAATCTCAAAAAAGTTTCTGTAATTGTTCTGCAGCGTGAAAGCTATAGAGAAAATATGCATCTGTGTGTCACCTACTTTGTCAGTACATTTATTAGCATACTTATCCTGCAATAAAACTGATTTTTTTAATCGTTATTATTGTGATGTACCTTCCTAATTTAAAAAAAAAAAAAAGCATGTGTGATTTCCTCTTGAAACTGTGCAATGGTTGAACAGCTCACAGAAAAGAGCAAATGACATTATCTCTTTAACACCTTCCATGTGAAACAAAGGATGGACAGCAAAAGCTTACCAAAGCACTGTGTTGTCAAGTTGTCAATGAGCAGGTATGTAGCTAAAAGAATGGTTTAAAACAGAACAGTGACTGAGAATAAGACTGTGAACCCCACACTACTGATATCAACTGCTCATGGATGCAAACAGTCCTGCTAAAATGAAGGGGATGCTGGCTTGAGGACAAAGAGTTGAACAGCACAGGGAACCATGCGCAAGCTGGCTCTGAGGGTGACACCAGTTCTCCCATTCACCAGCATCATGGAGAGGAGCATCTCAGGCAGCTGCCCTGCCCTGTGCCACCCCTCAGCACCAACAAATCCCTAATATGCACTGTGTGCACAGGCTAATGATCCCATCTCAAGGCACTAGAAAAACTCCTACATCATGTGTTCATGAAATCTGTCAAAACCAAAGGTGAGGGAGAAAAAAAAAAAAAATCCTCTGCTTTTCCTTCCACTAGTGCAAGGTGTCAGAATTCTAGCAGAAGGTGTCCCTGCCTATGGCAGGAAGGTTGGAACTAGATGATCTTTAAGGTCCCTTTCAACCACTGGATGATTCTATGAGTCTTGTGAAATGGGTCAGGGAAAATCAAGGTTACTCACCCCAGAGGAGTCACCCATTTCCCTTCTCGGCTGCAATCCCTCAGAACAGATGGGCAGTACCTCCAGGGGGCCAATACAAACATAGCTAGCCCTGACCCCAAGTATGGCATACCACCCAGTCCTATAAAAAAAGTAAGAAGAAAGTACTTTGCCCATCTAAGAATGTTTTTAATCACATGGGGGTAAAAAAAAAAAAAAGAGTTAGGAAATTATTAACTTACAGCTTTTAATAAATCTTAGCTGGTAGTAGGTCAATAGTGTTCACACAGAAGGTGCATGAATACTTAAATACTCTACTATGGCCAGCCCTTTGACCTACTATATCAAAACAGATGTATGCAAAGGGTTGATCAAAGAATCACTGTGTTCCCTGATGACTACTAGCAGAATGATGATGGCACAGAACTTCATGCCCTTCTGTCATACACTATTTCCCCCATCTCTTCAGCATGGGTGGGGGTCTGGTCATACCACTGTCCTGCAGGATGTCAAAGCAAAAGTTCCTATCATCTGCAATTACGTGGTATCACAAATTGGCAAAGGGAAAGTAAGGACAAACATCTTCCAAACGTACAAACAAGCAGCTTACTGAAATAACCAGAACAGATTGCCAGGAGGAAGTAAAAATATTCAGGTAAAGCACTTGATTTATTCTTCCAGAAACCTCCAGGCTTTTTTTTCTGCCCAACACTGAGGAAAGAATATCTAAACAGTTTATACAAGTCACATTTTACAACTGAAAAACAATCCTGGCCATTCCAATTCTGCTTTACAAAAAAGGAGAATCGAGTCTCCTAAATCAGCCTGGTCAAAAGCACTTTCTATTCCAAGGACAAATCCCAGTTGTCCACTCCTACACAAATGTGGAAGACTTGTGATTTGGCTCATCCAGCAACAACAGTTTGTTTCCTAGAAGCAAGCACCATTTTGCAAGGCTGTGCTAATTTGGTACTATTTACCTTTTCAGCATAAAAAACAGGAAAAAACTAACCAGATATTAAAGTTGCAACTGCAGTTTCTTCAAATACTCCTCAAATCCTGCATGTATGTTCCTTCCAAACCAAGCAGCTCAAACTCACTGCATCATTCGCAGCTCTGGCGTACCTCCTAAAATCCCAGTGGCAGGGCACTGTTGCACTGACAATCTTGAAAATCCTCTAAAGGACTGCAGGAAACTAATGAAATTCCTGAGGTTTGATCACCAAAAGTAGGTACGAAATCCACTGTTTAGTTGTTTAATCCTAAATACACTTCACTGACATATGCCATGCCACCCAGTATCTCTCCACTGTCTCTACGTATCTTTAATCTCAAACCTGTGTATTACAGATGTCTTGTGCAACAATGCCACAAAAAATGCCATTAAAATTGTTGGGAAATTTGTGGAGAATTTTGTATATATTACCTTTTGAACTGAAAGACAACTTAAGATTTATCTTGAATTTCTATATCTTTATCACTTCTATGTGATTTTTTTTCCTCTAACTTTACCCTTCCTTCTTTTTCTTCAGTTTTCACTCCTGAGAGATTGAATGCTCTCAGAGAATTTTTTGTGATTTAGATTTAGCAGATTTTTGTAAAAAGACACAAAACTATAGACACCAAAACGAAACAAACTGCTTAGAGATGAAGTAGACTAATTCCTCCAACCTTTAAAAGAGTAGTACCCATCTGCAAGGAACACGAGGAGGAAGAGTAAATTTCCTAAGACATTATTACGCATGCAAAAACACAGATGGTATATCAAACAAAATTTAAGAGAAAAAACACCCTATATAGTACACTGAGCCCCTGTGTTTCTAAAAATATTATATCCCTGGTCTGTTTTCCGTGGCACAGAGAAGCCACATGCTAATAAAAATATATCCTCCTCGTTACCCTGAAGTGTTGTCTTCTCTCTCCCTAACTTCTCTGCAGTGAATTGTCTTCATCCTCCCATTAACGTATTTTTAATTGTATGCATCTCACACGTGATCTTCTTGATCAAAGTTTAGCAAAATCCAGGTCAGAAACACAGCCTTTGTTAGGCTTTTGAGAAAAACTACTATGGGTAGCTTAAAACAGTATGATTAAACGGCACAACCTGACAAAACAGATCTTCTATTTGACCTACACACGTGAGTTTTCCTTAGGTAAAAAGTACTTTTATGCCACATACAGTAATATGTGGAATAAAAGCTCCCCCTCCTGGCATAACTAAGAATAAGTTCACCTGGGGGTGAATACATGATATAAACAATACTGTCCTGAAGACAAGACGTAATGGTACCAGGAACTGATTGCTATTGCATGCTATGACGTAATTATTGCTAGGCTGGCTTAGGTTTATATGCCCGGAAAAGCCCTCAGCACTAAACAGTCACCTCCCAAAATGCTGCCCCTGTAACATTCTGGAGGTGGTTGCAGAGAGTGCTCTAGCCAAATTTCAGTTCTTAGTCACTCTGGATCTTAAGCAGTCCATGATGCCATGAACTGGTGTTTAAGCCACGTTACATAAAATAATATAGCGAAGACAGACTTGTCAGAAGTGTAAAATAAGCTGTTCAGACCTTCCAAAGTTGGTTTCTTTACCCAAAAATCCCTTTCCAGTTAACAAACCATTCATTTGATGATAACCATCTTGCTTTTGGTCATCATCGCAAATATCATTTAACACCAGAAGCCACTGTGCCAGGAAAAAGTGTAGTGCAAAAAGTAAACACAATCTCGCAGTTCCTTCCATTAGCAGAAAAAAAATACATACCTGTTCCAACAAACGGATCATATACAACATCGTTGGGTTTTACTCTCCCATGGTTTGCCATAATGAAAGACAGGCATGCATCCATGCTTGTATTTCCGATAAAGTGTCTCTTTTTTACACTGTAGGACTCGATAAGCTCTCTTTGGCCATCTGCAATCTGCTGAGACATTTAAATCACTGTCAGGTCTTAGAAACAAGACGTAAGCAGACAGGCTAATGGACTTGCTGAAATGACACCATCCAATACACAGGTAACTCTTCATTTCATGACACATCACCTTGCTTTCTATCATCTGCAAAGATGACAAACTTCTTCCCAAGCAATAGATACCTTAGTTCAACACCTAGATAAATTCTTCAAGACAGAGATCAAAAATATACAAACGATTTAGAGGGAAAATTCTTCTGAAGAAATAACCATGAAAGCAACTTTGCTATTATTCTAGGTATCAGAAAAGTAATTCCTACCAGAGCTAATTTAGAGTTAAAAGAATTTCAAAATGATGAGTAGAAATGCATGTTAACACATCTGCACACATACACACGCACACGCTCAAGGTCACACAGAATTCTCATCTTCACTGGCTTTTCTGTCACGCTCAAAATGTAAATTTAGGATAGCGCTGACAGATCAGAATTTACTGGAAAATAAACAAAGGCCAAATGCTAACATTTTTACATCAGACTTCCAAAATATGTTGAAGAGAATCAAAGCAGTCTGGAAGAAAACAGATTCAAAAGTTCTTCCAACACTGTTCCCCAGCTCCGGTCAACATCAGTCTTAGCAGGTAAATAAAATATATTTGTCTATTTTTTTCAGGTTGGTTTACTCATTTTTAAACACTCGAGGAATCCAGCATAGATGGGACAACAGCTGCAATGGTTTGCAGTAATGCTACAAACCCAGGGTGTCTTCACATTAATCACAGGCATGGAGAACATTCAGAGGGTAAGATAAGGTGTGTTCCCAGATACAACTTCATTTTTTTCCACCTTCCAATCGCTCAATTAACCTATTTTTTCCTAGTCACAATAAAGACTTCCAAGACTTGCATCAGTGTATCATGCAGTGACAGATTCAGCCATAATTATATTGTCTGCTTCCCTTAAAACTCAAGACATTTTTTTTACATTTAAATTGAAGAAAATGTTCCTGAAAATACAAGCTCATAAGAACTGAAGCAAGAGTACACACGCACCCATCTACCAAAATACAGATGAAAGGGCTCTTCTGGAACATTATTCGGGTCCATTCCATAATCTTCCAAAATCCAAAAGATGTGTTCTGGATTCTTTAAGTTTACTTTTCCTTTGAATGGCAGAAATTCAAGGGCCTATACAATAAAGAAAAACAGAGTTAAATACAACAACGACAACACAAACAAACAAACAAAACCCCAACACACAAAAAGAGGGTCAAATTTTTTAAATACACACCCTACAAAAAACCAAACCAAAACACAAACAAAACCAAACATCACCATCACACCAGAAAACAAACCACAGTTCCACTTGTGAGAAATGACAGACTAGTACTTAAAGTACATTCCCAACTTTTTCTGGATTTCTAAATGCCCTTCTTCTGAATAAAGATAGCTCAAATTATTAAGGATTAGAAATCAGGAATCATGACATTTTTTATTAACTGAACAGAACCCAAATTTAGAGGAAGTGAACGGTGCATATTAAATTATGCAAACCTCAAGTTATAAAAACAACACCTATTATGAACAATGGGATTTAAAATTTCAGTGATGTGCAGCTACATCAATTTACATATCCAGCAGTTTCATGTACACAAAAACTGAACAAACAGGAAACAGTAGCTACCATTAATACAGATAATTTCAGTGTCTTTAAATGAAGCAAATAGGATAAATAGGTGCTAAAATAGAATGTGGAAGAGCAAAAATTAACAGTCATTTAGAAAAATTTTCTAATTAAAATACTTGTATAGTCAGGAGGAGAGCACAAGTGCAGACAAGAGCATAAGGAGAGAATAAGAAAGCAGCACAAAATTCGCAGCTTGCAACTCAAGTCAGTTGTTTCACATTCTGCAGCAATAAATGTTTAATACTGAGATCAAGCAACCGATTTTCCAAAAAACTAGCACCTAATTCTAGCCATTTGAATCTTAAAGTTTGGGGCAATAAGCTTCATTTTCCTCATCCCACTGGGCTGAAATCAGTAGTGATATTTGTTTGCCTTTGTTTATGATTTATACAGTCTGTTTGGAAGAAAAAATACAAAGTCATGAATTCTGAGGGCCACAAAGATCTCATGTAGAGCTGATAAGACAAACTATGAACTGCTTTAAGATCTTCAGTAAATCCAAACTTAATTACACTGAGAGTCTGCAATAAGAATAACATGAATACATTAAATGTAAAAGATTTTTTAAACATCTACTTACATCTATCTTTTTTATTTTCTGCGCTTGCGTCAGTGTTTTATTAAATGTATGAATATGTACTTTGTAAGTAGAGTCTGACTGTAGATATGGAAGCTAAAAAAAGGCAAAGACACTTTCATTAGTGCAGCTGCAGTGCTATTCAGTGTGATTAAAGAATCATATGATCCAGGTTCTTCACATGCGTACCATCTTGTCCATTGGACAGTTCTTCAAAGATGCATAGAGCTCCCCCTCAGATCTTCCATGACCCCACAGTTCAAATATAGACCTGAAATTAAAAAGTTTTTTAGACTGCAGCCATACAAGGGGTAAAAAAATACCTTACAGATAGTTACTCCTTTTAACCTTCTTGCTCCATGTACTTAGGTTTTGCTTCACTGAGTATTGAAGCACGTTATTTAACTCTTAGCATGTGCTTAAGTTTTTTCTTAACAGGGACACACTTATTTTTAACCCTAAGTTGATATTTCTGTGATGCTTTTTTGTTTGCTAACATATACTAAAAGGTACATTTCAGTCTTAACACCCTCGGATACCACCAGACCTTTTTGTGGCATACAGTGATACCAGCAAATGAGACAAAACTCATTCATACCTACCAATTCGGTGGGGTAAACAAAGGCTGAAAAAGGTCAAGAACAGACTTTTAAAGCGTTATGCTATCCTAGAGTGAAACAAATTGTGAAACTGTAATACCCTATGTATAGTGACATCATCAGAAGTTCTGTCTCATTTTAAGATGTGGTCATGATGTCTGACATTTTCAGATGTATAAAAACTATACTGTCTTCTTACACTTTTTTTTTAATCTGCTTGTTTCCATATGGTTGGCTTTAAGAAAAGCACTGCCTTAGAAGATGAGAGAACTGATGCTACTGTAATGAAGGCACAACAGCACATCATAGACCTTTTACCCAGCCTTCTTCAAATATACCAAACAAATGCCCCTTCCGTATCAAAGCGAAAAATTCTTTTATTATAGGAATCCCAGAGCCACTGCATATACTGTCAGACACTCATGCATTTCCAACACACCATAAACACAGTCTTTAAGAATTAGCAGGGCCACTAGTAGCTTTTCAAAGATGACTCTTGCAAGAAAATCCTCAAAATGTTCAACAGTTTAGCTCACTCAAAAATAAGAACCACATTTTACTAAGGGACAGTAGCAGATACCAAGGTCCAGTGGTAAGCTATTTTGTTAAAGTATTCCTATCTTGAATAAACTATTTAAAGCTACATTTCTAACCTGCATCCACCCTGAAAAAAGTACATTTTTCATAGAGTCTATTTTTTTTTTCCAAAAGCACCTGATTCAACTACTGTGAAAATTTAAACTATTATTTACAGACAGAGCAATGAAAATGCTGACAGTATACACTGTACTAGCAAACTGAACATCCACCATCAGATTTTATTCAACTGTTGGAGAAGCTTTTGTAACACCTTCAGTCCCACTTTTTACATTTACATTTACATACATATGGGGAAAAAAAAAAAACGCTGGGGAGATTTTATTTTGATAAATGTACACTTCAGAGTTTTTAATTTTCATTAGTAGTGCATCAGAGATGCTCCAGCAATCTTACTCTAAAACTAATGTATCTCACCACAACCAGTAGTAGACCAAGAATTTCTTCTTGGTCTTCATGGGCCAGTGATGCTTTCTACATAAAATAAGTATACATTAGTTGAAAGAGGATGGTGTACGGAATATCTGCAAGCTGTTTTGTCATGTTTTACTTCCCTAGTTGCCTAAGGCTGCTTTTTGAAGTGCAGTACAGTTTATTCCCATTGAAAACATACTGTCCTAAGGACAATTTTGTATGCCTGGGGTTTCTTTAGGCAGGGACAGCCCAAGTCAGTGTAGGTAAAACTGAATACCTGACACAACAAGCACTCAACAGGGACCATGCAACACTCTGCAGAGGTGCCCAAACTAACTCTGAACAGGACAGCACAGATAACCAAATTTAGTGTGGTCAGAGAGCCATACCACAGCTCTGCTGGTTCTTGTCCTGAATCATCTCTCAGGTCTCACTGGAAAGCAACTTATTCAGACACCTCTAGGAAGTTCCAAAAGCATCTCGAACAATCACACTGTTGTGTATTCCTGTGTTCTTGAATTTTCTAGAAGGATCTCCGCTGCTGTGGTCTGGGCTGAGGGTCAGATACCAGCACTAGGAAGGTGACATTGAGGAACCACCACCTTTATCCTCCAAACCTGATTTTCGGTTTTTACATATCACTGGTTATATCTTTTGATTCCATACACATTTTCGAACAATCCACTAATTAAATATTATTCAAGTCAACTAAAATGTCAGTGACACTACAAGACAAGTACTGGCTCTGCAGTGAAAAACACCATTTCAAGCCACTGTGTTGATTGTACACAAAGTAAAGAGGATGGATGTGCTACATAATCAGACTTACAGGCTCCAGTAACACCTCCTCAATTTAAGAGGTAATCAGAGACTGTTTTAAAACTCCATACAAAATGAGTATTTGCCACGATATAACAGAACAATTTCCACAGCCTACATTATAATTTATAAAATTTTTCACCTCTTACTTTGCACATACTGTCCGTTTCATTAGTCCCTTTGCCATCTCTTCTGAAGGAATATTCAGAATCCAAAATGGAGACTGAAATAAAGAGAAGATAAGTGATGCAAACTCCTAGCTGGAGAATGTCACACAAATTACACAATCCAACAGTTCTGTTCGATAAAAACAGAACACACATGCTGAAGACAAAAAAAATAAATTAAAAAATCTCTTAACTGTACAGAGAATGTGAGGATAAAAAATTTGAGGTAAAATGAATACTCAGCTTGAAAGTCTAAGAAATTTTATTACGTATTTCATTTTCCCATCACATCTTTGACTTGGTAGAATATAATTTGTTTGTTTATGCTCCTTTAGATTACACACCCTCTAAAGAATATTAACACTTCATTACAAACAACCAGCAACTAAAACTCAGTGATGTTCTCTGACTGAAGAACAGAGACCAGATTCATCCCGCTTCACTCTCCTGGATACACTGCCTCACTGATCGCGAGGGAAACACCAAATTCAAACTGCTGCTAAATGCTTTTGTGGTTCAGCTATTCTAAACAGAAAAGAGCCTCCCAGTAGATGGCACTATTTATTTTCACACTGTTAAATGAAGACATGCTGAGGTGCATTTTGTATGTCTTTTACTCAACTGAGTCCTTACTAAAAATGAGAACTAGTCATTTTTGGAAGATACTTTATTTTCCTAAGAAACTTCAAAATTTATTCAGCTACCCACATGTAATAAAAAACTATACAGAACGTTCTTGTATACCAGACATGCACTCAAATAAAATATTTGGTCCTTACTTACATTTACACGAATTTCCTGCTCACTGCTGAATTGTCCACCATAAAGTGAGAGCAAAGATGTTACTTCCTAAAGTGGAAATAAAAAGGTCAGGCTTTATGAACATTAATTAATGTTTCAAAGAAAGAAAAAAAAAAAAAAAGGAAAAGCAGCATACCATAAATTCTAATGCAGATGGTGACCTCCATGGGGATTATGAACGAAATGTTAAGAGACAGCAACAGAATGGTGTTTATTACTGACTTACTGTGGGAATTGACAGTGAAACGCTCCTAGAGTAGTTGCATGGATAGGTCAGAGGTTCATAATAAATTCAGCTTGTATATACTGTTCACGAACTGAAAGAAATTACTCTCCTGCTATAAAATCAGCTGATTACCCTTCTCAGAGTTCAGCTGCAAAAAAATGAGCTATGGTTTGGTTATGAAAAGTTGCACAGTATACCACACAAGAAGATCAAGTTCAGCAAATTTCAGTAACCAAACAGCAGCAGTTTGCATTTTCTCTTTCATCAAAATCTTTACCGTTCAAACCTATACTCTCACAACAATATTCCTCTTGCAATATTGTTCTATCTATTCTTAACATATTTTTCTGACTAATTGACATAAAAGTAATGTCTCACTAGTACCACTCTGATCCAGGGCCAGGCTCAACACTGAGCATCAATCTCTTCTAATACCTCTCTGCTTTACAGGTGTCTCAACACTTTTCTTCAGTAGGTGTCTTTTCCAGAGTAAACAAAATCAAGAACCATAAACTGAGTATGCAAAACAGCACATCTCCAAGAAACAAGCTGGTATGTAATAATAAAATAAACAAATAAATACATCACTAAAAGGCTTTTGAACAGAAGTGAGAGTTAAACATTGAGGATGTGTCTGGTGCAGCCTCTTTGCTAGAATTGACACATTGGCAAAATGTTACTGGCAAAAGAACACAGATGCGAATTTTTATATTGGTTTACATTTGACCTAAGTGGGTAAATAAAAAAAGGAGGAAAAGAAAACCCTTACATAACACTAGCACATGGCTTTAGGGGGACTTCAGCCCATTCATTCCCATCTTTCCATTTGAGGAGAAAGGACACAAAAAGCATTGGAAAAAACTGGGTTTGCTCCAAGAGAATAAAAGTTTATGCATAAATTTCATTGTATGGTCCTGGGACAGCAAAAGCATCTGAGATTTTACACATGAATTGGTGGCATCTCCATATGCTACTGGTAATACTACCTATAGGAAAGTGACAGGAATGAGAAGCAGAGAAAACATGACTTGTGAGGAAAGGCTCAGAGAGAAATGAGATCATGACCTCCACACATGCTAAAGGTTCCTGTGATAAAGGAAGGCGGTAATCTTTTTTGAATGTTTGCTACAAATGAGATGAGCACACCGGGTTCAAATCACAGCAGTGCTCGGGATGAGAGGCTGGGAAGAACTTCAAAGTGTAAAGATGGTGAAGAACTGGTACAGATCTGCCTGAAGATACTGATAAGAAAACTTTTGACACGCATTGGTCTGCCCATTAGAGACACCCAGTGATGGAAAACAGGATGCGTGATGTTACCCCTCAATATCTGACCTAACCAAAGAGAGACCCCTGACTGTGAAGATTCTTAACAACTAAGAAATATGAACCACAGAACTTTATTCTACAGACACTTAACAAGTGTGGACTTCCACAAACACCTTCAGCTGTTGCGATCCAGCACCACCACCAGAAGAAAAGCTGTCCTCTTGTATCCCATATGCAGGTGAGACAGAGATGAAGATCGGGCAGCTGATTTGGTTGAAAAAAATCTGTCCTTGCTTGTTTTGTTTTCAGACAAATCAGGTCCCTAACACAGCTCATCACAAAGCCAACACATGGCTGAGCAGTCACCAGAGTAAAAGAGAAAGGAAATGGAACTGCTTCCTTCAGCAGCTGAATCAACCACGTTTGACTACAGCCTTGGTGAAAAAAGAAGAACCTTCTGTGTTACCTATAGATTGTCTTTTTTTTTTTTTTTCCTACTTAATCTGATGACCTTGCCTAAAGAAAAATTGGTTTGATCATAAATAAATAAATTCATGTTCCAGTTCCCACGAAGTAGACAGTAAAAAAAAACACGCAGAAGAAAGCCTTGATGAAAACAAGAAAAACAAATTACGCGATACACAGTAAATATTTTAAAATGTGTAATGATGACCTACCAATTCTAAAAAAATAACTGCATTTCAGCACTATTTTAAACAAGACAATATTATCCTGGACCTCATATTCCTAGCTCTTCAAATGGTGCCTAGAAGAGCAGTGAAGGTATCAAAATTTGTTAGTGTATAGTAACTCTATAAGTCATCAAAAGTTAAATTTACAAACAAGAGGGTTTTCTTATAAACATGGAAATTGAGTGTGTGCTAAATCAGGCGTTTACCAAGGACCCATGAAAAACACCAGGGCCTCAAAATACCAGGGAGCTTCAGATAATCACAGAATCACAGAATCTTTGGGATCGGAGGGGACCTCAAAAGATCATCTGGTCCAATCCCCCTGCCGGAGCAGGAACACCTAGATGAGGTTACACAGGAAGGTGTCCAGGCGGGTTTTGAATGTCTCCAGAGAAGGAGACTCCACAATGCCCCTGGGCAGCCTGTTCCAGTGTTCTGTCACCCTCAAGTTACAATTTTTTTTTTTTTTAAATTATTTCTGTGAAGAGCAATTGGTAAGATTTAGTGTCAGGGAACCAACCGTGCACCCCAAATTTTGCAGCCAGCGGGCATAAAGCTGTCCATGACAAGTAGATGGCACCTGTGGAGGCAGGACTCGCTGGCTCCCACACCTGACCTGCTGCGATCCCCCTGCAGAAGTGGGTCTGCTCTCCCTGATCCCGCATCGGCCAGCACAGCGTGAACCCTTCTGGCTGAGCGAACACTCGGCATTACAAGCCAAAACTGAACAGTCCTTCATGCCACCGGTGCGACACAGAGGAGGGAGCCTGATGGAAAAGACACCAGCCTTGGAGATCTCCATTTGATCCTGGCATGTGTGCAGGCCCTGGAACTTCAGAGAAGCCCTGTCTGCTGCTCCTCAAGTCATCTTCCTGAAAATGAACACATGCACACACTCCTGCCTTGCACAGCTCCATGAACACGCAGAGGGGCAGAGGGTCTCACGTGTCGCCAGCACAGCACCGACCACATATGTACCCACATCACACGGTTGAGAGCAGCTACATAGCTTAAACTAAAAAGTCACCAAAATAAGACCTTAGAGAGATTTTCATACACCCTTCTTTTTTTCCCTCCGAGTTACCATTTCTTATTTGGAGCTCCAGGCACTTTGCTGGCAACCTCTCCTGGCCCCAAAGGCTCTTGAGAGCAGCAAGGAAGGTGTTTCCTCAGAGCCACCTCCCCACAGCGCCCGGGGCAGAGCGGAAGCCCACGCCCGCTGCGAGGGGAAGCGGAGAGCGGCGAGGGAAGGGGCTCCGGGCGGCCCTCGCCCCGCCAGCCGCCGGCTCTCCCCGCGCTGCCCGGGGCGGGCAGCAACGAGGCCCCGCCGCCTCCCGGACACACCTCGGGTTGCTCCTGAGGGCAGCGCCTTGCCCACCCTCCGCCTCAGCGGGCCGACCCCTCGGTCCCGGCCCCAACCCGAGTCCTGGCTCCGGCCCCGCGGGGCGCTCACCGGCAGGCGGAACTCGAGGTGCTCCTGCGCCAGCAGCAGCAGGTACCGCCGGAGCGTGGCGGCCGCCAGCGCCATGTCCGGCCATTCCCCCGCCTCCCGCCCCGCATGCGCCGCCGGGCGGGCCCAGCAGCCGCGGGAGGAGCCCGCCCGCCTCGGCGGCAGGCGCCGCCACCGGTGAGGGGCGTGTGCCGGGGTCCCCTGCGCCGCCCCACAGTGCTGGGAGAGAGCGGGGCTGCGGGGCTCTCGGGCAGCGGCCGCCTGCGCGGGGACGCCGTGCTGCGGGCACTCGTACTTAATTAGTGCTGAGCTCATCTTCTCATCCCTTTTTTAATTTATGTTTTGTGTGTGCTTTGTAATGCACGCCGCGTGCATTACCCAGCAGTACCCGTATATAATTTTTAAACAAGTAAATATTTGCGTACTGGGGACACGGTAGCGTTTCACCGGTGCGCGATGGAGAAGGCTCGGAGGGCGGGTCAGGCGGCTGGTTCGGGCTGAGCCCTTCGAGCAGCGCAGCTGTGGCCTCTCCTTCCGACAATAACCTTCCCCCACAGGCATCGGTGGAGCAGGTCATTAAATAGCATTAACAATTAACAGACGCCGAAGGAGTCGCGTTCGTTTTCCGTGGGAAGGAGGTCAGCGCTGGCGATCTGGGTGGAGGAGCAGCTAGAGAAACAGATTCTCCGGAAAAGGGCGGAGAGATGTGACTACGCAACGGCGGGCTGGGGGCTGAAGGATTTGGATTGCATCTTATGTTTTTATTTCAACATCTAGACTTGATAACTGGAACCGCGTACTCACTGATCTCCGTGTTCTGTTGAGCTGAAAGGTTCAGCTTATCCAGATTTCAGTAAGCTTTTTATTAGATGCAGGTCAGTTTAGCACTGAACTCATGTTCAGTATTTTCTGTGCTAATTTTTGGGCATCTTTTTTCTGGATAGCAAAGATTTTGCTCATGACCTGTGGGTACTGCGTGGGCTGAGTTCTTTATGCATCTCAATAATCTCATCCCGCAGCTTCCCCAGTTACCTCTTCCTGTGATAATCAAAAGTGAGCTTTGCTATGAAGCTCTAGCTCCGATGATTGGCAAGAAGACAATCTAAATATGAACTGGCATCTAAATGTGAACTTTCCTAGAAGAGAAAGAAAAGACGTAGAAGTGGATCAGGCTTGTTCATCTCAGTGGTCACACCCTGAGACCTGGCAATAGCCACATCGCTGAACTGCTGACAAACACTGCAAGTCTGACAGTGCTTACAAAATCTTGGGATTGCTGACAGAGATTTAGTGGAAGAAGTCTGCTTTTATTTTTCCAATCTATCTCACTTTAAATTTCTTAGCTGTACCACTTCCATTTTAGAAACTCCTCAGGAGGGGTTATTGGTATTGTTGTTTAAGCTTAATCTCTTGGAGACTAGCATTCTCTTTATCTGCACTACTTGATCTGCAAAGCACTGCTGTCTGTTCTCAGAAGCTGAATACCTCAATTTTCTAGTGGTACTGCTTTCTATGGAAGAATTCAATTAAAGCCCTGTTTTTTCCTGCTTTTGACTTGAGGATCCATGCAAAATCACTAGCAGTCTCTATAGGCTGCTCAACATAGTTTGAAAATGTACGTAGATTACTAAATAAGAGCTACAGTGTATTTGATCCTGATATAAAACCAAAGTGCTTTCAGATGCTGTGTTTGTAAACTTAACATACATTCCTGTAACTGTCACTGAATATAATCAAGCAGTTTGGTTAGCATGGATTTGAGGGGTCATCTGACATCAACAACATTACATAACTATTTTAGGGAAGGAAAGGAAAAACAATTACCCTTTTTAGCCTTCAGTGGAGTTTTAAGTATACAAACCATAATTACTCAATTTGAAATGTATCCAGGAAGCTAGAATTAACCACCTTTCTCTCACAAAAAAAAAAAAAAAATATAGCAATAGGATCATATGACAATCATGAGTTTCAATTTAAAAGTGAAAGACTGTGAATGAGAAGCCATTCTTTAATTGGTGCTGCTGTCTCAGTTCTCTTGCTCAGCTGTTGTGTTGCCATCTCCTGCTCACCCCATGCACTTTTCTAGACCCAGAGGCAACACAAGCTTTTTTGACCTCTTCACTGGTCATGGGGTTCACGTGCAGCAGCATCAACATCTGCATATAGGCACATACCCATGAAACCATACTTTAAAAAAAATTTTAAAACAACAACAACAACAACAACAAACTTTTAAAGTAAAGAAATGCCTAATCTGTGTATAATTCAGTTATTAAGTTGTTCAGAATTTGCATTTCTATTCATTTCCCCATAGAAAAGCTATCATTAATCCTCTGTTTTATCTTCAAATGTCTGTGAGGAAAGTATTGGCTCTGCTGGTATGATATATGGAAACTAGTTCGTGTATTCCAACAGGTGGTGGATACGATGAAGCACAGACATGGGTATTACAGTTGGTTCTCTGTAGGTATATAAAAGTCCATCACTAATGCATTGATGTAATTACATACTGCACAGACATGCCATAATCTAAGCACATGTAATTTGCCAGGTGGCAGGCAGCTGGTGTACCTGGGGAAGCTGAGCAGGGAGCACAAGCTCCTTTGCCTACAGCCTGCCTGCAGGTTTTATTAATAGCAGGCAGCCATGGCTGTGCAGCACGGCCTTTTAAGGGAGAGCTAGCTAGTCTGGCTCTGCCTTCACTAAATAGGGTGTTGCAGGCAGTGCTGTGCTCACTAACTGGATTTCTGCTTCTCTTTTCAGTCCCTGATGAGGAAAATCCCCCTGCTCCCACCACGCGTCGGCATTGCAGCTCCAGGTAATGTTTCTTGTGCATTATAACTGCAGCAGCCTGCAGGCTCCTCGTTGGCCGGCGCAGTGTGGGTTTGTCCACCTTTAATCAGCGTGCAGGCAGGAGAAGGGCTGCCCACCCCTGTCCGTGGGTTGGTGCTGCCCCTTGGGGAGCAGTTCGCTCCCTCTCCCGTCACTAGGGCTGTGCGGAACAGTCTAGCCAGCCCTGCATCCCAGCCCTGCATCCGATTGTTTGGGAAGTTTGCGGAGCTGCCGGCTGTAAGGATAAAGTTCTCTGAAAGGCGTCATTGCATGAAGAGTAAGTACCACACTACGTTTGTGTTGCATGTTGCGGGGTATGTATGGTAACTGTGGGACTGGTACGCCTTGTAGCCTTATAAACATAACTTACTGTCCTGTGTTACAAAGTGACTTCTGAATGTCAGCTGAATCATTTTAACTTTCCTCATTGTTGTAGAACTGTGGGCGGACTTAACAAAATCTTCAGATTTTTAACATCTTTTTCAGCAGCCCTTTTCTCTCACTCTTTCAAAACTCTTCCCCCAAATTACCAGGCTGATTTTTTGTTGTTTTTCCTTCACAGCTGAGAGTGCACCCAAGAACCACAGTTACAACCAGTCATTGGTTGTTTTCCTGTTCGAGTGCCATAAAACATTCGCGAGGAATGGAGGAAGATAAAGGGCAGAGTGCTAAAGCCACCAGTGCAGTGGGCGACTTGAGGAAGAGTTGGCAGACCTGGGCAGAGGATCACATTGAATATCAGAGAAAGAACCCGTTCAGCAGTGATGACAGACTTGCATCTAAACCGGTGCATACTCACAGAGGAGATCCTACCTACGGGAGACCCCCTGAAGGATCTCAGACAGAGCAGAGAGGGAAAGATGCTCACTCACATGTGGGTAAGGAAGTAGAAGAGCTGTGCTTGATCATTAGAAGCACTGGAGAGGTGGGAGAAGATGGACATGTGAGTGTGACCTTCGGGCAGCTGTTTGAAACGTACGTGACTATTTCCAATAAAGTAGTGGGAATCTTGTTAAGGGCCAGAAAACACGGCCTGGTTCATTTTGAAGGTGAAATGCTTTGGCAAGGAAAAGATGATGACGTGATCATCACTTTACTACAATAAAGCTTTGTCATCTAATGAATTCTGCTGCCTGGTTCCATGTGGATGAGCATATCTGAATACCATCTTGAAAGAGGTTTTCATTACAGAATTTCAACTCAGCTGCTCACTGGGACAGGAGAGAAAATGGGTGAGAAGGATAAAAAATATTTCAGTAAAAATGGTAGAGATTTGAACAGAAATCACAAATAATGAACCAATCTATCATGCCACTATTGGATTGTCCATTCATTATTATCATACACTACAAAGTATACTGCAATTCTTCAGATAACTCCACTGGCTTACTGCTTTAGGTTACGGAAAGTATGAATTACTAACTTGCTGCCATACAACACTGATTCCTGCAGGCTGTGAAATATTTGCTGTTGTGTGGGATTTTATTTGTAAAACATGGAATGGAAAACTGTTATGGGAATTCTTATACTTCTTAAAAAAAGAAGAGACTGGTATATAACAGACGTTTGGGTTATTTTCGCATGGTGAAACTGAATGGAAGTTACTTTCATGAAGTATATGAAAATCCCCGAATTTAAAGAAATATTACAGCAAGGATATGTGATGGTTTCTAAATTATTTGTATCTTATATGTATTTTGGAGAGCTGCATTAGTCCTGGTATTTAATAGTCTGTTCTTGTCATAATATCTTCTTCAAACTTTGTGTCTGTTGCTCGTTTTCCTCTGTAGCTCATCATTTTTACATCTTCTGTTCTTCTAATGCTGCATCATACCTTAGAAGATCACAAAGCCCTGCAGTCTTCTTGGTGAATTCAGCTAATATCCCTTCATAGAAGGTAGGGTGCCACAACACAAAGTTGTAAAAGACAACTGAAACTGTATGGTGGGGCACTATGCATTCACAAAAACAAAAAAAAGAACGGCTCTTTCACCAAAAGGTAGCAATTTTGTTTATAATAGGAGAGTAGAATATCCTGTAGTGCCAAATGCATAAATAAAAGTGTAGCAGTGCAGTTCCATACCTCACTTAGCTGAGGCAGAGCTTTGCTTTCAGGGCACAGTTGTGAGTTCTCCAAACCAGGAGGAAAAAAATGATCAGCTAGTGAGAATTGTGACTGAAAGATGACCAATAACAATTTCCTTTATGGTTCTTCCAGGGGAACTTTTTCTATGTTTAAAAAGAAAATAAAAATACTTGTAATAATGCTATTAAAAATAATCAGGAGCTGTATTCATGATAGTTCCTACCAAGAAAACTGTATAACTAGAAATATATATGGGTCTTTAACATAAGATAAACACTTGCCTCAAAAGGGTATTGAAATTTAAAATAAATTATGAACTTGATAAAAATAATAGATTATTTTACACTTTTTAAATAAAATAAGTTTGTTTGTTTTGTTTTTTTTTTTTTTTGCAAGAAGCCTAAAATAATGGGTTTCTGTTTTGACATTGTCATCTGATGGGGATTTGCCTTTTGACTCAGCAAATTAAAATATGGATTTAATTATCCCTCTGCCTCTTTTTCATAGTGAAAAGACAATAGAAGTAGGAAAAAAGGAGGAAGTGAATGTGCTGAAATAAGTATGTCTGCAGGACAGATGCGTACAGCATGGAAAGGAAAACAAAGGGTAGGTTTTAATCACCACATAATTTTGCCAGGTAGGAAACTGAGGAATACGTGTTGCACCAGGTACTGCTGGTGTGTGTTCCCTTAGCTCTCAAAACCACTCCTTTGTCCTAAACAAATCTGTGTCTTGCAGCTGAAAACAAGACATGTAATTTGTGGTCTCAACACATTTAAAATGCTTTGGTTTTTTGAAAAGCATTTCTTGCTAAAATGACATGAGCACACCTCTGTGGATTTCAGCTCCCATTCATTAAATAAAACCTGGACATGCACTTTGATTTCAAAACGAATCAGGCTTTTTATAATAGACCTGCAGAATGTGGTTTGTTTAATTCAGACGCTTTGCAAATTCAGTCAGGGCTGCTCTAGCACCTGCAGGAAGCAGTGTCAGGTGGTTCAGGTGTTGCCAGCTGACTAACAGGATGGTAATATCTAGAGAAATAATAACATTACTACGCATTGTACAACTAATACATTAAAATGCGCACAGTTCAGATGCAAGTCCAGCTCATGCAGACTTATTAGTTCTTAATTATGTCTGGCTCAAGTAGTTAAATGTCAAGAATCCAGGCTTGCACTGCTGTGGAAGGAGTGAGTGTTAGATGTTTACGTGGCCTCTGTTGCACTCTCTCCTGCTGCTGGTTGGGTTCAACATCACTTGAGCACATGTACAAGAGCTTTAAGCACATTTCTAATCAAAACAGATAGAAGCGAATTAAGCTCTAATGAAATGGTCTTACCAGTTTTGTAAGCAACCATAAAAAGCTTGCTCTATCATGATATTTTGATTAAAACCAAGGATTATTATCAAAAATATTATTTCTAGACTGATGGATGTTTTAAAACAATTATAGGGCCAAATTTCCTACCTGCCAGCTTTAGATGAACATTCTCTAAAGAGTGACTGAAATCTCTCTGTGCCCATGCAATGGTTACAAAGACCAGAAGGTGCCAAGCTGGGTCAGCGTGCAGGTTGACAAAGCCAATCTCCTGCTCCTGGCAAAAGCAGATATTTCAAAGTCTAAAAGACAGATAATGCAATTGGTCAGTTTGTCCACTGGTACATGCCAGGATAAAAAAAATACTTCTGGAGCCTGACTATAGTCAGGAGTGCATCATATCTAATGGGCATGACTCAATTTAGCTACTAGTTCACAAGTTTTCCAAAATTCTGCTTCCTCATCTGCAGATGAAACAGGAATTTAAACTTTTCAACAGGCAACTTTTTTTGGAAGAGAGCACCTTTAGACCAAATTGAACAAAATAAATTATTTTCGCAAAAAATTGTAGTATGTGAAGTTTTCTAGCATTACAGACTATTTAGAATATCTGACCATCTAAAAGGTGTTCTTGTCCTACTAATTAACTTTCAGCTCTTCAAACCTCTCCTAAACCTCACTTCTTTGTGGCAAGTTCCCTCAGTGGTCTTTCCTCTTCTTCGTCTTGAAGCCTGTGAATTCTGCATCTGTTTGGGGCTGTACATTGTATAAGGATTGTCTGTATTTTATCTTGTCCAACACTGAAAGCATTTCCAGCACTTCAATAAATATTGCACATCAGTTTGAAATTACATGGAGTTTTTATGCCGCATATTATGGTTTCCAAGTTTGTCAAATTTCAAACACATTTTTCACTGGTTTGCTCCCTTTTTTATGCCTGTATTTACAACTCACACTTGAGAAGGCTTCAGAATAGCTTGATGAGCTAATAGCAATTTAATCACATTGAAAATGCTGTCCTTAGTCAAAACACAAACATTTTTATTCTACATTTAACTCCATTAAGAGTTGCTTGTGTATCTGTTTCATCCTTTCAGAGAGGGCAGTTAGTACTTCAGCATAAAAGCAGTGTTTTCTGAGTTCACATTAGGTTGGGGGTTTATGTAAAACAATTGAGGAAAAGAGTATAAATAAAGCTTTGTTGTTCCTAAATGTGTAGTAAAAAAAGCAGCTTTTCTCAGGACTGCTAATACTGGATCAAAGAACAACAGAGGCAGGGGCAGTGGCCGAGGCACGTTCCTTTGCTTCTCCAGCTCTTGGAGAGCATGAGCTGCTAAGTTAACTCTCCAGGAGTATTTTATTGATCTTTGTTCGCTGGAAAGCTCTACAGATGATTTTGGAAGTTTCAAAATGATGCTATAATGCTACTGTAGAAGAGGGTGACATAGCTAACGGGGTCTGCTCGCTGCCTCTTCCAGAAGCTGCCCAGTAATTCGGGAACCGATTAAAAGCATTAGGATAGGCTTTTCAGAAAATAGTTCTTAGCCCAATTAAAAAAATTATCTGCTGAGTCTAAGAGTGCTTGTCAATACAGAAGGAAAATGGAACATAGTTCTACGCTGAAAACCACTAATGAGATACTGAGCATTCATCTCAGTAATTAATGTGGCTCCATTTAACACTGTTTGAGTGGCCTTGAGGCCTAGCTGCTCATCAGCCAAAGTTTGGAAGCTAGGTTGTATCCTCATTTTTACCTTTCCAGTTTTCCTGTCTTGGTGGAACCCTTCTCAAATGTAAGATGCAAAAGCTGGCCTTTGTGCTTCAGCATACGTTTGAGAATGTACTGGGTCTGGCTCGGATGGAGAGAATTTTCTTCCAAGCAGCCCGCGAGGTGCCGTGTTTTGTGACTAAAACAGTGTTGACGGCACACCAGTATTCTGGTGAGGGCGGACCTGTGCTTGCACAGCACCAAGTCTGCCTCTTTTTCCTGTTCTTGCCCCTTTGTTGACCAAAAAGCTGGGAGGGGCACAAGCTGCCCAGCTGGAATATTCATTCCCCACTGTAGTATGTCACACTCAGCAATAGGAGCTCAGGGAGGTTTGGGGGGAATGGGGAAGCTATTATTACTGGCCTGCTTGTGGGAGGTCATGAGTGATTGCCTCCGCATCACATGGCTTTTGTTTTTCTTCCTCTTTCCTTCATTTATTAAACTGTGTTTATCCCAACTCAGGAGTTTTCTCACTTTTGGTCTTCTCATTCTTTCTCCTACCCCACCAGGTCACAGTTGAGGAGTGAGCAAAGGGCTGGCAGGGTTCAACCCCCACAGTCAACCATTCCATTGAAGTGGAAGATCATTCCAAGATTAGCATTTGTTGTTTATTAATCCTTTTGACAGCAGTTCATGTTAGTACTTTAAATATTACATGTCACAGTTAAGTACAGTTACATAAATTAATTACAAATCAGAACACACAGAGAGTATTAACTCCTGAGAGATCTTAATGTTCAGAGATTTCACAAAGCCAGGAGTCAGCTTAAACCTCCTATTTCACAGAAGCAATCAAAGTTCACTGGCTTTAGTTTACACTCTTCCTACTTATTGTTACAAATTAAAACCCCAAAGGACTGCAAATGACACATAAGCACCCCACTAATAAGAATAACAAGGCATTGCGAGCAAGGTCTTAGAGAAGAGATACAAACTTTTCTGGGTAGAAAACACTCTTCAGAAGGTGTGAACTTTCTGAAGTTATTACAGTTTAGTGTAAGAATATTACAATTCATTGTACCACTAAGGCAAGAGGTGCTGGATCAGTGGAAAACACTGAGAAGATTACGTTCAGGGAAGCTTGCAGGTGGAACAGATCATCACCTCGGCTGTATCTAAATGCATCAGCCAAGGACACTTGATTAATTAGGCACCAAGAACGTGAATGAAGAAAATCCACTCTGCATTTTCTGCAGTTTTAACTTTCCGAACAGTTCGCCTTAATATGGTACTGAGAAACTGAACACTAGTATTACTGATTAGAGTCATACAGCAAATGCAAATCTTCAGCAGGTTCCTTAAGGAACCTGCCACATACTCACTGAACTAAAGACTCGCTTCTCTTATGACTTCATTTAGAAATCAAATTTAGCCAGGGCATTAGTAATCCACAAGGGACTTCCAGTAAGAACAGTACCAGAACCATCTAAAAAATTGGATTTTTTTTCTACCGTCATGCAGAAGAGTGGTACATTAAATCAATACATCTGAACTCTTCACATTTTTTGTAAACATACAATAACTAATTTAAAATATTGTGCACATAAGAGAGAAAAAAATCTAACTCCAACATACAACCGCTTACACATACATTTAAACTATATTCTATGTTATATATCTTTATCACATCTTGGGCATCTACTGTATTAACATTTACATTGTCGCTGTCATGCAAATAAGACAGGTAATTATATTAAAGTGGTTTAGCACCAGAGAGTCAGTAGTGTACTTTCAGCAACATACCTACTAATAACTAGTCATGAGTAACATATGATACAAATACAGATGGAAACCTCAATGTTCTAAACGTTTTTTGCAATTCCAGAACAATGCATCTTTAAAATAGAAGCTTGATTCAGCAACAAATAATCCCTTTGGTACCATGTACATGCTGTTAGTAGTAACTTGTTGCCTTAGTTGGAATACATTCTGCTGCTATACCCTGCCCTTTACAGGAAAGGTTCTCTGAACGTGTGCATATGTTTGTGTATGTATTATGTATTTTATATAAGAATATATATACACATGATAATAAAATACATCACCTTATTGTCAGAGAAGTATATAGCCTCAAGTATCCAAACAGGAGAATTAGGTTGGCAGCTACAAATTGTGTGTATTTCCTCATAAGGAACTAAAGCTTTTTTTATCCTGTTATATTATTGGTAACACCAAACTGTGCAACCTTAAATCAGAGTTCAAAGACAAAGAACAAAGTGGCTAGCAACACAAGGCTAAGAGCGCTTTCAACTGGCAGCATTTTCAGTTTGCAGTCGCTCAATCAGTTGATCAGCCTATAAAAGAGAGAAAACAATGCATGAACTACACCGTGGACCTTCAGTTTCCTGAAAATTCCATTTTAAAAATAGTAACACTGACAGAGCATTTACTTTTCATTTTTACAAAGCATACAACAAAAGCAGAATACAATGATGGTTTTAATCAGCAGACTCTTTTCCACTTTTTCCATCAAACTCCGATTAGGTGACCAGAAAAGGAAACACAATCTACGGAAGTCAGAGAATGTCTGAGCAAATTAACAGCAGATAAAACTGCGTGGGTTTAAAGACCTCAGAAGACAGCAGTGACCACAACAACCAAGCTGTGAGACCCGGAATTCTTTGGGAAACACTCCAAAATGGCATGCTGTGGCCTCTCATCATCCAACAAGCTGCAGGCCAGCCACATATGTTGCTGAGGGATGTGCATTCACATATGTGGTTCACATCACAAGATATACATCCATTTGGTTACATCCCCACGCTCACACATACTTTTCTCATCTAGTCTCTAACTAGGGCAGCTATATTTTGTGTATATGACAACACCAGCCCACAGAGCCCTCAGAAAGGTTCAGGGCAGAAGGAAGGATGCCAACATTGTTCTAGAGGCCAAACTGGGCACATGGAGACTAACAAGGGCACTTCTGAAACAAACCAGTTTACTGACAGTCTGTTCTTGCCAGTCCCACTGAACTAATCTTGTATTTTGAACTAGTGCTTCTGGTTTTATTAAGATCTCCAAAGGAACTCTGTTAAAATGTGAAAAGCTTATGTTTGGCATGCTTTAAATACGCACAGTAAAAATGCAATCAGCTACTTAAGGTAGAAACAACTTCAAGGAGTTAAGTAGCTCTTGCAGTTAATTTGCAAATAAAGCTAGACAAACCATGGAGCAACTGAAAATGAAGTTATCTGAACCTTGTTTTGCATTCTTAAGCAAGTATTACACTCTAGCCATTCAAACCCCAAAATAACTCAAGAACATTTTCCAATGTGATAACAGGGCAAAATATCTTTTGAAGCGTATCCACATCAGATAGCTAAACTTGGTATATATCTCCCTGAGCTAATCCAACATAGTAAGCAGTAAAACCACACAGCTACACTTATTTGAGGGCCAAATATTTGTGTGATGCTCTACAATACAGCAGAGACACGTTTTTTTTTCACGCTAGGCGAGATATCCAGCTTCTCGGCTACTACTGTGAAGAAGCTGAGTTTTTTCCCTTTAAGTAAGAGGCTGTCTGTATTTTTTACATGAGAAAGACCTCTTTCAGCATCTTTGTTTAGGGGTTGAGCAATGACACTAGAATGCTGTAGCTGCCTTGCAAGGACAGGTTCTTTGCTGCATCAAAGCAGTGAGAGTAAGGTCTGGTCCTCCAGAGAAAGATTTTTAAACAGTGATTTAGTCAGTGCCAGCTCAGTCTCACTGTTTATCTCTACTGACATAAATCAGTACAAACAATGTTTTTGTAAAGCAGACACTTGGTTTAGTCTAAAGATGACTAGATGAGAAAAAACATGTGAAGCAGTAAGAGCAATCATGAAGTGGCCAGGTTTTTCACCTAAATTTCTGTGTACAATACATAGGCCACCACATTTTAATATATAATTTTAAATTAAAGAACAAATACTTATAACGTGTCCTCAGAAGCACACCACATTAACCTACTCTACACATTAGATTCAGAACTATTGTATATAACAGTTTGCTGTTAATGCTATTGTCACTCCATTCCCCTCAATAAGCATAAATATTAAGGGGTTTATTATATTTTCTCAAATAGACATAGTTGGATATAGTTAAAAAAATGTTAGAAAGATGTCACATTTTCAGCTTGCAATTGAAAAACTACCGAAAAGCTCATCTGCATTACACTTACCGTGATAAACCAGTACGAATTGATTCTGTAGATGAGCCTGGATAAGAATCCTAGCTGACTGGCTGGGGCCAGGACATGAAGATGCAAATGGGATATCGAGCAGAACGGAGGCCAGTGAAAACCCATTCTTCAGAAAATGAAAACAGATAAAAAATACTAGTGGAACATCGCAAGTTATTTAACATGATCAACTGAACCAAGAACCCAACTCATCACATTTTCCTTGCACATAAAAGGCAAGGACAAAAATATGCCCTTTCCTTTCATTATGCTCTCAGGAAACGTTTCCAAAGCCCATTAACCTCCTCCTTCACATCTCTGTATTTAAGACATATTTTGTTCAAAAGGAGGGTTTAAAAAATTACACATATCTTAGATGTATCATATTTAGTTTTCAGGTGGAAAGCCAACTGTCACTAGATGAATGTTGTTTCTACCTATTTTAATCCTGAAGGCCCAGTTCCCTATACTCTACACTATTTAAATTATGTTACAGTTTACTTGGGCTAACAAAGGCACCAGCTTAAACTGAAGGTGCAGCACTGAAATCAAACAAATGCACGTATGACTGAAACTCAATGCAGTGCACCGCTTGAACAGGACAAAGTTAACCTCTCTTTCGGAATCTAGGATTTAGAGCATATTTCCAACATGTAATTAAAGAGCAGACTTTTAGATAAGTTGTTTGAAGTGCCTTCCCTATCCCAAGACATGGCCAAGAAAGAATCTGAGAGCTGGAACGCAATCTGCAGTGGAAATTCATCAGAAAACCAGTTATATTCAATGCCAGCACATTCTACTTGAGAAGTCATGCGAGAAGTGAATGCAGAACTGATTTCTTCAATAAATCACACTGCAGTTGTTGCCACTATCTCTGAAGTAGCATTTTACTTTTTAGAAAAAGTAAAAAACATACTCAAAAAATACAGAGGGTTTCCATTACATACCTTACATCATTCAAGTCATTAAAATTATTTCTCTGAAGAACAGCTTTTCCAACTTCCACCATTCTCTGCACTATTAAACACAAATAAATTTAATTTAATACTTAGGTAATATTTTACACATCATATGTCATCAAGTAATTTGAAAAGGTATTCTTCAGAATATTAATTTCAAACTGATTATGCTAGTTCACAAACATGGGCTTTTAAAAATATACTGTAACTACTCATGATCAAAGACTGTCAAGACAGTGCTGTGCAATGATTGACATAAAAATTGACAGTTACCAATCTCCATATTAATGATACTTTTAAGTGTGGTATTATTCTCACAATTCTGGCCAAAGCCCTTACTAAAAAACAAACAAAAAAATCAACCAACAAATACTGATTGGTCAGAATGATGACATATACACAGCTATCAGACTTTGAGCTCTAGGTCCTGTGCAGCCTGGCATAAGTTAGGAAGGTTCAGAGATGGTAAACAAATCAAAATAAAACTCTCAGTCCCACGTATCACTGCTGTATCACTGAAAAAAGAAGCAACTCTTATACAAAAACTCATGGCAAAAGTCTAAGGAATCATTGCAAAGACAAACACATGAAAGTTGTTTCCGGACACAAACCACCCTACGTTTAGAAGAGAAATAGCGTGATGCAATATTTGCAACATGCAACTCTAACTCTTTTCTTGCATCACCTGTAAATTTCCCATAGGTGGAATATCTTTATGCATGTATGGCTGTAGTTTCTTCTGTGAGTCAACATACTTAGCTAGGCATTTCTTGTGAAACAAAATCCAGGACAACGTTTTCTTAAAAAAACAAAGCCTGTCAACAATAAATCATAGCTTCAGTATTTCAGAATTTTATCTTTTCAAAAATTATTAAAGATTTTTGGAACACCATTTCTCTCTTTCTTCTCTCACTCCTTGTTCCCCTAAAAATAACGTAGCGCTTATTTTCAAATAATACATGTTTTATTAAGATATTTTGTAATTTTCCATGTAATTTAAAACTGCATATCTATCTAAAAAAATACAATGGAGCAGCACATAAACACTTTAAAGTCACAGTTCCAAAAAAGTGCAGAGGCATCTGTACTCCATGCAAACAAAAGGGATTTTGTGCACCAGTGCAGTGTTTTTCTAGAATTGTGCACACACACACACAAAAAGTGCTATTCTAGAATAGCACTTGGAGGTTCTCAGGAATGGTAAGTCCTTTCCTACACACACTCACTATTTCCATGTTTAAGTCATTAACCAAATGGTGTTCAAAGGTGTCATTTATTTGACAACTCACTCAAATTGTGCCAAATTATTTTCCTTCACACTAAACACACAGTGCCAGGCTTACCTACAGGTACGTGTTCCGCCTTGAGCGTTTTGCAGTTCCCCATGTGCTCCACCGGCACCACCAGGTAGTGGTGGGGAGCACCGGGTCTGATATCTCTGAAGCAAACAAGGTCGTCATACTAAAAAAAAAAGGATGCAAACTATTAAACTGATTAGGACGAAGATATTGGCAAAGAGTAGGTAACAAAGTCCATCTTCCCCATATCAGTGTGATAGTTAATGCCATATTTGAAGTAACTAGCAAAAATCCGAGCACTTTTGCAGCCAGCCGACTGAAAGACTTGTAAGCGCAATTTGTGTCCTCATTTGACCTTCTGCGGCCAGGGTTCCTCAGCGTCTGCTTTGTTTCCAGCTGTTGTGCCGACATTTAGAGCTGGCAAGACATTTTATTTCCGATCAACATCTCACTCCCACCTGCACAGAAGCGCACGGCTGTTGAGGCTGCCCGGGCACTGCCAGGCCGAGCCAAGGGCTGGCACCCAGCGCCGACACACACACGACTTGAGGGGTTTGATCTTTCATCTTCAGTTCAAGGACAGGGAACTGCTTGAGAGAGTCCAGCACAGAGCCGCAAAGATGATTAAGGGAGTGGAGCATCTCCCTTATGAGCAAAGGCTGAGGGAGCTGGGTGTCTTTAGCTTGGAGGAGACTGAGGGGTGCTCTTATTAATGTTTGCAAATATATAAAGGGTGAGTGTCACGAGGATGGAGCCAGGCTCTTCTCGGTGACAACCAATGACAAGACAAGGGGCAATGAGTATAAACTGGAACACAGGAGGTTCCATTTAAAATTGAGAAGAAACTTCTTCACAGTTAGGGTGACAGAACACTGGAACAGGCTGCCCAGGGGGGTTGTGGAGTCTCCTTCTCTGGAGACATTAAAAACCCGCCTGGACACCTTCCTGTGTAACCTCATCTGGGTGTTCCTGCTCCGGCGGAGGGATTGGCCTAGATGATCTTTTGAGGTCCCTTCCAATTCCTAACATTCTGTAATCATCAAATTAACTCCCTCGGCCCCCTCCTGCTCTCCCGGAGCCCCGTCCCCGCTGCGGGCACTGGGCCCTGGCGAGCTGCTCTCACACCGGCACGGCCACTACCCTCCTCCTTCTCAACCACCCACCCAAGCCCACCGAACCTCTCGGTGCAGCGGAGAGCCCGCCGGACCCGAGCCTGCGGGAGAGGACGAAGGCGGCGGCGAAGGGCGGCGGGAGTCCCGCCGGGCGGACACCGGGAAACGCCGCCGCCGCCGGGACGCGCCTCACCCACCTGGCAGGGAAGCAGCGCCGTGCTCGTCTCCTCCCGGCGAGCGATCCTGCAGAACACACACTTGCTGTCGTAGCCACCGCCGTTACCGGCTTCTCTCCCCTCGGTGCTGGTGGCGGCGGCGACTGCCGCGGCCTCCTCCCCCGCCATGGCCCCCGCCCCACGCCCGCACACACCGCCCACCCAGCGCGCCCCCTGCCGGCGGCGGCGGGCGGAGCTGTGACGCGAGCTCCCAGGGGCGGGTCTCCGAGCCCGGCTCCCCCGCCATTGGTGACGGTGGCGAGCACGTAAGAGCGCCGCCCCGCCCCTCCCGGTCTCTCCGCCGCCAGTGGGGAGGAAACGCCCCCTCCCCAACCCGAGTGGGGCGCGAGCGGTGTGGTGCATATGAACCCCACACGAACACCCACGTGTTATAGAATCATACAGTGTCCTGATTTGAAAGGGACCCACAAGGATCATTGAGTCCAACTCCTGTCCCTGCACAGGACAACCCCACAGTTCAGACCATGTGTTTGAGGGCATTGTCCAGTCTCTTCTTGAACACTGTCAGGTTTGGGGCTGTGACACCTCCCTGGGGAGCCTGTGCCAGCGCTCCACCACCCTCTGGGGGAAGAACCTTTTCCTAATGTCCAACCTAAACCTCCCCTGGCACATCTTCCTGCCATTCATTCCCTTGGGTTCTGTCATTGGTCCTCCTCCCCTTGTGAGGAAGCTGCAGCCACCATGAGGTCTCCCCTCAAGTCTCCTCCAGACTGAAGAAACCAAGTAACTTCAGCCGCTCCTCACATGGCTTCCTCTCCAAACCCTTCACCAGCTTTGTATCCCTCTTCTGGACATTCTCCAGTAGCTTTGTATCTTTTTTTATACAGTGGCACCCAGAACTGCACACAGTGCTCCGGGTGTTAAGTCTTGGCTCAAGTGGGCACATAGCTCAGGCTCACCCTGACACGGGCAGGGGCTGCTGAGGAGGCAAAACATCAGGTTGCCCTGATGTTTCTAAGCAAACCTCTAACCCCACACTGAATACAGCCCCGAAGCACCAATAAAAATACATGAAGTCTGCGCACTGTAAGCTTTCACTAAAGATAAAGGTACAAACTGCTTCCAAAACAGAAGGTGTTTCTAAATGGTAGCTAGCCTTCCATTTCTAAAAACGTTTTCTTAATAATTTGTGGTTTAAATCACTTGCACGGTTCATTAGGTTAGAGCTGCAGGGCTGAATCCCTAAAAACAGGATTTCCATGTTTTTGTTCTTCACGCAGCCCAAATGGCACAAAATACTTGCCCCACAGACAACAGGCCGTAGCGTTTGAGGTAATGAGCTGCAAAATTCAGAATGACATTTTTCAGAAATGCATTTCTTCCAGAGCAAGCAAGTTGTGCTTGTATAAATGGGACACGTTTAGCTACGCGACCTGAAGAAGCATATTTGCTGACCTGCAGAGCACGAGGTGATCCCTTTGCCATAAGCCAACCTGCTCTTTTTCTCTGCTGCACACAAGGGTCATGTTGAAAGTTTACACACAAGGATTAGTCAAAGTAACTGGGTCCTACTTTGCTCTAAAGCCAGCTTTGTACAAAACACCTGGCGCAAAAACTGCACTGAAACCAGCACCAAATGAACATCCACACTCACCTGGGTGCTTATAGACCTTATTGTGAATCAGCATTTCAACACTGTCCTGAACCAAAAATCTTTATCCGAGTACCACTAAAGTACACATGCTTCACATTGCAGGAAACAAGCTTTTGTTGTCCCTCGGATAGAAATTACTAGTGGCTGTACTCTTCCTCAAGAAAATTCTTAGCTATTTCACTGAAAGCAAGTTTCACAGATTGCACACTTGTTCTGTTTTGCGTGTAATTGTAGTTTTCTTTTTCTTAATACCATCTCTGTCTACCAAAAATTCAAAAAACCTTCAAGGACCAGGTACTTTTAAGACATTGTGCGCCTTTGTCCTGCTTGGACAGAAAGAAAAATATGTGAACACTTCAGCAATCTATAAAGGGTGCATCCAAAAATGATATACACGGACTTTTGACTTCTGGGAACAAGTGGGTTAAAAAAGATGAGGGAATACATGTCATTCACTACAGCTGAGAGAAGCAAAGAGAACTACTAGGTCAACTGTTTAAATGTCCACTGGTATTTCTTAGCCCTTTGTCAAATTCTGTGTTTAACTGAACTCAAAACACAGGTCTATTTTAGGAGATGCAATACCACAAAAAAACCCAACAAAACAACAAACAAACAAAACCCCAAACAAACAAAACCCCCACCATAAAAAAGGCAAAACCAAAATAAAACAACCCCAAACAAAAAAACCCCAATCGAACAAAAAAAAAAAAAACACCCAAACCAACCAACCAACCAACGCCGAAACAACCCCCCAAAAATCCAAACAACTCAAACCTCACATCTCCTTAATATGTTTCTAAAATACGATGTTGCTGGAAGTCTCTTTCTGATGGTAGGCATAAATATTTGTCAGCATAACCAGCATCCTTTCACCTTTAAAATGTACTAAAATTTGTGAAAAGGGAAAACATCTGTAACAAGTTTCTGAATGCATAAATTCCTTTATTGAAAATATTGTGATAGCACTGCATTACATATATTCAATATTCATGATTTCAAGGGTCACAGAATTTTGATTGAACAACACTGTTTTGAATATAGACCACAGCGTTTAGATATGCTCTGACAAGGGTAATATAATGGAGTAAGTTGTAGGCAGCAATAGTGAAATGTATGTAAAATATTGAACTTGTTTGGTTTGGGTTCTTTTTTTAACTATTAAGTGGTCTGCCACCATTGAAAAGAGCAAACAGTGTAAGATATTCCTGGTATTTTCAAAGCGTTATGCTGTTAGCAACTTCCAAAATATTTCACAGCATTACCAATAAGAACTTTGTTGATGGCTGTAGTAGACCACAGAGAAGGGAAGCGTGATAAGCTCACGTGCGGCGTGTTACAGGCTTACTGCATATAGCATTGGGTTTTAGGTTGTGAAATTTCTGTGCAGGATTAAAATTTACTAATGCTTTTGAAAGAAAACCACTCGGCTGCATTTTTTTTTTTAACCTATTAAAGAAGGGAAGAACAGTAACTAAATTGAGTTGTATTACTCAGTTAATAATATTCCAAACTTAGACTGTACTATTTAATGTAAAGCACACTAATGTTTCTAAAACCTGCCTTTGTCAGGACCGTGACACATTCGAGCCTAAGGGCAGGACAGCATCCTAATGTTGGCTGGGCCTGGACTGCATGAACAAAACCACGGCTTAATGGGAAAGCACGATGCTTTAGCAAACAGTGGAGATTGCCACTCCTGTCACACCCTTCCTATTTACCAAAATTTTCATTTCATAATATGCAGTCTTTTCAGTGTTGGGGGCGGGGAGGGGAAAATTACCCAAATACTTAATGAAAAATAAATAATATTTTGTTCCCTGTCAAATCCTAAGCCAGCTTGTTGTTTCAAATATGGTTTTTTTCAGGAAGGAAATCATATATATAATTACTGAGAAACAAGTATTACACTAACATGACCTGGCCAGTTAGGGGAATAGTGTTCTTCTCTAAATCTCAATTGTATTTTCTCCTTAACAAAGCAGTTATTCTTCAGTTTGTTAAGAAGTGCTCATAAAAGCTCAGTGGGTGGCTTATTTTGAATCATTTGGTGGCGATACAGAAAAACAACCCTCTCTGAGACACGTCCTTTGTAAACAGTCAAATGCTCCAACCGTGCCGTCCCAATTCTGTTGACTGCAGCAGAGCTGATAGAGTCTACACCAGGTGGCAGTTTGCCCAATGTCTCCATGCAGTGACAAAATAATGATCTATTAACGGGAACGTGGCAGCAGAATGAATAAGAAGCACTACCGACCTTCTCTCTCATCTCAGGAAACAAACAAACACACAAATCCAGAATTATGCACTCAAGTGTTTCTGCCAGAAAAGAAACCCCCTAATTAGGGTAAAATGAAAACCCAATCTCATTTACAAAACAAAAATATAAAAATTAACTTCAGAAATCAAATGAATTGATCCAGAATAAATGCCAATGCATAAGAAACCTACCTGAATAATAATTATTTATCAAATTGAAATTTGAAACATCAAAAGAAAAAAACTCGTTGCTAATACATTTACAAAAAAAAATCTGCTACACAATAACAATAAATAAAAAGATTTTAAAAGCTTGTTCCCTTAAGTGCTGTGTACACCTATTTGTGATTCTTTCCCATGGCAAACAGTATACTGCAGATTTTGGTAAAGTAACCTTTTATTTTTGGTTAGCATTTGTACGTTGAACATAAATACACATGGAATGTATGAGATAGTTATAGTTTTCCCACAGGATCTTTTTCACAGTTACAGAAAACATTTTCAACTTATACACCATGGATGTTTTCATAAGCATCACTTCTTCAATGGAGGAGTGCTGGGGGAGGAAGTAAAAAATCACTTCAGACTAATCTCTTACTCTTCCATGTCTTACTGCCTCTGACAACCTGCTCTGTTTTTTCTTGGGTTGGTTGGTTGAGGTTTTTTTGCGTAGTCATGCTCTGGTACAAACTTGAGGAAAAAGCGTGTAACATTGTGAGGCAGCCTGCACCTTCTAGTTAGCTTTTAAGTGCCTAACGGATCCAGTCCTTAAGGCAGTCAGTATTTCATTCAAATGTCCATACTTCTACATCTTGTATAATGAAATCTTCTTGCTTAGATAAGATGTCATTATTGAAGGTGCTGCAGGAGTTACTTCGCCCGTGATACAAATCTGCATCTAACCATAAGCCAAACCGGCCACTAAAAAGGAAATACACAACAAATTTTTCAGGTTATGTGTAACAGTAAAAATACTGGAAGCTGTTGAAACAACCAGAGGAGCGATATGGAGGAATCTAGGTAATTCTGAGGACCTCTTAGACTGAATGTGAAGAGCTCAATCCTCGCCAAGCACTTGCCAAGACGCTCATGGAGCAGTTACCTCACTTTAGTTAGCCATGCAGCCTTAGCTCTTGATTTCATGCCCAATGACCTTTGAAATTAGAACCTGATTAAGCATTGTCTGTATCCTTGCTCTCTGTAGCAACAGAATAACAACAATGTAATGAGGGCCACATGAAGAAACCTTAGAAGCTGATGGCAAAACTGCCATTAGAGACTATCTTCTAGGGGCAAACCTGTTAAGCAGTGACACGTGTATCTACCCAAAACGTCTGGGTTTTTTCCCAATCTCAAAAAAAAAAAAAAAAAAAAAAAAAAAAATTAGCTGCCCAACATCATTCACTCTCTCTAAGCAATGGAAAATGCTCTGGGACTAACAGAAATCAGATTGCTGAAGTATCTTCCCTGAACAGTTTGCCAAAAGTAAGTTCAGCCATTTTACTGATTAGTTTTTCTTTCAACTATCATTGTCCCTATTCTCATTAAAGAAAAAAAGTTAGCTACATGATCAAAAACACAAACATTCACTCACTCACCCTCCACCTCCAAGCTCCAGAGAACTGGTGTCTCCATTGATGAAGTAGGTGTTCTCTCCACTCCATTTGAATACCTGAGGAAGGGAAAAGAAACCCATATATTTGGACTGTGAGGATTCTTGTACTCTTTAAACCACTGGCTCTTAGCAGGTATTTTTTGGTGTGGTCATATTTTATTTTTTTCTTGAAGGGGAAGGAAGAAGTAATAGGTAGAAAGTAAAGGGACAATACGTATTTGAAACTTTGAACAAGGCACCCTAGTAGTTTTTAAAATTCTGCTTGCATCTCTAAATCAACAGGCATTCTATTAAAAGGAACAAAGTGTTCAATATTGAAAAATGCAAAAGCCATGAACGTAAGGGGTATTTCAGTAGCACTCCTATCTCTGGTTTGTTGTCACTGTGATCCTAAACATGTGTGAAATTATACCCTGTTCTTGATGTCACTGTCTTCCAAGGTGAATCTTTGACAGTCCACTCCTTACTCCTCCCTGCTTCCCCCCGCCTTCAATCCACTTCAAACCCTCTCCTCACCCTTACAGACTGTCTTCTTGGCACTTCAGATAATTACAGCTGCTGTTGCTTATAGCATTGTGTTGAATCAATGAGCAATTAACTGCATTCATCAACAGCCCACACATCTTCTAAACTCAAATATGCTGTCTTCACAAAAATCTCATAGATGTTTCAAAAGTGGAACCCAAATATCTTATTTGAGAAAGTGAACACCCACTTACCTTAAAATTTGGACTGAATGTGTAGAGGAATGTTTCACCAGTGCCATAGTAATGGTCACTAAACCTGAAGGGATGTGTAGCATATGCTCCAAATATCTGTCAGAATAAAATGATTAAACAACTTTTGAGGACAGTGCAAAATTCAAGAGAAAAAAGTCCAAACATTTAAAAATACTTTCTAAAGAACAACTGAGCTGGTGTTTCATGTTAGAAGAACCAACTAGTAAAGTACATCAGATGAGCAAGTACTCCTGCAAATCTTTTGTATCCTGCAAGTTAAAAGCCAGATGACAGCAATGGCAATAGGAACACTGACTCTAGGAGCTACTGAAGTACTAGACCTCCACAGAGGCATTATTTGCGACAGCTTTTTAGTGAGATACCTAAGGAAGATACTTCCATGGGGACTATTAAAGGGAGCACTCACTGCAATTATGAAGCTGGGGGGGGGTATTTCTATTAGTGCTGATGTACTTTCAGGCCTGTAAGTTTAGTTTAAGCCGTAGAAAATACAGAATAAAACACCAATGTCTTATTTTGGTATGATGTCACTTCGCAGAATGACTAGCAGTTCTGAATGAGCACTATATGATGTTGCCCTTTCAGTCTGACTTCTGCAGAACACGCACTCCTTACCTGGTTGTCCATATCCTTGATGACAAGGAGAACCGGACTGTCGAGAGATGCTGATTTACGGTACAGAGTCTTCAGGCTGGTCCCGTGCTCCAGTGTACTGTACGCAAGCCGCCACGGGTATCCCTGCACTCGTGCGGGCAAGCGCCGAGCAAGCTGCGCAATGAACAGCGGGAAAAAGAAACATACTTAACAGGTTGTGTCACAGCTGGTGCCCCAGACTATTCCCTTTCTGCAGGGGCTTCTGAGCCAAAAAATGGCTGTCAAGGGAGCAGTTGATGCCAGCAGCTTAACACCTGTGCCACATGCATGTGTACTTGTACTCTGAGCTCAACTGTCTGCGTTCACATCACATCAAAACTGGCACCCCTCTCAAAGCACAGCAGGAGTTGCCAGTCCTCATTATCACAACTCAAAACCTTAGAGTTGCAAAACACAAAAATAAGCTTTCCAGGTGAGCCAATGCTGCAGCAAGCAGGACCTGGCACAAGGACGTTCCACCATACTAAGTACTTTCCAAATTATTAAAAAGCATTGGCATTGCCTCTGGAAGGTAAATGTCCCACGCTTGGCAGAGACAGCACCAGAGCTAACAAGGAAACTTGAGGTTTTTCTAGCGATACCTGCTCTATGTGCATGTTCTCCAGGAGAGCACTGTGATGCTTCAAGACAGGCAAAGTATCATCATCTTCTTCTTCTTCATAGTAACTGCAAACGCTCTTTCGTCGTTTTGCTTCTTCTACTGTTATGATCTGAGGCAAGAGAACAAGTGTCCAACTGTCAATCCTCTGTTGAAGCAAATTAATTTAAAACAATATAACCCCCAGCTGTTACACTATATGGAGCAAAACCACTGTATGGGATGGTTGTATCAAGCACAGACAGCCTTAACCAAATCGAGAAATTCTAAACAGGCAAGGTGTCTTTGAGACAGCATGGCCAGAACTTCTTCATGCCCTAGTGACCTCCCATAGCTATAGAGTCCCTTTGGATTAAAAAATATTGAGGTAACCAGGTGACATCATGCAGTCAGTCTCAGATATAGCTGGTCTCAAGCCAGAAGGCCAAAGTGCACCTACTGCTTCCAAGGGACACGACACACATCTGAACTAGGCGTCTTGTGGAGACTAAATGAGGAGGATGCAGAAGCATCTTTGTTTTCTCTCATGCAAATAGTTGAGTACATTAGTTATTTTATGAGGTGCTAATGCATGAGAATATGAAAAAGTTTAAAATGTCACTTATCCTTTACATTAAAACAGCAACTTTTTCTTGGTTTACTGACTCAGGCATGGTTTTGTGTACACAAACTGAAACAGAATGAATACAGCAAAGAAGTAAAAATGTAAATAAATTTGAATAGATATTTTGAAGTTCTGTCTTGTAGGAAATATACTGAGCAAGACTCTGAGCATCCAGTTTAGCTATATTCTTGAAAACACTCATTCTGAGTGTCCAGATCTCTATAAAATACATTCTTAGTTTAAAATGAACAAACAGATCTTTGGAAACTTCTATTTATTCCTTTGCTTAAGACTCCATAAAGAGAGCACTTTGTAATATTTTATAAGTAAGTCCATTCTAACACCAAGTTTGAATTTAAATGCTTAAAAAATGAAGCACAGATTTCTCTTCAGCAACTACAGGTAAGCTGTTTCCCATAAAGCTGGTAAAAAAAAGGGAATGCAAGTCCATACACTTAGTACTTGTCTACGCTTGTCTATCAAAGCACTCAGCAGCCTACGAGGTGCTGAGAGAGACAGGGGACAAGTTCTGAACCCCAAGCAGCACTGTGTCACCCCTCGGCAGCAGCGGTCTGGGTGTCCTGGCTCCTGAAGAGATGCTGCTGAGGTGCTCAGCCTCCCAGTATCACCTGGCAGAGCTGGAAAGCTGCTCACCCTTCAGTGCAGCTCAGGGTGCTTAGCAAGCGACAGGAGCCTCGGTGAGGTGAAGCACACTGCGCCCAGCAGTGAGGCTTTAGCTGGGGCTCAGTGCCACCACAGCAAACAGTTCCTGTACAGCGAAAGCTCAGAGACGGGTCTGATGAGAAAGAAAAGGGGAAGCAAGGGGGTGTAACCACAAAACAAATAGGACACCTTAAACAGCCTTTCTTCCATGAGCACATCACCTTGAAGGTCTTCTCTTGGACCTAGAACCTCAAGATGTGGTTGTCAAGCACACTGCGCTGTTGCCACACACTGCCCTGCAAATACGGCTTCCAAACGACTTTCCCATTACACACGGGTAAAGTTTTGCATAGCTCCTCCGTGACTTCACAATCACTGCTTGAACTTGCAGAAGCTGTCAACAGTCAAGACAATTGCCAAGAAGTGCCTGGAGGTCCTACGCACACCTGTCCCACAGGCGAGAAACGAAATCCACTGGACTGACTCCAACTGCAGATTTAACCACATCACAAAACACAGAGAAGGAGCTTCTTGCGAAGATCAGGACTGGTGAAGAGTTCACTGTGGGCAGGAGAAAGCCCTCACACTGTCAGTCACACCTAGCATCTCCAGTGGGACATGAGCAACACGTCTACTGGAAGCATTCACCTCCAGCCCACATTAACCTCCAGACACCTGGAGCTGAGCCTGAGGCAGCCGCCCCGAGCAGAGCACCCCAGCACTGGCACTCCAACACACACAGCGGGGTTAAGAAAGGGGGCAAGACAAAATCTAAGGGCAAGGCAAAATCCAGCCCACAGAACTAATATTGTTACATGTCTCTGTGCATCTGAGCAGTACAGGTATTCATGCCAGTGATGCTGGCAGAGAGGTACAGCTGCATCCTGCCCCTCCAGCGCAGGCTCAGCGGGATTTAGTCCTGGGTCTTCTGAGACTAGAAGGAATCCTGTACTTGAAAATTTTTCATACGTTAAATTTCACGGAAGGTTTGCACTAAAAAATTAACATAAATTTAAAAAAAACTCAAACTGTTAAAGGAAAATGGACTTTGTGCTTTTATCCTTACTCTTTTTCCACCTCCTGAATGGTTTCCCTTCCCTCCTCATCCTCCAGGCCATTATTTTATCTTTTTTTTTTTCTTCCATCTTTTCATCACTTTTTTCATCTTATATAAAAAGTACCCCCCAGGTCCTTTTTCAAAGTCTTCTCCCAGGAGGGGGAGGAAAAGTATCATAGTAAATCAACCAGCCACAGGTATCTGTAGCAAAATGCAACCAAACTCGCAAAAACAGGCAATCACAGAAAATTTATTAACACAGCTGTAAATTACAAATCAACTGCAAAGACAGACAAGTCCCCTTCTTCACTGCATAGATACTTTTTCAGTGCACATTTGAATGAAGTTCAGAGTCAACAGTTGCAAAAAAAAGGGATTTGCATAATCAGATGTTTACAGACCACACAAAAGCACAGAGAGACAAGAAGAATCAACTGGTACAGAAACTGGATCTACAAAATCTTTTCAAGATTTTACAGAACTGAGAAAGCAAGCTACCTGGTGTGGAAATACTCTGTTAAAATTAGTCTGACTAAGGAGCACATTTTTACTGGGACAGAAGCACTGTATCAGATACACACTGTTCAAACAGGGACACAGTTCAACATACCTCCACAAAAGGCTCCTCCTGGTCAGGTCTGGCATAGTAAAGAATTCGAATATTCAAAGGCATTTGCTTCCCTTTAATTATCTACCAGTTTATTTTGCAGTATCCACCACACTTCCCTGCTCTAGTGGCAAGAGCTCTCACCAACAAGAACGACAGACTGCCCATGGCACGCTGGGATAAAACTGCTTTTATGCTCCTCTACACTTTCTGTTTCCCCACAAGGGAGAGTGAAACTTGGTAAGTGATCATGCCCAAATTTGGACTTCCAATAAAGATTTCCCGGAGGACCTCCTTTACAATTTGTAAAGCTTGAATATACTACAAGTAAGAGAAACACAACTTTCAGAAGCTGTTTCCAGAGAATTATTCTTCCAATACATATTGAAATAAAACAATGAGAGAAAAGCTTCCAGTGTGGACAGATCTCTCTCACCTCTGTTCTTCACATCACTGTCCCTCCCTCTTTCATTTTGGTTTTACGAAAATGGCATGCAAATAATACCTCAACAGTGAAATCTAGTGCAATATATGACAGCACTCAGCTCTGGGCAAAACAAGGAATGAAGACTCCTATCTATCTATTTATTTACTTGCAGTTCACAAAGCACCAAGATTAAAAAATACAAAACTGTAAAAGTAAAAGCTATGTGGGATTAGAGGTGACATTGCTACATTTCAAATGTCAAGCCCCACTCTCAACCTCCACTTTTGAACAGGACCAACATAGTTTAAAGACAGAAATGCTTCAAAAAATAAAAAGGGCAGTAGAATTTTAAAAACACATTTATGTTTAAGTCAAATAACCAGATCACTTTGTAAATCATCATCAAGATATTTCCCACTTAGGGATTTAATCTGGTTGTTTGTTTGTTTTTTGTTTGTTTGTTTTTGTTTGTTTGGGGGGTTTTGTTTGTTTGTTTTTTGGTTGGTTTTGCCTTTTTTTTTTTTTTTTTTTAAACGCATATCCTTAGCACAGCAAATGCTTCAGCATTCAGAAATATAATTAAAAAATGCATGTGAGCTTATTTGCCCTAGAAATGAGGTGTTGTATGCACAAGTGACGGATGACACACAGAGGCATGCCAAGTAGTTAAAACAGATTGCAAAAGCCCCCGTAACGAAAAAGCTAAAGTCCCTGTCTAAAACCTATCCATCTTACAACCAATATTCAAACAGCATTGCTGTGTGCACCTGAGATGCAAGGCTGTGCCACAACATCCCACAGCAACCCATTCCAACCAGCACACAGGAGTCTCTGTTGGTGTTTACGTATACATATACATTTCAGAGGTTTTACTTGTAGTATATAAATACAATATGGATTTAGCAATGCCGACAACATACACCTGTATACTTTTGCAAAAGGCTAACCTCACATCACCAAAATATTTGCACAACTGCTGCTTGCACACCACAGAGCTCCCAGCTGTTTGCCAGTTCTTTCTAGAGAGAGAAGAAAGGAGGACTGAAGGAATATGAGTATGTTTGTGAGACAGATACAAGCCTGTAGGAGACTTCTATATAAGCAGTAACTATAGAAACACCATAAAAAAATCATCAAAACAGCAAGTGCTGAGATTCTTAACAGGGGCTGCACACTACATATGCTTCACACAACAGCAGAAAGCACTCACCTCCCAGCTTTTAGTAGTGGGCTCACTGAAGAAGTTGTCTATCATGTCAAGCTCCTCCTTTTCTACCACGACAAAACCTTGCTCTTTGGCATCTTTCCCATATATTTCTGGTGACCACTGAACAAAAAACGTGTACAAGTGATCCACCCTGTAAACAGAAGATGACACAACCGTTATGTAGTGGTCCATGAACACAGTGCTGCCATGTAGTACTGAGGTTTTGCCCAGTCACAAAGAAGGGACAACCATACAAATAGTGTACTACCCGTGTACTTCCACCCTCGCGTACCACCCCAAGGCAATAAATAGCTCCTTCCACCTGGCAGCCTGAACCATTTCAAGGTTTCTGTTTTCCATCCCACAATACCTTTTTTTCCTCCCTTTGTTATACACACAGTCAAAGCATCATGGAAACACCAAGAGGTTTGTGCAGTCCCACTCAATTAACATCAAGATGACAAACTGCCTGTTTTTACATAATGTTCACAAAAGTTAAGTCCATAAAAAACTCAATTATTTAGTTTGACCTCCTGCATAGATCAAGCCATAAAATACCACCAGTAAAGTCTATGCCACGTTTCTATCTGCCCTCTAAAAGTTACAGAGACTAATCACAAAAGAATTCTTCATTTTGTTAGCATAATGAAAATAAGCAGTTACTGACAGCTTTGCTAATGCTACAGTACCGGCAGTGTATGCACTTCCATAACTGTGGTCAGTTCTCAATCATTTTCTTGAATGAGATGCTCTTTGACAACACCCGTAACAAAGAGCGAAACAATTTCTCACAAAGGAATTTAGGTAGTATATTCCTTTAACCCAGATGATACTAAGGATTCAAATGAACACATGCAATTTGAAACAGGAATACAATAGTGGATCCACTGTACAAGAAGATGAATTGCCAGGAAAAAATAAAAAAGGCAAAAACAAGTAATTAAAGAGGGCAGATAGAAACACAGTAAGTACCGGATCTTTCTCCAGTTATTCACTAGAAAGTTTTCTCCAGCAGTTCCTTGATCCGTACAGAACAACTAAAAGCTTAGAGAAACCTAGACATTCTCCCCCTATATTTCAAGTTACTGGGATTTATAGTATATGCATACATAATCTTAAAACACCATTTCAGCACTGCTGGATTCTGTTCAGGTTCATTTATTTTATTCCACAGATTTCTCCAATCAAGTCTACATTTTCTGTTCTACACTTCTACCAGTAATGCTAGAATCTGAGGTCAGTTCTAGTTGAAAATGTTGCCTGCTCATGACAGGTATATTAATTCATAATTGAAGTGAGACATTGTGGTGCAGAGCTTGACTCACTTTAGCTTCAATACATCTTGTTCCAATTCCCACTACCCTCAGAAAGAATAAAGGATTTACTTTGCTGCGTCATTGAAATGTCCTTCTAACCATGAAAACTGAACAAATTAGAATTGCCGTCAGTTTTTTCTCTTCTCCTTTGCATATTCACAAACACTTCTGTGATGCGTGGCTAACAAATGACCTAGCTGAATTTAAATTATTGTTATCAAACAAGAACCGTATTTACAAGACATTTCTAAGATACAACCAAATACAGCTCTAGCATAATGGTCCTAAATTTGTGAATGACATGCAACACAATAGTTCCTAAGGCATAAGCAGCCTCCCTTCATCAAGAACAAATAAGGTAGCTAACGTTGACGTCAAAATAAAAATTTTAGCTGCTGTTTGTTCTGCTGCAGCAACACACACAAAAGAGATCAAAGTAGCACCATGCAAACAATCGGTCCTTGGGATGGTCCTCTCCAATAATGGCCAGCAAAAGGGTAAAAGAGGGTCACACTACCATTGCCAAGGGTTCCATGAAGCCACGTGATCGCTTAGAAGTTTGCACAGATCTAAAAATAGTGAACTATGGAAGACACTTCCAAAAGCTGGATAATCTCATTTTAATCAAGATCTTTTAACTGCAGAAGTTTTCCCACATCAGCAGGTGCCACTCAGTGTGCCCTAAAGCCCTTTACTGGCTCACAGAGGCTTCAGAAGCAGCAGTACAATCATCTCTTTGCTAAACAATGTAACTTTTAACTGAAAGAGAGATTTAACTTGACCATTGTGTGTTTTACGTGCAGCAGTCCTAGTCAGGAAAGCTAACTACTATAGAAAGCTGCACTGCAGTAAAATCAACCAAGTTCCTCAGTGCACTCAGAATATTTCCTGTCAGGCCCCATGGGCCTGTAGATGCCCAGTTTATCTAAGCAGTCCACAAATAAGATTTCCTCTGCCATGGACAGATGCTAAATAAATCCAGACACTAAAGATTTAAGAAGCGGCAGTGGAAAGTAAGAAATAGGTTCTTATAGAAGTGAAGTCATTGTGAAAGGGATGCTGAGCATCCCTTCTCTGTTAATAAAATAATAACATTATATTATGGTGGTATTTCCAAGTGACCAAAATGAAAAGGAAAAAAAAGACAATTCCTAATTTCAGAAACCACTGCCTGAGGAACTCTCCTACAGCCAGCTTGACAGTTGTGAGGAAATTTACCCTATAATTCAATAGCTGTTTCAGAGATCACATGCTTATGAGTGTGTTATGGACTGACAGGGAAACATCAATAAAACATAAGGTACTTGGAAATGAACAACTTCAGAAATCTGAAGTTAATCACTCCAAAAAGAACTTATTCAAAAGGAAAAAATGATAACAGGAAACTTAAAAAAAAAACCCAAAGAAACAACAACAACAACAAAAAAGCCACAAAAAAAAAAACCCAAAAAAACAAAAAACCCCACAAAACAGAACAAAAAACAGCCAAAAAAAACAAACAAAAAACCCAACCAAATCAACCAAACAAAAAAAAAAAAACTAGAAGACACAAATCAAAAATGAAAGATGGAACACTGATTAAAGAGGGAACCCCCTGCCAGCTGTAGCCAGATTAAAAGGAAAGTTCATAGTAATACACATACAAAGGGCCCAAAACAAATGCAAAAAGGAAAGTTTATAGTGAAGGATATAAATTCAGCAGAAAACTAATCTTGGAAAGTAGAAAACATGACTTAAATATCATGACAGCCAAGTGATAAAATTAGTGTAAGACAAAAGCTTGGTGGAGTATTACGCCACTGCACTGCATAGTAACCTGGGCACAATCAGCCATGTGTGTGCATCTGTGCCAACAGCGGAGCACACGCAGAAGAGCAAGCAGGGGCTGTGATTGCACGGTGCTCCCTTACCCTTGGCAGAAGGGCCCTAGAGACCTGGAATAACGGCTCTGAACTTCGGAGCAAGAGCTCCACACCAGCACACTGATGACAACGCTTGGTGCGACCCTTGAATGCACCGAGAAAGTAACATTCAGCAGAAGGAATGAGATTGTGTTTAGTTTGATGTTTGACACTTTGGTGACCACTGTTGAAACACTCTGCTCATCTCTGATGCAACATTCCCAAGTCCCATTTAAGCACTGCAGTTCAAAGAGATGCAAAACCAACTGTTGTACAGTGAGAAGCAAAAGTTATTCAGCTTTCAGGAGTGACACTCTGTGATAACCAACATTAAGAGGAGCTGAATCCAGGTCATGCACATACAACCACAACCTGGGACCGGAAGCCAGAAAAATTACAGTAGGTATCTAGTGCACTGAAAAAGAGCAAAGGCAATTGTCAATAAAACACACTAGACAAATTGTCAAGATTCTTTAGAGGGAACTACGAATGGCTTTTCTCCTAAAAGATGTACTTTAATTTAGGGGGTCCCAAACTGACATCACCACCGCCACCATTTCTGTTGATATGGCAACAATATCTGACTTCTTTGAGGGCAGAGGCAAACCAGTCTTCCATAAATCAATGTATTTGGGTCAGTCACATGTGGGAGTGAGGCTACTTCCAAACTGTGTATATAGGTAGTGGGGGATGGTTTCTGCATGCTTTGACACATGTACAAAGCCTCCAAGTCCAACCACAGCAACTGGTCTAGAAACAAGAATTAATTCAGAGGAGTCCTACACCTTTGTTACAAACATGCCTGACTAGATGATGATCCTTCACGAATCTTATGAGGGCTAAGGTATCATAAGCCCTCATATGCTTATATGAGCTTACATGAGCCCTAATTATAAGATACTAAGCTATAGATACAGATTGGTTTTCATAGGTTTCATCTGTAGAGTGTGATATCTTATTTATCAGGAGTCTATGAGTAACCTATTTGTACTAGGCTAATTCAAAAGGAGTCTATATCTAAGCTTTATGCTACCTATTCCATTCCATTAAGATGAGCATTTTAAGAGTGATCCTTCAGCATCAGGACCACCTCAGTCATTGTCCCTTTATGCAAAGTGCATGGAAGCATCATGTTGGTATTGACTCCAGCTAGTTGTGCTGCAAGTTCTTCCAGATCTCAGCTTCAACCCTGTTAACTACAGCGTATCATGCACCAGATACTAAGAAGAGTCACAACCAAGCAGCATCTTGCGCTACAAAGGGAAATCTCTCCAGAAATAGTAACAAAACCCAAACCAAAACTCACACAGCTCCCCAAACCAACCAACAACAATCAATGGGGCAGGAAGCTAAGAGTACAAAAGCAAGGCTCTGCCCCTGCTACTTTTTCTCCTTGAAAATTTGCCTGCTTTCACAAAAAGAAACTTCCAAAGAAGCAGATGCCCTCTCAGCAGCATGATCTCAGTGCAATGTCTTGATCAACACAAAATATACATTCATAAACCAACCCTGTCAGCCAAATTCCTATTACAGATAATCAGTGAAATTTACTTCTTGACTTAGGAACTAGTCACTGCTAAAATGAGAAAATTGTCTGTTAGGACACATGTTTATAAACAAAAAAATTTTGCATTACTATCTCTGTCCCAATGCAAAGCATTTTCCTGTGCAAGACCTTGAGGAAATCTGTGAGTGGCGGAACCACTGACATACTAATACTCAAAATCCACTAGGGTGGAAAAATCAACATGCTATTTAAATATCTGTAAACACAAATCCAAGTAGTAAGAGCATGCATAGACTTACCCCCTAATACTGTAAGCTATACCCATTGCAAGCCTTCTCAGCAGAAGAATCAATCAATCAGCATCCAAAAGCATAGGTACCTCTGCTCAGCTGAACCCGACAAGATGCTGCCCTAGACTGAGTTAATCTATATATAAGGATTCAGGAGATGTCCATCACCCCTGTTACGTGTCAAGGTGAGCACAGCTGTGAGCAGGGTGCAGGGCATCACAGCCCTGGAGTCACTGATTAACCCAGCTGGGCTCTGCAGGTCATGGGGCAGCGTGTGCTGGGACACTCTCAGTGCCCAAGAAGCCACGTAGTTCCCAGATGATACCTCAAACAGTTGCAAAAGGCCAATGAGACCTAACACTTGTTAACAGCCTTTTTTTATAAAGAGTATTCGACTAACAGTTTTCTCTCTGTATTGATGTTTCTGGAGGCTTCCATTAAAAATCATTTTAAAAAAAGTTTTAAAAGGTGAGTTTTCCCCCCACCATGCCTCTGTCCTGCTGCCTGTTGAGCCTCTGGACAGAACTGCAGCTCCTCTGGGAGCGGTGGGTGATGCAGCCCAGAATGAAAATGGAGCCACTTTTGCAAATTATGACAGAACCTGTTGTAATAGTAAAAAAACAAGAGGCAATGTTAAAATGCAATTAAATGCAAACAAGAGGAAGATTTAATTTACGAAGGGATTATAGACCTAACACCAATTTCTTCAAAATCTCAATCCAATTTGGTTTTTGGTTTTTAATTACTACGAAACGTTAAGACGTTGCACAAGCTACTGCAACTGCACTGGACAGATAGTGTTTAATTTATGCTGCTTTATGGCTAAAGAGATGAGAATGGTATTTTTGATACTGTCATACATTAATATACATTGTATTTTGAATGTTTTTAACTTAATAAATGATTTTGATACATTATATCAAAAATACATTGCAAAGCTATCCCAAATAACCAACTGTCCATGCCACTCTCATGATGCAACACTGATATAATAATTATATACTATCCAATACTGGAGCAAGAATACCATCAGTGCATTGGAAGTGATGCATTTTGCTTTGGGAAGGCATCTGGGAGTTTGGAGAAAACACTGACTTGTTAGGCAAAGATACATCTTGCATTAATATGAGGGTGTAGGTCCCACATATAATTTTTGCCTCAAGTTCTACGTGATCTTTTATGCACCTCTGTGCTGCTAAAACAGGCATTATGAATAGCACCATAATGACTCCATTTTATACTATATTCACCACTAATTCTTACCAAAATCTGAACAGCAGCTCTGAGAGCAAAGATCTGGCCTGTCAGCCAGCACAGCCAAGTGCTGCTGCAACAGCTCACTGCAGGAATTACTTGTTCCTCATTCCAAAAACTTAAGTATAAACCAGTTGTCAACATTTCAGTTTATATATGGATTAGGTCCCCTCACTAATCAGAAAATTTCTGCTCATAAAAAGACAAGCCAAGCAGCTGTTTTCCAAGTTTGCAGTAAGATGCTTAATAGATTTACCTGTTGCGCAGAGAAACGATCAGAGATGACCTCAGTTCTGCTCAGCAGCTTTATTCAACATTAGATACACTATCCCCAAAGCAAAAAACTGACCTTGTGTTATATTACAGCATCACTCTAACTCCTTGAAGTATGTACTCACACTTCGACCTAGAATTTTCTGAACCTGCCCTTTTGCAATCCCTGAGGAGCCAAGGACTGGGTTCAGCAGAGAGCAAGCAAACCAAAAGCTATCTACAGCTGCACTCTTGATGGCCGCATTCCAGATGGATCAAACCTCTCCCCCTCCTCCCCTCAGTCAGCAACTTCCATACTACTGCTCTCCTCAAAACACTCATTTCTAAAATACAAGAAATAAACACTTACATCAACCCATAAGCTAAAAATTTGAAAATAAATATTCTGAAAAATTATTAACAAAAAAGAAAAAAATTGTCTGCATCTTAAAGACACCTCTGAGATTGATGACCAGTTCAGATTCTTCCTTCCTGGTATCTAATTCACCAGAAGTGTTATCACTGATTTCCCTGTTTCAGCGACAGTTCATCAACAGAGTGGAGAGCTGCTCTAGTTGCCTTCTAGCAAAAGAATGACCATGGATTTGATTTCTCAGAGCCAGTGAAAATTCTTGGGTGATTTATGTGGAAAAAAATCACAGGTCTTCCTTTTTTTTTTATTTGCTATAGTGCTATTTATGCATGCGTACATACACACCTACAGGCACCAAAACCACTTAAACATATTTTATCACAAAGGAAGGGGATTTTTATATGGGCCTGAAGGCTGAAACAGCCACATCAATTCAGTTAAGAGTGTCTCCTTTTTCCACATCATGCCCTTTTGCTCATGTGAGATACCTATTTATTAGCACAGGCACCTTAGTGGATTCCTTGCCTCTCTTGCCACTGCTCCCCTTTTCCCCTTTCCCTCACTTCTTGGACTATGGCTGAAACCCAGATCGTCCCCCAGTGCTTTTCCCATATGTTATCTGCACGTACATCCCTCTTTTCATCTTCCAAGTGGCACCTGATCCCTTCTGCCTTCCCACTGGGAGCCACAATAGACCACCACTGGTCTCTGGCATGCAACGAAATGAGGGGTCCCCTCTCCTCATCCTTGCTGCATTTCACACCTTGGACCATGTAGTGAAAGTCAGATTCAGCTCTAGAAAGCACAACGCACTTAAAAATATGAGACAAAGCACATTTTTGTGCTATGCACTGCAGCTTACCTTTCCCGCGGAACAGCAAACCAGTACTCTGGTTGCTTTATCTTTTTACTGTACTGTTGAGACATGGTGGTGCCCTGAGATGCAAAGGACTTTCTCATGGGCTTGCCTACTTTAATGCACAGAAACATTGGAGGAGTCTTGCTCTTCTCCTCTTTCGAAGGAAGCATATCTGAGTGAGAGACAAAAGAAATGGGTTGCTTACAGGAAAGTACAAATACTGCAGCTGATAGAACATTGTCGCAAAGATTAATAATCTTGTGCAAAGGAATACTCAGAGGCACTGTACACAGAATTACACCTGACATGTCATTCAACAGCAAAACTGGTTTAATAAATCCTTGTTTATCCTAAACTGTGGCCATTTATTCCCATTTTGTCACAGCCTCTATCCCCTGAGCTGTACAGCCATGTGCAGATTAGCGCTCTAAAAGCAAATCAGTAAGATCATCAGACTGGGTGCAAACTGCAACATGAAGCAGGTGCAAGCAGAGGGGACTGCTTCACTGGGTCCTGGTACCCCATCCAGTAGAAGGGTAACCCTGCACACACACACACACAGAACACTTGACCTGTTCCTCAATTCTGACAGTCAGCCAGCCATATGAAACCTTTTGTCTGCACAAGACACGGTTAAACATAAGAGCAGTTTAAGTTCCCTAAATTACCAGCATGACAAAAACACTGCTTACTAAATTACAGCCTAAGTCACACTGAAGATGTCTCATTCATTTTAGGAGTACACATACAGCCTTCTTTTTTATTTTTCTCTGCCAATGAGAATGATCACCAAATACAACCATTGAGATTTAAACCCTTTCAAAAGAAAGGAAAAATCATTTTAATAATAACTGGGTTTCAAATAAAGACTTCCACTCAAATAATCTCCCATCACCTCATATGAATCAAGGGTATGTCCACCAGTTCATTAAACTACCAAGAGAGGAGCAGCAGCACTCCAGGATGGATTCGTGCTTAGAGGTACTGGGCTGTAGGCAAAATAGTAATATGTGTACACAGTATCTAAACTGAGATTTATTTTTGTCATATGCTTTTGTCATATGCTTTTCAGCCCAAATTTTATTTATTAGAACCCAGTGACCAATCAGGACAAAATGATCAGTCAGTAAGGCTCTACATAGAATCATGTTTATCACTTCTTGAAGAGTTTCCATAGCTCAGCAGACACCAGACAGATGCAAATAGTGTCAAGAGTACTTCAGTACCCTGCTTTGCAACAACACACTACTACTTTGGAAATGATCAGAAATACACTTACAGACTTCACTGAAGCAACAAAAGCAACCAATGAAGAGTGACAATTCCTAAGCCATGAAATGTCCGTGCCAGTACTGTGACTAGATGACATTTCACTGTCCTTCTTAAAGCCAGTAAACAGAGGTGAAGATTATAAAAACAGTAGCCACTGAAGATGGAAAGAGCACACAAACTACTTATCAAATTAGAAGCTTAGGGAATTTGAAGGTATTTTTCTCCTCTAAATAGCACATGATATAAAAATATAATATACAAGAGTGGAAAAAAAGACCAGGTATTATAGAAGGAGGAAATTTAGAGCAGAAGGCTATCCATTCAAAGATTACCGTCACAATGCTGTCCAAGTCTCAGAGGAAACAAGGATAAACCAGAGACCTACCTTCAATTGGCACTTGAATTTTCTGCAGCAGCCACAGTCTGATTTCTGATTGATTGTCTAACTGTGTTTCTTGACAGGTCTTGTCTATAGCTGGTACTAACGAAGAGTCCACAGACTCTTTCAGATCCTTTTCCTCTGCTGCTGCTGAGCTGATTTCTAACGAAGGCGCTTTCCTTTCAACACAGCAGGAATCGAGCTCCATACTTTTAACTGTATGGACTTCATTAGCTTGGGACTTTGAACAGCTAAGTGTAAGGTCTATACCAATTGCTTTATTGTTTTCACCTTTCTGGATTTCAGCCTTGTGTAAGTCTTCAGATGACTGAGACCCATTCCCATCTTTATTGAGGTAAAATTCAATAAGTTTATCTTTCTCTAGCTCTTTCTTAGTGTCCAGTGTAGTCTCCACCTTACCTGTTGGGGAACTGACACATTTGTTTACTTCTGGAATAACATCTTGCTTTTCACACAGCTCTAAGTCTAAGTCAGCTTTAGGTTCAACACTGTCCTTTTTTTCCAAGGAATCAACTGTCAAGTGCTCCTGGACTTCTGTAGTGGGTTTGGTTACCTGCTGCTTAGTTCTCCCCAACTCCCTGGGGTCAGCCAGAAAGCCTTCCATTACTGAGATTTTCCTGTCCAACCCTCTGTCCACATGAGAAGATGTCTTTTCCCGCTCAAAGTCATCCTCTCCTTCTCCCAAAAGGGATTTTTCTTTGGTTTCGATGTCTGAAGTATTTTTTTCCCCAGAAGGCTCCTTGGCACATGGTTCCGCAGCAAACTTTTCCAAATGTTCAGTGGCAGTGATGTTGTTGGGAAAGTCCAGTAAGTTTGATTTGATTGAGCCTGTACTCTCAGATGACTGAAGAATTTCAAAATCAGCAGACTTTTCCTTATCTGACGGTTTTAACTCTTTGGCACCCAGAGTGATGGATCGATCTCCATACTGCTGCCTCTTTTCTTTGCTAAGGGATTTGAATTTGCTGAAAGGATTGATATCTTTCTCGGAGGACAGGTCTTCCCATTCTCCTGGCCTGTACAGAGGACAAAGATCCTTTGGTATGTCACTGTCAGGGAAAATGATGGATGTACATAGGATGTTAAAAGCAAAATGGAAACAGAAAAAAAAATGGAAAAGAAAAAATAAATAACATACCAACTTAACTTAAGCTCTGAAACTCAACAAAAAAATTACTTTATCCAAAATAAACATACACCAGCGGAAATAAGTGACATTAAAGAAAACGGAAAAGAACGCAGAAAGGATAATATCGAAATAAAATCACTTGGCAGAATATGCCACATGGGTGAAGAAATGGTACACACATAACAACAATGTGCAAGCCATCAGAAGTCCAGTAACCACAAACCACATGACATGTACTTAGCTGCTGGAATTTCTTTCATTCCATATTAATATTATTTCCCACACCTGACAATGAGTAAACCTCTACGACCATCCATGCTTCCCCAGTCAGTACAAATGTATTTTTGAGAACAAAGCAAATCAGAGATAAGCCATACCTGTTGGAACACGTTTACTGCAAAACAGTAACAGGCAGGAGGGTTGGATTTTTTTTTAATTTTATTTTTCTTCCCATTACTCAAGTGCACAGTTTGAATGCAAACTTCCCCCAGGATTTCATTTTTCAAGCAGGATGATTGCAAAACATTTCAAAATGGAAAATTCTCAAAACCTTAACAGCATACAACTTGAGCTCTTCATTACTGCTAAGAGGTTTGAGGTGAATAAGAATACAAGATTCTCATCACTTAGAAGTTACTAGACACTCTAGTAATGAGCATAACAAAATATGTCAGGAATTTTTCTTGAAATGAGAAAATAGTAGTAGATGAATTTCACTGATCAAACAGGTGTTGCCTATAAGGACAAAACCTGGCTTAGAATAAATACATAAGCAGTGCCTAGACTATGCATAAATAAAGGTAGCCCACCCCAGAGAGTCTATTATGTATTATAAATGCTAACTATCAATGCATTTATGGTTCTGAAGTGGAAGTATTCCACAGACTCCTATTTCTGCAAGTACTGAAGTTGGCAGTTAAGGTGCTGTTATCTTTAAGAAAAGTTTTAAATAGTCCTTTCAGATCAGTCCCAGTAACGCAGCAAATGACCCAAATCTAAATGTCTTTATTTTCACCAAAATAACCCCAGAGATGAGTCAGTGCAAGAGCCAAACCACAGCATGTGACCAGTGCTTTTAGCTACTGCTTTTACTGGTCTCTTTTGCACTTTGGTTCTCATATTCATGACCCATTTCTCTTTACTGCCACTGAAGTGTTCCAAAGAGAAAGCGGAAGAACAACACAAGTGAATCACTCCTTTGCTGGCACTTTCCTCCCGTGACTTGTTTTATTCTGCTGCATTAAAACTCTTTCCCTCCATTCCCCTCCCACCTTTTCCATAACCCTTACTGAAAATATGCAAACATAAGTTCAGGGAAGAACACTCCTTACGATGGCAATGCGTCTTTAATCTTCATGTGAGAGATGTCGTTGTAGAGAGCTATTGAGACGACTTCCTCCATGGGGCAGATGAGTCCATATTCTTCACAGCCATTCTCAATTACCAGAGGATCAGACTTATGTGGGTCAAACATGATGTTGTTTGGAGTTACTATCATGACTCCTCCAACTACGCCCTAAAATAGGAGAAGGAAAAGTTAGCACATCACATATAATTCACTTACTGCTTGGTATTGGATTTTAGGCTACTATCCTACAAAGAAAAATCTTTCTCCTGCCTCTTTATACCCCATCATGCAATGTTTGCTAACAAAATATTTTCGGTTTCCAATGGCATCAAGTCAGGCATTGTGAGGAGAATACAGAAAAAAATTAGCCAAGTTCCTAGCTAATAAGGAAGAACATCTGAACTATTCAACTTTCAATGCTGGCTGCTACAAGCTAAAACTGCAGATTGTTAAGCAATCTCAGACAAAATAGATTAGTGGATTATAAAAAAGTACTATTTTGTTCTGGATGCAGCCACCTTCATTTGATACATGAATTTATTATGCAACCAGCACACCTGAAGGCAGTCTTACTCATGGGAAATATCAAAGTTACTATGCTAATCTATGTTATAGGTCCTCTTGATCTGCTCTCCCAGATGTACATGCAAAAAGCTTCTATATATAGGGACCTAATATGGATCAGCCTCTCCCCAATATAGAAGCAGCTTCTTCCACTGATCCAAGCATATTTGCACAGTTGTAGAAGACATTTAATTCTTCAAAACATGCTCTAGCCATGGATTCAATAAGAACCATTCAGCATCCAACCCATGACAACTGATCATTTTTCAAGGTTGTCAAAGGAGAGTTCCAATGCCTTGCTCCTGCACCATCTCTTCCAGATGAGCTATAAAATTCACCAGACCAACTCAGAAGCCATGCATAGATCATGACATCTGACAAACAGGAGCCACAGATCAATGGGAATGACCTACACTGCAGATACTATTAATTATCCAAGGTCATCTGCAAGGGAAGGCAATGAAGGCTAACAAATAGGCAGGTGAAAGACCACAAGCTTGGTTTGTTTGTTGTTGTTGTTTTTTTTTTACATCAGGGAGATGCCAAGCTGATGGCTTGGTACTGGCAAAGCAAGTATGTGTGTGCCTGCTCCTTTGTAGAGCAAGGTCTGTATGAATTTCCCATTTGCTTCTTCTGCATGACTCATGTACATGTGTCTAGTTTTTGTCTGGATGAAAGAATCGAGTGCGGAGGCTTCTCCCACAGGTAATGTAAGTCTAGTTAGCCAGGAGAACAATCCATCAGTAGGTTCTGCTTCCTACCCAGCCACTGCAGGAAGGCAGGCAACAAGGGATTTTAGCTGCACTGGCAAAGAAGTTGGCCCACTTCTAATTGTTCTGACCGCAAATTACTTTTTCGGTTCTGCAGCCATAAAACTGGCAACCTGTATCCTCTGCGCCTAGCAAGCAGCACATAACAAAGCAACAGTTTTGCCCTAATTTATGTGTGAGACATCAAGTAGCCCCGTTACTTCCTACAAAATAGCAGACTGAAAAATTGCAGAGTAGTTAAATGCGGTCTACAGCCACTTAATGTGAGAAGAAGCCAAGAACTGTAGGTGTAAACACATCCATCTTACAAAAGTCAGCAGTAAGGGAAAAATATGTTTAAACTACAATGGTTAGCATCTCCAGTGTTATAAATTCCAGAGAATTTGAAAACCCAAACATGCAGAAACCTAACTGAAACCAGAGCAAACAAGAGGAGACACATCAGAGCAGATAGTTCAAGAAGACAGAGTATTAAAACCTTGAGAAGACAAGAGGGTTAAAATACTGCCCAGTCCTTGTGCCTTTGCTTCTAAAACAGCAGCTGTAAAATTTAGTGTTGCAGTCCCAGTGGGAACATGTATGTTACAAGAATGCTTGCAAGAAAAAGAAAGAGAAGGTTGCATCATGCAATTTTTATCTTTTTATTAGGGTTTGCATGACATTCATTAGCAAGTACAGAAGCAACATGGACCTATTTGGAAACACTGCTCTGAAAACAGTTAATATTTAGCTTAAAGACATAAATGAAATAGATAAACATGTGCTCATTTTATTAAGCTGTTGCACAATTTGATGGAACCGGACAACTAATCCTGACACGTCGTAAGTTTGAACTACAGTTGTCCCTGTGTATCCAGCAATATGCTCTTAAACAGATAATTCTGGTAAGACATGGTAAGGGAATGAAGATGAGTGGAAGAGCTATTCTCTCATAAAGCAACTATCATAACAGGTTAAACAACTGAAAGAACAAAATGATCCAGCATATTACCATGGTGCAAGTAAACACAGCAGTGACAGATAAAGCCACCATAACATTAATGTTCTTTACAAATGTGGAGTACGTTTGACTCCCCCAGTATTCATCTCTCACTCATCCAAACAGATTTTGCTTTTAAAGAATCTCAAACAATACCCAAAAGTCAGGTTCCACCTACCTTACCATCTGTGAAGTAACGACAATTCATTTTTAAAAACTTGACAACCACAGGCTCATCCTCTTCTGAGGTAGAGGACAGAACTCTCTCAACTGGTTTGAAGGCCTTTCTTGCCAAATCAGCATCCTTAAAAAAGAAAAAGTTCAGTACAGAGCAACAGGACCAGAAACATATACTTTTCAATTTTGGACAACTAAAAGGCCAGGTTCAACCGCTTTCCTTTTGCTTAAGGAAGAAACATGGTGGCCATGTATGTATGTATGTGTGGACACTTCCTATATGGAAAAAAAACCTTGTAACGTTACAAAAAACCTCCATACAAATAACAGACAAAAAATGAAAAAATGACAAGTCAGCTCACCAGATTTCATTGAGGTATTCCCATTAGGAGAGGGCCAGTCCTGTCACCTCATCTACACGGCAGACCTCTGCACACAGCGCACTGGCGCGATTCCCCATGCAGGTGGCACGGAGGTGTAAGATTGAGGTTAAACACATTTATTTACTCCAGGCTTCCCTCCACTTTCCTTTTCATTAGTTATGGATTTGAAATGTCTACTTGCTTTATCACCAGCTGGTAGACGGCTAAACTTCCTAAAATGACTACCTAAAAATCATCATTGCCAATCACCCTTCTAAGGAAAATGAAGGATCCGCTATGTGAAGGCCTTTCACAAAGATTAAATCCAGCAAGACAAGTCTATAGCAGGGTTCCACCATAATATGCTTAACTAGAAGGAAACTGACTCCTCAGACTAAACTATCAGGCTCCGCACTCAAGGATCTCAATGCAGGATCAAGGCTCTGGACTGCAGAGCACAGAAACCTCCAGTGTGAAACACTAAGTAATTCTTCACATTTAACTTTCATTTGTTTAAAAACTACACACTACACCATTTTAAATTGCTTTGATAAACTCTGGGCCCAACTGAACTTGTACTGGGTTTCTACGCTCAGACAGAATTCCCTTAATTCGGAATATTTTAAAGAGATGGTGAATTTTGTAGTACAGCAAATTAAAATTGTTACTCAACACACTACACAAAAGGCTGGAACTTCAAGCTCAAAAACCTGTTATTCACACAGCCCTGAATATCAGCCTCAGAATCAGAAATTATATTGTGAGTTTAAGACCAGCGAGCCAATGTTTGACTTACAGGGAGTTTATCATATTCAGCATCTGATGATGAGGGAGAAACGGGAGCGCCAGGACTGAATGAAGACAACCTCACAGCGCTTGTTTCTGGCACAAAGAGAATCTAAATACAAACACATATGTCAAGACAGTAAGACACAAGCTTTAAAAAGTTATTGACTATAAATACTACATTCTACTAGGAAGACAACTCAATTAATATTGAGCACTTGCGACTGCAACACACTCCTTAACAACTACTTATTCTAGAGTTCTTCATAGGTGGTGATGACAGGGCACACGCAGGTAAATTAATTACAGGATCTAGCTCTACATTTTGTTTTGAGACAGAAGCAAGAAAATAAAACTTTTTCCACAGAATGAATACCTTATTTTTTTCCCCAAATTCACAATCCCAGGTTCTCTTGCAACTATCGCAACTACAAAACAAGTAACTGTACAATGATTATTAACAGTCAATAACTTGTAACAGCAAACTCGGGTCCAAAGATAAGGCCAATGCTGAAGATGGGGGATTTTCAGTGCTAGAAGTTTATAACACTTCACTATAGGTTGTCTGTTTCCAAAAACATATTTGCATCTCCAAATTTAAGTGCATATTCCTTATTTGAACCAGCATTTTAACATCGTGTACATTAAAAAACAAATAAAAAACACCCTTACACTAATACATGTATATAAAACTATAATGCTTTATTTGAATTTTCACACTTCCCTCACAGTGAACATTCCAGATTTTTAGTAGTGCGGTACTGAAACTGCACTACAGCTCTGGACCTCCACCTGTCAGAGCAAAGAAAGATACCTCTAAAGGTAAAAAAAATGTTCACAGCTTAATTTTAAACTAGAAGCGTTAACAAAAATAAAACCATTTTCCTAATCTTGACACTTCAGCCTCTTCATGTCTGTGAAGCAGAAGTAGAGATCTGCAATTCACGAACCAGGTGTTTGCCTTCACATTTGCATTTTCGTTATTTGACTCCTCCAAAAACAGTCTATCTCCATTTATTTTTCATTTTGCAGAAGACTGACTCATTCCCAACACAATAGCAAAGAGCCATTTCAATTACTGTATCTATCTCTCAAATTCTTTAATATATTATATATAGCATTTATCTAGGTTTCTCGAGACTCTTGCAACAGCTACATTACCCTCTTTTGCTTCAGAGTCATCTTTAAGCTTTAGTGACAGAAAACAGATAACAGAAGTCAGATATGGCAATTACAAAGCTCCCTCCCAAACTCCAGGTAATGATCTAGTAGGTTCCCCTTTGAGGGATTTAAATTACTGTCCATTATCTTTGTACTGAAGTACCTAAAAGATATGTGAAAGTAGTAAAAAACTTTTAAATACATAGCAAATAATCACATTTCAAGTACTAAAAAACCCCCACCAAACATAAAATATTTACCTGGCCTGGCACAATTGTCTGCGTGAAAAGCTTATTGAGCTCCACAAGCTTGTTTGGGGTGATGTTAAACTTTAATGCTATGCTGTTTATGGTGTCCTGATTTCCAGCCTGAAGAAAGAGTTGAAGCTTAAGATACCATAGTGAACACATTCACCGCACCAGCTGAACTAAAACTGTCTAACAGACTGTTCACAGGGAATAGATTTGATGATATCAACACACCCTCTGTATAATAGCTTACATGATGAGCTAGTATCAATAAAAATACAAAAATATTCTTTTACAATATACAGTAGATAAAATGGAGAGATGTTACAGATGCTGCTCTCCTTTTCTCACGAAACTTGAAAGCAGCACCACCTTATTTAGAACTGCCCCGGCAAGTGGGGAAAGGACATGCACTGGAAAGCTTATTACACCCTCAACAGTCGCAAAACATCAGCCGTTTGTGCTGTTCCCAGCTGGGACACGTGTCTCCCACAGCTGCTCCCCATGATGAACAGTTCAGATCCCTGTGTTTGGGGACTTGTCTGGCTCACCCAGACTTTCTGGGCAGAGCTGGTCCTCTGAGCCACTGCGGCAGCACCGCTGAGCCCTGTTCCAGCTTAAAGAAAGAGGGTTTACATTGTCTCAGCACCAAGCACAGGCCAACCACCTGGTGACCTAAGCAACACCATGGAATAGAAGTATTTTTCACATAACAAAACCGATTGCTCTATCAAAGTGCCGTGGTGCAGAAGTAAAAATAGGACTGGCAGCTGTGAGAAGAAGCAGAGGACCTGGGTGGAACAGCGGTTCAAGACATGAGCCTCACTTTCCCCACACAGTGATCCCTATTGAGACAGGTATAAACTGCAGCCAGTATTCACTTAGTGCTTTCAGTTTTGTGCCACCGGGTCCCTCTCGACCTCAACAACCCCACTTTCAAAAAGCAGACATGAACAAAGCAAAACGCCAATACTCACAGTATATTCTATGGTACCGTGGGGTTTCTGAGAAACCATTTTTTTCTCTTTCTTTTCATTGGTTTTGTTTTGATTGTCATCTAAAGAGAAAAAAAAATAGTCAAGTAATTGACTTGCAAGGTGTTTGCTTATCAACATGTTTTGAAAGAGATCTACAGGCTGTGCAAATTGCAGCTGTGAACAGAAACAAGAAGACACATCAAAAGTATCTATTAGGCCTTAAATTGCATTGCAAGGCAAGAGAAACTTCAAATACAGCAGGTTTAGTAATCATTCAGAAACTCTGCAATAGTTATGTACCTGTGGTACTGTATCAATACAGAACTGCTCCCATGTTTCTCTTCGTGATTCCTATGCAATTTAGCTGTTGGATACAAGTACCTTGTGTGATGAGCTCCTATAAAGGCTGAGGCAGAAACCTGCAGATGAATGTGTGCACTGATACTGTACTGGTATGACCAAAAATCCCCACTTCACCACCGGCTGAGGCAGAAACCAGCAGATGAATGTGTGCACTGATACCGCACTGGTATGATCAGAAATTGCCACTTCATCACTGGCTTAGGTAGAAACCAGCAGATGAATGTACACACTGACACTGCACTCTCCCCCTCCCTCCTTCATCATGGAAGGAGTAGACACATCTCCCTCTCTCTCTGCTGCTTGAGGCTAACAGCTTCTTTTGTTTGGCCCCAGAGCCCCCTGGCCAGGGCTGTTAAGAGAAAGGAGAAGGGAGTGCTCAGGTGCCAGGGAGCTGCTGGGCGCCCACGGCCACTGTGGGGGATGTTTGGAAGCTTCAGGGGCACCCCACAGCCAGCGTGAGGGTGCAGAGAAGCTTCTGGAAGGCCTACAGTCAGATCTGATCAGCCTATAAAAATGGGATGCTCGTCGAGACTCTGCCCTTTGTCACGGATCTCTTGCAGCACGAGCGAGATGCTGCTGCCAAGAGCCCCGCCCCGGGATGGAGACTCCGCTTGCCTTGCCGCCACATGTGTGAGTAAAATCTACCCTCGCAGGATTGCGAGTGTATCTACTTTCAGTGCACATTTGCACGCGTACTTTCCGTGCTCAATACGAGCACGTGTATAAATTATTTCCTCGCATAATCGCAGGTGTATTTTCCTCCCATGCTTCCACATAAGCGCATATAATATTCCATGCACATTTGCATGTGTATTTCTCCTCACAGGACTGCGAGTATATTATAAATTTACCCTCGCAGAATCACAAGTGTACGTTTTCCATACTCACTATGAGTACGTGTATCCCTTTAAAATAATCCCACACCGTGTTCAGGCAAGTGTCTACTCTTCCCGGACTCAGGGGCGGCTCCGGCATTGTTTTTGGTGAAGCCACGTGCATGCATTCTGTGGACCTCCTGTTGTATTAGTTTCTGCCCCTTAATAATTTTCCTCAACTGATATCTGAACCTTTATTCAAGTCACTTTTGGAGTGCAAAACCCTGTTTCTCACTGGTTTAGTAAAAGTTGGTTTGGGCCCTGTTGTCCCCTAAACTAACCTTGGGGTGCCTCCGTGACACTACTTTAAACTGTGAAGGTAAAAGTATGCCAAGAGTCCGGCAAAACATGCACAGAGTCAAGCATCAGAAAGCATAAAGCTTGTTCAGAAACATTTTCCATCAGCTGCAGTACGCAAAACTCACTGCATTTGCCGAAACCCATGCAGGACCCAAAAGGCAGGTGTGAGCTCTCAACGGCGTGGGCAAGGCAGCGATTTCCAACTCTCACCACAGCAGTAGAGGGTGAGCGAAGCCAAGGACTAGGGAGGATGCCAGCTGCCCAGCCAGCCCCATAGGGCTCACCCTCCACACCCAGACCCACATACACGATGGGGACGAGGGCAACACGCAGACTCAGCTCCAGGAGCAGGGCTGTGATGTGGTAAGACCACAAGTGGCTCCCCCAATCACCCAGCCTGCTGGCCCCGGCCCCCCAGAAAGGTCCTGCTGCCTCTGGCAGGGTGCTGCAGCCCAGCCAAGGTGGGGAGAAGCACAAGGCAAGGCAGGGATGCAGCCATGGGAAGCACTGTGGTCAGTAACTGATGCAACAGAGAGCAAAGACATTTCTCACTTAATAGATATAGAAAACATGCAGGGCCTAAACACACACAATTTAAGAACATGTGGATAGTACATGTGGCATGAAGGACATAGGTAGGAAGAAGATCAGGACAATGCCAGCCTGATAGGATTTTGGAACATAGCATCACTGAGTGATCTCAGACATTCCATTTCTGAGACTGAAGACCCACAGTAAAACTTTTAAAATTAATTTTCTTCCTGCCTTTTTCCGACCATTTCTATTTTCACCACGGTCACGCCATCTTCCTTTCAGCAAAGCCAAAGCAGTCTGTGATGAAGCATGGCAAAACAGGTAACAACAACCTTAGCAGAGCACAGCATTAAACCATCAGAAACACAATGCCAATATGACAGATAAAGAAGTGACAAATAGTGGATGTTTCTCTAGTCCATTTTTTACATACAACTGCCAATATGGACATATTCCTGCCTGAAGAAACTTTCCTAACTAACAACGAGTGTCAGTAAAGGTTAATAAATCCTAAATAAGCCAAACAATTAGATGGATTGCTTTTCTTTCACATGTATGTGCAAGAATACACATTGTATAACCTGTTCAGCTACAGGTTAAAAGAGGCAGTCACAGCCTGTGAACCTGTCAGTCTTCCGAAACCAAATCTGTCACTTCTTTTTTGGAATGCATGAAGTTTTTCTTCCTTTCTTTTTTTAAGTCCTACCAAAAAGATGTTCTGGACACTGTCCTTACACTGGGCATAAATACTTGGCAGGCTTTGGCAATTCCAAACCACACTGTATCACTTTGAATAGTGGAAAGTCTTAACTAGTCTATGTTTTTAATTGTGCATGTAAAGCTTTAAAATCATAAAAGATTCAGACCTTCAGAGGAAAAAATTCCAATGAATCCATTAAATCTGACAGATACTGCTAACCCCACTTACTGTACATGTAGCGAGGTCAAGATCACAAATTATGCTCTGCATGAACGGTTACAATGGAGGGGGTAGGAAGCTTGGCTAAGCAAGCAAAACACCACAATATACTATTTCTGTAGTTCCCTTATCCTTCCTCATTTCTCCTTCAGGAAGCCAAATGTTTTCTGACACGATCTGAAGGCAGCTAACTCTAGTAGTAGTCCCAAAGGCACCCGGAGCACAGCAAGCATGATGGAGTCCTCAGTCACCACATTTCTTTCAGACACATCTAGATGTAAGAGTTGCACCTCTCCACAGGCTTTAGAATAAAAGCCACTGGATACTTTTTGAACTCAGACATTTGCTTAGTGGGGAAGTGACTCATGGTTCTGCCTCTCAGGTTTTCCTGCACTGCACATACACTGAAGATGGGATCATACAGCCATGAGAATTGACTAGATGTTAATGCAAATTTTATCACACTGCATTTCAAGAAGAAGGGTGGAGTGGGTGGACCAAACCTATCTGTGATTTAAGGAAACAAGTCAAATAAGAATTATGTAAAAATAGTAAAATTAATGAGCAACAAGAAGAAGAATGCCAATCAAAAACAGGTAAGAAAATACAGGCCTATTGAAAACTGAGAGGTCTAGAATGGAATTTTTTTTTCTGCTCTTATTGATGCATTTATATGTAACTCTGTTTCCTAGCAGGATATTTTGCAAGACTAATTTCATTTTGCAATGCTATGGGAAACATTACAAAAAAGAGTTACCTTGCAAAGCAACTACTGAAGGAGTGTGACAAAGAGGTCAATCAGTTTATCATCCAAAAGACCTTGACACAAGATAGGAGAATTACGCCTCTGCCACTCTGTAAATAGCTGTATAAGTAGATAGAATAGGTCAAGAACTCACAAGAGTATCCCAAGCTGTTCACATTGACGTATGACGCGTCACTGCAAGACATTACCATCATCACCAACATTAGGGGCTAACCTGCTGCCAGGCAAAATCAGTGCAAGGTGTCACAGCACTGTCAGTGACAGCTGAACCTGCCTGACAATTTCTGGAGCCATCAGTCAGGCTGACGTCTGGTAACGCCAGCAGGAATGCTGAAGTTAACAAGGGGCCAAAGAACTGACCACTTCCCACACCAGATAAACTCAGTAGCCTCAGAGAATAGAGGCAATGACATACTTGGACCAAAAGTCCATTTTACTCATTAATCTCCATCTTACCAAACACTTAGGTAGCAGGTAAATAGAGAAATCTTTCCTCTGACCAGCCTCCTTGGCTTCTAGAAATCATGGAGTTCCCAGGGCAGAAGAGCGGCATCCACTGAACTGCCCAGTCCCTTCAAGATCTCCACACTGCTCCTATTGCCAGTGAACATCACAGTACTGTGATGTGCTACATAAAATAGTGCTTTCTTTCATGTACGTTATGCTTTATTTCACTGAGCCTCCTAATTAACATTATTTTAAGGATGAACAAATAATTATGCACCTTCTGCATACAATTCACGATGTCACAGATTTCCAACATCCTCTCTTAGTTATTTCACTTTTTCAGGTTGATTAATACTAGCATACTTTAGACTTTTTTATCACGCAGGGTGCCCTTCTCATTAGTTTTTCTTCTCCTACTATAACCTTTTTGAGATGGAGGAAGGAAAACCACATGCAGATTTTAAGATATGGAAAACCCATTAATTTGCACAATGACATAATGAGGTTTTTCTTAAAACTGTAAGATACTAGTCATATTTTTCCACATCGCCAAGTATGTCACTGCTGTCATGGGGAAGAAGTAAAGAGAGAAGACAAAGACAGGACATGGGGGCAAGACAGGGCTATCATGAGAGGTAACAGGTTTCTGATACAGCAATGACTATATGTGGAAAAATAACAGAAGCCTTGCAGACCGCAAACATGCTTTTCAGGTCTGAAAATGACCAGGCTTTGCTGCTAAATACACATTAGGAACAAGCTAAGATATGTATCAACTGGACAGGAGAATCACTCCCAGCTGCAATTGTAATATCTGTCTTTTTTACCCTTAAATAAACTGGTTACACACACTTCTCTTTTGTGCTGGTGAAAATGTCTTACATGGTGCAAATGTTTTGTGTCCTAAGCCTCTCTGAGACAGACTGAGTGCATGGACAAACATCTTCTTCAGCTGTCTGTGGATCAAAACAAAGATCACATTCTCTTTCGGGTTTGAGGCAGAACCAAAACACATACTGAGACTGTTTTTATACAGCTGTTTAGATTTTAAGAAACATTTTTGTCGTATTTTGGGGAATGGTTCATACAATTTTTCATAGAATCATGAATAGTTTGAGTTGAAAGGAACCTTTAAAGGTCATCTAGTCCAACCCCCCTGCAGTGATCAGGGACATCTTCAACTAGATCAGGTTGCTCAGAGCCCCATCCAGCCTGACCTTGAATGTTACCAGGGATGGGGCATCTGCCACCACTCTGGACTTGGAAACCAAGTCTCCCTGATGCAACTGGAAAGTTTCTGTAAGCAAAGTTCTTGTAGACACAAGTGAATACCAATTTACACAAGGGTGAAATACACATTGAGACTGAGCAAAAGTTAACAGCTGTTAATTGTATTATTACACCATACGCGGCTTTGTTCTTGGAGATGTCACTGACATTGAGATACCAATCCCTGCTTCATTCTCGGTAAGATTTGCGTAAGCGCCTGGGTGAAGTTTTCCAAGAGCAAATTAGGGCTCTGAAGTAACTGCATCCCTCTTGAAGATTTTATACTAGAGCATTCTGAAGTTTTACTACTTACTTTATTAGAACTGACAGTCCACACTGCTATAATACCAGAAAGTCTCAAACACCAGACGTGGGTAAAGAGTAGTGTCAAAACCAAAAGGGGCTGCTCAGATGCCTGAAATTTAACACAAGCTACACATCTACAGACCTCTGACTTGTCCAAGACTGTACATTGCCAGCTGGGCAAAGAAATTCATTGCAGAGGCAGTCTTCATATTATAAATCAGATTAGTATGTTTAAGTTTGTGGGAAATATATCATTAGCAAATTTATATTTGTTCAGTGCAGCTTTGAAAATGAAAAACAGAAATAAAAGTGGCACAGGAATTAAAAAAAAAAAAAAAACCACAAAACAAAACCAGGTAATTTTCCTTACAGTAAAGAATACTTTGGAGAAAAAGAAAAAAAATATATGAACAGCTCTGAAATTAGATTGTATTTTGAGCATGTTAAATAACTGTAAAATTAACTATACAAGACTTTGAGCTTCAAAACTGAAGTCAATACTGCTTACACAGAGGAAAGCATTTACAGGATAAACCAAACTTCCCCATAGGCAAATACTTGAAATAAAATGAAAGAATCACACATCAAGATTCACTTGATTTCGGTTTAGGAGGTGCAACAGAATAAAACCCACACAGCTACTGAATTGAGTTCAGTGAAGGTGCGGTGGCCCGGAAGATCAGTTTGGTAGATTACTTTAAAAACGTAGCTTACTTGAACCAGAAGAAAAGTGTTCACACAATGCAGTACAATTACACAAAGACATCCAGGACTGGAGTTTCAAAAGATTTATTAAGTTAGACTACAGAGAAATGTACGACTTTAGAGCTCTGGATTCCTTCAATCTCACATTACTTAGCAGTGACAGTGATGCCCAATTCTTCTTCAGGGCAGACAGAGGTGCGTGGTTTCATAAACCAAACTAATGGCTCCTAAGAGGAAGGGAGCTGTTCTCGCATCTCTTTCTACCTTGGGCTCCAGCGTTCATCTGATGCCACAGAGACACAACCAATTAAAACAATCAATTATCTCTTTTTCTTTGTTGGTCTAGTGAATTGACTCATCTTACACCTTGTGATCAGATGAATGCCAGTGCCAGTTCAAAGGCAGGGGAAAAAACGTAGTTCAGCATAGGGGAAGGAAGCACAAGACCTCCCTATTCAGCAGCAGCAACGAGGTGTAGATTCACATTGTGGAACATCAAGCTCTTCATAACACTCAGCTGTACTTCGAAACTATTGCCTAAGAAAACTATAGCCACCAGAGATATGGACACAGTGTAAATCTATCCTGGGCCACTTCCAGGAAGAAATTTTAAAAAGAAAACCATTTTACATAAATGAAACTTGTTTATTATACTTACAGATTGAGAGACAACCAGAAATGCTCAGATGGCATAAAATCAGTTAAGTTTTAGCAACAAATAGGATGGTTGACAAGATATCAGTAAGAACAAGTAACAGATAAGAGGAAAGGAAGCCCTCATTAGTTTCAAAATGGAGCTTGATGTGTTTAGTCTCTACAAGGCGTTATACAACTACTATCTCTGAGGAATTATACGACTGTTACTATAGCAGAGAACAAGATCCAAGATACAAACAGCTCCTCTTCACCATGAATCGTGTTCATATGTGAGGTTTTAGCCTAAGCAACACTATTTCAAAAGGCAACAGTATATTATTTGGATCTACCCATATTATCATATAAAACCAAGTTTTCTCTTCCTCATTTCTGGGGAGCTTTATTGTTTGGATTATGCTTTAAAACAGCAAATAGTTTCCTATCTTTAATTTCTGTTCATCCTACATTAATTTATTGACTCTCATCCAATCCAAATCTGCTTAACCATCCCAGGGCAAGATGGCGTTTCCCAGGCTCGGTGTCAGCTCCGAGGATGAGAGGGAAGGGAGGGATGGGGCAGGGGGAGAAAGAGTGGATGAGAACGAGCAAGGGCAGAGGTGTTTGGAAAAAACAGCCCCACCACAGGTGGGGCAGTTGGGTGGTAGATCCAGGTCCTAACTGTTCTTTCCTTTAGAAAAAGACAATTACTTATTTTCTCTCTTCATTTTCAATCCTATGTCTGATATATGCTATCACAGTTCCTTTTCTGAAGGTTGTCTTTAGTTGCTACTGATGCTGTCTGGACACAAAAACATGTAATAATTTTAGCTTTCCATCCCACAGCCAGGTGTCCTTCTGCACACTCCTGCATATAGACAAAAGAATAGTGAAACAGAAGATCTTGTTACACAAAGCTCTAAGTGTGTCATTCCAATATGCGTCAATAGAAAATATCAGATGGGAAAATATTTGCAAGTGGTCTCTTGCATTTTTCATACAGGATTGAACTATACTTACTGTGAAAGTATTTGGAACTATATATTTATTCTGGCCCTGGATAGCCACAGTGAAATACCGACAAGCCTGTAACAACAGGAAGCAATCATAATTTCCATGACAGGAGCTTGTTCCCACACACTCTGAGTGACTCTCTTGTGGTGTCATCACAACTGTGGACTCTTCCTGACCTAATTTTCATTTATGTCTATGTCTCTTCACTGCTACTTCACCAACCTCCAACAGCCTACGTAAGATGGACTTGGGAGCACGCTGTTTACCTGAGCTATCCACAAGACAGACCAAAGCCCTGCTTCACATCAACACCACCTTAGATCAACCGCAGTCATCAGCCAAATATCGCACCTTCAGCTACGTGCTTCATCCTCCTCTAGAGCTAGAGTTTACGAGCCACATTTATCAGCCACAGAAAAGATGGTCTGCAAGCAATGGATGTCTGCCACTTAAGGGCAGATTAAAAAGCTGCCACACATGAGGTCCACAGATATTAGGGAAATAATTACACAGTGTGCAGGTACATGTGCTATCTTCAACCTGGGAAGAGTGATTAACAGCCAAGCAAAGATGAAGCAATAGAAGCTTCAGCGTGTGCTCCTACCAGTTTGCTGGGTACACTGGATACGCACACAACAAGAACCCCAAAACTGCATTATTATATCCTCCGTACTGTTTGGCAAAAATATGATCTAGTTCCCCGCTAGCACGATTAGCATTCTACAAATACACAATGTTAAGTCAACAAGTCAACCTTCCACAGAAATACCAATTTGAAAAAGATAATTCACAGATTCAGCATTCTACCATTCATTCTACTAAAAGACCCCTGTGTTTGACAGTCTACCTCTAAAATATCCTGCTCTTGTGTGTTTGCATAGGAAGAGAGGCCCTCTTGGGTGCACTGATAAAAAGCCAGGCAGAGGTGCAGGACAAAATGAATTTTGTGCTTTGCCAGATTTATCAGCCAGTGAGGTCTTCCCTGTCTTAATATAATACATTGCAACAGTGCCCACGGACTCCAAAGAGAAATCTACAGTCCAAAAAACAGCAAGGTGAATTACATGAAAATAATATAATTACTTTCACTGGTTTTCTTTTAAATCAAGGGGGAAAAAATCTCTACAGTTTCAGTTTGATAAAGACAGTAATAAAGTATCTGGTAAGTGCTCCCTTGGGTAGCATTTTCCCCCACTATTCATTGCATGTGAAAGAGCTTTTCTGGCTAAGCTGGTGACCTGCAGATGTATACTCCATGCAGGTGTTTGTGCTATCAACTCAAAAAACTGATCAAACTGCACAGCATAGCTGAAATACGTCAATCTTTGAACTCACTACAGAAATATGTCATGTTAGTGAGAACTGCAAGAAGAATGCCACATGTATCCTTAGGTCGGAGAGAGGTCATTCTTATTTTCTGTCACTTGCCCAGATAAGCTGTTCAGACACTTGGTATCTGTATGGGCAGGAACCCAATTCTTGTGCAAATTCTACATCCTGTTTTCAGTTACTGGAGAAAATACAGGTACAGGAAGGAAAGATTTCACACTGCCTTTCTCAGGCTTCTGCTGGATGGAGTTCATTCAGGTCAAGTTAAGAAACAAAACAGTAGGAATGAGAAAAAGCAAAGATTTCCATTAGGGAACACAAAAAATTCCCAACATATAATTTAAACTGCACATTGTTTGTTGTTTGGGACTTTTTGGGTTTTGCTCATTTTAAGAAAAAAACACCAGATACAAATTTCAAAATAAGCAATGCTTAAAAAACAACCTTTCACACATCTAATCTCTTTGAGAAATGTACCTTGACATTGACAAAGGCTTAATACAAATGACTCTGTGCAGGTCCTCCTGAAAACAGACCAATCATCAGCCCCCTGAAGCGGTACTGGATTTGGGCACAGCTCCACAAGCAGCTTAAACCAACCTACAATGAAGCTGTTGCCAAAATGAATGATTCCACCAGCCTTCTTCCTCCACATGTTCCTGCCACCAGCCCTGCACTAGCCAAGGTGACCAGCCACCAGCTAAGGGAAAGCAGCTCCTGACAATCTGGGCTGGTGACAGCTGAAGGCTGGGACTGGAACCACCCAGCTGGGTTCAGGAGGAGCACGGGCAGCACATCCTCTTTTAGCAGCAGCGTGGACACCTTAAATTGGCTTAAACTGGTTATGAAAGTACACCCCAGGAGGAATATGGTGACAATCAGGTTCCAGGTTTCTTGCACAAAGATGGAGGAAAAAAGGCTCAGTGATTAAAGAGATTAGGGGATGCAGACAAAAAAGGTTCCATGAATTTTTACTCACTTTGGGTGTAGGTAGGCTCAGGAGTATTTTGGAGATGAGTGGAAGAGACGCGGCCCACTGGTCTTGCTGTGGTCTGACAGACAGCATTGCTTATGAACCCTGTTCAGGTTACGTGTCCATACCTAAATGCATTTGTCACAACACCACCACCATAAAACTTCTGACTATCCTCTACATGAGGAACTCCAAGACAATACAGAATGAACAAAATCAGCCTGTCAACAGAGCAGGGCTTAGGGAACCTGTACTCAGGCATCACAAAAGACGACATGCATATTTCAGAAAACTTAACACTACACATGCTGTTTTCTTTCATTCATTTTGCTTCTTGAATACACAGCAGCTTGCCTGTGAAGGCTATGCCATGCAGGTCAACCAAGACAACATCTCTTCAAAACACATGCTGTCCTGCCTTGTCTATTGGTTGGTAGGTCACAGGTCAAAAATACAGATGAAAAATCACAAAGACTCTAAAGATGTGGGATACATGTCCTATTTTCATGTACAAAGATGACGCCGGCATCTGATGTGTTCCTGACTGCCAGCACTTCATCATGCAGATCCTCAGGAGCCACAGAAAAGAGCAACTCAGTTTATACTCACTGCTGATCCCAACCGCAACCTGATGAGTCGCATCACAGACACCACGACAGACTGATGAGACACAAGAAGATGTCAGTATGGAAAGCCAGGAGCAAGACTGTTACAAAATAAAAAAGATCTTGCTTAATTTTGTATTATTATTTAAACACAGATGGAAGGAAGTCTGCTTTTTAGACCTTGTAGGTAAACTTCTGACGGGGTATTTCAAGCACAACATGGGATGTTGTTGAAGAAGAGAAATTAGAAGCCTGCCTTGAGGATACCAGACTTAAGTTAGGTAGACTCCCTGAGAATGACTCCCCACACCTCTGCATGGAGGCTAAAACATTTGCAATATGATCTCAAATGCACTCTCTTGTACTCCTTATGTATTTGGTTTATGAATATTCCTGCCTTAAAGAGAAAAAAAATCTTGCCAATGTTAACCTCATGTCTGAAACTACATAGAGAATATTCTGCCTTTTTCCTGTGGGCAGAGATCCCCAGAGAGCTACAGGGTGTCACTGGGCAGGGAAGAGGCACTACAGCACTGACACACCTGGGTGCTGGAGACAACTGCTCCACAGGCACCTGGGCACAGGTCCTGGAAACCTGGGTGGGTGAAGAGGCAAAAAAATCCATTCCACCTGGTCAGCAGCCCTCCTAGGAAATGCTGAAAAGAATAATCAGAAAGAGAGTCCAACCCTTCCCTCCAGGATGAGCTACACCACCAAAATCACCTCCAAGGAGCTGCACGTTCCCTGCAGGTGCTTGGTAACTTCACAGGGCACCCACGCTCAGCAAGACCGGACAGGCAGCTGGCACCACCTGGGGAGGTTCAGACATCTCAAACGTGATGAGTCAGTGTATTCTGGAAGTGAAGGATGCACTAACCCTGCAGACGTATTTCCCTTCATTACTCCCGGCAGAAGTATGACAACTCTCTTCCTTAATTCTCTCCACGCGCTTTCTTTCCCCTTCTGCACACACACACTTGCCAAAGCCTCGCCGTGGGCTATGTGACCAACTGCTCCACAGCTTTCCTCCCTTCCTCCGGGGGCTGCTTTTCAGAGATGCTAAGTACATCTGCATTTAAATGTCATTAAGAATGTAAGTTCTTGCTATTCCTGAAAACTCAAGCCCTGGGGAAAAAGACGGCCCTTGGAAACGCACCTGGTTTTTTCAGCAGTGAGACCAGTTTTAGCTGTTCAAACACCAGTCGTGTCATTCTCTGGTCCAACCTTTGTGGAACAGATCACAAGATGTTACTATTGTAAGTAATACTTTGAGTAACTGCTATAGTAGAACTAAACTTTTAGAAAATATCAAAACCTGTTATTTTCTTTTCTCCAGTGACAGGAATTCCACTGTAACACTTTTAAATTTTCTCCCTTCAATAATTACTGCCACTGTTACAAAGGTATCCCTGATTTCTAATCTCCATGTGTTTCTCTCCACCGCCTAGCCTGCTGAGCCTGCCAAAATTCTTTACTGTGGTATTTCAACTACTTCCACAAGTAATTTAGGATAAGGGTCTAGGTTTTTTTCCTCCTCAGGAATAGTTATAACTGAAGGAGTCTCTCACAACTCCCTCTTGTCCCCAGACTTTTGCTTCCTCCCCATGCTGTGCTAAAAAGAGCTCACAGTAAATCAAGTCAGAGAATCTGAGTTATGAGCAAAAACACCTCCTGTCCCAGCATCCTTGAGGTTCAGAGAAGGATAACAAGGACAAGCAAAGCCATGAAACAGCTTACATGCTGCAGCCTAGAAATGAAAGGGTTGAAGAGTGGGTATTTTATAGATAAAAGAGTACAAAAACAAACAAACAAAACCAAAAAAAAAAAAAAAAAAAAACAAAAAAACCCAACAACAACAACAAAAAGGAGGAAAAAAAAAAAAAAACAACAAACCAAAAAAAACCCCACCCCACAGGAGGCCTGGATGTAGTGAGCATGGATTGACTGTTCAGATTCTTCTACAAGAACCAGTGGCCATCAAACAAAGCCAGAAGGTGCAAGACTGCTCTTCATGCAAATGGCAGCAAACCTGTGCACTCTTTACCAAAATATATCATAGATGAAAGAAACCTGCACAGGCCCAGGGAGAGACAAGGTGAGAAGAACAATATGGAAGAACAATCCCTAAATACACAAACTACAAGCAGCTTAGGAGATGCCCAACAGCTGAAAAACATCAGAGGATGGGAGAATATTAGTGCAGATAATTTACAAAATTCACTGTGCTCTTCATCTTCCTCAGACATTCAGGTGTGGCCTTTGTGGGAGAACAAAAGCTACAGTAAACAGGTTTTGGTCTGAAAAAGCATGGCCATTCCTATGGCCCCTCTGGCACTTCGACCTAGAATCATGGACACCAAGCTTGGACATAGTGGTTCAGCAGCAGTCATGCAAGTAATTCCCATCACTCCCTTACATAAAGCTTCCAAACACCTGTACTAATGATGTTGGGCAAGTTTATACTCTGGTAGATATGCACATCAAGTACCCCAAGTAATTTGTCAGAGTTAACATGCCCATCATCCTGAAAATCTTTGTTCTACAACCTACCTTTAAAATATGTAATTTGCCTGTCCTCAAATTACCAAAAAATTTGCATAATTCAGCATTGGTAACTTGCGCTGCTTACAATTTTTAGAACTTTGTATAAATGTGACAGGTATGGTTTTCCCCCCTACCTATAAAAGCATTACATCATAGCAAGCAACTGATCCCTTCAGAGCTAAAGATGTTTGTTCAGTCATGCTACTGGAGCAAGATATCATCTAAATTTAAAACTTATAATGTTCTAGAATATAAACTCAAGGGCCTCACAAAATACTGGTACGTAACATCAGCAACATAATTCTTACAAATGTAATTGGCCTTGACTGGCTATTTGAAAATTAAAAGAAGAAATATAAAAACCTTGTATCAATCCTTTTTAAAGGCTTCCTGAAGAAAAGCCATGTCAGTGATCAAGAAGGTTCATCAATAAACTCTGAGGACTCCTACATAAAAACAGCTCTGCCAATTAAAGATATTACGTCTATTAAGCTAATGTTTACCTTCATTTCTAACTGTTTGAGTGGAGAGAATCACACCAGAGGATACAAATGCATCAATTCTCCTTCTATGGCCTTTCCTTCTCCCTGCTGCCCAGATACACACCAGAAAACTACCAAAAATTCACCCATCAGCATCCCATAATGAGCTAAAAATTATTGCTATCTTCTCTTTGCTCTTAACACAGTTAAAAAATCTTGTTATTTTTATATTACTGGACACAGTTTTGATGTTCTGTCCTTTACTTTCCCATTTTAACTCCCTCATCTGTCACTTGAAATATAAGTTTACTGTCAGTGGCCAAGTTTACCATTTGGTTTTACGTATCCATATAACTTCACTTCCATCTAAGAGCAGACTTTAAAACTGCTGTCTTAGCTATAGGTTTTGAGGCAATTTGTCATGTGTTGATAGGCAACACCCAAGGATTTCATACAAAACACCAAGTTTCACTTATTTGTGTCTTTTACTTAGTTTTATAATAAAGAGGAGCTTATCCATCAAGATGAGAACTAGAAGAGGATTCCACACGTGAGGATCTCAAGCAGCATTATGATGTTTCCATCTGAATTTTCAGAAGTTAAGCATGAACAGCATTATTTCTGGTACTTACTGCTCAGATCAAATTCTCCTGCCTGTGGACAAGGCATCCCTTCTGTATGCGACAGTTTCTAGTAAACACCAATTAACAGTTCAGCTTGAATATAAACTGGTGGCCTTAACACTGATCCACTGGGATTCAAGATCATTTGTTGTTACTCCAAAACAAGTGATCTGAAACCATCTGCCTTTCAGCCATTTGTCCACCTCATTCTTTCCACATGGTTTCAGCAACTAATGCCAATATACCAACTGCCTGAAGCTTCCCAATCAGCCACTGCCAACTACATGCGGTTTACACTCATACATAAGTTATTTCAAACCTCTTGTTATTCTACACAAATGAACCTTCTCCTACACTGTTTTCATTTTATTTGAGATCTTGATTTTGGAAGAAACAAATTATTTCTCTTTTCATCCCTCTTTGCATCTACTCTCATTTTTGCTGTCTGAAGCCTACCTGAAACAAGAACACCAAAGCAGGGTCTCAGAACTTGTAAAAATTCAGATCCTGTTTCACTTACTGTTGTATTAAGCAACTTCACACAACACTGAGTCGTCCAGTTTGTAAATCATGTGCAGTACTTAGAATACAAAGTACTTGTTTTGATATTAGGAAAGGGCTGTCTGGCATTGGAACAGGCTGCCCAGGGACGTGGTGGAGTCACCATCCTTGGAGGTGTTTAAGAGGCGTTTAGATGAGATTCTTAGGGACATGTTTTAGTGCTACAGTTAAGATTACGGTTGGACTCGACGATCCTGAGGGTCTCTTCCAATTGAAATGATTCTACTATGAGTAGGTTGACCAAATCAAGCCCCTGAGATTATGACTGATTCAATTTTCAACTCAATATATACTGTGAAGTCCACTTCAGATTAAGCTTATTTAGCAAATGACCTTAATATTAGAAACCATTATGCAAAGTGGGTTCAGTAAGTGTCCTGCCTTTTTAATTAAAATGAAATTCTATATAATTATAATTTCACTGCATTGCAAGCAACTGCTGGTATCATGGGAGCTGCCTCTGCTGATTCTGTGCCAGTCAGAGCAAATCTCACCACATTATGGGTAATGAAAATTGCTGTGCCCTCTCCGTTTCATTTTGAACATTTGTTCTTGGCCAGCTACCCAGAACATTCAGAGGATTGGTAACCATACATGTGCAGTGCTGCTCTCACATCGCCCCCTGCCCAAGTCATGGCAGGGAGGACAAGTCAAAAAGGCATCAGTTTTCTGCCTCTGGACTCTGGGGAGATATTATGGCAACTTCCGTTCAACATACAATATACTGTCTCATTAAATGGGCACATACCCTTTTTCCATCTCAGGACTCTTGTCACAGCGTTTAGGACTCCTGCTTGTTTTAGACAGAAATCAGAGCTACAGTAAGAGCAGGTTTGTTGGTCTCACCTCCTGCTAACTTGTTGCAGAAATTGAACACTGTACAGTGAATGACAGAGAATGGCTTTATGATTAGAGAGCAGAACGATAAGCTAGTTAAACGGATTATATGTGGCTGATAAAAGTAACTTCGTGATGTAGGTCAAGCCATGTAAACCAAACTTTGTTTTATTGTGCATTTTTCAACGGAGACCAATTCCTCACGTATGCTGACTGCTTATGATTTCAAGCAAAATCAGTGTAATTTGGGAATGTTCTGCACATCTGGTAGAACGACGCACTATGTCATACTGGAATAATATACGGACAACATTCAGAGGATTGTGCTCGAGCCTAATTTGCACCACTGTTATACTGCCTGCTTTCCAAAGGTCACCTTTTTTCCTGTTTCAGTATCTTCAGTGGCAAAACACAAATGATCATCCATATTCATCCATTTTGGCAATTCCTGAGAGGAATCCTGGTTTCCTAGTCCCACAGGACTCCACCTAACAAGTCTGTCCCAGAGATGTGCATCCTGCCTTAGGGCAAATAAACTGGTGCTTCCAGGCTGGTACAGTTCCAGTGCTGGGTTCCTGCAGCTCACCTTGTGTTTGTGAAAGTCTTTTAGAACCTGTGACACTGGGTGAAAAAAGGCAAAAAAATTAGAAAGAAAAAAAAAAAAAAGATATTAAAAAAAAAGCTTAGCAAATCAACATCTTCCAACAAAAACAGGCTTCCCACAAAAAATGTGTCTGAACTAAGCAGTCAAGCTGCAGAAGCAGGTCAACCAGGTTATCCCAAGATGAAGGGGAGAGCATCCTGGGCACCAGGTGTAGCAGACAGGGTGCCTATGCAATCACTGCACTGTGCCAAAGAAACACATCCTTGCAAGTCTGAAAGAAGATTACTGCAGCAACAACAGCAGAAAGGGTAAGAAGACAAAGTTAAGAAGCTGATTGCCACATAAACCAAGAGGTGAGGCAAAAATAAGGAAAAGGAGTGTTCCTTCCATTGGTCCCCAGGAAAAGAAAACAAGCCGTATCAGAGCCTCTGCTGTTTTAAGACAAGAAAACAAGGGTTATATCTGTCCTCACCTTAGAGATTTGGAGATTGAATGGTACAAATATATTCCAGAATTACAGAGCCAAGTGCTCAGAGAAAAGAAGGACATGAGGTTACACAGTAGAAACCTTCTGGCACTGTGACCTGTTCAGCCATTTAGCAGTGCCTCAAGAGAAATGATCAATATCCCCTACCATTAGGTTATTTGTAACAGTGCCACCACAGTCCTAGCAGATACGCTGCAGGGAACAATCCTGGCTGGGGAGAGGGATGCTGGAGGGTTCCCTTCTACAGGGTGCAGGAGCTGCAGCCCCTTCTGCTCAGCTCGGCCGTGCCACCCACCGGCTGCCGGCAACAGCGCAGTGCTCGCTGGATGCTGCGTGAGGAGCTCCTCGCCCCAGCACTGCGCTTCCACCTTCTGCAAAGAATAAGAAGTGTCCTTCAACCACTGTTCTCTACAAAGTGTGGCAGGGAGCGTCACCATCTTCTCCAGTTCTCTGCAACCTTCAGAAACTGTGTGACAGTCTTTCCACTGGAGAAGAGGGGTTTACTTAATCAACAAAATCCTTCTGACAGAGTATCAGACCTTGAATAAATCTATTAAAACATGTGACATTCAAAGTGAAAGAGTGAGGATGCCACTGTCAACATTTACAAATGCATACAGGTAAACAAATTTGTAAGCTTCTAACAAAGTGATATGGTGTACAAGGAACAAATTAGAGTGAGATGTGATGTTCTCTCTGTGTTTCTCTTAGAATAATAAATAAAGAGGGATTTATAGTCCTGCAAAATATGAAAGGGTGATGACTCAGAGGACAGGGGTCTTCATTCTTTTTGACTGACAGACATGGCCTTTCTAGGCTCAAAGCAGCTTATGACAAGACCTCTATCAAGCCACAAAATAAAATATGCATGCATCATCACATCAACACAGATGAGAATATGCGAGCGAGACTATTGCTACATCTAATGCATTTTTCTTTTGATTAGGAAACCTAAGTATTTTGGCAAACTGCAGAAAGCATTTATAAAAACAATTACTAATTCCTGTATCAGATTTTCTTAAAGTTCTATACAGTAAGTCAAAGCTGGGTAATTGGGAAGAAGCAACCATCAAACAAAACCTCTAAGCCCTCATGCAAACACACCTAGAAAGATGGCTAACCATAAATAAGAGACTGTTTTAGACAGAGCACCTCAGAAACATCAATAAAGGGACGACTCAGAGGGGAAAAAAATCACATGGAAGAAAAAAAAAAAAAAAGGGGCATATGCATCCATAATGTTAAATAATGAAGACAGATGCATAATGCCTGGATAATCCCTCTCAGCCAGTTTCATATGAAAGAATATCAACAATTAAAAACCAAAGCCTTTGCAGATTTGGCAGCACCTTCCCCTCACCGCAGCTCACGCATCCCCCAGCAGGGAACGCACACCTTCTGACAGAGCTCAGCTCAGCCACACGGATGGGTTTCTGAAGGCCAAATGTTTCAACAAGTCCAGTTCCTACGGGTCTCGGGAGAGCTCTCGGAAGCTGCTCAGGATGTTGGTGAGGGGCAGCAGCTTTGGGGAGAGCAGCAGTAACAAACGGGTGAGCAGGGAACCGCTGCCAAGTACTGCTGCAAGGGATGAAGGCGGGTGTAAGACATGCAGACTAGAGCTATGGCAACTAATTATTCCAGTGGAATGACTTCATTTTGAGAGTTGCACAGGGAACGCGGAGCTATTGCAATCATTTCACAATCAGCTATTTTTCATCTCCCTTTAAACTTTCACTTCTACAATTTTGATGCTCCACTGGGTAAAAAGTCTTTATTTAGGAACAACTGAAAGCAGGCATTTAAATAACAAAGAGGTTTCTCGCTCTGTGGATTTTGTCAGTCAGCTCTGTACTCAGCTCAACGGCAACACTCAATTCTTGTATTTCTCAACAGGAATTCTGTATTTCTGCAGAACCCAGAGGCTTTGCACACCTGCAGGATGGCTGGTAGTGTCTCAAGCCACCCCCACAACGATGTCAGTCCACAGGAAACATTAACACTTGTCTTGAACTAAAAGATCATTCCTAGAAAATATCAAGAAAAAATCCAGAAGGAGAAGTATTTTATAAATCTAAAATTACTTTAGAGAATCCAAAAAATTATAATCCAGGACTGCAAACAGATGTGTGTATGACTCATCTCACATATATTTAAGCACAAATCATTTTTTTCTGAATTACTTGCAAGAATAATCTAAAGCAGGTACTTATGATTAACTGAGGTACTGATGCAGTTGAGGGGTATAGGGGAAAGAATTTTTCCAACACCCAGGTCCTTTGACACCTTGTTTAAAAATATGTAGTTAATTTACTTACTTGTTCACACTTCAGCAGACAAAATGAATATAAATGAAGACTGAAGTCTTACACAGTATACATCAATTTATGAAACAAATAACCCCACCAAAAAACTGAACCCCAATATAATAAACACTGAAGACAAATCTTAAAAAAAAAAAAAGAGCAATAATAAACTTAACTGTTTACTATAACAACACGGAGTTTCAGAAAAGAGAAACAAGAAATAACTATATTTTAAGAACTGCAAAGTTAGAAGCAGATGATATGCAGAACTATGTAATTTTGTTTGTTTATATAGGAAGGACATCCAAAGTCAGCTATCATCTTAAGCAAGGCCTATAGAATATGAGAAAAGTACATTAACAAGCTATCAAAATAAACATATTTGAAAATACTACAGCATTAACATAACTCACCAGTACTGTAGTATCTTTTAAGTTCTGTGCGTCTGATGTCTTTCAGTTGATTGTATTTTTTCTTTTTCTTTTCTTTGTCTGGAGCGGTTTCCTTTTCCCCAGCAATTTTACAGTTGTCTTCAGAGGAACTGATTTGCTCCAAAATAACTTTACTTTCATCATCTTTCTCAGAAGGTGTTTTGGAAACAGGAGATCCAGGGGAATTGGCAGAGACAGTCTCGGTGTTTTGTTTGGCTTGCCTTTTCTTTTTCAAACTATGCATAAAGGAAAAAAACCCCACAACATTAAGATGCAGCCAACCTCCACACATCAGTTTACTCGCTAACTTGATTGTTTTACAATTAATTTAATATCAGAATTCCTTATAACTCAGTCAAAACCATACATTTGCATCAGTCATTTGGTAACTAAGATTATCCTACAGAATACTTTTAATCATCTCAAGGAAATCTTCTCAAGAATAATAAAAAAGGTAATAAAAGTTTTTACTGTTGTTTACTGGGGAGGACAAGTGGGGAAAAAGAAACAAAAAACATGAAAAAGTTGTTTTGTTTTAAGACCACTATACATCTAAACATAGAAAAACAAGATACTGAATCACATGCTCAAGATGAAGCTTAGGATAAAACAAAAACCTCCGATCATAATGTATTATAATGCAACAGCTAACATAACAATTTCACAGTCAACTGCTCTTGCTGTATAAAGCTACTTGGTTTGATATAAACTTGTTATTTATTTCCATTTTGTTCAAGGTTATCCCTCAGCAGCCACCCACGCTACTCCACATCTGTTCTTGCCCAACCCACACCACCTGGTGCTCCAAGTGTCATCCAGCAGCTCCTTCCGCAGCGCGACCGATGTGGCCGCAAACTGCTTGTAAAAGAACATTTCCCAGCTGCTGCAGCTCGCCTGGGAGAAATCTTAACAAGCTGCCTATAAATCTGCCAACTTATCACTATAGCAACACGAGTATTTTCTTTTGAGAAGACTCCTTAAAGCACAGTTCAAGTGAGAAAGATGCTTCAGGAATTCTAACACAGGATTTTCTGCTAAATCACCATCTTTAGCTCTGACTTTGCTTAGTGAGAGCAAAGGCTGCCTTTATGGGCTGAATCAGTGTCACTAAAATAGTCCTCAGTTAAGAATCGTTGACACGTAACACACAAAATGAAAAACTAATCTATCTAATGAACCTTCTCTCTAGTACATTAACTTCTTAGTTACAAGATACCTAAAGGAGGGAGTAGTAAATTAATCTTGTTAATGACAAAAACTGTTATGTGCAGAGGAAGAATAATGCACAGAAAATACAGACAATCAATGAGTCACCACAAACGGGAAAAGGTTACATGATCTCACAGCAGCAGCTTATGTAAGGGAAAACCTAATGTATTAACTTATTAATGTAATGTGGGAATTTCAGAGATTCTTCCTTCCACCTTTTCTATTTATATTCTATCAATGTATTTTTTCAGGGTACAACATAAATACACAGAGCATTTTAGAATTATAGTAAGACATTTCAGGCTACACACATTCTTTTGTTTGTTTTTAAATGAAACATTAAAACAAGTTCCCAAGTTCAGAATATCTAGCTTGAGACCTCTGAGAAGGCTCAGTTTCTCAGACCACATAACCAACAATTTCTAGTGAAACATCTCAAAAGGTTGTCTTGCAAAATGTGTATCTATCACACACATATGTATACGTTTTTCTTAAATACCCCCCAAGTACAGCAGCAGGAGATCCACGTTCTGCAGCCAACTCAGTGACGATGGCTCCTATTTCTGTGGTTCCCCATTCATTCAAACCCACTGATTTTTAGACAGGCAGTAGTAGTTCATGCTCTGCACAGCAAAAGAGATTTAGTGTGTGCGAAACTTCACAGATCAGGCCCTGATTACATATTAAAACAATCTACAGGGATTTCTAAAAGATAAAAGTGAATACATCTATATAACAAATGAAGTGTTTTGTTTAGACTAATGAAAATTTGAGTATGGAAAGGAAGCTTATTTTTGACTAATAAGCCACAGCCCTGATCAAAGGCTGCTGTAGCAACCGCAAAACATTACAGTCACATTGTATATACAATGTCTATATTTAGCCCTGGCAGAAATCTTTGCAAAGCAGCCCTTTACACTGAAATGCATATCCTTACCTCACGGTTGTACTTGATTCCAGGCTTGTAAATCAGAGACGGCCCTGACGTTTTACTGTAGTGACTTAATAACCTTCCTGCACGTGTGTGTATCACAGGGCACCCAAATCATCTGCTTCAGTAGACAAGAACTGGCAAGCACCCGCTGGCAGCCTCAGTTCTACTCACACTGCATCAGTGCCTTCCACTCAATCTCAGATTCCTAGTCTGTTTGTTTTGATCACAAACTCTGTTAAATAAGCTTTCTGTGGCATATATGCAGTACCTCAAAACAACAACAAAAAATCTGCTAATGGAAACACAACTATTTTGTGGAAAACAAAACAAAACACACACACACACAAAAAAAAGGAGGAAAAAAAAATTCTCTAGAGGTTAACAGTCCTTGTGACTACACTAACAGCTTCCATCAGCACTTTCCTTAAAACACACTCATTTGAACTCAAGTTTTCAAAGTTGCCTTAGGTAACTTTAAGAATAAAGAGCTAAAACAGAACTGTGATAGTAAAGAGGAAAGCAGAAGCAACTGTTTGAACTGACTGACCACAACATCACAGACTGATGCTTTTCCTTGTAACGTTTAATCTTGCCCGATTCCCACATCCCACGGCCCATCCAGAGCTCATCACACGACCTAGAGCTTCCACGGCCCACAGCTGCTGCTCTGGATGGGCAGCACCATAGGCACTTTTCAGGTGAGAGCGATCCAAGAATCTGGGCATGCCATAATTTCCATCCCATCCTCACGGCAGACATCAGATTTTCAGGTAGTGCCAAGGCTACTCCTCCTGCCCACAGCTCTGTTTCAAGGCAACGACCATCAACTGTCAAAGCGACAACTTTTACACCAGAAAAAATACTAGATAAGGACCAAGTATGACTTTCACCACAAGGACCCGGAGTTACTGCAACTCTGCCTAGGGCTATGATCTCTGTTGCTTTTAGACGTCTCTAAAGCCTGGCCAAAATTACCCAAAACCCTCCATTTCACTCAACTATAATATCCCAAGGAACCAAAATAAGCCTCCAACAACACTTAAAACCATGACAGCAGCCTCAAATTTACTATGCTTTTTGACATTACATGCACTCTCTTAGTAAAACAAATACAAAATCCTGTATACAAACAAGGCAATTCATTATTAACACGTGCTGGTACAGTGCTGCAGAGAGCAAAGAACAGACCCAGAGCGTTTACCGTATCTGGAACAAAACTCCATCCCCTTGAGGGATCCTCTTCAGCCTCCGTTCACCCTTCCCTCACACAGACCTGCGCACGCCAGCAAGGCAGACTGGGCACCCACAGCAGCTGCCAGTGCTGGTCCCGCTCCGATTTCAAACCCGTCATCTCCTGACCCGTCATCTCATGAAGAAGCTGGAGGCCGAAGGTCTCATTCGCTCTTCTCCCAGCTCTCACATATTTCTCACCCTCTGCAGCAAGAGCTGCCATGGAAGACGGGTTTAAGAACACCATTTGTCAATTTATTGCCTTCTTCAACTTCTTTGGAAGATTTCTAGTGGTTTTGTTGTGTTTTAAAGGGGATTTCTCTGAACAAAACCAACATTCAGTCTTGTCCTAACTGTTACAAGAGCAAAAGGGAGCTGAAGGCCAAATAAATAAATACATGAAACCATGCAGTTTGACAAGTGTCAGGTTTTGCAATTAAATCAGCCTTTCAGACAAAACAATATGCTTCTTCTCCAGAAAATGGAGAAGGTGTTACTGCAGATGTTTGTTTTTAAGTAACAGAGTCAATGGATATGTCAGGTTTCATTAGGAAAGTTGTTGGGGGAAGGAACAGGGAGAGAGAAAAGGGGAGGGCAGGATAAGCAAACAGCTTATCTGCAAAACCACTCCAGTTTCTGAGGAAAGAGTCTTATGCATCTGTAATTTCATTTAGACGCCAGATAGTGTTTTTCAAGGTAAATAGTTCTGACAGGCAAAACATTTCTTCTGAATTTATATAGAGGCATCCTTCTACAGCTCCTCAAACTGTTTTCTGAACAACTGATAAGCCATTTTCTATGCCTGTCCAAATACAGAGTTGTCCAGTTAAAGTGTCCAGTCTGTTACTGTGTACAACCTGTGCATGGGGGCTTTTCCACTGAATCCCATCGGAACCAGAGGAACTGGTTCTTAATGGGGACTGTGAGCTGGCTGCAGAGATCTTTCAGGCATCTACGCTGGAGAGGGAACAGGGAGCAACATGACAACCATTCTCATACCATTTAATAAAGACTAATGATCTGACACAGATGTAATTTCAGAGTAGGCAGGTAAAAATACAAGGTCAGCAGTACTCACTTAAATTAATTTTCAACGGACTGCTTAAAAGCTTGGGCACTGACTTACTGGAAGAGAGCTAGGAAAGACTTCAAGAACTAGACTACTTCATCTTCTATACCCAAGTCTATTTGGCTACCTATAAAAGGGAAGTAAAACTGCATTTTTAGAATAAAACAGCCTGAGTTTCCAATTACACTAACAAGGTAGGTGGTTAGTGTAAAAAGCAAACTGAGCAGAAAATGGAGCGTTAATGTTATCTGCACAACTTTCACTACGAGACAACAACCAACCAGTAAAGCTGTGCAACTCTAACACCAAGACAAAAAAGAAATGGAAATCTGACAACAATTCTTTTCTAGAAATTCCATTTGGTTCTGGTTAACACTTATTCAACAGAAATGCTTCACAAACAATTGAATAGGACATAATTTAATAAAAAATAATTAATCACAGATGAAGAGCACTAGGCCCATATTGTAGGCATGATTTTTACGATGTATTAGATTAATAAAATCATACGGCACAGACAACCCTTACTTTACAAACAAAAGCATCTAACAAAGTGGCCCGCCAAAAAATATATTAAAAAAAAAAAAAAGAAGAGGGAAGGGAGAAGAAATCTTCATTTTATCTTGAAGCTGACACAGTTTTCCTTTTGGGAAATTTTCCACAATGTGCATCCTCTAAAATGTCCCTTGATACCTGGCATACAATCAGCTTAACATCCTGCACAGCACAAACAGACTGTGTTCTACAAACATTTTTTTAATCCATTTATGTATATACGCAATAAGATTAACAGAACTTGTAAAAAATAACTTTAAAACACTTCAAACATCTTTAACTGTTTTGCTCCCATCAAGATTCCCATTAATTTACAGTGTGTACAAAATTACATACACCTGGATTACTTCTTTCAGGATTAACCATTTTCATGTTAATTTTAATCTCACTCAACATGTACTAATTTCTTTGAACCCTACATGCCTTTCTCCACCCATCCAGAATGGTTAAATACATCAAATCCATGACATTAGAAAGACCTACATACAGAAACCTTACAGTAAAAATCTCCATTAGGCTCCTAGCGGTCTGTTCCCAGTCAGTTACTCTATTCCCGCCTGCACAGATCATCCATCTCCCAGCTTGGTGCCAGCGGAGCTCGGCCAGCTCCGGGCACGGCTGTGCTCCCATCCCATCTGATGTAACCTCACAAAATAAGCAATCTCAGGCAAAATAAATCATTACTGTTTGCAGAGCCAGAGGAAGTCGGACTGCTTGCCAGGTTGTAACACTTAACTCCTGACTTCCACAGTGCAGACACGTTCAGTTCACTACAGGAAGGAATACAAAAGCGTTCATCCTCGGTGAGAAATCTTCCTAAAATTAAACAGCATCCAACCCACAAGAAAACACACTCCATGAGACACCAGTCACTTCAAGCTGGTATGCATCCTGTTTTGGAAATGAGCAAGCCACAATGCTGTATGTTTGCTATTAAAACAAACTATTAAGACAAAAATAGGGTATGGAACACATTTTTTTTTTTTTTTTTTTTTTTTACAAGAGATTTAAACAAGTCACTGCAAAGGGAAAAAAAGCTATGAAAAAAGTAACTCTGAAATAGTTATCAATAGTTCTAGTGGTTGCAGACATCGAAAAGTGTCCGTATTCTGGTCATTCCAAATAACAAAGAGCATCGACAGAAAGCTCTGATTGTAGTAGCACAGGTCAGAGCTGGAAAGCTCCACTTTTACTGGAACTCCCATTACTAATTTACAACAAACACCAGCACCAGGTTTCACACATGGTCAGTCATCAGCAATGCTGAAGAAAGTTGGCATGCTCCAAAGAGTAAAGTGCTGTACTAACATTCAATGTATGTCCATTTTCTTCCTGATACTGCCATTAGCTTAGAAAAACAAGTCGGTCTGCCTCTGTTTCACCATCTGTAATGTGGAGGGAAGGATTTGTAGCAAAGCTGTTCTGGAATTTTAAAGGCTTTGAAACTTCTGATAGAAAAACGTTCTTAGATTAAATGAAAATATGTTTATTTTCCCCCCTGGCTGATATCAGGGAATTTTAAATCGCTCACTTAAGCTCCCAATGTTTATTTTAGGGGAAAAAAAATAATCACCATTTTCTAGGGTAAAACTTGAGAGTTTAAAGCTGCAAGAAAGTTATTTTCTTAAATATAAGAATACAATGTTCCCACACAAATTAATAAACTTTCTGTTTTCAAAGGCAAAAAGTATTACCACCTTTTCTGTTTACTCAGTGAAAGAGGTTATGATGTATTCGGCACCCTGTTACCATGACAACAATCTAATAAAATCTTTTCCATAGGGAAAGGATTTTGGAAAACTCTTTTGTTTGATTTAGACATCCCTTCTCTTACAATCCCTGTTACTGCAGGCTCTCAAGGAACAGCTTTAGGCAGAAGGTAAACTGAAGAAATCCCTCCCTTTGGATGGCTCCTTTAACTTTGCCTGAAGTTCATTTAACAGGCTTGTTCAATTAAACCCTCACCACAGATCTATCTTGTCGCAAATACCACCTCTTACCACACTCCCATCCTGCTCCTCCTCTTCTACTTTGCTGATGATGCCAGATACTTTCTCCTACTGTGGTCTTCATTAATCACCCCAAACCTCTCCTACACATGCAATGAATTCTTCCCAAAGCAGCTCAGCAAGACTCTGTCCCCTTACTGAAGCCCTGGCCAGAGAAGAACAGCCTTGCCATGTCACCTCCAGCCAGTGCTGGGCTCCCAGGCCCCGTGCCAGCTCCCAGCTGGCTGAAACTGTAAGAAAAAGGGAACTGCAGTCACAGGGCAAAGGAGGATATTGCAGGGAAGCTGAACAGTTTCTGCACAGGAGAGTCACACCGTATTAAAACTGTTAAGATCATTTGATGAGGACAATAAGTACATGGTATTCAGGCTGGGTGAAGCACATCTCAAGTTCCCCCTGAAACCTTGACAAACCCCTCCCTCCCTGCCTCAATTGAACACTCTTCAAGAAGTTCAACTTCTGTGAAACAACAAGGAAAGCCCTTTTAAATTAGTAATTTATTAACATACGGAAACAAAGGTCAAGAACTGAGTACAGCGCAAAAGAAGAAAAGAGACTGGGTTACACAGAGAGCTGTGGGGGACATGTGCTGCTCCATACAGTTGTGGCTGCACACCCACTGTCTCCCATCAGGTACATACCAAACCTTCCTGACAATACAGCACCAGTTTGAGTATTGATTAAACTGCCTGAAAAGGTCGGAAGGAAATTTAGCACTCAGTGACTCAAACAGCAATAAACATTCATAATGAAGCGATAAAACTGTGCATGAAAAATCAATGGTCACTTAAAGCAAAATACACAGGAAATGCGGCATACATCATACGGTGATAAAGGAGCTCAACCCACCTCCAGGAAAAAAATTAAGGTAATGGTATTTTAGTATTTCTTATATGAGAAGTACCAAGGGCACCACATTAAATTCTTTCAATAAATACTTTCAGATACAGTGAAAAGCACATAAAAATAAATAGCTTAGGCATGCTGTGTTTGCTAAAGATGTAAACAGGTACAAAAAACAACTAAGAAAATTCATGATGGGCCTGTGAATGGCTACAGAGAACACAGTTGCAGGAATACAGCCTTTTTTGTTTGGTTGGTTTTGGTTTGGGTTTATTTTGGTTTTGTTTGTTTGTTTTTCTTTTTCTGAGCATGTACCTACACAACAAGCTGCGAGAAGCCCATATACCTGTGGGCATACTCATGAGGGATCCCTGCATTCACTCACTTGGGTTTTTTTGTTTGGTTGGTGGGTAGGTTGTTTTTCATTTTGAACACCCCAAACTGGCCCCTGTCCAAGATAAAGCACGGTCAGTACATCGGCAATAGGGCAAAAAGTACAGCAAACCCCTAAAATTCAGGAGGAGCATGGTACTATCGAGGTAAAGGAGACTCAGCTCAAACCTTGTAGCTCAAAGAAGCGTTTTAAGCCACTTTCATCAGCAAAAAAGGCACCTCTCTCTCTGCACACCATTGATCCTGTCTCCAACAGTTGTCCCCATCCTCACATACAAGTGCTTGCTGCAGCCCCATAAGGACCAGATCTGTGAAGTTATCTACGTTAAAGATAACCCAGCAAAAGTCTCAACACATAAATGTATTTTGCAAAATCAGATCACTGCCCCATTAGATCCCACTTGGCTGTGCTAACATCTGTATCAACACAAAGGAGAAGGCCAAAAGAAGAGACAAGGCTGCTCTTCCAAGCAGAAGTGTTGGTTCTAAGGCACTTTGCCCAGACTGAGGGGCTTGTCAAGCTACAGCCTCATTTGTTCCCTGTAACATTAGGCTGAGATCAGCAAAAACAGGAAGCCAGAAAGCCAAGCCAGACACAGGCCATGCAGCACTGAAGTAGTTGTGGCAGCTTCTTCCCACTTACCCAGAAAAGGCACTTTGATGATGGGAAATTTTCATAAGGGTTTGAGCTGCGAGAGCTGGGAGACAGGAAACTTCCACCGATTGCAAAAAGCAACGGAACAGTGACTTTGCTTCTCCAGTGGCAGTAGGGAAGAGATCATTGCTCTCTTCATAAAGAGGACCTTAATTCTGAGGAAGTTGACTCAACTCAGTAAGTGAAGTCACCTGGCTGACTTTGCTGATCAGCAAGGTCAGGGGGATCCAAAAGCAACCATGGTCAAGAAGTCAATGATCAAAGTGAGTTAAAAATTCAATTCTTTATTTGAATGACCACTAAAATGGATATCTTAGGGAGGAGACAAAGATTTAGAGCATCTGTCTGCATTAGCTCTTGCTTTTATTTAAAAAGTTACTTTGAAAATTAACATTTAAATATCAAAGCTCTCTGCATCACTGCACCATTCTGTATGGCATAAAACTACAGATTTAATACAGAAGTAAACAGAAGTAATTTTAAAAAAGAAAAACACAAAAAAATATACAACTTCTTATTTTCTTCTTATTAATAGAGAAAACCAGGATGAAAGAAAAACAAAACAAAAACACAGTACACACACCACGACTAAAAAAGAAGCCAAACTAATGGTTTTATATGCTAACATTCATGATGACACAAGAATTATCCAAATGCCATCATGTATTTCTCAGGAATTCTGTTAATCACATCTGGAGCTCATGTTGCGCACATGCTTACAGACAGGTTGCAAACCCATCTGTTCAGGAACAAATTCACAGCAAGAAGCACTGTGACACAAGTGGAGAAAGGATCTATTTAAAGTATTTCGGAGTGGATGTTAAAAACAAATCCCAACCAACCAACTGAGACTCATGTCTCAGTTCTGTGTTTGCATTCATTGTCCCCACACAACTTGAAACCTATTTTGCATGCTGAGCGGTTTAATTGGTGTCCTGAATAGAGTTCCCATTAGCTGACACTCAGCACAGAAAAGGAAATGCCCAAGTGTACTGAAGATCCTGTTACATGGATTAAAGTTCTAAGAAACACCCAGCAATGCTGACACTGGATGGGAAAAAGAGGAATCTTCAGTGTTTAGAATAATGACTGATATTGTCTCATACAGTGGATATTTCATAACTGAGAATGATAATTGCCTCCACCCAGATGAGGTGTTTGCATCAATGCTGCTATACAAAATAACATGGCATCACCTTTTTAATACTATAGTTAAAAGATCATTAACCATAAAGATGACAAGACAGGGCAGGGTTTGTCTACATGGGACAGTCACATGGCAGTCATGTACCAACGCAACTTCTGATACGCATATAACTTATGTTAAAATGAGTATCTGGCATGGTCATTCTTCAGTAGCCTTACCATTATACTAGGGCAGCAGGTCCTCCATTATGCTTACACTTGCAAGAAACAAAGTGTGTGTTAATTACTGCATCTTAAAATTTCTCTGTGGTTTTTATATCAAATATTATATCATTTATGCTTTTATTTTTGACTGACAAATAGTTTGGATTTTTCCACTTACTCTTCAGCTGAAAGTTCTAACTTGTGATTAATATATTTACAGTTGGAAGAAGCAGATATTACTACCAGGGAAAGGCAAAGGCAAGAAGTAAATCTTGCTCTCCATCAGCGTGACGAGGCAACAGAAGAACACAAGAGGTTCTGCTCCATCTACATTCTCACATTCTCTAGACTCTGTGAGTCCAGGTCTCATCACACTTCAGGCAAACACCGAACTAGAATAATAAGCTGAGGAAACCAGAAAGTTTCAGTGCTCTTGAACCTGATGTCACAAGGCAGCTCATCTGCTTAGCACTGAGCGTCCTGGCTCCTGGCAGCACACACACGCACAGAGGCCAACCGCTGCCTCCACCCTGCAGAAGCGGAACAGGAGGGTGGTGGGGAGAAGCCACCAGATATCTTCAGTGCCCTGCTGCGTCCAAGGACAACAGCCTCCCAGCAAACTCGGCCGGCTGGGGCCAGATAAGGCAGGTGCTCTGTGATACCCCGTTCCCCTCTGCCCATTCCCTTCTGGGCTGGGAAGGGAAGCGTCCTGGCACGCTAGTCCTATCCCTGCTACATGTATGGGGAGCTGCTAGCCTCCCCTCCTCTGGCTGCCCCAGTGTTTCACCCCACAGCAGCAGTGCCTTGGACCTGCTCCACCACCCTTGCTACAGCTCTATTCTGCTAGCTGCTGTCACCATCCTGTTAAAGCCAACAGTATGATTCTTCATATGCATAAAATTTGCTCAAAGGCATCAGTTCATGGGACCAGAGTCACATGCTGCAGTTTTAAGACACTCTACGGGATTGCCAAAAAGGCTTTTTGGCAGCATCTGTAACACAAAACACAAAAAACCTTTCTCAGCCTCAGGCAAGCGAACTGCTACATGCAGCACCTGCTGTGATCCAGGTGGAAAGAGGGGCATCATCTTTTTAACGCAGACAGTGAACATAAGGATACATCTTCTGCTTAAGGAGATTTCATTTTTAAAGACAGTCTGATTGAAACATGTGATTAACACCTCGAAGGCATATATTTATGGAAGCATTATCGAAAGCAAAAATCCAGCAGCTGACAGAAATGCATTGTTATGTCAAAAACATAAAATATAATTTAAACTAAGTTTACTTCTGATTGGCTAGATGTTAAGTTTACATCTACTGAAACAAAAACAGCCACTGCAGAAAAACAGTAGTAAAACATTAGAGTTGTTATCAGTACATTAAGTGTTATACAAATATAAGTTTTCTGTGCCAGAGACTGCTGTCTGACAGGAAAATACTCAGTGCATTAAGAGAGAGAGAGAGATGATTTATAGCTCATTTACATTACAAAGGTTTTCCAGCATAAGGACAATTCTCTCCCTCCTCCCCAAATTCCTAACCAGTTCTGCTGCTCTCCTTGGGATTTTCTCTCACACAAATCAATAGGACAAATCCCATAGACTTCAGTGGAATTGCATAAGAAAGCATAGCTAACATACAAGCTTACATTTCAGATGGTCCTAGGAAACACTCCCTGCCCAGACTACAGAGTAGGACAGAAAATGACCACCACAAATCTACACTTTTAACCCAGCTTCCCCTAATCAGATTGGCAGGAGCAGGGCAAGGTGGGGAGAAATCCTGTCCAAACCCAGTCTGGAAGCTGGATTAATGCTGAGAGCACAACAGCTTACCAGCCTGGCACCACAGGGAACCTAACACTGTCAGGAATACCAACACAGCCTCTTACCCTGTGCAAAGCCCCAGGGAAGGCAGCAGAAACTACAGCACATGCAACTAATTGTTTAAATATGATCCACAGCATTTCTTCTCTTACCAACAGAATTCCCTTAGTTATAATAGCTACATAATACTTTGCAATCTCTCAGTGAGAGGGGAAAAACTGCCCCTCTCCAAAAGCACATTCTACTAGTATCATTCGTATCTTTCTCTTTAAACGTGCAGCACCAATACCAGAAACAGGCCATCCCACCAGCCAAACCAACAATCCGATGTAGCATGGCACATGGCAGAAACAAAAAGGCAAGTCTTGAATCATGGCAGCAGATACAAGGCACGCAGCTTCATCTGTGGGCCAGAAACACCAGCCCCCAAGGCGCATGTCCAGCTTCTTATCAGCCTGGGTTTACTTCAGTCCAGCAAACTCTAACATATCTCATGATGCTGACTCTTCTCCTTCTCAAAACACTGTACACCCCACTCCCCACCATGATGTGGCACAAGGCACAGGAGAGCTGACCAGGGCTGCTGCCACAAGGTGGGAGAACAGCTGCGATCTCCCAGAGCATGAGCAAGCGATGATTAACAGCACCACCAGAAGTCAGTACAATTAATTATCTCTTTAGGTGTGTGCCTCCATGTCACTTAAACACAACTGTGGCTGCTTCTGGAACTGGCTCTCAGGCCACAGCATCTCCTTGATAGCAGAAACTCTGCCATCTGTAAGAGTTGTGGCAAAAGCAGGAGGCTGAGTGGAACCACCTCTTTTGATAGCATCTTACACAGCATTGCTTTAAATTGACAGCGGAACTACACATCTGCCAAGTATTAATGCTAAATTTGCACTGGCACATACGGCTGTGGGCCACAGGGAAGGGGAGGAAGACAAAATACATTATTACTATGTTAATAGCAACTCTTATCAAAACTGCACAGACCCCCACATCAAAAAGTCTATCGTGTAACTATTTATGTTCTAAAAATGAGACTAAATAAGTTTTTTTTTTTTTTTTTCCGGTTTCTTTTTAAAGGCTGATACAAGACATCCAAATGTCCCTTTGGGACAAGTAAATATAAAGTCATTTTATGCTTGCTGCCAAACAAGCCAGCTGTATACATATCTAGCAAGGTGATTAGTGAAAATTCTGAAATTGCTGGTATGAGACAGCACGTTTGAAGATTAAATAAACAGAAACTCTCTTGTCTATATATACTGTGATACAGCCCTCAAAGATATCAAGAACATTGTGAAACTCTTGCTTTCTTCCCTTTCCTAAAAAAAAAAAAGCCTCTTTATACAGAGCCCACACTGTTACCCAGTCTCACTTCACATGCACGGGGAAGTGAACGGCTGAGGAGATTAACCATGTTTCCCGTCTTACGCAAGCTTTTTATCTCCATAAATAGCATTTCTTCTACTGGAAAACTTTGAGAAACTCTGAAGAAAGCCTCAGGGCCCCATTATATACTTTCACTAACTCTCTTATCCAATAACAAAATTCTTCTTCAATCCTAAATTACTCCAGTACTCTTGAGGATGAAAGCACTGGAAAGAACTGAGACTGTACAAACCACTGTCTTATTTATGCTTCCCAGAAGAAGCAATCACATTGGGAATAATTCTGCGATTCATAGGCTAAGTAGACAACAGTAATTCATGCTCTTCTGCTGACTCTCATCCTGCACCACAGAATTACAAGACCGTCAATATAAAAACCTCAAAGTCCAGAAAGCAACAGGCATGCAAGATGAAGAAACCTTTCCCAAGATAAGCAACTGCTCAACACACTTTTCCCCTGTTCTCCAACACTCTTTGCAAAAAGCAGGTTCAATTTTCCCCCAACTCTCATTCTCCAGGTTTACACCAATGATAAAAAGAAAAAATCCACATTTATTATATATACAACAGTAGGTTTATAAGCAATGAAGAGCAAGTGTCTCTCAAGCATCTGAAGGACATGATCAGCCTCCCAAAACTCTACTCAAACGCTCCTTGTGCTGCTGCCTGTGACATTCTAGACATTCTTTAATGTCTGAAAACTGCAATGGTTGCAAAGGACAGCTGAAATACTAACCTACACAGCAGCAGGCGGAAAGTCTGCTGAAAACATTGAAACCCCTCCGTTTTAGGTAACTGGAAGGCAAATCACGGTGCTGTATGTTTCAGAAAATATTTTACAGCTTCTCTCAGCACCCAACATAGCAAATCAACTATCCCCCACATATACTCCTAAATAACAGAGAATATAATATCCATTGCACGCCATAAATCTGTAGTGATATCTTCAGCTTTTTCTTAGAAAATAAATCACCTCAGCCATACATGTTATTGGTCAAAACAATACGAGTCAAACTCAATACTGTTTTTAGTTTCGGTAATAGGATTATGAGGTAATGTTTATATGCCTGGAAGCAGTGCTAAGAAACTTCCATTATACAGATGAGCTGAAATGATGTATTATTTCCTAGAGTCATTTAAAAAAGTTTAAGCATCTCCAGGATCTTGGCTTGACTATTCTTCACGCCCAAGATAAATCTCCACAATGGTTTGTTTTAAAAACAATGTGTGGAAACTTTTCCTTCTAAAAGCAAAAACTAAATTATGGGTGCTACAGGAAACCTGAATAAACATCAACACTTTGGCTCAGCAGAGCAAGAACAATTGCAAGGAGACGACTGGAGAAACAGTGATTTGAGGAGCAACGGACATTTGAAGCCTGTTGAGTGGATATGATGAGTCTGGTCAATAAGAAAAGCACCTAATACAAAAACCTATGACAAAGTCTCACATATAGCAGATGCCCTCAAGAAAGTATGTCTATGCATATATTCCTTATCTGGGTTTCCCTCCTTCCTAGCCACTACTGATATCCTCCCCTTCCACACATTTCCTCTTTTTCCCCCATTTTTCTCATTATTTCCCATTATTATATTTATTCCCATTTTTCTCATGTCATTGTCTTCTTATGTCTTAACAGCCACAGGAATGAAAAATAAGAACTATACCAATACTGAACACGGGAATATAACAGAACAAAGCCAGAGAAATCCCAATTAGAAGTTTATAAACCTGTGAGTTTATAAAACGCAGAAGACTGAACAAAGGAGTGATCACAGTACGTCAGACCAAGGGTCCGTGCAAGCCAATATCCTGCCTCCAACAGCAGCCACCAGCAAGGACCAGGGAAAGACCATAACAATACAACAAGTACAGATGTCTCCTTCTCCAGCTACACTTTCCAGACTCTGGCTGTTTACAGCTCAGCACTGATGCATTAATGATTCCTGCTGTCATGGATTGTGAATGTTTAATAGGAAAGTTAAGGTTAGGCCATAAACAACCAATGTGATTAGAATGTTGTATAGCATTTGTTGTATAGTTTGTTTTACTTAGTTTTAGGTATTAATTAGGAGAAGAAAAAAAGCTCTAAATTAGAGCCTGCTAACAAGTAAATGATAACTGTACTAAACACTCTCTACATAACTTTTTAAAATCTTGGTTTTCATGTACAAATCTTAATCTGTATGAATGTAAATTTATCTAAGCCAAGAATCTAAACTAAATTGAAACATGCCATGAATTCCTTTATTTCCCTTAAATACTCACACCATAAGGCACCAGGAGGTGAACATCAGGTTGTACAACTGGCTTCAGGTTCCGACAGAGTATTAGCAATCTGGAGCTAAAGGGAGTCTCTGTCTACTCAGAGGGGGGCTTAAAGCATGTCCCAGACATTTATGTAGTCTTTTTTTGAAAGAATGATGGTAACAAGACCAATGTAAATTAAGTAAACACAAAAGCACCCAAATCCCAGTGAGAATATTTTCCCTAATATAAGCACTTCACCCTTGACTTCAGAAACCTGGCTCTCAGTGGTGACCAAAAAAAAAAAAAAAAGAGACCAAGAACTAACATTTGTAATTCCCTGGAAACTATTAAAAAATAATTCAATATAAGTATCAGTTTTATGGTTCATCTCTATACAGCACTCTTCAGATGAAGGTCATCACAAGTTGGACTCATAACTATTAATAATACTAATGTAAGAATCTCTGTCGTCTATTGAAAAGTAACATTTTTTCAAATACAGCACTATTTATTTGTTGTTCTCTGTTAACAAACTAATAGAGAGCTACTTGACAAAGATCATAGACAGATCATATAAAGCATGGAGAATGCTGAGTAACTCACAGTCAAGAACATTAAGAGAGACAGAAAACTTGAAACTAAAAGAGCGCCTTTTGTCAATCCTTCAGAAAACTACTCAAAATTCTTTCCTTATGATTTCTCATCTCCTAGACCTTCTTGTCTAAATATATCGAGTATCATACAATAGCACATGCAAAGCAATTCCAGTTTCAAGCTGTATGTTCAGTGTTCCAGCCTACCAACTTATATCCAAGGCAATTCTTTACACATGACATATGTCACTCATCTTGGTAGTTTCTTTTTACATTAAAATCTTGATAGCTATTCATTTCACTAGGTAACACACCTCTGAATTTGACCCTATGATATGGGCAGGGGAAAACCAAGAGGTTCTCCATTCTCTGAGGAGACAGGGAAGATAAAGGGAGTGCAAGCAGAGGGAAATGGTACCAGCGTTCAAGGGGACATAATCACAATAAAAAGTACATAATGTCACATTATAGTCAAGGACCCAATACACATAGATGTGCCATTGTACATCTATAACACACTGTACCATTTATTTTTGGACTTGCTAGATACCAAGACAGACTTCACAGCAAGAGGAGACAGTTCTTTGCAAGAGCTGGGGTAATATTGGTCCATTTGGGAGCTAATGACACAGAAATCAACAGAAGAGTCTAAAAACAAGGCTTGAAGAATTAGGCAAGAAACTCAAACTACACAGAATAGTCTTTAAGTAGGAGTAGCAGTTTTAAATAAGGACCTATTGCATAAGAGAAATTTATGCCTGCATGTTACTCTTTTACTTCTTGCCTGTTAAACTCCCACAAGCTGTACCGTCTTGCCTGCATATGGAATTTAAATTGGTCTTTAAAAAGTTTTGTAGAGATTTCTAATTTGCTTGAAAAGTTACTTGTTTCATTTCTTGCAAACCAAGACAAAAAAATAAGCCCTTCACCACAAAACACAGTGGGTAAAGCAGCATTCGGTAAGAAGCAAAAAATGGATGGTGAGGTTTTTATTTCAGCTTCACTCACAACAGGAAGGGGAAGAAACCTGGGACGACTCAGGCACTCAGACCATGAAGATCTGTAGTGGAAATACACGATGACCGGGTGGCTCTCTTCTACAGATAAATTTTAAATATTTTGAAGGATAAATGTTTAAATGAGCTTATTTGCAACACTAAATTTTTGGGATAGAGATGCAGACAGTTATTTCATGTTAATCCTGCTCCCTCTCTGGCAATTCAGGAGCTGTTTTTTCAGCACACAACTACCACCATGCTAACCACTTCAAGTATTTTGGGGTTCTCAAACCAACCTTTCCCACAATTGCTAATGCTAGTCAGACACTGAGCACCACCCCTACCAAAAGCTGCTCAGGAGGGCCAAAAGCCACTTCTGATGAGAACTCAGACAGGTCAGGATGCTGGCAGGGCAGCGAGGCTGCTGCTCGTTCCGCTGTTCACGCCCACATGCTCCCTTGCTCTGAGCACAGAGAACTTGTGTTTCTGTTAGCAGGAAATTAAGAGAATGAGCCATCATCTCCCATTTTTTAGTTAATGCCTCTGTCCTTGTTAATACCACAACAACCTTTCCCCTCACATTTAAGATTATTAACAATTGTGCGTTTTCATTAATATAGTCCGCAAGTTAGCTACAAACCATGTTATTTCATCAGCATTTAATATATAAATTTTCTTCCTTCTAACCAGAATATAAGCAGGATCCTTCTTCTCAGCCCTGGGTGGAGCAGAGCCCTTTTCCCCACTCTCCCACCATCGAGCAGAGTTTTCCCTTGTGCTGGCAAAACATCTAACCCCCTTTCCCATTCTCTTCCCTGCTAAGGAGTAAAGTCTTCTCCCATGAAAATCTGATCACAAGCAAAAATAACGAGATTCAGATACGGAGTGGGGAGAGTCTTTGTCTCATAAGGATGTTTACTATACATAAATGTAGATTCTGTAAATACTATTATTATCTTCGACTAACAAAATGTAACAGTAATAAGAGGTAAGGGGTGATAAAAAACAGTAAAGGAAGTAGAGGAGTGCATGTGTTGCAGAATCAGCTAAGCTTGTGCTCTTGGCTTAACAAATATGAGTCCAAGCTGGCAGGAAAATCAGGGTGTTTGAAGTAGCACACAAAATATGAGGGCCAGATCATATTAAATTTGGGTGCTTAAATTTAAGGACAGAACAGGTGTCCACAAAGCAACCAAAATTGACAGCAACATCAAAGCATGTACCTGATTGTGGGGGACTATGGTGGGTCCTTGGATTCCCTGATGGAGGGCATGGCAACAGAAATTAGCCTTGAAGATATTAAGGCCTACCCATGAGAAAGATGGAAGTAAAGGAGTATCCAGAGATGTTAAGGATGTACCCGTGAGAGAGAAGGGAGTAGAAGAGTAACACTGATAGCAAAAATAGCCAATGAGATGTTACCAAGTCATGTGAAGAGACACATGAATTGGTAAAACTGTATAAAAACGCACTTGTGGCAATAAATGGCATGTACTACTTTCATCCTGGAAGAACTTAGTCTATGTCGTTTGCCCGTCTCAGCCACAACACCTGATGAATTTATATTGGCATCCTAATATCAGGTACCTAAGCTGGGAACTTCTGTCTACACCTAGTCAAAAGTGAAATTTTTAGAAGCTGAAAAAAAAATGTAGGGACATTGTTAGAACTCCTTTGTATCACAGTATCACAGTATCACAGTATGTTTGGGATTGGAAGGGACCTCAAAAGATCATCTAGTCCAATCCCCCTGCTGGAGCAGGAACGCCTAGGTGAGGTCGCACAGGAATGTGTCCAGGCGGGCTTTGAATGTCTCCAGGGAAGGAGACTCCACAACCTCCCTGGGTAGCCTGTTCCAGTGCTCTGTTACCCTCACTGAGAAGAAGTTCTTTCTCAAATTTAAGTGGAACCTCTTGTGTTCCAGCTTGATCCCATTGCCCCTTGTCCTATCATTGTTTGCCACTGAGAAGAGCCTGACTCCATCCTCATGGCACTCACCCTTTATATATTTATAAACATTAATAAGGTCACCCCTCAGTCTCCTCTTCTCCAAACTAAAGAGCCCCAGCTCCCTCAGCCTTTCTTCATAAGGGAGATGCTCCACTCCCTTAATCATCTTTGTTGCCCTACGCTGGACTAAAGGCATTATAAGCTGTTATTTTCAGGTACTCACATGACATTTACATGGGTCATGATGTAAAGCACTCAAACCATTTATCTGGAACACGCTGGGACACCTGCTTACTAGAGGAAGCATGCTTGACTTAAGATGCTAGATTAAAATCAACGACGTGTAAATTCAGTTCCGCTTCTGTCCCTGACTGTGCATGTAGACAATGTACATGAAGGTGAGGTGGGCATACCACCTTCTCACCTACTTCAGCTTCTATTAAAAATTACTTGAGGGTCTGCAAGAACACTCTTGTAGTAATTATACATGGGTTTGTTTAGAGCGGGAACTTCACTTAATGGCCTGTGACCTACATAAAGGAAAAAGACGCAAGCCAGAAAGGGAAGAGACAGATGATCTAGTCAGAGTTACATAGCAGGTAAGTGCTAGAACAAAAAATTAATTTCAGGTCCTTTTGACCCTTGTCTAGTGTCCTGTGCCCATACAAGACACACTGCCCCTGTGAATTTTTAAAAGAGAATAGCCACAGCTGATATGAGAAAGCTGCAAAACAGATTTAAATAATGTGTCAAGGACTTTGCTGAAAGCCTCTTGTGGCTTTTCATTTCGTTTAGCAGACAGAATTTGGAAAGGACTAAAAACATTCTCTTCAATACTAAAGCATCTTACTCAGACATCTCTCTCAAAGCCTAAGTCTTCCTTGACAAGAAATTACTTGTTCCTCAGTACAATCTCCTCAGCTACTTCTGCTTTATTCTACATGATACCTTGTCTGCTATAGGTGCCATTGTTTATTCTCCCTTCTCAAAATCCCAAACTGTACCACTCTTTTCTGTCAACACCAACATAATTACATTTCTTCAAATGGAAAGCAAGTTACCTGGCATTAACACACCTTCACCACAAAACTTCCTCAAGCCTCTAGCCACTACTATGTACGACCTGAACAGCAATAAAAAAAAGTGCTGTAACATTATTCATGCTACTACTTCTAAATAGTGTGACAGGCATGTATTTAGATGTCTGTAATGCACTCAGGGTAGTGTTTTAGTGTAGTTTCAATAATAGTTATTTAGTACAGAGTGGAGAGGGCATACACTTTTCCTCTTCAATGGTGCAGAAAGTACCTTTGAGTCAAAGACATTTTCTACACTGATTTCTTCCCCCTCCTACTCTCCCAAAAGTGAGCTTTGGTTCTCCTTGTACATCACAGTTCAGAGATGATTACGGACTTGTTAAATTAACAAAGACAAGTTATTAGGAAATCAACATCACTTATTTCTTAAAAAATCACCAATCATTAATTCCAAATAATAAAAATTATTGAAAAAGCATCACTTGTATTTATAATGATGATACAGCCCAGACAGCTTCACCTATCAGCATGTAACTACCCTTTCTTAGCTGATCTTGCTCTATGAGATAATACTACTTAGTCTGTGCTTCATTTGAAATCAGACAAACTTTAGGTAGGACACTTAGTGTTTTTATAAACTCTCTTTAGGAACTGGATGCTGGAAGCTCAAATGCAGTGCAATTTGCAACTGAGAACCCAAGAACAGTTTTGTGTCAAAATCAACAATTACGATTCACGTTATCTCCACTACCCAAATGGAAAAAGCAAATGCACTCCAACATTAGGGACACAGCTAGGAAAGCACTTTTCTGGATACATAATGCTTCATTTTTATACAAACTTGAAAAATTGTAAGGCCTTGTGAGAAAGGCAGAATTAAGAGTTCCATATTTTAATCAACATTGAAATAAACCCTGTAACCTTACCGAGCAAAATAGCCTTGTCTTCGTTCTTTCTTCTCTTCCTTGGTCTCCATTATGTACAGGCAAACGGGCCAGGTAAGCAGCCAAGCACGATGCTCTTTTCCCCCTCAGTACCTCATATCCAGGCAGAGTTCCCTGTATATAACATTTAAATACAGGAAGTTCATAAATCAACATGTCAACAACACCTACAAAAAACAACAGGGTTGTGGAAATGCAACTGACCCAGGGACAAAGCAAAGTAAAACTTTAACCAGTAAATGGTTTCCATGTGATATCCATTTAGTATACAAGACAAAAATCAATAAATCCACTCAGGCCAGTTTCTCCAGCAGAGGAAGAGAGCTGCTGCAAAGCAGGTAACCCAAAGAGCAGAAGCAAGTTTTAAAACACTGGGAGTATTAAAATATTTTGCAAGCTGTTACATAGTTTATACCAAAACATCTTGCTGGTTACATGTGTTTTATAGACAGGAAGATCAAGAGAAGCTTTGGAAACAACCACTATAAACAATATAACCAGAAAGACACATAATGTTCACTTCATAATTATTCTGTAAAATAGTGAAAAATAAGGAAGTTTTAAAATAATATGAAGAAAAAAAGAGAGTTATTCGTATTCTTTACACAAGTTTGTCTGTTGTGAACAACATATAAGTTCAAACATATATAAGGAGAAGGACAATGGACCTCCTGCTCTCCAGATGAACTGCAGTCACCTTGGGATTGACAGGACTAGAGGTTTTCTCAGAAGTTAAAAAAAGAGGCCAGTAACACTGGGTTTTGACACAAACCCACCACCTCTGCATAATGCCATACTGACGCACCTGGAAACCAGGAGTTGGGAATTTCAGAACTGCTTGGTAATTACTGCAATTAACGATACACCACAATTGCTGTCCAAGATTCCTGCCAAGAGGTTTTATCTTCTTCCCCTCTCCAACACACGTTCAACCTACCCCAATGGCTTGTGCACATGCACAAAATTAGTTTATTTCTTAAGAGTTCTTTAACAGCATTCCAGATTAAAGTTCAAACCAGAAGTTACTACTAAACATTTTACTCTAATTGGCTGTGTAACAAAGACATGCAAGCCACATAAATTATGATTCGTAGCAAAAGAAGAAAGATTTTTCCTGGACCTAATCAGTTCCCATTATTTTCCTCTCCATCAAGAAATCATAAGCTACAAACTGCCAGATGTCAACAAAAGAGATAATGTTAGCAAAAATAGACTCATCTAGCTGGAAAGCCCAGGAACACATCATGCCAGACTATCATCAGAAACACTTGCCTTAATTTTCTCTCCATATTTATGGAGTATGACTCCATAGCAATTAAAGTCCCTTGCTTCAAAATGCACCTTTTCTTACTCATTAATTTTGAATACATCCAGTGCATCAAGAAGAATCTAGTCTCTCTGGTCTTTATGTGGTGGGCAGAGTCTTGCAAATAATGGTCACTCTGTAAATGGCAAATTTGCCTATGACATCTTTGGCTTTATAAAGAGAACACTATTTTATTTCTGCATGTTAATGCATGTCACGGTCTTCAGCCAGACACAGAAACCTACAAGACAGTAGCATAAGAACAGCATCAAAACAAATTGTCCCACTCAGATGTTGACTCTGTATGAAGAGAATTTTGATGCATCTTTATCTTCCCTGTTGGGGCTGGTCCTCAGATCTTCACAGAATTAAAAACGGTGGCTTTTGTTAGCACTGCATTTAGAGTTACAATAAATCACTCAAAGAATACAACTGCAACCTCTACAGCAAACTACCAAGAGTTCAAAGAAGGAGGAATCTGTCCCCTTTGCCTGCTTTGCCCTCACTACACTCTGTGATACGTGCCTAAGGGCACTGAGAGGCCAGAGTTGAGTCACATGTTGACACCAAGAATTACCAAATAACCACAGAGCACAGAGCTAACATTAAACCCATGACCACGAGGACAGTGGGACCCACAGGAATGGGAAGAAGAAAGTGGGGAGAGCCCCCCTCACCCTACTGAAACATGACCAGCTGGGATGAATGGAGGGAAGTAACACCCTGTGTAAGAGCCAGTGTCACACCCCTTCCATCCATTCCCTTCCTCTCCCATCATTTACTGTCCTCAGCCAGGGGGACACCAGCCCAAATGAAGGGAACACCACAGCCCAGGGAGCCAGGAGGAGAAAACCCAGCCTGCCCACAGCCCTGTCTGGCCCAGTGCCAGAGCAGCCACCCCCTGCTTTGGCAAAGAGGTACAAGACAAGAGAGGAGGTCGGGCTGAGGCCTAGACCTCACTGCAGATGCTGCAGGAGGTGCCAGCACTGAACCGGCGTGGTGCTGCTCAGCCCAACAAGTGCAAGGTTTGCTGTTTGCTTTCATCAGTGCTCACCAAAGCCAGCAATGAAAACACAAGTGTGGAACCTGTTCTTCACACATCAGCTAAATGCAACTCTATGTCCTTTAACAAGGTAGAGGGAAGAATAAATACTTTAAAAAGAAAAAAACAAAAACACAACACACACAAACGCAGACAACTCCCGCTTCCAAATACAAATTACACATGACCCAAAAACAACAACAACAACACAACCACAAAAGATAACTGTACTCAGAAAGAACAGATAGGAACTCTGAAAACTAGAATGTTATCCGTAGAGCAGAAGTAACATAAAGGCATCCAGGTGAAAATGGTTTCTTTTCTTTTTATTTTGGAAATAAGAATACACAGGCATCTCATATCCAGTCACATTTTTCACATTTTTTTATTGTGAACATTTTCACAATAAAATAATTTAACATCAGGTCCCACTCTGCTGATTTAAAACCTATTTAACTCACCTCCTCAGAAAAAACAATGGTGTTGTTCTACGAAGGCATATTTAAGGCTGAAAATTGTGCTTTGAAAATACTTCATTCCACTACTACTGGGAAAAGCAAAATTATTAGGACTGTAGACATCATAACCTCTGAGTTTAGCACGTGAAAAATTCCCAACAGAAGCAGCTGGGTTAAAGGAAAAAAAAAAAAGCCTGAAAGCTAAGAGGATCACAGTGTAACCTGCAGTAATTGCTACTGAAAACTGGTATTTCTGAAAGGCCCTTGTCAATTCGTAGTTCTTTCAGCCGTAACAGTCAAAGGCCATGTTTACTTTATAGGTTGTCACTGATGTTTTAAAGTTTTATCGAAAAAAGAGCAAACCTATTCCACGCTTTCCCCCTACTCATCCTTTTGTATCTTCCAATAAATAAATCTCTAGTATTCTCTAATAATATTAACTGCTTAAAATGTTATTAAGGATATATGATTAAAATGAATCTTGGTTTCCTGGTAGCTCCTTTCTGGTAGAGATGAAGATGGATTTGGGCAGACTATTAAAAATGCACACATTTGGAGAATATTTATATGCTGGGAGACAGACATCTTACTCATATATCAAGAGTACAGTCAAAGCTCAAATGATGACAAAGCTGATTTTATAAAAATTTCAGGCTCAGCTTAACCACCTCTACACTGAAGCTAAAATAGACAATGAAAGCTTGTATTACATTTCTACAGCAATGCCAATTCTTTTTTAGATCATTTCAAGAGGAAAGACATTCCTGATGGCAAACAATGCATTTAAGTAAGGATCCTGCTAAAAATTTTCCACCAATTTAGCGAATGTCAGGTAACACCTCACCTGATAATTATATAAAGAACAAAATACACTGCACTTTTTGCTGTTAGCCCTATTACTCTGTTGTTGTTTTCTTTTGTTTTTTTCTAATAGGTACATTTTTGGATACTTGCTTTGAGTGTTTAACCTTGCTGCCAGGGAGTTAATGGGGATGGCTACTGGAAGTTTGTAATGCTCCAGCAAGGAACTCCCTGCCCCAAATAATTTTAGAAAAATAACACAGGAACAGATTGAACTCCTGACTGTGGGTTACTCACACCATTGCAACTGCCATCACCCTCCCAAGACCTCCAGAAATGCTGCTGAACACTCGTGCCGCGCACCCTGCCACCTGGCACCGCAGGACAGCAGCCACACAGCTCAGGACATTCAAAGCAGAAGAGGAAGATGCTCTCAGTGTGAGGATAAACAAAATGGAAGAGGACTGTATTTTTGATGGGATCATTAAAAACCAGTAAATATGTGAACATAGCACCTTAAGTCCTCTAAAGACTCTGATAAACTTTTATACCTTTTAAAAATTACTTTTCCTCTCTCCTCCCTGAAGAGTAATATTGCTTGCTACTTGCAGTTTAAGTAGTCTGCATTTTCATGAGCTGACAAAAGACCTGCTTGTTGTGCTCAAGGGTAAGCACCCAGAAATCCTGTTTGCTGGCTCTAAAGGATCAACAATCAATCCTCTGATTGTGAGCATCACTTTCCAAAACCATGCACATGAACAACAGTGCATCCAACAGCACTAGCAATGAAGCCAATGAAGTGTCTGATTATTTTTAGAACATTCAATGGACTTGATAGCTTCTCTCTGGCCATCTGAGCCCTCTGCAAGTCCTGGAAAGACAAGCAGATCGAAAAAAAATGTTCAGGATCATGCAATTCTCTGTATATTTTCACAATCATGTAGAGTCAATACCTGTTAACCAATGAGGCAGGAGAATGCTGTAAATCCCTACTTTGCAAATGCAGAACTGAACTACATGAAGTACCCCTACACGCTCAAATGAGAGCAGAAGAGCAACATGCATAGGTATCCTCCCACCAGCTTTAATCAAATCAGCCCAAATAACAAGCAGTGATAAGAACACAAGAGACTAATTTGACAAAGAGCCAGTTATTATTTTCTGTGTAAAATTTAAACTGACAAACTTTGGAGACTCACAACACAGTCTCACCTTTATTTGGCTCTGCAGACATATGCATATAAATTAAAGCTCAGATTCACAAAAGGAAATAGAAAGCCTGTCTCCTCTGAGGATCTAGATTTAAAAGGCCCTCTCAGTTCCATCAGGAAATATGTAAAAAAGGAATGAATTGAATTTAGGGAAACCAAGTCAAGGGTAGTATCCTGTACCTTAGCAGGGGCCCCCACAAGGCAAGCAATGGTGGCAATGATCACACTGTGAAAAGCAAGCAGCAGAAGTGAGAGGCCTAAGTACAAATTTTCCACAGTTAGGAAGACGCAGCAGATTAAGGCAGAAGACTCCCCATGATGCAGCCAAGTAGACATGGTCACGTCAAGGAAGTAACAGGGAGACCCCACAGTGCTGAGGGAACAGGATGCTGCTCAGACATGCCATGTAGTCTGTACCTGCTCTCTAGGGCAGCATCCCACACAATATTAATTTTTTTATTTTTGCTTCTCTATTTTACCTCTGCCCCTGAGGCTACAGACAAACACAGCACCCATCTGCTCATACCATTGCAGGCTTCCTTACTATCACCTGCTGCAATCTGAATATTCAAGTGTTGCCACTGGTCACTTTTGGACATGAAACGTAAGTAATCATTCTGCTTAGATCTGCAACTCTGCAGCAGAGTGTCTTCCTACAAGTCTTTTGAGTACATCTGCCAATTCTTACCCCTAGAAAAGTACACCATGAGGAATTATGAGGATTACATAACAAGTCAGTCTGAAAAAAGGAAAGATATGTATGTAATACTTCAAGAGCAATATTAAAAATGTCTATCAAGCTGGCAGGATAAGAAATTCTAGAACAAATCACAGAGAGAGGGGAAGCATGTTCAGTGTATTAGTTGTGAAACTGAACCCTTGGGGTTGCTATCTGCACCTTCGGTGAGCTCAAAGCAGTGTCCAGGGTACTGTGCAGATGCAAACAGATAGAAATACACAACAACAAGGCTGCAGCACAGGGTCGCACATGACACCTTTAAGTGTTAGACAACAGAAATAGGTTAGCATGGAAGGGGGGATGCATCATAATTTGCTACTCCATCATATAAATGCATATGATTAAGCTTCACAAGCCAAAGCGCTAACATCAACTCTAGCATTCATTTCAACAGACATCCCATTTTTAAAACCAGGAAGGTGAAAGCACATTACGAGCCTATCAGAAATAGTAAACTTTGCAGTATTTCATTAATGCCTCACTGACTGGACTAATCAGGTTGTATTTTACTGCTTTCATATTCTGCTACTGTATTTCATTTGGTGTTAATAGTAAAGAGAAAAGTTTCAGAATAAACACTACAGCATCTCAAGATGAAAGGTAACAGAAATGCAGAGCCAGCACAAAGGAGAGCAAGCCACAACCTTTTTAGTCTTTCTTCAGGCATAGCAACCTGCATAAAAGTGAGATTGGAACCTTTCAGGAAAGCACTGGCTCAAGCCAATGAAACTCAGCACAGACTAATTACATTAAGTCACATTCAGAAAAATGAATAAAAATAGTTTATTCCAAAGCTAACTTAAGATAAATACATAATTATTTTAACATAATCATATAGTTACATTATAATTACCATATAAAGTGTAACATAATTTCTAAAACATTAAAAAACTCTATAAACAAGTTCTAGCCCACTACACATAACTGAAGGGTGCTAAACTAACATAGGAGAGCTTCTCCACCTCAGTGAAATTGAGGCTGATGACTCAACCCTTGCTTAGGTGAAGAACCCTTAGTTATGCACACAACACCACTGACCTTTAGAGTATTAAGCCTGTCATGTTTCTTATAACACTCCTAAAGTACCCAAATAATTAAAATGCAAACATTAAAAGACTGAAAATAAATTTGTATGCAGAAGTGATTTCTGGACTTCTTGTTCAGATTAAACACAGGCCAGTATCACCATTTCTTTATCTTCAAATGGAGAGGGAGAGATTCCATGTGGCTATTGCACCCTGTGGACTCTCAAGGGCAGTGAAGATAAGATCTGGAGATAAGATAAGCAAAGGAAACAAACACCCTTGCTCTTGAGCAACTGGCTGCAATGTTTAGAAGGTTATCACCACTACAGAGATGTAGTAAACTAGTGGTCCCAGCATTTTCATTTTCTACTACTGCCATAAGAACAGGCTAAGCTCAGATCACCTTCAGCTCATAAACTGGATCCGCAACAGACTGTCCACATGCACGAAGTTCAAATAAAATAAATAAGAATCAATGTAGCAGAAACATTTCTGATTCAGAAACATAACAACAAAACTTGATTCAGCTCCAGTGGAGCCCCCAAACAAATTATTTCTGCCTTGCTTGGGAGGAGACTTTTACCCACTAACTCGGACTGTCATGTTGCACACAGAATAAGGGGAAGCAAAAGAGCTACCAGAAGTTTCACATCATCAGTGACAGTTGTCAAGAAAGAAAAACATCCACATTTAATCTTTCCTCATTGGCAGCTGAACATCACCAGACGCATCTTCCGTAAGGAACAATGTATTTTACTGTGTAATTCAGCTGTGGTTGCTAAACAGAAACCAGTTACAAGACACAGTGTAAACTATTACCAGGTAGAGTGCTACGTCATGCCAAACGTAATAGCGTAGTGCTGTTTGAAGTCCGGCCACTTGGGAAGATTTTCATTTTTAAATCAACAAGAACATTACTGCAGAAGTTTTAAAAGTAACACCTTATTTTCTTGTATCCACTGTGTTAACTCACCCTGGTTCAAGTAAGCATCAACCCCAAACCTTCTGAACCCTGCAGACCTTCAAGCTCATGTTGCACAGGTACACACAGTATATGGAGTCTAAACACCAAAATCCTGCATCTTTACAGACTGTTGACAGAAAACACTGGTCTCTTCCTACCAAATACTGTAACAAAAGGTACAAGACAGCAGAAAAACATTAGATTTGGATAAACTGAATGAATTCTGTAGCCACTGAAATAAAGAAAACCTCATATATACAAACAACAGAAACACCCAAGAATTCACAGGGTGCTGATTCCAGTTAATAGAGATTCCAGTAAATTTTAGCTACTTGTAACAAACTAAGCTTTTCAAACATTCCTCATCAAGAACTTTGCTTTCATTTTATAGGGGAGAGACTGAGATCCAGAAAGATCTTGTGGTCATTCTGCAAAGTTACTACAAAACCACAGATCTTTTATCTGCAAGGCAAATGGCGTACCCTTTGTGCCCTTCTTTCCTGGGACACCTGCTGAATGAAGCAAAGTCTGTGCTCATTCCACATACTAAGGTATTTCTATCACAGTTTCTGTTGCATTTCTGAGTCAGATCTTAATTGATGTAAAGCATTATAGTTCCATCATCACAGAACAAGAGGAGGATGCAATTTATCATACCCAGAGAGGATAAGACATGTCACTGTTCTCTTACCTCTCCCTGGAGCATGCAGCCATACACACAAAGGATTTTTATGTACGTGCTTAGCAGCGTTCAACTAAAACACCAAGCTTTCTAAAAAATCAAAATTTATGAACATTCAACACATGAACTAGCATTTAAACAATTCCCTTAGGACTACCTTGCTGATTTGGCAGTTGACACCAGCATGTTCCTTGCTCATAACAACTATCATGATTCATTGAGAAACATTTTAAAGAAAGCCTGCACATCTGTTTTGACAAGGTCAAAACACATGCATACAGATAACCATATCACTCCAAGAGCCATTGAGTTACAGGTTCTCTACCAGGTTTTTAAGGGATAGGACCAAGTTCTCCTTAGATTCACCCCTCTGAACCAAGCAAAGGGACAGAAGCAGTAAAGAGAAAGTTACTCCACCCTCATCACTCCTACACACAGCGTGTATAATGACAGCAAGTCATGTAGCAAATAAAACTGGCCAGCTGCCTGGTGCCACCTTCAAGCCAGGTGAGCAACCAGAAGAACTGTCCGATGTCCCATATACATAAAGCTGTTAAGGGCCATTGGATCCACAGTGTCACATATCCCAGGCCGTACCACACATCAGAGTTGCTTCTATGAATCAGCTTCCAAGGGGCTTGAGTGGGATTTGCACTGGGGAAACAGCAGCATCACTGCAGACACATGCATAGCAAATATAAAGCGGACCCTGGCCAGCCAAAATGCCAAGCCAAAGAAACTGAGCTTTCATTCACCTCTCTCAAGCTGTAAAAATACATCCACACAGCAAGCTGCTGCCAGTTTGAACTATTATTGCCCTTCACTTTCCTCCCTTTCGCCTACTTAAGCTCTTTGTTACCACTCCTCCACCCAAAATGACCACACAGATTACCTGCAGCACAGCAGCAGAAGCAGCTCTGATCAGCAGTTCTCTTTACATTCTTTCATGCCAGCTCACACCTGCTTCCATTGGGCCTGGCTGCACACAGCTGAACTGCAAGCACACCCTGACGGTTGCCACAGAAGGCAGACCTGACCCGCAGCAGAGGCTCAGGCAGAGAACCATTGACGTCGCTCCTTGAGCAGCCACTTCACTCGGTGGCCCTCAGCAGCCACACACTTGGCAAGCGGAGCGCTGCCCAGACCTACGGCCGCCTGCGTGAGATGAGAAACAGACAAAAGACAAATGCATATTCTCATCTTCACAGCAAACTTGCTCTCTCACTTGTTTCTCAGTTCTTTCCTCACCAACCCAATAAAGGCTTTTATTCCAACAGTAAATAAAGCAGAGGGAGAGCAGAAAGAGACAAGTGTTTGAAGAGTCACTTAAAGCACAAAGATGTGCCTTAATGCTTTGCACAAATACCTGTACTGTAAATCACAGGTACCATAAATCACCTTCTACTTACAATTAGTTTAGGTCCCAAAACATTTAAGCATAAAGCTAACTTTATATCTGTAAGTATTGCCATTATACTCAATGACACTTGGTTAACATGCTCTCAATGCTTTACAGATTAAGGCCGGCCAGGCAACAATTAAGTGTTAAAATATGAATAAACCCATCAATTTAAAAGGAAGTATTAGAACCGGTCACCATTTTTTAGGCCAAATAAATTTCCAATGATAGTCAGAATGAAGCTGTGAAAACTGCGGGAATATTTTCTTTAGAAAGTACCCATCATTTTCAAGTTTTTAGAAAAAGACCCTCGAATTTACAGCCCACTGACACTGTACCATGAAAGATTAACATTTAAATATTTCCTCACTTCAAAAAGCAGCTCAAGACATAAAAGCTACTTGAAGGGAAAATTATAATTTTTAAGTTTCAGCTCGACATCCCTTTTTTCAATCGGCCCTGACTCATGCAAATCCCAGGCTGTGGCTTTTTTCTCTGTCACCTGCTTCCCAACTGAGAAGCAAAGGAGCTGAGGAGCGGGGGAGAAAGGCATCTCACAGTAATGCAATGCAAATGTTTTCCAATCTGAAACACCCTTAACAGAAACAAAAAGCCAGGTTTCTATAGCAACCTTAACTGTGTCACATTGCAGACACCGTACATTAAGTAACACATTGAACAGTTTAATTGTAATAGAAAATCCTATACACTTGTAATGTACAAAAGTAACACTGGAAACATTTATTATTCAATTCCTCAACCTGCAACATTTATTGCACTACAGTCTGTTGAGTGTGACATGTATTACACCAGCACACTCAGTTTCACAGGTGCTCAGATGCTGGCAGCATCAGGTGCATTAGAATTACAACGACCACCCTGCACCCGCTGCATAGTCTGAAATCTGTTTTAAAAGCAACAATGTTTCTAATTATTTCCTTCATTCCTGCGAAATTCCTTTAGGTACTGGGTAACTGAGAACTATTTCGCTTTCTTGCTCTTCTGAAACATCCTTAAAAGCTTTGTTATCTTACCATTTTTCCTTTCTCCATCTCCGGATTCCTGTACGACACTACACACAGTTTCTGGCCTTGTACTGAGAGTCACCTTGCACTATATACAAAGCAAAACCTCCCATCTCAAACTGAATTCCCCTTGCTACATACCATAGCACAGCTACATTTACCTACCTAATCTCTATGTTTCTGTGTTCTAAGAATTTGTGCAAAGCTAAGTGGCTGGTCTAAATTATTTGGGTAAATAAACAAACCTAGCAACCTATTTCTATGTACGTGGAAAAGACAGAACCACTGAATGGTTCACACAAACCAGCTACATGCTCTTCTTTTTTCGGCATATCTAATCTGGACTTTATTTGCTTAACTCTGGATGTGTCAGACGGTAAAGATGGTTCAGGGCTTAATTAACAAAACAAAAGTTAAAAATACACTGGAATTAAGGTTGAGCACTATTGCATGAAATACAGAAGTGTAGAAATTTTTTGGCAAAACAAGAGCAGTATATACTTTCAGATTATTCAAGTGTTTTAAACGTGATTATTGAATCAAGGTGCTCTTGTTGAACGAAACAGGCTGATTTTGAAACTAAAATTCAAACATCTTACACTGACAGGATCCACAAAGTAACTCAGCATTGCTGAAGATAGATATTTTTTTTCCCCCTTGGGGAGAGAAAAAAGAAAAACTCTAAAAAATTGACCTAATTTTACAAATAGCTTCAGTTCCTCCAGTGCTGCATTTTCATGCAAGGCATCTCAGCCACGTCACCAGGTACCGCAATGTCGCTGAGCTCTCTACTCAGGTACCAAGTACATTCAGAGGGATGACTCACTTACATGAGTTATGCATATGATATATAAGCACACATTTGCAGAATCAGGGCCCAAAAATTGGGGCTGCTAACTTTCCATTCACCACAACTTATGCCTGATGTAGCTGGTAGTGGTGAGTATTTCACATTGCCCAACAGGTTCCAAACAAAACCTTGCCTTCACTTGTTATAGTCACCTCAAAGTACTTGCTTGCTCTTCCTCAGGTTGAAGCCAGCCCAAGCAGTTAATGTATAACAAGTTTAGGATTTTTTTTTGGTCCATATTAAAGCCTCTTTTTTTAAGGGGCTGTAGTGCATCCAGTTTTGGTGTTAAAACTTAAGATTTGGCAGAGCAATAGAGATCTTTTCACAGTTGCTCTGAAAATCTGTCCAAATTGGGTAGAGACCTACAACTTAAAAAAACCCAAGAAAAGCATCTTACATCTACACCATCTGGGTGCCTTAGCGATTTGTAGTTTAAAAGGATCAACACATTAACTGTGAGAAGCGTATTACCCCAGAGCTAGATTCATGTTATCACTAACTATCACAAAACCTAGGATTAAAATGCACACTTCCAATCTCAAACATATGTCTGGGCTAACCCAATGAACAGGTAATACCTGGTAGTAGCTACCACAGGTCAAAATTGCTTTTCTGAGCTATCAGCTTGCTGGACTTGTGAAGTAAAAAGAAAAAAAAAAAATGAAGAAAAGCAGGAAGAAAGATACGTTTCAAGGACAGGTAAATTCCATTTTATAATATAGTAATGCTGTTATCCCAGACCCTTTCAGGTCGAAAATGATCACCTACAGTTCTTTCATCATGGAATTCACAACAAATTGTACATGGGATGAAGATGAAACCAAAACTTGAACTACAGTTACAAAACACAGCACCAGGAAAAACTTTTATTTTAAATGCAATACAATGCTGACTGCGAAGCAGTTAAGAGTTGAAAATTGTACTCAGTACTGAAGATGAAGTCCTGATTTCAGTGACATCCATAGAAATTTGATTGTTTACAAAGTTTCTAGATACTAAAACCAACCAATCAAACAAAATAACCAGCCAGAAGAGAGACTTTCCAAGGCCTGTTACTACTTACCCAGGGATTATAATAATTTTGTCCAAGAAACACATTTCTAACTTGAAGCCCTTACATGTCAAATCCTACAAAGGTCCACATGACAAAATGAACGCACTGCAGTTATCAAGTACAAAGAAATACACATTTCCTCAGAAGTATCTTAGAATCAGGTTTGGTACTACAGGTGACCCCTTCAGCTTCGCCACCTTTCCCTCTGCGAACCTCCTCAGCTTTCTGCTGGCATTGGCACAGGTTGCTCACAGCACTCCGCAGTCCTGGCTCACCCCAGGCAGCGCGTCCTTGCTCTGCCAGGTCTGGGTCTGCGTTTCCTTCCCAAGAGGAAAACAAGGAAGGGAAAGCACCGTCCTTGCTCTTCGCACGAGCTTAATCCAAAGCATGCTCAGGGTTGAGGAGAAGGGCTAGGAACCAGTCTCCTAGGTGCAGTGTTTTTTCCATAGCTCAGGAGAACTCACCAACACGCACCACTGCATAAGATCTGGCTGTTTCCTGGGGTTTGCGTTACCTGCTCTTCCCACCCTGCCTGTAGAAGATTCTGGATTTCTTGTACTTGCTGTACCACTTTGGTTTCAAGATCTGTCTCTAGTGCCCCTCCAGTAAAACCTGCCTGTTACCTGCCAGGCTCAGCCTGGGACTGGGAACTACCAGAGCAGGGCTCAGGAAAGGAGTTGACAAAACACTGGAACTTATTACTCACACAATAGCATCAAGTGCACAGTGTCAACAGAGCAGGAGAAAATAAAACGAATTTCCAGCTCCTTAATCTCTTTTCATGACAACCAATGTGTTACTGGTATTAACAGAAATTACGCATTACAAAGGGCAATCCAATTTTCAAAACAAATAACCCACTTAAAAATGTATCCACTGAGTGATCAGTTAGCAACAGGGCTCAATTTCAGGGAGTCCAGAATTCTTGTATATAAGGAAACAAATGTGCCCCAATTAGCAATCATACTGGTACTAGCCCAATACAGGAGATTTTTACCTTCCCTCCTGTAAGCATGATTGTAGCAAGACACAAAATGTAGATGTCACTGCAAGTTCCTGTCTAGCCTCCATACAGTGATGTGATGATGACAGCCACCTCCTACCAGCTACTCCCCCCTAACTGCCTAACCAACACAGCTCAGCATCATACACTTAAAAAAAAAAAAACAAAAAACAAAAAAAAACCCACAAAACACAAACAAACAGAAAATGCACACCAAAAAAGTCCACAAAAACAAACAAAAAAATTACTTGTAAATCAAACGACATTTCTTCAGCTGATCCATAAAGCACAAGGCCTGGAGAAGAACTCGCTGCACTGACAGAAAGCCACCCTTGTCACTCCTTTGTGGTTCTCAATTCATCTCCTAATTGATTTGATGACTACTCAGACTGCTTGCTACTTGACCCTGCACATCTGGGTAGCTTTCATGTTCATCAGCTGTTGCACAGCTGTCAATCATTTGGCCCCTATCTACACAAGTGACTGGCTTACAAAACACAAAGTCAACCCTTCAGCACACACCTGGACACATTTCAGCACACTGTTCCATAACAAAGTAGGAGTCAAAGTTTTATCTCCTTGGGTCTCCACCTATTGTCACCAGGATGTCACCACTTGCACTACGCATCTACTGGACAACACCTACATTTCATTAGCTTCCGGAGTTAGAACAGATAGAACTGCCTGGATTTTATTTCATGGGTTATCACAGCTGCTACCTTTAGCCATCAGTTTTCAGCAGCTTCACTATAAAAGGACTGATCGACAACGAGGATGCAAAAAAGGGAATACAAAAAGTCAAATATTACTTACATATAACAAGTGAAGAATTTCTTTTTAATATATATTCTAAATATCATACAAATAATCTTAATGTGTAAAATTACTTTTTTATACTCTTCAATGCTTCTCTGAATTAACTGAATCTTTGTGAGAAAGCATGAATGTGGTATGGTTTCACCGAGCAGCTAAATACCACACAGACATTTGCTCACTCCACCCCAGTGGGATGGGGGAAGCAAATTGGAAAAAAAGGGTAAAACTCATGGACTGAGATAAAGGCAGTCTAATAGGACAGAAAGAGAAAAAAAAAATACATAAATAACATACAAAACAAGTGATGCACAATGCAATTGTTCACTACATGCTAATCAACCCTCAGCCAGTCTCCAAACAGTGACCCTTGGCCAGCTTTCCCCCAAGCTTATACACTGACTATAATGTCAAGTGGTATGAAACATCTCAGTGGTCAGTTGGGGTCGGCTGTCCCTGCTGTGTCCCCTCCAAGCTTCTTGTGCACACCCAGCCTACTCGCTGGTGAGGTGGTGCGAGAAGCAGAAAAGGCCTCGACTCTGTGTAAGCACTGCTCAGCAGTAACCAAAACAACCCTATATTATCAACATTATTTTCATCCTAAATCCAAAGCACAGTGAATACACTAGCTACTAGAAAGAAATTAACTCGATCCCAGCCAAAAACTGTACAAAAGAAAAAACTCAAGCCACTCTCTGGCCTACAAAGCTTCATCAAGCTTGTTACAGCTACCAAAATCTGCATATGAAATTATAACCAGCTTTATAAGAAGTGCCCAGGTCTTTGGCATTCATACAGCTACCAAAAAAGCATTATAGAAATGCTACCTCTTAAGTTGATGGTGAAATAAAGCCCTTGCCATCACACTGGGGCATTACTTAACCATGAGACAGTTAACTACAACAACAGAGTAGGGGTACCTACTACCTTATTTATGTACAGTGACTACTGCCACAGCAGGCAAACACTGTTGAGCCACTGATGATGTGGAGTTGTTCCTTGTAGCATCCCCTCCAAGTAACAGCTGAGGCAGATCTCAATCAGTGTCTGCAATCACAGCATCACCTGACCTGGAAGGAAGTCCTCCACACCTCTTTCCCTCAGAAGAAAGGCAGTAGTGATGGTTCATAAATATTCATGCTTCTTTTCTATCTGCTGCATTAGCTTAGAGTATTTTAAAAGACAACAAACCATAATATAATAATACAGATGGCATGTGGGACAGAAAGTAGGAAAAAAAAACAACCAAAAAATAAATAGGAGTAGCAGCAGATAGAGCAAGCACTGTTAGAAAAAGTTAAATTTACTCGAAAAATTAATCAGGGAATAAATTACCTTTTCTTAAAATAAGGCTGAGTTCAAGGAAGCAGGAGCTCTCACTCTGTAAAACAAAGCTGTGATTTCCTCTAACTGGTGCACCGGGACAGCTCTTTGTCTGCCCTGGGTGTCTTAGACTGTGGGGAAATTACTCTTGGGTATTTAAGGAAACACTATGGGAAGATCCCAAAATCAGTCACTAATTGGTAAGACCACTGTAAAAAAAGTTACTTTCTAGAAATTGGTAGCTACTAATAAAAGGCTTTTAAATCCTACTAAGTGAACACAGAGTGAAACATTAACAATACTGATTTGACTCTGTAACCAAAAGGTAAATGCAAATCTTGCCTGTATAAACATCTCTGCTCAGGTTGGATGTCTTCTGTTTCTATAAACCACGTTGATATTACCATTACTTAAACGATGGGTAGTCATAGAGCCTGCATTTCAAAAAACATGTTGGGAAAAAAACCTGTAAAACATACACAGTAGCCATAACAAAGGCAATAAGAGAAAAAAGGTGGCACCTCAGTGAGATCTACATGTATCATGCAAAGAGGCCTAATGCTTAATTACAATTAGTATTACAGGGGACAGAGTAACTGGGAACAGGGAACAGCTTCATTTAGCTGAAAAGGCTACAGGACCACACAACATATGGAGTTTGAGGTATGCAACTGAAAGCATGCCTTGCACCTTAAAAACAAGATCAATAGGAATCAGAAAGGCTTATTAAGATTATAAGTACTCTACCCATTGAGAGCTCCAAGTCTAAGCCAGAAGTCTTAAAGGATAAATTTTGGTTCCATGACATGTCACTAAATCTCGAGTGAGTACAGCTCTGTCCCTAGGATGCCACACAGTACCAAGCTGAAATACTGGCACTATTTCTCAAAGCTTAGTCAGACACTGGGAGCAGCAGAAGTGTGACAGCAAAGCACTGGACTAACTCATCCTTCTTGGCACTTAATACTACCTTCTGCATTGCAACCGGGAAGTACCAACAGACTCTGCGAAGCCCACCTGCCCCTGCCCTTGCAAGCAAGTAGAGGAAACACCGCAGATACACAACCACAGTCCCTGCCCCACTGCAGTGCACTGCCCACTCCAAAACTGAACACACACCTTCCAACAGCAGCACGGCTGCTCACACCTGCCTGACATTTTGATCAAGAACAAAGTACAGCTTTCTGCCTGCAATCAGAAGGGTTTGCAAAGAAAAGGGGAAGAAAAACAGTACTGTCGTGTATGCATTTAATATGTCAATCTGAAACATGATGTTTGCAGGGGGAATATGAGAATAGAATAGAATAGAATAGAATAGAATAGAATAGAATAGAATAGAATAGAATAGAATAGAATAGAATAGAATAGAATAGAATAGAATAGAATAGAATAGAATAGAATAGAATAGAATAGAATACCTTGCAGTGAATTTCATCACTGCCTCACTGTTTCGTGAATCGATCCTAGGGGAAAATTACAAGAGAATAAGGAAACCAATCAGATTAAATTAAAATAAAAAAAAATAAAACAATCTGAACACTTGTTTCTCCTACCCTGCTTTTCTTGCTGGTCAAAGGGGGCCACCAAGGTAAGTGCTCTTAATGCTGACTTCACTATACTGTATCATTATGCTTCCTCTTTTTGGCAAAGTTATCCTAAGCCCCAGGACAAACCCGCAGCAGTAGCAGCGTGACTCGTACATTTTCCTCCATGAGGGCACAGATCCCAAGACCCAGCTCCCTCACAGCAGGGAGTGAGAAACCACCATACTCCATGGCAGGCAGCCATTCTCACCATCAATAACTACATTAGCGAGTGGATATCTCACTAGAACAAGAGCTGCGCCCATAAAACCTTTGAATTTTTTGACTTATTGATCACAAGGAGGGAGAGATGTGTCAGTCTGCTGCTTCTTGGGTGATGATACTAGATTTACCTCACCAGTAGAGCTGAGGACCACAACTGTCTGTTGCTGCATTGGGCACCTGTCAAGACAGAGAGGGCACAAGCCTGGTACCAGACAGGGAGTTTTTCCATTTTTTCTTGACATTGGTTAAGTTCAAGTTTTCCTTCAATGCCTACTGGACAGCAAAGCAAAACTGAGTCCATTCATCCCTCAATTCCATCATAATTATTGTTTGTGAACACGTCCAGCTGCCTGGAGCAGCAATTTCTTGTGTCAGATCCTACTCCAGAGGCTCACACTAATTTTCCACCTCTGAAACACTCACCCAGATGAGTGACTACACTGACCTTCCCTAGCTGCAGTACCCATCTGTAGGGTTCTCACAATTTCGTTAATAACCTTTTTGAATAAACGTTTTCTCCTACCCAAATCACTCTCCAATGAATTCACCTCTATTTGAATAGAAGGACTTATGCCCTAACACCTTAAGGGATTTGCAAGCTGACCACTGAAGTCAGAACCGTAAGATAGCCAAATATTTACTACAGCCAATCCCCAGACAATTCTACTCTTTTAAAATCCTGGATGCACAATCAACAAAGTTGTATTCTTATGCAGCAAGACAAGGACTGTTCCAATCAATTCTAAGTCACTCTCAAGGGAATCACTTATCATTCTGGCAGCAGATGTGACGAGTCCAAATGGGAGTGTGGCTGCTGGTACAGTGAGAACAGGACGCTGGGCAAAGGCAGGAGTGAGACTCGGAGACCGTGCCTCACAACCAACTGTGACAAGTCAGGTTTTCTCAAAATGTTTCTTTTTCATAACATAGTACACGAAGAGGAAAAAAAGGTGCTGACTTCAACTGAAGAATTTCCTCCCAAGCCTTTGATTTTGATTTGTTATTAAAAAAAAGATTAAAAAAGGGGGCGAGCACTTTGCCTACAAACAGTCCCATCAGCTTCAATACAGCTCTTCATAGGACTAACACGCATGCTTAGATTCTTGACATATTTTGTCCATATTTATGGACATTTTTCAGGTAAAAGGATGAAACAGAAAGCAGCCTAAAATTATATGCACTAGGACTTTTGCATTTTTAACCCTGACTTACATTTAAAGACATATATTCCTCATAAAGTATTTTTTATTCATAAAATATACATGCATATATACTTTTCCTGTCGGTTTCTATTGCCTTCTCCATTAATTTTCTGGAGTCTGTGTGTGTGTACATACACATCCAAAAGAATGATATTAGCAAAGCATTATTTCCACACTATGTAAGTACTTGCTGATACAATATGCTAGAAGAGTTCATCAATATGCATTTTAAGTATCATCCAAACACAGGCCTAATCTGGGTCACAGTATTTGAGGCAAACCATAATCGATTAATGGGCACCTACCTATCTTAAAAGTTCATCATTATGCATTAATACAAGAAATGTATGACTGCCTAATGAGAGAACAATAATTGTGGCATGTAAAGTAAACACATGGTAAAAGCCTGTTATTGAGTCTAAGCGTTCATTATCTTATTTCATCACCTGGAGGACAGTAACTGAATCCTCCAGAACTGTAATACTGCACACACATCACCAACACACAGGTAAGGCCTCCAGCCAAAAATCAACTCTGAAGTAGTGTATAATGAGGTACACAGAGGAAAAGTCCGTTGCACAGATTAAGAGAAAAAAATTATTTACTAACACATCTTTGGCACTCTGCAGCACTTCTTTATCATGACAACCTGAGACTATAAATTTATAGAAAGAGAGCCTGGAACATTCCAGTAAATCATCCAAGATCTGGGGAGGGAGGAAATAAATGAGGTTTGAAACCGTGAAAGCCAATAATGCAATCCACTCAGCTGTATCAGTTGGTTAAGGGCGGTAGCAAAAGCGAAAGCCGGGACTCGCAGCAGCAAGCACCGCAAGCAGCGGCACCGCGCCGGCGGCCGGGTCCCCACAGAGCCGCCGCCGGCGGGCAGGTCACCGCGGCCGCCCCGCGCCTGCGGCCGCACACGCACCCGCGGACACAGGGGACGAGAGCGGGGCCGCCCTCACCTCCCGCGCTGCGATGCCGGGCTGGCTCTGCAATCAGGCGAGCAGGCACACAGTTCCCCCGCAACACAGCGCCCGCGCTGCCCCCGCCGCGCCAGGGCTCAGCTCCCGGCCCCGCCGCACCGCCCCCCGCCAGGGAACAAGGCCGTGGCCGAGCAGACGCGCCCGCCCGCCCGCCCACCGCCCGCCTTCCCTCGGCACAGCGTAAACAGGAAAACAACGCGTCCCGTACGCACCCCTCCGCGGCGCGCACCTGCAGGGCGGGCGGGCGGGAGGCATGGCAGCCCCGCGGCGCTGCGCCCCGGCCCCGCTGCCGGGCGGCGGCAGGAGGTGGCTGCGGCAGCGCCGGCTGCAGCGTTCCCCGCTCGGCCTTGCCGCTCCCCCCCGCCCCAGACCGCCGCTCCGCTCCGCCCCGCCCCGGCGATCCCGCCTCCCGCTCGGCCTCGGCGGATCGCGGTCGCCCCGGGGCAGGGGGCGGCAGGCTCGGGCTGCGCTTAGCGCTCCGGGAGCGGGGGGAGAAGGGCGCGCTTTTCCCGAGCCGCTTCACGGGCCCCAGCACCCACTGCGGTGCTGGCAAGCCCTGTCCTGGGGAAAGGGGGCTGCCTTCGAGACCAAAAAAAAAGCCGAGTAATTCCTCGTAAAGCGCAAGTGCCGGGCTCTGCCTCTGGAGAGGAATTTTCCCAAGGACAGTACTAAACCAAAACAACTTGTTTTGAAAATTGAGGTTAACCAAAGCTTTTAGATCCACGAGAAACAGAAAAGCCTACAATCTTTATCTGCTGTTTCCACATTGTCAGCATTCAGGTTTCTTCACCCAACCCCCCAAAAACAAAACCTGCTACAGTTACCAGAAACTCCATGCCCTTACCTGAGGTAACTTCAGGTAACCCTTCTAGACGTCTGCTTCTCACCTGAATGAGATCTAGCTTCCTACTCCCTCTTTCCATCAGTGATCAGCTCTGAAAGATCGGAAAGCTTAAGGAAAGGCCTACAGTATTGTAACACCATTAAATGTCAGATTCTGCAAGGCAAAAGCCTGAAGGTAGACAGATACCTACATAAATAAAACCACAAAGTATATACATACGCATGTACTAGACATGGCAGGAGTGTGCCAAAACAGCAAGTGGTGCAGAGGTGTCTCAAGAATATTTTTGAAGTTATGTTACAAATAAAAAAAATGTTACTTTTAAGAGAGGTATTTGTCAGAAGCCTATTTTTGTTTAGTCTAACAGCTGCTTAAAGGTCCATTTCAAAATCACAAGTGTCACTTTCAGGACCAAATGCAACTCCAATACAGTCATGTGGCCATCTCCCAGCACTACCATTACCATTACACAGCACATGCTTTCTAGCACTCAGTGTCAGTACTGGGACAATCGCTGTCTCGACTCCTCTGCTAATCTCGTTGCTGTACTTTCAGCTAAACATGAAGTTTGTATCTGATTTTTTTTTTCCAAAACAGGGTATTCTATAAGACACAGATTTTCCATAAAACAGAGTCTCCTGCTTAGAGGATACATTTTGATGGCGTACTGCAGTTACTACCTATTATATCTATATCATTACTCAGGCAAAAGACAAGAAAGCCCAAGGTTACATTGGTTAAAATCTCAAAGACCTCACTGGTACAAGGGTTTTCTATCAAAGCACAGAACAGGGCCTTGCTCTCAGTTATTCCTCTGGCACTGCTTAGGTAACAAAATTGGAAAAAAAAAACAGGAGGAAAACTGCAGACCTGAAATAGTATCACCTGACTTATTTTGGATTTGCCAAATTGCAATAGAAGATATGCAGCCCTGGCCATTGAAGTGGTGGAAAACCTACTTATCTCTTAGCTGAACTTGCACAACAATGACAGTGACTAACACCTTATTTTAGCTCAAGGAAAAGGTGTCTCTGTCCTTATGTACCAGTTCACTGTCCATCATCATTCCAAGCACAATGCATAGATTACATACAGCAGACAAAGTAACTACACATTTCTACAGTATTTGCATTGCACCAAGCATTTCAAATACATATTCTAGCCTGCTGGCGTAGGGAAGAAATCACTCAACCTCCTGTCAGAGGAGCAGAATAAGCAGGCTAGAACTGGAACAGAAGAATCATATAAGTCCTTGGTATCGCTCCGTGAGTTATTGCCTGAAGCTCAACCCATGGAGTTCATGTCATTGGAATAAACTGTGTGAGTGGGATCTAATATACCATTTTATTTTGTTAAGTCTAGAAGTAAGAGGTAATGACTGTCTGTTACAACAATGAATACAATATACACACACACACACCCCACCTTTGAAATAAAACCTTTGGAATGAAATTCAGTTTGGGTCCTTCTGTAGCTTGGAGGATAGAAGACAGCCTGGATGGTTTCCTGTTTCTCAGGGCAATATGCTCCATGGCAATTGATTTGAATAAAAATGATCTAATAGAGTTTAATTCATTGTCTTTGTGATATCAATGCTTAGAATATCTGAGAAAATCTTACATTCATGTCGCTCATTCACCTCAGGATCAGGCAAATTTGTTTTATCACTGCACTATTCTGATAGAGACAAAATGCAAGTTTGCTTTTTTAATCACTTCCAAATTGTGAATTTTTACCCTATAAAAATATTTCTCACTCAAACTCACACACATAACACATGGAAAACAGAACAGACTTGGGACACTTAAGTACAATGTCTGAATGGGTTTTGATCTCCCACAATATACACTCCAGTGTATATTAATAGAGCTGCACAAATTACACAGAAAAAAAAATGGTCAGAGTTACTGACAAGAAGTTTTTGGCCTGCACTCTGATCACTTTACACTAATTCAAGAAAAAAAATTGTATTGCTCATGTATAGTACACGTAAATAACTTGAACATCTGCAACTGTTAACTTATGGCTCATTTATTTAAGAAAGACAACCTGGCATAAAGAATTACACTGATAAGCTTGAATACCATAACAGTCCAGTTTTGAAAAGGTATAAAAATTAAGGTGACATGAATCTTTTCTTTTTCCACTAGCAGTCATCCTGGTTTTCCCAGTTACTCTTAGAATTATTCACCATGAAGTAGTCACAAAATAGGTTTCATACAGGCAGATTTTTATGCATAATCGAGGCTCTGCTTGATCCTACCATGCACTGGGGGGCTGACTTCTGTAACAATACATCACTACGTTTAGCCTGATTTCTTCAGTTTATGTAATGATGAATTTTCTGAGTGTCAGCAGCTAACCCTGTAACTTTGAATTGATTGTCCAGATATCACTAGGTTTGACAGAGGTATTAAAAATTCCTACAAGTTTCACAAAAATGAAGGACAATAGAGCTTGAAACCTTTATAAGAAGTTCTGCCTTAATAACCAGCTCTGTGCACACATTTCTACTGTTTAACAGAGCAAACCAGAAGTTTCTTCCAAAATGTTTTGCAGAAGAAAGACTGTAAAAGAAAAAGCATTTGCTCAGATACATGAGGAGATTATAAAAAAGTTATATTTGCTTAAACTAAGGTATTTTGCTGAGCTCAGTGGACACTGGATAAAGCATCCCACTGCCATACCTTGTCCTGAACTCCAGAATAACATGCATTTTAACACAGGCTAAGAGTACAAAAAGCAGACACAGGTCTTCCTGGATCAAATATGGTGGGAGGGGAAGAACAGAAGATCACAGAAAACAGTACAAGACCTTGTAAAATTATTTATAAAAATATTCTCAGTGAGTTACTCCCTCATTTTACTTCAGGATTTTTAAAATATTTTCTGTAACTACTAAATGACTAGTCTCCACAATATTAAGACATGACACTGCACATTCTCACATACTGCCCCCTTGCTCTAATTAAATTAAACTGCAAGAAGATAGAGCAAGTCACTGCACAGCTTGGAAGACGATCTTGTAGTGAGGAGTATCAGAACTGCTGTAACATTTGGACAACCCTTTTGAGATTTTTCTTAGCTTCTTTCCATAAAAACACTATTACAGTGAAAATAGATATAAAAATATAAACTACAATAATATTTTTCCCCCAGAAAATCATTATAATCTAACAGTTAGCTAACAATTCTGACCATACATGGAAATTAAACATAAAATAGCAAAAGATTGCGCATCATCTTTTCCTCCCCTTTCCTCTCCACCTCCCTGAAACCAGGATGATGTATATTTAAAATCAGGCTAACTTAAATAAGAAAAGGTGATGCCAAGACTTTCCAGATCAAACACACAGTTGAGGAAAGAGATAAGTGATAAATGCACATGTGATACGTAGTTATAAATACCATTTAAAGCTTTTGTGAAAATCAGGATTTTCGCTGCTGCTGAAGCATGTACCCCAGCTACTAAAGACTATTTGTACTTACCATTATATAGCAGAAACATACCCTAATACTTTCAGTAAATTAGCACATTACTTTGATGTTATTCTTACTCATTTTTACGTAGTAGGTCTACTGTCACACATCAATTAACGTGGCAAATTAAAGCAATTATAATATGTAATATATTCATATGGAACAGACAAGTTAATTGCATGCTGCTTTACAGCTTGCATTTAAAGTAATCGCTCTGTTTTTTCGGGTTCAAAAATTCAGCTTTGCATACCAGACTCTGAAAGCTGGGGTACAGTACCTCTAACACTCAAGGTTACTCACATGGTTTTACTGACACACTGCCGTTCCGTTGTGTTGAGTTAAAAGTAGCATCGGCCCCAGACATTCCTTCCCTGGTGCTTTCAGAAAAAGCATTCTTCTCCAACCAGCATCGCAGGGATGCAGGCACAGGCACCAGCTGCTTCTGTGCTGGCAGGAGGCTGAATCGCTGGCAGTTTCACTGATGCATTTCTCTAACGGGTACAGGAAGCCAGAGAAGCGGCATCATCTTTTGTCAGCGCACATGACTTGTACAGAAAAGATACTTCTAAAAATAACTAGACAACATACGACTCTCGGTGCTACTTTTCTGGTGGTCTAGTAGTCCACCCCCCACCCTCCACAATCTGTGTTCACATCCAGGAAAAGATTTCTTATTTCAGTAAAACTTCTCTAGAACACACATTAGAGTTTTCACTACTCTGGTTGTAATCAATGACACTTTCACTGGTCAATGGGAATTTAGTATGATATATTACACATCTTGAAAATAACTTCTTGATTGTCAAGCATAACAGAGCAAGAATTATTTGTTTCTACCTCTGAGAGTTTCCTAAGACATGGACAAAACACATTCACTCACCCCACCATCAATCATGAGATCTTTCATAGGCTCAGCTACTTTTATGAAATTGTCAGGAGGAATATTTTATCTCTATCACTCAGGCAGCTTAAGAATCAGGGAACTCACGCCTACCTTCCTCTGAGGTGTCACACAGCAAAGGCACTCTAAGAACAAACAGTAGCAACTATCCTTTTGTAATAAATTCCTTCAACACTGCAAATGCAGCTGATGTGGACCTGCTCTATTTTTAACCTAGCTGTCTCAAGTGTGCTAGTATCAGAACCATCAAAACACAGAAATCAGTACCCTCCAAAACCCATCTGAGAAGCAGCCAGCCTATGCTTTTAACCACTACACTGTGGACCTAGTGAAGCATAAAAATTCCTTTAAAGCTAGTTCAGTTTTTGCAGGGCAGAACCATTTTAATATTTCGCTGGTGTTCCTTGCAGGGTCGGAGTTGCAGGAAACCAGGTCCCACTTTGCCTTTTCTCTTCAACAAGGGGCACAGATGACCTGTCGGGACCAGATGACCTCACTCACCTAATCACATCACCCTCTTTGCAGTGGCCTCAGAACCTGGTATGCCTCAGTTTGAGCTGTGCTCTGCCTCCAGTGCTCCACAGCTTGGTCTCCTTAAGGCCTGAAATGCTTTGGTCTTACCAAAGAAGCTGCTATTGATACACACATGTGAAATGCAGTTCCTGCAGTATATAGTACATCAGACTGTATCTAACAGGGTCTGATTGTAAACTACATTTTATAAGTTATCTACCTCATTGCACAATAAAATTGCTGTTTGGACAAAAGTTTCAACGTAATTAAGATACACATTTTGTTCAAGTCTGCTACTGCAAAGGGTTTGGGATGAAAGGCACTGTTGGGTGAACAGGGACTCTGGTGAGACAGAAACCAAACACAAACCTGAGTACATCCCTGAGGAAAGTGGTCTCGATAGGTTTGCTTTCAGATTCTAAAGCCTTTAAATATAAGCTAATGCATATTTGCAGAGTCCACAAGCATAAAGTTTGAAGTTTACCTGTCTTAACATGGAAAAGGTTTCTTAGATAATGCATTTCAGAGGCAGAGGGTTTGAGAACTAGAGAAATTTCCTTGTGTAGAGCAAACCCTCTGATGGACACTGTTTAAATAAGGAAAAATTATTTTGCTAGAACAATTTGTGGATCTACTTTGCTCATGAAATCAACATGTCAGAGGAAAAAGCACTTATGGAGATAGCATCTGCATCAATGGTGGAGTTTTCACTCCTTTAATTGAAACCTTACGAAAAAAAAAAAAAAACAGAATCACAGATTCACATCTCTGGGGTAAGGCAGCCCTGGCAGCGCAAAGCAAGGGAACTGCCGATCTGGTTTCCCTCTGTGGCGCCACGGGCTCCCACCTGAGGCAGACCAGACACCGAAAACCGGAGAAGCTGTGTGGTTTGCTGTTCCCACAACCTGCCTGGAAAGCAATTAGAGCGGAGCGGCGGAAAACCTCCCAGCCCGGGAGCCGCCTGCCGGGACTGGCAGCGCAGAGCGCCTGGCTGACGAGGCCTTGCCAGAAGCCGTTACGGCAACACCCTGCAGAGGGACCATCTCGCAAGGAGCAGAGCGAACAGACAACACGAAGCGAGCAAAAATAACCCCCCTCAGTCCCGTTCCCGCCGGGGGCGGCGGGAGGAGTGAGACCCGGCCCGCACGGCGCCTTCCTGCTAACGACCCGCCCGCCCTTTGCTCTGTCGTCGCAGCTCCTGCCTGTCGCGCTGTGCGGGAGTCACCGGCTCCCACTCCTGCACCGCCAGACCGACGGCAGGGCCGGGGGACCTGCCCCGCGCGGCCACCTACGGCCATCCCCCTCCCACCCACGGCGAAGGACCTTCATCCGTCTTGCCTGAGGCGGCCCCTTTCCTCCCCACCCCCGCTTCCCCCTTTCCATGGGGTGCAATGGAACGTTCCACCCTACACACAACTGCCTCCGGGACTTGGTGCTGCCCGGAATGGGGGAGCACAAAGAAGAGAAAGCAGCACGACAATGAAATACCGGGGGGGAGGGGGGGTGTGTGTGTGTGGGGTGTGTGGTTATGTGAATTAGTTCTTGAGGCAGGACTTGGGAGAATGTAGTACAAGTCCCTGGTGGTCTAGTGGTTAGGATTCGGCGCTCTCACCGCCGCGGCCCGGGTTCGATTCCCGGTCAGGGAAGCTAGTTTTTCTCTCTACCCCGTTTCCCTATCCTGATTGTTTTTCCTTTTAGTACTGTCTTCGACCTTCTGCTCGCACAATTCAGGGACCATCCGACCGGCTGTTCCGCGAGCCCGAGGCATTGGCATTGCTGCCCAGCAGATAGCTTAAAGAGATACTTGGCAGCTTGGAGGGGTCGTGCGTGGTGGGAGCATCCAAAGTCTCACCACCCTGGGCAGGTACAAGCAGGGAGAGGAAGCCTGCCCTGGTGTAGCATCTGTCTAGACATCTTACCTTCACAAAACTGCCTATGGACACGCCCATGCCCACCTGTAGGGTTTCCAGGAGTCAGCAGGTGGCTGCTGAGTAATGTCTGCCTAGAGGGGCACAGGCAGGGCTGTTGGCCACTGCTTAGAATTTTTTTTTGGTTATTTTTTTTTTTTTGGCTGCTCTGATAGCTAAGGGTGTTCCCACACCTTTTCCTCCACAGATAAAGGGTCACTTACTGCCACCATGAATCCTTGGGACCTCCTTAGCTGTCCCAGCTGTGCATGCCTCTCTGAACAACTGTCGTGCCCCCCAGAGAAAGTAGGAAAGGTTTGTCTCCTGCACCTCTCACCTGGCAGGAGAGGGGCTGCAAGTCTCTGTGGTGTCTCCTCACCTGAAGAACAGACTGCCTCTTTGCAGTGTATTTGCACAGCTCCCACAATGCAGGGTTGTTTGATATATGGTTATGGGGACAAGAGAGATTCCAGATGTTCTCTGGGAGGTGGAAAGAAATAAACAGAGAGGGCAAAAGGAGTTTTAATACCTCCCTGCCATTACCATCTGTCTTGCTCCCTCCTGCAAGGAAGCCCTCAGCACACCTTCTAAGCTCCTAAAATTGGTATAGGTGCCTCGGAAGGTGAGGAGGAGAGAGGTGATGAGAGCAGGGTAAAGCCTCTTGAAGTCCCACATCAGCAGGGTACCTCCCCTTCTCCTCCCAGAGCTGGCTGGCAGCAGCCAGCTCTGTCCCATAGCAGAGCACATCAGCTGCACACTTAAATCTGCATCCAGGGCTCCAGCACAAGCTGCTCTTCTTCCTCACATAGTCACACACCTCTCACCTCTGCCTGTGATTTATGAGGTGAGAAAGAGGGCAGTGGGAAGACCTCTTCTTTTGGGTTGGTAGCAGTGCCTTACCTGTGGTAGGCTGACCTTGGCTGGCCACCAGTTGCCCACCCAGCCATCCTCTCGCTTCCCCTCATCAGTAGCACAGGGCTAGAAATTAAGATGAAAAACTCACGGGTTGCCATGAAGGCAGTTTAATGAAAGAAAGCAAAGATTGTGCACAGAAGCAAAGCAAAAAAATATTTATTCTCTACTTTGCACCAGCAAGCAATGTCCAGCCACTTCCTGGGAAGCAGGGCCCCATGTAGCAGTTGCTTTGGAAGTAAAACACCTTAATAATTGGTGTCATTACCCATCTCTCCCCCTTTTTCTTAGCTTTTATTGCTGAGCACAACAGCCATATGGTGGGGAATAGCCCCTTTGGTCAGTTTGGGTCAGCTGTCCCAGCTGTGTCCCCTCCCAAACTCTTGCCCACCTCCAGCCTATTGGTCTTGGAAAAGGGAAGTGTTGGAGAAGCAGCCTGGGTGCTGTGAGAGCACTGCTCAGCAGTGTCCTCATCACTGGCATGTTATCAACACCCTTCTAGTTCCAAATACAAAGCACAGTACTATGAGGGTTGCTATGGGGAAAGTTAACTCCATCCCAGCCAGACCCAATACACTGCTGCAGGTAAAACAAGAAATATTGGTCATAAATGCATGAAATAGTTACCTTAGACAGATTGCAAAACAGAGGCTAGCATACCTGGCAGATTATGATTTAGCAGGGATCCTCGCCGCTGCCAGGAGTGAGCCATGGCCATTGTGTCACCTGTGTAACTCCTTAGTGCTGTAAGGTAATGCTTTATGCTGGAGTACTTTGCCCTGATGTGAAAGCACCACTGGAAATAATGGCTTTGGCTGCCTTTCCCAGCGTGTGCCAGAGGTGTACTGCAACTTGGGCTGCCCTCCGATGCAGCCATGCAGCATCTCATGAGAAATCCCAAGGTACTTCCCTATATTTTTGTATGACAAGGAAGCATTGAAGGGGTTCAAAGGAATGGGATCACCTTTGCTTTAATGCGCAAAGCAAGAAGTCAAAAGGGCTGTTGTCACCCTTTAGACATTAAGAAAAGCTGCCCAATAATAGCTGAGCACTGGGACAAAGGATGTTACCTGAGGAATTATCACATTCATGTGGCTAGAGGTTGTTAAGAGCAGGTTGGGCAAGTATCTCATTGGAGGTCTCAGGCTGGGCCAGGGGAATAGCTCCAGGGGCCTCCTAAGGCTCTGGGAGTCCTAATTTTGTTATTTCATCTTGGACTTTCCCTTATAATTACCAGCTTACATGAGGTGCACTGAGATAGCTGTGTGGGGCTTTTAGATTCCCCTCTGTCTCTTCAGTCTCAGTGAAATGCATTACCAAGTTGTCGGAAGTTGCTGTTCTCTACTTTAGAAAATGATGCATTGTTTTAGAAGCAGCTAAAGTGCATTTCAGGAGTTAACTAGTCTTCTAGAAAAGGTATAGGTATGGTTTTACAGAATGGTAGCAAAAGAAGCATTTTCTTCAGTTTTAACTCATATTTTGTGTTAGTATATTTGCACACTCTTAGCACCATGAATCCAGTTTTAAAGTCATTAGAGAAAGGATAATCATATGTGAGATTTTAGAAACCTGGAAAAGTCACCAGAATAGCTCTTGCACTCAAAAAAAGAGTACAGTTTCCAGTATTTTGCTAGGAATGGAAGCATAATCTCTGAAGAAGCTGCCTAATGGACTTCCCAATCCCTTCTCAGTCCGATGCCAAGCCTGAAACTTGTAATTGTGCAGAGGACAAATATCCACTCAGTAAGGCGTGGAAACCAGTCCTCTCACTGGTGTCCTACCACCTCAGTTCCACTGTAATTAAAGGTGTCCTCGTTTGGATTGAAAAGACTTCAGGATGTGTTCTCCTTCAGCATGGATTGAGTGGTTATGGCAGTGTTAAGACTGACTCCCTGTTTTCTGGGCCTTAGATTAATGTGATGGAGGAACACGGTACTTGTTTTTAGCAGGTGGAAGAAGCATCTCTCCTAGAGTTTTTGTTGTTATTATTGTTTTAAATGATAAGTAACTCATGACACTGGGATGTTGAAGCCCCAGAAAAGGTGGGCTGTTTTGCAGATGATAGGCAGTACCATCAAAGACACATTACAAAAGCAATATGGCACATGGCTGCACAGTGTAGAACAGAGATATTTCAAACAAATATAAGAATAATGTGGTTGTTATTATTGTTGTTATTGTTATTATTTGGTTAAGATTATGATCGTTATTATTAGTGTCAACATTCTCAAATTTGTTTCTAACTGTGATATATACTGAAATACTGAATCTCAAGTATTTTTACTTTCACTTCTGTTCTTCGTCAAAAGCTTGACCAATTGCCTTACATCTCACCGCAAAGGTTGATGGGTGTGCACTGCAGTAGAAATAAGGAAGGTAAGGAAAACAATACCTTAACTACAGATCAATTTAAACCAGCAACTGAGTTTCTGGTTAAGCGTCTGAACTCTTCCTTTTTATACTTTATTGGAAAATTCAGGAACAGAAGCTTTCACATCCAAACTTGATCTGGCATTAACTTTTCTTTCTGGCTAACTTCTTTAAGTTATAGCCCTACATTAATTACATTTTGTAAGTTTTTTCAAATCTTATATGAAATGGCTTGCCTGTGAGTGAACATAAACATTTGTATGACTTTTATAACCAACAGACTCTTTAGAAAATGAAAGCTTTCTTTTTTTTTTTTTTTTTCCTAAAGGCATATTTTCTACTCATCCTCATATTGCACTTGTATCCTAAGGACATACAGTTCTGCAGTCATTAGATTTATTCTGACCTCAGGACATTCTGGTGGCCACTTCTCCCCTTATTATTTTTGTTTTATTGTGGACATAAACAAGCACAACCTCATGCTGTCCTGCACAGGGCAACGAGCCTCCGCTCGGTGACACAGACGCCACTGGGACACGCCACGAGGTGGCAGCCCGGTGCCGTGTCTGCCGCTACCCACCCGCGCCTCCCGTGGGCCCTGCTCAAGGGGTTTCAGGTTTAATTCCATAGGTTAACATTGTGCCCATTAAATTCCCACGAACTATAAAGTAACGAAGGCTTTGTATTTGCTGATAAAGAAAACTTCCCATACAGATGAAGCTATTTCTAAGCCAAATCAAATGTGATGTTTTCCCTTGAGTCTCAGGCTGTGCTTGGAAGCTTCACGTTTTTTGAACAACATTAAGGTAGCATTTTAAAAAGAGAAATTACAAAGGAGTATCAGGAGCATGGCTCGTATTTTTCAACACCTCAGCCCATCTGTGGTGTTTATGTATTGACGATAAATGCCAATACCAGGTGACTGTAAACCCTGTGGCCCACAACATGTCCATCCCCCCAGCTGCTCAGTTAGTGACGTCTCAGCTTTTCACTTGTAGTTTTGAACTGAAGATCATGCAGAAAGTCTGTGCCAAGGCAATGGAGGGGACCCAGATCAGGATCCCAGGACATTGCAGTCAGCTGGCTGGGGAGATAAGAAAGGTCTGGTTGCATTCCCTCCTTCACTCCCGAGGCTGGCAGACCATGGGAGGACTCAGTGCTATGACATTAGCGCTGTTGTCACCATGGTAGTCAAAGCATACAAACAAGGCAAAGTGTTTATTAAACCGCTGGAGTTAGAAGGAAAGAAAAAAAAATCCTTTCAGGCACACAATCCCTTCTTCAGACTTTTTTTTTCTTTTTTCCCCTCTCCTTTTATGTCTTCCCAAGACTCTTCCTGTAAAATAGTGCTGTCTTAAAACATACCTGTAAATTTCTTCCTACATACAGATTTGATATGGAACACCGCCAGGACAGTCATTTCAAATCTTGCTAGGACTGTCCCTTCAGAAGTACAGTTGAAAAATTTACTCTGAATCATGTTTTAAGATAAATTATTTTATCCAAACTGAGGCATTTTATTTCAGGTGATGATAACAAAAGTCCAATTCAGATTTAATTACTATACACAGATCTAGATAATACTATCCAAGGACCATTTTCCAAAATGTCCTTTTACAGGAGCAATTGCCATATCCCATTAAGAAGTGCTCTGATCATGAAATTATGAAAGCTCTGATCCTTTCAAATGCCTGAACTTTTTCACTTACACACTGCAAATCTGCTTTCTAGACCCCCTTTATTACTGCCTTTTGACTACAGTCAATTATTACCTTCTGCTTTTCCATGCTTTGTTTCGCATGTGCATCTTTGATTAATCACATTTTAGTAAACTACATTGACAACGTTATTACACTGTATGTAATCTTTGTCTTGCTAGCAGGACAATGGAGCTGGTAGGTGCCAGCTTCCCCCAAAAGCAGAAAAATAGCAACAGACCATAAACTGATATTACAACACATGCTCCGGCTGGTGGTGCTACCTGCTGTGTGTAACAGGGAATAGTAGTGACCCCGCCGAGGCCCAGGCGGCTGCTGGAGCGTGGCTGCAGCAGGGGGCCTTCTGCAGCTCTGCCTCCGAGCGGCTGTGCACTCCAACTGCCCTCATGTCCTTTGCAAAGGACTTTTTTGACATAAATTACATGTATTCCATAAATGGCATAATCGGTACTGTGTAAGCTGCAGTTCTGCACAAGAGATCCAGCAAAATAAATGAAAGAAACAGGAATGATCTTCCTCTCTGTTCAGGTAAGGGACCGACTGTCTAATTCTATCAGAATGAATTTTTGCAGCATATAATCTTCAGTTTGTCCTTCTCTACCCCAGGCTGGGTAGAAAGTCTCAGCTTCAGATTTGTTTGGACAATGACCTTGGATCAATTGAAATGGAGCATCTTGCTGTAGGCTGCTGGGTAGTTTTCATCCCTCCAACCATACTACGCTCATCCGCCCTTAAGCAAGCAGGCTGAAGCATGTGAGAGGATGAGTCTGAGCTCCTGTCACTGTGGCTTCCCCACCTGCTGTGAGGATCACAGGGAGTCCTTGTGTGCATGTGAAACCTGGTTCTCAAGTGCTCACCTTTGGGATTCCCACCATGACCTCCCTAGGTCTGTTTGGTGACAAAGGAGTGACAGGAGCTGCTGGTGGTTTTGCCTGTGAATGAAGGCGATGAGTAACAGCTGGCTGTGATATTCCTACCACCACACCTCTTCAGAAACACAGAAGTTTGGAGAAGACTCCCATCATCCCCCACCTGTCTGCTTTCCTGGTGACTGCTCGCTGTTGCTGGGATGCTTTGGGCAGATAACTAATAACAGCATGAGATAAACACACCGCAGGCAGCGGGAGCAGGCAGCCGTCTGCCTATGGGCAGGCAGGAGTCACCTCATCTCAAGCACAGCATGACAGCTCAGAACAGCAATACCCAGAAATAGTGTCGTCTGGTTATTCATTCCCATCACGCTTGTGTACTTACAGGCACTTCAACGTCTTTGAAAAACACGTATCTTTAAATCCTTTGTACCTGCTGTCTATTACAGTTTACTGGTCCCAGTTTGAGAGTACAACAAAAAGAATGGTTAAAAGTAATTTAATGAATACTGCTTCTCCTCTGGTCATACAATTTGAAGGGGATTTTTCTTCCATGTGATCGCTAATGGCACATAAATTTGCCTGCCTCAGTAGCATCTGGGCTCCAGGACAGCTAGAATGTTGTCTCAACTGAAGACTTACGGTAAGGGCCAGAAACTTGATTTAAGGGTGCTCAGAAGATGATTATGAGTTTGGCGACAAAATTTCCCCTAGAGTCTGATGTCTAATTAGACAAGATCAAGGACAAGAAACTAAATAAGACTATTCCCACTTAACAGGTGGTCAGCCAAGTAACAGAGGAATGAACAGTTGTATTTCCGAAATGTTTAAGCAATCAAAAGGATCTTGTCGCCTAAACATTTTTATAAATCAGACAAATGAGAATGCGTCCTCTAAAGTTTTCGTCCCGCAAGGGCTTAAAAGCATGAATAATTTTATTTATGCAAATAGTCCCACTGAAGTGGAATAGTTCCCTCTGAATATGCCTAATGTCCTTAGTCCCTCTGCAGGATGAGTCCTTAAGTGCATATTTTTTCTGAACTATCAGACTGATCTTGAAAAGCAACAGGGAGCTCTCCCGAAGCAGAAAAAATCATGCACATCAATGGTAGCTAAAAAATATCTCTCTAACATACCCAGCATTTCTTCCCTTAAAGGGTAATACACAGGAAAGAAAAGGGCACTGTTTCTCTTTTTTTGTCTCTGATTTCAAGTACAGACATACTCCACTGCAAAAGCTGGGCATACGGGCAAGGAGGTTTTATATATATATATTGAATTACTACTTCTCTATTATTTTATTGGTGGCTACTGTTATTGGGCATCCTTGGGTTTTGACGGTCACATCAAAGGGGCTGCTCTGGCGTGAGAACCGGTCAAAGTGAGCCAGATAATTCATGGATTTATTACTGAGGTTGGTTCCCATGATTGTCAGTGGGCAGCAGCCACTGCTGTGTTGTAATCCTCATTCTCTTGGTAAAGCACACACTGCCTTAAAAAGGTTTAATGATCCAATAGTGATTTACTAATGGGAATCTTTCTTGTGGGTTTAGGATGCCTTGGAGGAGGACAGGCTGGCACATGAAGGTCAGTTTTCTACAATATCCAGAAAGGTTTTTATTTGTTTTTATTTGTTTTGAGATTCCTGTTTGTAGAATTTTTATTTCTCCCTGCAATAATAAATTGAAGACACAAAGTCGTCGTGGGTATTGGATCCATGATAACAAGGAAGGAAGGAAGCAGACACTAGTGAAGGCATGTCACGACCTGAGGTAACTATCAAAAAACATATACTTTGGCCTTTGTGATGGACAAAAGGAAGAGAACACAGTGAGAGAGACTGGGACAACCTGATGAAACCACATTTCTTTGCTGTGATTGCAACCTGTTTGCCTGCCTTTTCTGTCAGAAGAGGAGGGAGGGGGCTGCCCAGTGGGACAGTTGCCCAAAAGGAGTGCAGGGGAGGGAAATGGTGAGGAAGCGGCTTTGCCAGCCCAGAGGAGAGGAGATGCCCCTGGTGCCTGAGGAGCCAGCAGGCCCTGCCGCCGCTCCCCCTTGCCACCCCGGTGCCTCCTCAGAAAAACAAACCCAAGAAAACCCAAACAAAATCAACTCCCTTCTCCTCCACCAAAATACATTTAGAAAGCAAAAGAGGGAGAGGGGGTGAGGAGAGAAACAATGTTATTTTATTTTAAGGATTGTATATTAAACCCAAGTGTTGTGCCGGGAAGTGTCATTACAAACTATTTGGACTATCCACACACAACAGACGGCATCTCGTTAATCTAGTTGCAAAAGTGTACCTTAAATGCCTAACATTTTGTTTTGTACTCCTTCTTCTAAAGAAAAATAAAGTTACTTGTCTCTCAGATACATGAAAAACAAACAAACAAACAAACAAAACAGCATTCAGAGTTAAATCAAAACTAAGGGGGGGAAAGTATAAGCCTTTAAGTAATTTTAATTTTGTCTCCTTAGGTTTTTGGATTGCCTTCTAGTCATTTGCTAGATTTTCACCTACCACATAGTAATACGGAATACTATCTATGGGCATTCTTTGCAGGTAAAACACTTTTCTTCACACCTTCCAATAAGACACTGTTCCGTGGAGTGGTGTGTTGATTCCATAGAAGGAGGTCTTGCAGTGTAACAGAAATAAAGAGGTGGGCAGAGTTAGAAATTTCCCAACTGTTAAGTGATTGCAATCACAATTCCAGTGTTGCGTCAAGTTATTTTTTCGGTCCTGAAGACTTCCGTTTGTAGAAAGGAAAAATGCTGAATATAGACTGCGAGGAAAGCAATATTAAGTCCACACTTCAGAAGAACTTTCCTGCAGAATAAGTAGTAGTACTGTTCAGGTAAACATTGTCTAAAACATTTAGCTTTTCTTTAATCCATCTGTAGCTGTGAAAAAGGAGTCTGCCTCTCCAGACCAACATAAGCAATTCAGCCAGACACATTTCCTTTTATTTCTTATATTCATTTCCTTTTGTCTCTGATTTTTTTAATTTTTAGGGTACAACACTGATACATGTGTCCCAGCTTTGCCTTGTCACCATGAATGCAGAAAAAATGCTTTAAAAAGCAATTATATTAGCATAATCTTATAATCACTGCCACTGCTGCAGCCAGATCACTACGAGAAATTCTGAAGTTAGTGCTGAATGAGGTGTTTACTGGTCTTAGTTTAACAAAACAACACATTATCATCAAATGATTTTGATACTGTTCTCTTGTTTCTTCAGGTGAGAAGGAGGCTAATTCTTCAAAAAAAATTAGATAATGTAAAAATATTATTAAACTTCAAATCCTGTCTCTCCATGGATGATGCAAAATAGAGAAGGAGAAATTCAGTTACCTGGCCATATGCATTTAGTGTGACTTAAGCAACCTTGAATTTCCCTGGTATCGGTACAGGACTGGCAGAGATGACACAGGATACAAGGGAGACCTGCTCCTTGCAGAGTGATAGTGGAGCCCAGCACCGGACATGGCAAATATTTCGGCAACTGAATGCCAACTAAGGAATCATATTTACACGTTAATAGCACTTTACAACTTCCAGTGGTAGCAATTACCAGAGGAAAACAAAACAAAATACCTTCCCCCACACCGAGACTTCTTTTCAGATAATCATCTGTCAAAATTTTGTTTCATTTGTAAACTAGGAAAGCTTGGGTTTATCCTCCAGTTGAGATCCTAGCATTTCTGGCACCTGCCTGCCGCTCTTCCGCTTATCATTTCTGGTCATAGTCAGATGTGTTACTGCAGCGATCCCTTTTGAGACCTTTACACATTACCTTCCAAAACACAAGTCTTTTCTGTGTAAAATATTGAAGCAGAAGAACAGAGTGCAAGCAAAAATTTCAGCATTGAGTAAAATTACGCTCAGGTTCAGACAGTAGCCTCACACAAATAAGGCTGGGCGCATGAAGCTTGCAAACAATGCTATGCCAATTTCTTCATTTTTTCTTGAAGCTGGACCTGTGACCTGTGACTATTAAATCACTTAGGTCCTCATTTGTGTGATCTCAGGCTGTTGGTGCCTATAGAACCACCTGCCTAATGAAACTGGTACATACAGAGCCAGTAACAGTCCACACTTCAGTGTCATTTTCTGATGTAGTATCTTCTGATGAAAAGACACTTGAGAGCTTTTTCTATTATGAAGAAGAAATTCGTCATTTACAATAGCCTGAAGAATTTGCCAATATCCGTGTCTTAGACTTTGATAAATGCCCTTTACTTATCTCATGACATCCTGATTGAAGTATCATCTTTCAGAATATCTGCAAACAAACATTTTGAAGGCTCACAGTAAGGAGGCAGCAGCATGAACTGGCACCTCCTGGCAGTTATTCAGGCAGATGTAGTCAGAGCCAGATATGATTATTCTGCTTTGAATATATGCATTCAGCCCCAGGTTTTCTTCTGGGGTCATATATAACACTGGATTTCCTTCACTTGCAACCAGAGCAGGGGGAAGACGGGCAGCACTGCCTCTCAGTTGCCTGTCTCCTCTCTGGGGTTATCATCTCTCTGTGCTGTGTGACACAATTAGTCATGCAGCTACAGCAGCTTAAGTGCTTTTTGTTTGCACTGCTGAGGGCTAGGGTTTCAAGCATGTTAATGCTGACTGACAGAATTGTTTTTTAGCTTTTTCCTCTTAAGAAAAACATCCTAGGAAATTGCATAACCTCCTTTGATACTCTTGATAACCGCAATTTAAGGGTGAAAACCCACCCATTGAAAAGTTGGACAAAGCCAACTGCTTACTGTTGAGCAAGCAGACTGATTAGCTTTTTTGTGTTATGTGCTGTGATCCAGTCCTAAATTATATAAATTAAAAATGTTCTTCTTCTTCCAGGTCCATTCACCATTGAATGCAGAGTACAGATAGAAAAGGACCAACATACATAAAGTTGTGCATGCACAGACACGAGTCCTACCTTTCAGACTTGTTTATACCAAGGAAACAGCTTTTGCTTGCTCTGTTTTAAAAATTGCATAGATTCTTTCAGCTCTGATCTGTTAGCACAGCTACAACCAAAGCCATCAGAAGCTATTACACTCTGGTGTCTTTCCAAGAGCACATGTAAAATATGCTTCTTCACCGCTAATTTCTCACTTGGAGATCTTCATCCACTGTCACAGACATAAGTGTCCCAACAGAGGCTCAGGACTAAATAGGCATGAAGACTGAGCTCCTGCCTCCATGTGCTGGTCCCTTCAGGTGATCCAGATTAAAACCAATACAAAACACAATAAAACAAGAAAAGAGAGGTGACATCAGCAACTCAGCATCCATGAATTTGGCCTGTTTTGTGAAAGTGAAAATGAGGTAAGCCTGGACATAAAATCTGCACAAATCCATCCATGGTGTATTGTTTCAGGATGCTAAAATAAATATGTTTTCATCTTATCTGTCTCTCACAAATATTTTTTCTAACTCCCTTTTTTGAGAATGAGGCAAAATGTTGCATTTAGGGTAAGAAAGGGTAATGTTTTGGAGGACATCAATTAGATTGATACCCTTAGGTGGAACCAAATCAGTGGCTGCCCTTTTTTAATATGATACGATGCATGGGAGAGTTCCTGTCAGGCTCTTAGAGGGCAGGTTAATAGTTAACAGCTTAAATCAAGTAGGGTTGCAACCTGCTCTTTTTCATGTAAATAAAGCTCACTTTTTATCTACTGGCCAGTTCACTAATCTCATCTTTATTCTTGAAACTGCTCATGTGGAAAGTGGTACCTGAACCAGGAGCTGCTAAACATGTCAGTACAGCATTTGTGTCCTGAATAAAAAAATGTCAAATTCTCCCCCAAACAACAAAGCTTGAAAGAATATCAAGGGTGATTTAGAGTGCAGGGCTAGCAAGCCTCCTTCTCCTTCTTTTGTCCATTTTCTCCATGGGACCGCATGCTCTTCAGACAAATCGCAGCCCTTTCTCACCTGGGTGCTGGAGACACGCTGATGCAGGCAGAGATGGCTTACACAGTTAACATTTGGGAGAAAGGAATGGTGGGGAGCAAGTCACTGAGCTGAGTCTGCATTTTGGCAATGATGGAGTTTCCGTCTGGCTGAAGGATGGTCACCTTGTTTCTGTGCCTCGGTCTTGTCAGCTGGTATTTGGGCATAATAATCTTTGAATATCTTTTGGACACATAATATTTTGTGCTTATCCGTACGGATATAGCTTTACACACCTTCTACAGACAGACTTTGCAGATCTAAGGTGAAACAATAACAAACACTTGCCTCAGTGAGAACCAGTAAATTAGAAAACCAGAACGAGAGGGGAAAAAACACCCTCCCTCAATCTAGATATTTAGTAATGTCATTGCGTTTAAATTTTCCCCTTCTAAACACAGACCCTTAGTGATGATCTGAAGAAAAGTTGAATCTCGAAAACCCAATAATTCTGGGGGATGTCTGGGGTGGATGGATGGGTCTGTGTCATTAGGCAGAACCAGTTAACAAGCCTGAAAAACAGAGATGCTTTCCTAACTACTTTTTTCCTGCCTGTTTCAACACATGCTGTACGAGAAGGGCTTCCTGGCTGAGCAAGGTAAGCAGAAGATGATGCAGCAGTCGACAGACTTGCTACCAGTGACAGAACTGTCTTTGAGTCTCCGAGTATTCCTCAAGAACAAACAAAAGCTGTAACAAATCATCCATAAAACGCAGTCAAAAAGGACTTCATTTAATTAGTGATATGTAAAGACTTTTGCATAGAAAAAAGGTTAACAAAGTAATGCATAAAAGACCAACTAGGTACAGTATTTTTAAAACAAATATTTTAAAGTATATTTTGCATAATGTTTAACATTCTCAATGCTTATTGCTTTCTCCACACAGCAGAGAAATCAAGTGCATAATAATACATGCTGTGGTTTTTTTTGTTTGTTTTTTACATAAAATCTCTAGTTCTTGACTGGATGTATTAAAATACTTAGGTTATCTTAAGTCACTGTAATAAAAAATGAAAGCAAACCATTTTATGCAGCACTAGTGTTCTGGGTATTGACAAAATAATTTACTCACATCCTCTTTAATACATTCATTTTGGTTTGGAATCAAACCCACATTACAATGTTGGCATTTTAATAGCCAATTTAAAAAATGTTCCTACCGTAACTTCATTCATACCCAGAGTGATTGTTCTCCCAGAAGTTGATAGGGAAAAGAAGAGTGATTTTGCACAGAATCAGCTAAAAGTAAATGTCCAAATACAGCTAAATAAGTTAATTTGAACTCTTACAACACCGAGTCTCTTATATTGGCATGAATCAACTGTATACAAGTGTGCACACTTTAAATAGGTGGTTACTTCTGGGTGCATGACAAATGCACTGTTTGTGCAGATACAAGCTAGCACCATATTTAAGCCATAAAAAAGGGTGCCTCAAGGCTCACAGGTAGTGCTGAAACATTCATTAATCCCAGCACTGATAAGATAATTGCTTTTACCAATGCTATGCTACATGTCACAATTTGGCAAGTCTGTACAAAGAAAGTGAATGAAGGAAGCGAGAACTAGGCCTGTCAAATTTAACATTCTTCCTCGGCATTCTTTTGGCTAAAAATACCTCTCCCCTTCTGAAGTTGAATCCAGGATTTCACCTCTCTCTTATACCATTTCCATACCTGTGCAATGTTATTTGTTTTAGCAGAACACACATATATATATTTATTTATTCATTTATTATTTTTTCAATGTCAGGCACTTATGAAACTCAAACTCTTTTTCTAGCCTGGGTAGACCTGGTAGGTGCAATCCCTCACCTCTCTGCCAAACGAGGATGCATAGCTGGAGAATTATTAGTTCTAGTGTCTACATATTTCCCAGGAAACCTCTACATGCCAATATGCTCATGCTGTTTCTGAAAGCCACTGCTGCTCCCTCAAGGTGCCTCCAGTGAAACAAACCGAGAAGCAGAAGAAGAAGGTGTCACCCCATGTCCTCTCCGACGCCTGAAATGAGGATATCCGAGCTATTCCTCAGTGGGCTTGCCAGCACCTCTCAGGCCCTTTGGGTGAAGGTGGTCCCTTGTTTGGGCTGAGTGGGAAGGACACGCAGAGTCCCTCAGGCTCGGGTGTGGCTGTGGGTGTGGGTGTGCCCGTGGGCATGTGCTGAGGGAGAAGAGGGAGCCAGACCTGGAAGGGAGAGGGAGGACTTAAAAAGCTCCAACTTCAGTCCCCCAGGGTCGATAGGGTTTAGTGCTGGCCCCGCTGCCAGCCTGCTGGGGGCTGGCAGTGGCTGATACGGCCAAGGGAGGGGTGATAGCCGTTGCTGCAGCCACGGCAGCGGCGGCCGCGCTGGGGGGAAGCATGGGGAAGGCGCCGGTGAAGGAAAGGGGGAAGCTCTGGGCAGCAGCCGTAGCTGCTGCTGCTGCGGCATGAACGGTAGCAGAGAGCGACAAGAGGGATGTGGAGAGAGGGGGGACACAGGGAGCGACGCTGCCAGCGGAGGGGACTCTGAGTGCAGCGTCAGTGTGGGCGAAGGTGGCCGTGAGCAGGGCAGAGCCGTGCGGGGGCACGTCCGAGGAGAGTCTGCATGGGGCGGTGTCGGAGGTGTGGAGTCCGTTTGGCTGCAGCAAAGCGGCTGGGAGGTGGTGAAAGGCAGCTGCCCAGTGGTGAGGGTGCAAGGGGTGGTGGTGGTGGGCCATGGAGGAGGTCATGGCGGCGGCTTCCCTCTGGGAGGCACAGGTGCTCAGGTGAGAGACGAGTCTAACGCGCAGGGGGTCGGATGTGTCAAGGCCTTCCACCGAAGTCAGGTACCTCGCAACTTCTGTCAAGCACTCCCGGAAGCCAATGCTCATGAAATCCATGGCCAGAGAATGAGCGTCAAAATAACCTGCAAGGGGACGGTAAAAGATGCATTGAATGTCAAGCTGGTTTCCCAGCCGATGCTGGGTGGCACAGCTAACCCAGCCCTTGCTCAGCCGCCATGTTTCCCATTTATGGGTTAAGATTTGCCACACAAAAAGTTTGTTCTCTGATCTGTAAATGATTTGTGTGACCATCCCTGTAATGCAATAGGCTTCAGTTGTTTTTGCAGACAATATACAAATGAAAAGAATTAAGTCCGTAAGTACTCGTGATACTTAAAAAGATATACGATGCCTTTCCTGAAATTCCTCAGCAAGCTGCTGCAGCACAGTATCGACCCTGCACATGTGTGTGAACCAGACGTTTATGCACAAAAAGAGACAGTCTGGAGCTCAGAGAGCTTGCATATGCTACCCTGCCTTTCCTTCCCCACACTGGCATTCATAGCAATGCTCTCAAACTGCTTCTCAACACTGTGAGATAGCTGTCGCAACTGCTGCTGGGGTCCCATCTACTTCACAGAGTCATTAAGACAATATGACATACGGTGTTATTTAACTACAAACTAAAAACATCTTGTCATGACTCTGCACACACATAGTAAAAAGCTTTACTGAGAAAATGTTTTATGTAATGCCATTGCTAATGTGGAGATGGAAGACTGACAGTCATATGGCCCATGAGGTATTTCAACAAACAGCAACTGGAGCTCCACAGGCTTGAGACAAAAAAGCATTTGAAAAAAAGATGTCTTATTAAATGCACATGAAATGATATTCCCTTTCTAAAAGGGTCTAGCATCAAATCTAGTGCTTAAGTTGCAGCTCGTTAACTACAAAAGCCTATTCCAGTTTTCTGAACTTTCCTGTTTTAGTTTAAAAGTAGTCTCCTTGGGTGAATAATGTCCTGTCCACTCCCAAGCTGGTGTTGTGTTTTTTCCTCTTGCTTTCAGTGAAAATTTTTAGGTATGTGTGACTATGGTGTGTATTAGTATATAAAGATCAAGTGTCCTTATTATGGAGGAACGGGGCAGCAATACCTGCATTAGACCTTGTACTCTCTGGTGTGAAATCATCTCAGTCTTTCTGAAAAATGCTAACACCTTAGACCGTTGTTTTCACTTTTATCAACTTTCAAGCAAGAAAAGAGCCTTTCTGTCACTGCATGCCCACATTATAGAATTAACTCAGGCACATTTATGGACATTGCCTCAAATCCCCTGATTGCTATATACCCTTTCTTGCCAGATCTCAACAGCAATTTTGGCGTAGACTGCCTTGCCCATCTGAGGCTATACAAAACCCGAGGGAAACGCCAGCTCAGACAGCAGATTGCTGAGCACAAGGGGTCAAGGACTTGCCTCAGCACGCACTGACTCCTCGCAGCTTTTTTCTTGCCAGGTCCACTGTGACCAAGGGATCTGAGGTACCGCCAGGGTTTGAATCACCTCCCGAGAAGCAAACACCAGGCAGGCTGGCGGTGGGGAGCAGGCAGGGTACCTGCTGGGGTGCCAGCCGGCCTGGCGTGGGGACTGCTTCCACGCCACAGGCTCCAGGACCTCCGGCAGCTTCAGAGGGGCTGACACACAGCCAAAGCCGCCTCCCGGTTCTGGCCACCAGTCAGCCAGCCTGGGAGTCCTGAGAGTGTCAGTTCAAGTCAGGGCTTCCCAGCCTCCCTCCCTCCCAACCAGAGGAGATGTGGGGGATGTGGTTGTCACCAGTTCCCCTGAGTCTGAGCCACTGGCTTTGTGACGAGACGTCTCAAAACTTTGGTGATCCTGGCTCCCACTCAGTCTCCTGTGGTGGCTGAGACATAAAAACAGAGGGGAGATGAGAGCTGGGACTCCCAGACTGCATTATGTTTTGATTTCGATGGTTATCTTTTCCAGGTTTCCCCTTTGCCGGCTTCCCCCTTCTGAGAGAGACTTAAAAATGTTGTTTCTTGGTTTTTTTCAAAACCCAATAACATCCTCCACCACCACCACCCACACGCGTACATGCCAGCGTTTTGTAGTGAATGGGAAGTCTCGGTGTTACTTCAGCTGTCCTGGTAACCCACCTGCTCTGCACATAGGACATCGGCTAACTTATTTGAGCTATATTAACCCATGGTGCTGACCCAGGTGTCAGTCACCCAAGCTAAATTTGCAGTGAAGCTGCAATAAAACCACACTGAGGCCTCAGCAAGCGACTCGCTGTTGACAAATCACTCCTCCCCTGTGCTTGCTTGCACGGTCAGCAAAAAGCCCTGGCTCCAGGCCACAATAATAACAACTCAACATGAACAGGAGACCATCGCCTACACCTGCATCAGGGTGATGGAAACAGAGAGCCCACCCAGGACCTCAGAAGCAGCAGCCTGCCTGCCCAGGCAGCTCTGAAAGGCAGAGAAAGGACAGGAGCCACATCAGGTTTTCTTCCTTCGTGCCCACCTCGGGCTCAGCATGCTGAGCAGCAGCCGACTCCACCCCAGCTTTCCTAGCCCCGGGCTTTTCCCATCGTGGGTGTCCTCTGTTTCTCTGTGAGGAGGAAAAGGATGAGCTCTCCCCGGCCCTCAATGCGGGAGTGCATAAGGATATCAGGACACATTTCTCCGTACTGCAGTAGCAGCTTTTGTCTGTAGTATAAATGATGAAACTATTTTTTTTTCTGATCCAAAAAAATTCTTGCTCAGAAGATGAGTTACAAAAGTGGAAATAACTACATTTGTAAGTAAAACAAACAACTGCCTTAAAAAAGCCCTAAGAAAATATATTTAAAGCTGTTACTTAGGTTGCAAAGTAAAACATTAAGCAAGCAGGAAACACAGGCTTAAACTTTGCCCGGTACTAACTCACAAACCTCTTAAAGTTTCTTAATCCATGCACTGAGATTACTCTTATCTCTGGGTCAGAAGGAGAAGATAAAAGTCATAGTATTTGTGAAGCGATCATGTATTATATTGATGTAGCACCCGCTACAGATTGCAAGTAGCAAACACGGCTGCGTATGCGGTGAAGGCTGCTGTGGTTGCCCACCGGGTGGCAGTGGGCTCAGGCAGGTATAAGCCAGCATCGCCTCTGCCCGCACCCTGATGCTTCATCCTTCCCCCCACCACCCTCCAGCAGCCACAGGCATACTGGTGTCAGCTTGGGTAAGAAGAGGCACAGCAGCAGCATCCGTGGATCGAGGAAGAGACCACAAGACCTGGGACTGCAGACAAAATCCAGCTTGTATAGCTGCAGCCAGAGGCCAGGGTTCTGCTGACACCTCTCTCTGCCCAGCAGCCCCCATCCCAGGCATTTCATCTCTTGCCTCACTACCTGAACCACCTGACCTGACCCAGCTATAAAATAATCCCCCACATACTTTTTTCGGGCGGGGAGGCGGGGGAAGGAAGGTTCCTGTTAAATTAGGCCGCCCATCGGTTTGACCTCTTGGCCCTTCTGCTGTCAGTGCAGACATCGGAGGGGTGGAAGCTGCTGCAGCTTTTAAGAGCAACAATGCGCAGCGTGAAGCAGGGGTCAGGCTGGGATAGCCGAGCTGCACGTCATGCAGGGAGGATGAAGCGAAACAACCACGGGTTCCCTCAGCAGCCAAGCGTCAATCACCCTGTGCACCGAGTGAGACAGAGCTTGTGGAAAGCCGGCACGCAACCCCACAATTAAAGACAGCACCGTCACGCACACACAGAGGATCTGAATTGAAATTGCACAAGCGTGATCAATGCTGGTGTTTCGTAACTTTCAAGAGTGTAGCTTTACCAGTTAAACAGTGCTTCTTAAATGAACATTTTTAGATATAAAAATTAACATTTTCTTATTTAATTTTGCACATTCTGAGGAATCAAGACCTGTGTATGTTGTATGAATGGCAATAAAATCCCTTTCACCTCTTATAGAAGCTACTCATAAGTTTTAAGCTTAAATGGACTCCTAGAAAAAGTCTTTTAACACCTAGAAAATATGTATGTCAACTCGGTGTTTAATTTTCACAAATAACAGAACACCAGCCTTCAACATGCTTCTCTACAACCATCTGTTGTTAAGCATGCACTGCTTATAAGTTGTGTTCTGTAATCACTGCAAGGTACAGAGAGGATAAATAATGTAATCATTAGCTAAAAACTTTTGAGTTTAATAAAAAAAAGGAAGAGAGCAAGCAGCAGCCGCCTCTTCTCTGGCCTCTACTTATAGGGCAGAATGGGTCAATGAAAAATTGTCTGGTTTCCATCTCCCAGTTTGAACCATAATCACAGCCAATGGCGCAGGACATAGGACTGTGCCTACAAGAAACCAGCAAATTTTTCACTCCGAGTAAGTTCCAAAACCATGACTACACACAGCACCTTGTGGGTGGTTGAAATCATTTGGCCTCCAGCCTCAGGACTGTCAGCTTGCACAAGCGAAGTACACTCACGTCCCGGCAGCCGGCTGATCTAATGGGTCAGCCAGGACAGCCCCTGCGTCATGCCAGTACCCACTGACAGGGACCTACCCAGACCTCTGACACACAAATATAGCAAATAAATAATGAGTGTAGAGAACTCCACTAACCGTCTGCCTGTCTGCTTTATCAAATACCTGCAGCTTTTGTCCTGGTGAATGAGATGGTCTAACCTGGCATTTAAAAGTCTTCCCAGAACAAAGAAAATACATGAACAATAATGAAAGTTCCTCTCTATCCACTTCCTTCGGTATAGCTGCTGGATAATGAGGTTTAGCATCGGTTTTGGGCTACACAATTGTTGCCACAAACCTCCTGTTTATGTTTGGTGTTTGTGTATTTATTTTGTCTCCCTGTGCAGATTTCAGTGCTCTTTGGAAACCCCAAACAAACCTCTGACTGGGCTGCCTGTGAATGAAGTCTTTACTCCCACAGTGTTATGAAAGCAAACACAAGCCCAGGGTCAAGTGCTTCTTTTGTCCCAGTAGTTCTTTCCCACGAGTTCAATCCCACCATTAGCATTGATTTCCACTCCTTTAATCTGGAAATGCCTATCACAGCTCCTCAAAGCACTTTTTTTTGCTGAGAATTCCCCAAATATTAAAAAAGAAACTGTCGGCTCCTTACCTTTACCTCCTGTCGCCTGCAGCATCTTCAGATGATCCACTGTCATTTGCAATATTTCCGCTTTTTCTAATTTGGCAGATCCCTTTGAGATAAGAGATTCATATAAAGGAAGGCTTACAAGTACTAGAAACTTTAATTTGATATACTTTCCACTGACCTCAGCCTTATGGTTTCGATTTCCCCTATCAATAGGACATTCTCAGTTTAATTCTTTCGTGAGCATCTGCCTCCCAGACTTTGTCTAAGGACTAACACTGTCTCCTCCCTAGCAGCACAAGCAGCAGAAGCACAATTTCGCCTCATTGAGGCTATACCTCAGTGTAACTCTGGCCTTAAAGATAGGGTCGAGATGACACCTTCATGAAATGAGAGAAACACGTAAGTTTCTGGACTTTCTTTGTAACTACAAACACAAGTGGAGAGAGCTGGCAGGACAGGTCTACACAGTGATCGATGAAGACCATCATACAATATATTTTTCTATTGTTACCAGTAGGTGTCCCTGTGGACACACACCCAGGCGGTACCCCTCTTTCTTAATTGCCTGTTAATTTTCGACATGTCATTTGGCTGCTAAATATTCTATCCTCATTCTTGACTGAAAAAACAACTGCACAGTCCACACTATTTTAAGTTAGCAAGAGGCCTAGTCTGCAGGTACATGAAGCTAAACACTGCAAAAAAGGAAGGGTTTAGCTCCTCTGTCAGCAAAAGCATTTTCTGTTACTGAGGGCGGCTCACAGAACTATGAAAAAAGTGACAGAAAAGTATAAAATACAACTCAAAATGTAGTATTAACATATTAATCTATAAATAAAACTATTTTGCACGGTAGCATTACCTTCAATATCTAGAGCATATCCAGATGACTGAATTTACTAAGCAAATGTTATTCCAGTGCAAGAGACCATCCCTTGGCATGAGTTAAAACCAGGGCTGCACAAGCTTCAGCCACAGTCAGACTGCACCCTGCAAGCCGAATTTTTCTCTTAGTTATCGCTGAGGCCACCTCGCTGTCATCAACTGTCCTGCAGCCTCAGCTGGCTTTGCCCAGGTTGCACGCATGTAAGGTTAAGCTTGCACCTTCCTCCTCCGTCAGTGCTAATCTCGGCGAGGGAGTCTGGAGAGCAGAGCTGCGATTTCAGGAGGGAGGTAAGTGGAAGCGAAACTAAACCTCCAACTTGGGAACTTCAGTGAGCTGAATATCAAGGAGCTGGAAAAGGACTGTTAACTGCCCTTGGCATATTGCAGAAGAATGGTGGGGCTTTCTGAACAAAATACAGTATGCACTCATATTTTGCCAAAACTATTTTTTTTCCCAATCTGCTTATTGCTTTTGGTACTTTCCTTGTACAAACGTTAGTGTGTCTGTTAATTTTTGGTCGGAATTCCACATTTTACATGTGGCTACATCCTGTACTTTTCTCAGACTTCATCTTTTCCATAGACACAGTACAAGCCATCTCAGTGAGAGTGACTAATAGCTAAAAACTGCATGGCACTGGGTAATTTCCAAAGGCTCTGTAGGACTTATTTTATAATGTTTGTGGTTTTCAAGAAGTAAACAAAATTTGGGACAAACAACAGTTGTCTTTTGCCCTGGTTTATCTAGCTGAAAATACCTCTGTCGCTCCATTTTGCCAGAACCCATGCAAGGGCACAGTTACAATTACTTGTTTTTAAAAGGGTCTTGCAGGTGACACAACTGATGCTCTCACCATGATGACAATATTTAAAATTTATTTTTAACTTTTATTCAGATCTGGGATGTAACAGGTCTAATATGGTGCAGTGTTTGCCACGCAGTTATCACAAACATTCAGCACCTCACAATCTTGCTCTCAAATTTTACTTTTTGGTTTTTATTTTATTACTACAAGCAAGTCAGGTTCTTTACTCTTAGTTGGTTCTTTTTTGTTGAAATACAGTGTCAGTTGCACATATCCATAGATCCTCAGATACCTCCAGTAAAAGAAGAACATGGCTAAACATCAAATCAAAGCCCCCAAAATTAAAAACAAGATATGAAAATGAAAATAAATAGTTTAATTTGAATGTCATAAACAGAGTGCCCTTCTTACAGCACAGATTGTATTCTAAACTTTTGGACTGTAATCTCATGATCAAGGAGCTGAACCCAAAGTTCACTGAAGTTAGCTGGATGCTTCCAGCCTTCCTATTTTCACTGAAAGTCTTTGAAAATATTGCTGACTTCGCTAGCTGACAAGACATGGGCCTATTCCTTCTCCTAATGCACTGGTTCTAAAAAGTAATTTTAAAATGTGAATAATCGGGACTGCCTGTTCTTGTTTCAGGAAACTGGATTGATTAATTTGCAACTGAAATTATAGCTTAAAAAATAAAGGTTTCTCAAAGTAGAGGCAAACGAGATTATACTTAAGATTCAGACAGAAGGCTAATTGATACAGGTTTGGGGGAGCTGTGTTGGGCTTTTTTTAAAATATGGAGTAAAGCGCGTTTTTAACAAAACCACTACTGGAATTCATCGAAAGAACAGAGGCAACATGAACACTATTACCCTTAAGGGAAAAACAAGCCAAAGAATGGAAATGTTTTTCAGCCTTATAATGAATTATGTTTCTAATAGTTGTGCCACAACAAAGCATTTTATTGAAATGCCTGCTTTGTGCCAGATCAGGACTCGTACAATATTATTTTAATGAGTTTTACAAGAGAACTAACATTGCCAGATGAGATACAGAATTAGGAAAAAAAAAAAAAGGCTTACTTGTTTTTCAAAAGCAGTTGGCACAAGCCGCCTCAGCTCTGATAAACTGTTATTTATACGATCACGGCGCCTTTTCTCTATAATCTATGCCCAAAAGAACAAAACACATTAAGTTTATAAAAAGTGTTGAAGGGCAAAATCACAGCACACATGCAAATTGTCACACAGGAAAACACTTAAAGGCAACGTACCCCTCTTCTTTTCTTTCTGGCCATAATCTGAGATGTTGTTGTTGGGGAATTTGATCGAATGACAGAACTATTAATTTGCCTGTGAAAAAACAAAAGTATGTCAGGTGTTGCACAGCTTGACACTGCAACAGCATATATTTTGAATTGACAGACACTCTCTTGGAAATAAAGTCCCTTTCTGGAGACAGTTCACTGCCCAGCTCAGCGGATTTAATTTTCATTGCATATAAAGTGCTGGCTACCAAATACAGGCTGAAGAACCGAGTCCAAAACCACATGAACCATCTATACATGCTAACAGCAGTGGTAAGTACATGTATCCGATGCCACAATCTCTGCCTGGCCTGCTAGGTTTTGACATCCCTGACCATTACTGCAAGAGTCAATAGATGCTCCAGTACAAATCCAGTTCCCCAGGTCGGGTTTGCTTCATTGTCCTGCATGAGGAACAGAATTCAAAATCCACTTTTAAAACTACACTACCCGCAAGGATGAAAAGGTTTTTATTTCATCATGAGAGAGGAAAAAAAAGAATCCAGTAGCTTCTGATACTCATTTAACCGCTGATGCAGATGAGACAGGGCTCTGTACTATGTGCCTCTACATTGGCAAGACCAGCTTTGAAGACCAGTGTCATCCCCGCCGAGCTCTCAGGCTGGAGCATCTTCAGCAACCACCACAGCTCACCCCCAGCTCTCACACAAGGTTTGCTGAAGTTACCATTCAACTACTGTGGATCCCTGCTTATTTTCCACAGCTCGTTTCCCACTGGAGCCGATTCCCTCGGGGTGTTCGGCCCGCTCAGGAGCTATTTTGGAAAAGATCTGATTGAAAAATGGCAAATTAAGCGGAGCTAATGAACTGCAGCCTGGAAGTTCACAAGCTACTTGTGTGCTCCGCGCAATTTCCAGACCCGCGCAGCGAGACCGCGGGGCAAATTCTTGGGGGCCTATCAACAAGCTCTAAGTTATGCTGGAGGAGGATAAAACGTCAGCCTGCTTCGCACTCGGGGGCCACCACCCCCCGACGGGGGGGGTCGGGCTCCCTACTCGCTCTGCCCCATGCCGGGGCGCATCCTGACCCCAGACGCCGCCCGCGGAGATGGCAGTCCCGGGGAGGCAGGGGTGTCACACTTACCCCGAGTAGTTGTTCTCACTCCCCACGTCTATAGTCTCGTCCATGTCGCTGTCTGAGGTAGTTTCCTCGCAAGGTCGCTTCATCGTGGGCACGGAACGATGTGGGGCAGAGATAAATAAATCCGGGGGGACTCCGGCACGGCACGCCTCGGCTCCGCACCGCCAGCAGGGCAAACCCTCTCTGAGGCGCTTTCCCACGCCGCGGCACAGCCTCAAGCCCGACGGCCCGCCCCCGGCAAGGCCCGCCCCGCCGGGGGGAACGGGGAGGGGGGCCGCCCACCGCGGAGGCGCGGAACGGCGCGGAGGAGCGGGCGGCCGCACCGCGGGGGGGCCTGACCACCCTGGGCCCCCGGCAGGCAGGGAGCGGAGCGGGACAGATGCCCCCGACAAGGGGGGTAAGAGAGACGCGGGGCTCCGAGGCAGCCGTGTGGTTCGTCCTCCGAGGGGAAGAAGCGGGATCTGGCTGCCAGCCCTCCCGTACCGCCGGAGGCGGGGTCGGAAGAGCGGCCCCGCTTTCTCACCCCGCATTTGTTGGGAGTCTTGCAGCCCCTGGCCCGTAAGCCGCGAGCCGGATCAGCCCCCCGCCCCGTCCTGCAAACCCCCAGCGGTGCTGCACAGTCCTGACCGCCGCTCCAGGGATGCCGCGAGATGTCTTGTAGGGCACAGAAGTGGGGGTTTGGGGGTTGTGTAAATCCCGGGAAGGGTATAAATCCCGGCTCCGCAGGGCGAGCGGCCCTCCCTGCCCATGGAACTCCCACGGGCGTGCCGAGGGGTAGCGGGCACTTGCAGGGACGAGAGCCAAGCACGGCGATAATCCCGGCTGGAAAGGGCTTGGAGGAAGTTTAGCGGCGCGGTTACCAGAAGTTCTGTAGCAGGCGGGTTTTATTTTGCTTTTGTTTGGGATTCCCTCCCCACCCCCCACCCCCCGTTTGTTTTGTCCTTTTAAATTCCGAATTCCTGACAAAATACATTTCGGAGCGATATGTTCTCCGCATAAATTTGATCTTTCACCTTCGATGACTGCCCCCCTTTGCCTGTCCCCGCTCTGCCCGCTTTTCCACCTTCCTGGGAACATTTTTCTCCCTGGTCTCGCTGCCGGGGTGCTGGCCGAGAGGGACCGGGAACAGTCGGCGCACCGCGACGGCGGCACCACGGTGTTATTCTGACTCTCGGGGGACGGACGGAGCCCCAGGTCGCTCAGCACCCCAGAGGACCTACAGCCAGGCGATCAGGTAGAGCGGTGATGGGATTGACCCCTCCGAGTGGTACCGATCAGCCCCATCGCCGCCCTGCCTGACCGGCCGGGGCCGCTTGTGCCCACGGGTGGAGTTTGCCCCGGCTGCCTTATATTTAGCAGCCGATGGTGCCAATGACTCAGTTTTCCACTCGATTAAAGTCTGCTAAAAGTACAGGTGGTTTGGCTTGTTTGCGAGTGTGCGTGCGAGAAAGGGCCGTGGTGTAAGAGAAACCGACTCCATCTCTTTTTTTCTGCTAATGCCTTCCATCTATGCAAGTACATTTAATGGCACGTCGGGTGTTTGCTCTTTCATGGTGATGTTGCTACTATGCAAAGGAACGGCGGGATTTCACGCCTCGTTGCCCTACCGGGACATCCTTTTCATGCCTGTGTTTGCAGAGCTACTAAAAGCTCCACGGCTGCTTCGACAAAACAGAAGTGAGCGCCCGCGGGAAAGGCAAAGACAGCTCCGGGGGCTTGGGACGCATTCCCCACACTGGTCCCCTTGATGGCATCTGACTTAAAAAATGAAAACAAAAAACCCTCAAACGACACCACCCCACCCCCCCCCCCAACAAAACAAAACCACAAAACCAAAACAAACACAAACACAAAACAAACAAACAAAAATATCCGGATCTTTCGGAAGAAGTGGAATAGCAGGAGCAGCCTGCGGCGCCCGACTTCGATTTTAAGCACAAGCGCTTTAGAAGTCTAAGAGCGGACACAGCAGTTCTACTGCTCGGCGTGGGGTTTTCTAGGTTAAAAAAAAAAAAAAAAAAAAGACTTCCATTCATTGTCTGTGGTGTAAGGACACCGGGGGACCTTCAAGGGCCGGGGCCACTTCTGCCGCCTGGGACTCTCGGGCCAGGGCGCCCCGAGAGCGGCCGAGAAACGATGCCCCGCCGGGAAGTCGCCTTTCAAATGGGGGGACGAGATTGGGCAGGTCTGAGTTAAAGTTCGTGTTACCTCGCCTGGGCTGCAGCTGCTCTAGATACGCCTGCAAACGCTTCTGAAACGGGGCAACAGGCTTGAGGTTGAGTTTTTGAATCGTCGCATAAATATGTTAAGCACGCGGGGATACGGGTGCGTTTCCGAACTGTCTCGGGGTTTTGCACAGAAATCTTTAATGTCACGCGTCGGTGCCGCTGGATTTGTAATTTCTGCTCACTCTGGAAACAGTTCCTGCTGCCACACGATATTTTTTTTCGCCTGGAGCACAAGTCTTCAGTGCTTTTCTCCTACAGAAACTTGAGCTATCCCGCGTTTACCGCCCCGAGTAGGGCTTATGTCAGCAGTGTTTGTCGTGGAACCAGCTACTATCTCCTGGCAGCCTTGCTGAAGTCCGTCCTTCGGGAAGATCCTAGCCTTAGCAGGCAATTACTCTTTCCAGTTTACCAAGACTTTTTTCCTAATATTTATTTTATTTTATTTTATTTTATTTTATTTTATTTTATTTTATTTTATTTTATTTTATTTTATTTTATTTTATTTTATTTTATTTTATTTTAATTTTATTTTATTTTATTTTAATCTGCTCTTCTGGGGAGGAATTTTGGGCTTTTCCGGGCCACAGTTAGGAAGGTAGGCCCTTGCATCCCCTCCAGTTCTCAGCCTCGCCACCACAGCAGGTGCGCTGCGGCGGGTGGGAGCTCCGTGAGGGCTCCACAGCCCCCGCAGGCAGGGCCAGCACCATCACCCACGGGAGGGGCAGGGGCTGTGGCGGGCCCTCCGCGCTTGTGGAACTGCGTCGAGGGACCAAGCCTCTTGTTTTGCTTAGGTCCCCGATGGAATGTTCTGTTACTCTCGTGTCTCTTTCTCCAGTGGCCCCATAAAGTGTGGCTGCTCGGAGCATTTGCTGCAGAGGGATTACCCGCTCTGCTAGCAGCAAGCAGCGTTGACAGGCACGCATCTGAAGCTCAGAGAAATGCATCTTTCTCCGCTGTCTCCAAAGTGAAAAAGCCGGACAGACCCGCCGCGCCCCGTCGGCGCTTCCTCGCTCCCACCCGGCAGCCACCGAGCCCCGGGGCAGCCCCCGCCCTGGCCCACGGCCGGCAGGGACAGAACCGGACGGAGACCCTTTCTCCCGGAGCTACCCAAACCGCTTTTCCCATGGGAGGGACAGCCCCCGGCCGGAGGGCAGCGGCTCCGCCGGAGGCTCCCCGGCCCGGAGACACCCTGTCCCGCCACCGCGGCCGGCGGGGGGCGGTGGGCAGTTAGTTCCCTCTCCTTTCCGACGTCGTGGGTGTTGTTGTCTTTTGTTTTGTTTTTTCCTCTTGAAAAGCGTGCCGCGAATAAAAGTTCGGTGTGGCTTCGGGGCCTGGAGACGGCGGTGGGACGTGCCGGCCTGGGTCACACGGGGCCAAACTCGGGGCCGGTGGGGCTGGTTTCCCCCGCGAGTGGCTGAACGGTGGGTGTGTTTCGAGAGTTGGCTTGCGAAATAAGGAAAGCAACACATTTCTCGGTGTATCTGCAGAGCTGGGTCCCGTAGGGAAGCGACGTTCTTCTGCATCCCCCGCCTCTCCCCGTCCCGGAAAATGAATCTGCCATTCCCCCGAGATTTCAGGATTGCCCCTTTTATGTAGCTGTGAGACTTTTACGATTAATTAGTTATGAGTTTTAAAAAAAATTTGTAAAATGAACGTTGTCCTCCCGAACGAGCTGTAGTTTCACTCAGCAGCTCTCTTCAAGTGGCCTCAGGGTTGTCCCGAATTTCTTTACTGGACACAGAAGTCACTCAAACTTTTAGTCTCAGAGCTGGGTTTTTTTATGCTTCCCTCTCTCCCTTTCAAACAAACGTTTTTATCCCATATTCTTCACCGAGTGAACAGCCTCTTAGGGGTAACCGTTCGGTTACTCTTAAGTTACTTTCTCCTATTAGAAAGCTCTGAGAAGAGCAGAGAAAGATAATCCGCATTCATGGACGACGGACAACAACGCTGTATTTTTTTTCTTGATGGACTCATCATTAACTGTCATGAAAAGCTGAAAATGAAGAGAAAAGTTCGTCTTTCCTTCCCCCCCCACCGTTTTATTTTTCTTCTTTTCTTTTCTTCTCTTATTTTCTTTCGTTTATTTTTCCCCCTTCCTTTTTTTTTTTTTTTTTCTTTTCTATAATGTGATTGTAACTAAATGCTTAAGATGATTTCTGCCTAAATTCATGCCAAGAAGGGACTGACAGACTGAACAGAGAGTAGAGAACTGGGGAAACCATGTGTTACGAAGCTGAAGGAAGCAATACTCAAAAAAAGGTGGTGAGACCTTAAAATATGTGGATTTGCCTAGACAGTGGCTACACTCGGGTGGAAGTGGGTGTGTGGCATTCCACGCATTTTTGCATCACGGAAGAATATTTGACTATTAGCTAAGCTGTAGAACTCTAGCCGATGGGTCAAAGTAGGGGTTGATCCACTAGTGGTTGCTGAGGTACTACAATAACCGTGTAGGTACTGATAGAATTATGCTGACCTGAGGTGGATGCAATCATACCTGTAGATCCCTTCAACTTACTTTTGGGAAGTGTAAAAATTGCACAGAGACTTGCTATAAGAAACTACAATTTCAAGCTGAGTATGATTAAAAAGAAAAAAGTAGGAAGGAGGGAAGATGCAGTGAGTATTTATAGATCTTTCTCAGTGACATCTTTACATGTTTATCATTGAGTTACACCTTCACAAATCTCGTCTTGCTGAAGTGGTCAAGTTGACTATCTTGTTTTTAGGCTGACCACAAAAACATGACGCCGCATCTCCTGTGATGTGTCATACTGCTTCCCTGCTTTCGGTGCCTACAGAGGTCAGTGAATATACCATCCCGGGTCGAGTGCTTCCTCCTGGCCCTTAGTCAGTAGGTGTTGCATGTTTGCCCAGTCCTCCCATTAAATGCATGAAATGCTCTCCCTGAGAGCTGTCACTAAGTAGCAGGTGACAGGGAAAGAAAATAATATCTCCCCTGGCTCCCAGGGAATCAAGTAACCAAGGCTGTGCTGTCTGGTGATAATGAGGATGGTTGAGCAGCACCCCAAGGAAATGGCTGCTAGAGAGAACAAACCCTGTAGTTAAAGAGCCTCATCCTTAACTCTTTGCAGCTTGGCACACTTCCTATGTGAACTCAGGCAAACAGGACAATTAATTAAATTAACAAAAGGTGTACATTTAAAGTGCCTGTGAACTGTATTGAGCCTCAATTTGCATGCTTTTATTCACAACAGAACTGGCTGCAATTCGATTTAAATTAATTCACTTTCAGAGTAAAATAACACTGAATAGAATAAAAGCAGCTTTAATTTTGAATGGATGTCTACATAGAATTGTTCGTGGTTTAACTAATCCACTTTAGAAATTAACTCTATTAATTTTCCTGGGCATTTCCATCTACCCTAGCTTGCTTTGTCTGTTTTAGTTCCCTATCAGTAAAATGGAAATAGCAACTGCTTGCTAACATTTTAAAGCCATTGTGTCAAAGTGTCTTGGTAACTGCAGCATTTTGCCTGATACTCAGTGCATATGTTCTGCGAAAGCCAGGTCTTTATTTTCTATACATGTGCAAAATTCTTGCCTGATGGTATTTTATGAAGACTGTACCCAACTGTACATGGCCACATGAGACTTGCAGCAGTGGAGAATTAGGGCCTTAATGTGTGTTTTAAACTTTCACTGAACATCTCTTTGGTTTTGTCTCTGTGTTTTCTTCAAAAACTGTGAGTCAAGATTTAAGAACTCTCTAACTTTAGTCATCTTAATGAACAGCTTCAATGGTGTTAATAGGAAGTAGGACACTTTCTTTAATGGTGGAAACTAGACCACTTAATTACCTCAGAAAAATATACAGAACCTAGTCTCACAGTTTTCTACACAACACGAATTATGAACTTTAATCTGTTTTAGAGGTAGCTCTATTAGAATCCATAGAGTTGTAGCAAGAAAAAAGTAGCCTATTATAGTGGAAATAGAGTACTTGTAAAAATGAGCACATAAGCACAGCTTTCTTGTTGAAACTAATTTCTATTTAAATAAATTTTCACAGTGATATAGTTATGGTTTGACTAGCCCATGCTGCTAGTAACTGTGGCAAGGCTGGATAAACACATCATGTGCTGAAAACTGGGACCTTCTTGAAATCTTGCTATCAAAGCTTGGTGGCTTCTTGGTTAAAGGTTTTTTTTTTTTCTTTTTTCCGCCTACTCGGCTTTCTTTAGCATTCTCCTTTCTTGAATGTCTTCACTCCAAATGGGACTTCTTTTATGCTTTTTGGTTGCCAAAAACTGCAGAATTGTCGTTATTAGAGTTTTGTTGTTGGTTTTCTTTTAAAATAAAACCAAGATGCTTTCCAGACAGTTAGAAAGGAACTAATTTTCAGGGAGTGCTAAGGAAACATCAGTGGCATTAGCCGCATTTTCTTTATGAGAGAAAATAATGTATCATTTTCAGGTTTTGAACCTAGATATTAATAATAAAGCACATCAGCCAATGCTCTAAAGATATTCCTGTACACAGATTATTCATATAATAAAAAAGAAGCAACCCTAGATATTCTGACTAGATCCATAATTTTTTAATTAATTTCCTCAGTAACAGTAGTAATTGTTGGCGCCTGTAAGTAACTGTCAAACTATAGATTCCCCTAAAGCTGGGGAAATAAAAGAATACACTAAACATTCACTTATTAGTAGAAGTTATGATCTCTTAAAAATTAAAATTATTAATTAAAACATCTTCCAAGTCTCTGCAATAAAACATGTAGGGTCAAAACGAATATTCAACTCATAAAATTTGTACCAAAATTAAGCAGGCATAAATACAATCAAGAGCCAGACACTTCTACCACAGAAGAGTTTGGATCAGGATCTTAATCCAAAGAAGTAAACTGGTTTTCCTCAAACTGAAAGTTTTAAATACTGCAATGAATGTATGTCTATGAGGGGAACAGTTATTCTAAATTGCAGAAAGTTCCTTTTTGTCAACCACTGTCGTTTTCTGAGGGACAGAAATAGTTTCTGTCTTGGTTGTGCTCAGTCTAGTGTATTATGTGCTCAAACAAGTATTTTTGTGATACTTTTGTTAATATTGCACTTGATCCTGCTGAGCTTAATCAGGAAAACTTGTGTTGACTGAATATGACTTTTGCTTCAATAAGGAAATTGCAGAGCTCTCTGTAAGAGCTGGGCCTAATTCCAGTTTTCTTCTCACTTCTGTAGTAAAACGATGCTGTCAAGGTATTTTTGATTTATGGTGACAAATATTTTTCTCTCCTTCAAAATACTATGTTACTTTAGCAGTATTTTAATTTAACATCTTTGTATTAATTTTATTCTGTGTATCTTTTTTGTTTAAGTACAGTTGAAAATAACCATGTCATGTTACAGGAAAAAGAGATCAAACTTCCTCTTTGAGAGGGAAGCTCTGAAGCTCTGAGAACATCAGGCTAATTGTCAGTGACTTAAAAAGTGTTCACTGTTCCTTGTGATGGAAGACATGAAAAAATTTGTCTGGACTGAAGGCTTTCCAAAATGCTAAATGCTTTCTTTTGCTTGGTAAGTTGTCTTCTTCTATTTAATTTTTTTATGGCAGATATTAAGCAACAGACATTACTGTGATAGAGTGCCTTGCTTTTGGTGCTTGCCAGCTCTGCATGGGTGTTGGTGCTCACCTTTTCAAAGAGCAGAGGTTTCATTTCACACCCATGCTCTTCGCATTTTGGGCTCCGCCTCAGGACCCGAGGTGGCCGGCACCACTTCCTCAGGTCTGTGACCCTTCTGAAGCCACAGCAAATGGATGCTCCAACTGCCGAAACAGCATGAGGTTCCTGGGTGCTTTCCTCCTGGTGTTAAGGATAAAAAGCTTGCTGTTACTTCACATTCTTCTCATCAGCCCCCACCTCAGTGGCTGTTGAATTGTTTTTCACCATGCAATGTTTTTTTAACTGGAGATTTTAACCTTCTTTTCTGAGCCAAAACTCAGGCGTCTGAAACTTTCTTTTCTCCTGATACTTTCAGGACATCACTCCTACTTGGAAAACCTTCTGCAAGCCTTGCTCCTTAGCTTCTTTCCCTGTTTCTGAATGTCCCTTTATTTCTTACTGCTTTTTGTGAGGTATGCTCAGGTCTCCACCTTTGCTTCCTTCCTTTTCTCAACTCCATCTCTGGGAACAGGCTGAGGACATCTTAGGGACTGCAGTTCACAGTAATTGATTTCTAGCAACAACTTCTCCCCAGGCACAGAGGTGGCTTTTACATTGCATCTTTTTTTTGATAGGCTTTCCCTCTTCCTATGCCTCTTTCTTATCTTTGGCCTTTACACAGCCAGTGCAGAACTGCTCTTCTTCCTTCCTAACTCTCTCATCTTCTCTACTTCCTTGGACATGGCTGAGGGCATCAGTTCTTCCAGTCTCAGAGGCGATTGTTGAAAATGCTGATGCCTTCTCTGCCCTTTTGTTTGCTTAGACATGAAGGCTATCTCCAAGTGCAACTATCAGGTTTTCCTACAAAAGCAGAGAATAATCTGAATTCTCTGCTAGATAAACTGCTCAGGCTTCTGCTTGGCTTCCCAAACACATCTCCCTCTGCTTCCAGACTGTTAGAAAAGCTGTCCAGCTCATCCTTCTGGCTAATAGTTCTGGCCACATTGCTCCTGTCACTCCCTCTGGCTCTCTCATTCCTACTTTGCTTGAAATACCCTGCCTTCACTGTCTTGGCCCTTCCCCAGCCCTCCCTCACCTCTGTCTTTTCTTTTACCATGTTCTCTCTTCCTTGCTTCCACTAGTTTGGTCTAGCCAGACTTATCTGCCTTCCCCATGTCTGTGCACGTAAAGGGTTTCTGAAGCATTTTAGTGGATTTTCCAGATACCCTCAGTGTTAGTAGTAGCTGCACAGAGCTCTCAAACACAAGGGCTGTGACAGTCCTCTATGTCATCTGCTCAGACTCACCAAAATGATTTCCAGGCTCATCAGATTCTCCCCAGAGCAGACTAGCTCCACTATTTTCAGGTCATATTACAGAAGCACTTCTAGCATATCTCCTATATTACATTTATATTGTTTCTAGACCTGAGTATAGGCACTGTAAAGCCTGGATGCCCCCAAGGCTACTAGTTATGTCCATGTCTCTAAACTGCCCTCCTGCTGGCTGGGAGCCCCACATCAAGGTACTTCAGTGCTCGTGCTGTTTCTTGTGATGTGACATGCCAGAGCAGTGGTAACTTGCACACCATCACCTGTTCACCTCTGTGGGTGATTTGAGTTTGTGCAATCAGGTGGGATTTCTCTTTGCTGCTAGGGAAATTCCAAGCTGGAGATGGAGCCTGCTGGCTCTGTCAGGGAGGAGTAAGGTGAGAGGGGAGAGCTCCAGAAACCTCCCTGCTGCTGTCCTTCCTCATCCGTCAGTGAGGATGGAGGGTCTAGATGGGCACGTGGGGCTGGGGAGGGCAGACGGACATAAAACATTTCCTCTGAGGGAACAAAGTCTGTGCTGAGGAAATCTCCTGGGCGAAACTTTCTGCTCTGAGAGGGAGTCTGACAGTAAGGAGAACAAAGGAAGACCACTTTGCTACTATTGATCGAGGAGATTGTCATGCTAAGCAAGTGTCCTGCTGGAGGAGGTTTACAAGTACCTGCTTATCTGAAATAGGTTAATACCTGTACAGTGGGTACACACCACCTGTATGTTCTGCTTCTGAAGTCAGGTACTGCAGGGCTCAGGGCTGTTTCATGTAGTGTGAGGCTTTTGCTGTGATTTCAACAAGGCCAGAGCCCTCATGCTCTCTAAGTCCATGAGCTCATCTGAAGTCCATCACTTGCATTACTAACGAACAAATATTTCATTTGTTCCATACAGCAAAATAAAATAGCATAAGTAATATGTATTTTGATTTTTCAGGCCACTCTTCCAAGCGGAGTTTCTCCAGGAATCCTAACTTTCTGCTGACTAAAATTATCTTAGATAAACCCACTGCTATAAAGAGAGAAAGACTGCTAACAGACCAGATGCAAAGAGGAGATAGATGCCAGCGATATATTACGGTTTAAAGAGAAGTGCCAAAGGGATTTGGTGTTTGGGCCATTGATTTATTCTGTATTGATTTTAAATGGGAAGTAAGCAAACTACTGGAGAGATGCTAAAGAGAGCATTTAAGATTATTTACAATTTAGAGACCTGACAATAGCAGTGAGGACATGGGCATGACAGAAAGCAACCTGGAGAGCTCAGGAAAAACAGCCCAAGACACAAGGTGAAGCATGAGAAATGGGGGTGTGTTCCAGAGAATGGAGGAGGGCAGAGTATTTACAACATAGCAAGTCTATGAAGCGACCACTGTAGCTCAGCTGGCCAAATGGCCGTGCACCTGTAGGGTAGGTCTGCATGGGTACGAAGGGAGTAAATCCTCATGGTACAGCCAGTTGCTGTCACATCAGTGACAGAAGCAGGCCATGCAGTCCTCTGAGAGCTCGGGAAGTAAGAGGATAGCATGGGTTGCCTTCTGTTGTGTGTTCCACGCTGTTCTTGCCTTCTTGTCAAAGTCACAGTTTTTTGATTCAGAACGTGCCTTTGTAGAAGGACCAAAGTCAAAAAGGGGAAATATTTAGAAAGGGTGATAACTGTGTAGAAAGACACCAGAGTTTCATTGCTAGGGACAGAGGTAGTATGAAGTACATGCATCCACACAACTTTGTCCATACACCTGCTTCTCACCTTCCCCTTGCTCTTGAGTGTAGAGAAGGACTTTGGGTTGCTGGTGGATGAAAGATTAGTCGTGAGCTGGCAATGTGTGTTTGCAGCCCAGAAGGCAAGTTATATCTTGGGCTGCATAAAAAGGAGCAGGGCCATCAGGCTGAGGGAGGTGATTCTGTCCCTCTACTCCACTCTGGTGAGACTCCACTTCAAGTACAGTGTCCAGTTTTGGAGCACTCAGTACAGAAAAGACATGGACCTGTTGGAGGGGGTCCAGAGGAGGCCACAAACATCATCAGAGGGCTGGAACATCTCTCCTATGAGGACAGTCTGAGAGAGTTGGGGTTGTTCAGTCTGGAGAAGGTTCCAGGGACACCTTATTGTGGCCTTTCAGTACTTAAAAGGGGCCTATAAGAAAGACAGGAACAGAGTTTTTAATCAGGGCCAGTTGTGACAGGACAAGAGGTAACGGCTTTATCAGGCTAGACATGAGGAAGAAGTTTTTTACAATGAGGTTGATAAAACACTGGCACAGGTTGCCCAGAGAGGTGGTAGGTGTCCCATCCCTGGAAACATTCCAGGCCAGGCTGGACGGGGTTCTGAGCAACCTGACCTAGTTGAAGATGTCCCTGCTCATTGCAGGGGCGTTGAACTAGATGACCTCTGAAGGTCCCTTCCAACCCAGACTATTTTATGATTCTGTGATTTGCTTTCACACCATGATCCCTCTCCTTCTGCGCAGGTTCAGACTCTTTCACGGGGGGGGCGGAATTTGAACCTTTCAAAAACAGTGGAAGAACCTGTTGAGTTAATTTTCAGTGTAGCTAGTTTTGCAGTCTTGGGTTGGCTGGACTTCTCATGTTTTGCTGATGGTTGCTGGCAAAACGACTAGGGAAGTATTATTTCAGAGAGTCATCTAAGGGAGAAAACATCCTAATAGAACACATTCCAGCAAATGACTGAGTTTCAAAAACATGGTTTGATAGTTGCTCATATAACTCTACATCATACACAAAATCACAACAGATGAGAAAATAGACCATTGACATCTCCTTTCCTACATCATTAAGTATCTTGTCCAGTAAAGACATGTTCAAATATCTCTTGTGAGAGATATTATAAACCTAAAAGCCCAGAGAGTGATAAACAGTTTTTTTGAAATAATGGTGTAACTTGGTGTGCTGCTATTTTATATTACAGTAGATTTGCATAGTCCATGCAATGCAAATCCAAAGACCTTCGATGTTTTAATAATAGGAATTTTTTTTAATAATAGAAACTTTTTCAATGACTTCTATAATAGCATCACTGCCTAGCCTAGTTATTAATCACCTCACTGACTGCTAATTAATTAAGTGCTTAAAAATCTGCATCTTGTTAGTATAGAATAACTCAGCTTTTGAGTATGGTAGCAAATTATGTTGAAATATTTTCCTTGTATTTTTTAACAGTTTGAGTGCTCTTCTTAGATTCAAAATACCCAGACTTAGTGGCTCCCACATAAAAAATGAAATTGTTCAAATGGCAAAGCTGCAAACCTCCAGTTCAAAGGGTGAAAGTTTTGCAAAATGTTCCAGTAAAAATAAATGTAAATTTTGCTATGACCACTTGGTGTCATCTAGTCAGAGCTAGTTAGTTAGCTTCTTGTTCTAGACTTGGTTTTAACATAAAAAAAATCACATTTAATTTTGATTATCTGAGACCTGTGGGACCAATACTAACTCTTATTCTCTCCAGATGAGCTCCTCAGAGACAGGGTTGCAGGGTCACCAGAAGACCACCAGCCTTAACAACTGTATTCCCTCTTGGAAAGGCTGTTGTGGGAGCAGACATAGGCATGCAAATGAGAGTTTTTGCTCAGATTGTTACCCTAATTGCTCAGAAGTTACCCTGATTGTGAATTTATTTTGCTGTCAGTGATGCTGGAGAGCAGGCAAAGTGAACACATCCTACCTGTTATATCTGAGGTGGAGTGCAAGGATCTGGCGAGAGGCAGACAGGACTGTGAGGTGACACTGGTGGAGCTCTCAGGAGCTTCCTGTGCAAATCCAGTGTCAACTCAGGACAGCTTTGTGCTCACTTCACAGCATGAGCCCTTCACCTCCTTGCCAGTCTGCTAGAGAGAGGAAAATACTCAGCCCTTGAATGAGACAAACAACTCCAGGTCTCTGGGGAGCAGCACATTTTTCAAGAATTCCTTCTGAGGTGAAACACTTGAATTTTTTTTTTTTTTTTTCTTTTTCTTTGTAAAGAGCCTCCTCTGTTCTGCCCTCCGGTTGGGCGATCCTGCAGTGAGTTACACCCAGCAAATGGGTAATTGCTTGGAACTTGGAACAGAGGCTTGGAAAATCTTTTTGTGTTTAAATCTGTACCTAATCAAATATCTACTAACTCTGTGAGGAGCAAGAACATAGAGCAAAGAGGGGTAATATTTCCCATCAGCAGAAATGGAAGGCAATGTTTTGATTTTGTTGTTTTGCTGCCACTTAAATTCAGTTTACCAGGACTTGATTTGGAGAGAGGATGCTTTTGAAAGGGTTTTAATTGTTTCATATATCAAGATTTTCTGTGCTTTAAATATTTACATGAATTACCTTTGCTGTTGACAGACTAAGCAATCTGATTGTGTCTGGTGCTGCCTGCTACAAAAAGTGTGACATGGAGAGTATAACGGAACTGGAAAAAAACAGAGGTAGAATTAAATGCAATTAGTAAACTGCAACAAATGAGCAGCTGGTTACTTACCAAAAAGAAAATGGTAACACCTTGTCACCACTGCAACAATCCAGTTATTCAGAGCATTGCAGATTGATGTTGACAAACTGAAGGTAATTCACATAAAATAACTCAAACTGCTGTTGGGCTTTAAGGACTGGTTTATGGGAAAGATTAAACCAGCTAGATAAAGCCTGTCTGTCTAGGTACTTACATAACAGTAATTAATGTGATGTATTATCCTGCGTGGTGGAGGGCTCGGTGGAGGCTGAGGGACCCAGTAACCACTTACAAAGTTGTAGGTTGTAAGCACGAATAAAAGAAAGAAGTGGGTAAGGATTGCTGAAGGAGCACAAGCGCTAAGATGAAAAGGAGGAAAGCACATGCCAAACACTAGGAAATATTACCTCCTGTGAGAACTGTTAGGCTGTGGTCAGAAGTTATACAAAACCCCTCAGCTGAGTCATTTAAACTCAATTGTAAAAAACACTCTAGAAAATATGCTGTATTGGCACAGGGCGAGCCTAGATCGGGAACAACCAGCCTACTCCCTGGTTTCCATTTTCCCAAGGGACCTTTACTGCTAGTATGGTAGATATTAATTGACTTAGCAAGAAGCAGAACAGGGATGGCTGGAGGCAAAGAGGGAAAATTCAGTACATGACTTTTGTGCATCGTGGGAGCTCAGTGTGGCTGCCCTTACACAGATGCAGTAGTTTCACAGACATGGCACATTGCACGGACAGGCAGGAGCCAAATGACCCTTGTCCCACACTGAGCCATTGTATCAGCTCATATCTTATCTACCCTGTATCCCTGACCAAAGGAGTCTGCACCAAGAGGAACTACTGGAAGCCATAATGGGGCAAACCAGGAGATCTGCAACAGCCGCTCCTGTTGCATTTCTGTTCATGACCGATTGTGCCTGTAGAAGGGGAACAAGAAGCTTGCAAAGACATGTCACCTTGCTGCACTGACGTGTTTTTACCTCTTTCTCCTACTAGCATATATTTCCCACATTTTTAGTTAAGAAGAAAAACAGTTGAACCTGTCACTCTGAACATTTTATGTTTCCTTCCTTTCTTGTATTGATAAGGCAGGAGTTCCAGGGATTTGGGGGGAAGTTTTATGGCAGTTGGAGACAGTCTGGAAAAAAGAAGAATTATTCTCTTGGGAGACTCAGGAGAAAGCTGCAAAATGAAATAAATTGTTCTCTGCTGTATGGAAAACGCTGGGTCTGCTTACTCATCCCACTGAGGTCACCACGAAGGCTTCATGGTGTGCAGTTGCACCCTACATGCACACCCAGCCATGGCTGTTTGCTTCTCCAGGAGACTTCTCCCTGTGGCTTTATGCCATCACAGCGAGCACCATGTTCACCTGGCCAAAACTAATGTAAAACAGTCTTTAGCAAAAAATAGTTTCTTTATGGTGAGGGAATATTTGTACTTTTATAAAGTCTCAATTATCTTATTTTCTTCATTTCATTTACAAAGGTACCTCTGAGCACGTTGTTAAGGTGGTGAGCAGGGGTGCTCATTTCCCTACAACGCCTATAACTCCATCATAGCAAAATGACACCAAAAATGCAAAGAATTGAGCACCTCAAACACTCAAATGTACTTTATAATGACGGTGCTCCCCTGAGCTGCAGAAATGTTTTATCTGCTAAGAAATGTCATTTGTATTATGCAAATGTCCATGAGATGGACTAAGGATTAGATTCCCAATGAGACATTGAAGTTTTGACTCTCTCTGACAAAACCCATGCCTCTGAGTTGCTCTTCCAGGGTCTGCAGGCATATCATGGGGATAGCAAAGTACCTCTGAACAGCAGTCACACTCTGGGATGTGTAGTGGCAGGTGTCATAGATGTAAATGATATTTACGTGTTGCTTATCAGGCTGGTAGGAAACACTATGGGTACATTGAGCCCGAGGCTTTTCTGCATCTCTGATGTTGATGTGTAGCTGCCTGTGGGACATAGTCTGAAGCTCTCTCCTGAAGGAAGACCCAAAAGCGTCCCATGCTTGAGGTTCTCAGCAAGCCAGCCAGCCTGGTGTGAGGTGAAGGAATGAGAGAATGGACTGGCCCTGGAAAGAGAAAGTGGAGAAGGAAAGGATAAATCAGAGACAGAAATCTGGGGGAGAGCCCAGCCTGCTGCTCCTGCTCATGGGTGCATGCCTAGTGAAAGAAGGAGGGAGGATCCCCCAGCAGAAGCTGGTCATGCAAGGTCATGCAGCAAACCCAGTTTCTCAGGCCTGTGCCACCGGCAGAGCAGACTACAGTGTTGCTATCCTCAGCTGCCTACGCCCAGTCCCAGCTCTGTGCTCAGCCAGCCCTTTGAAAAACAGCCAGGCTTATCTCTTTCTTTCAAAATCTACTTAGAGGTGCAGTGCTTGTTCCTTCCATGGCTCAAAATTACTGGATGTGGGAGGGGATATTTGTCTTCACTTCCATTGAGGTCATGGCCTTTTGAGATGATCATAATAAAAAAGAATGAGTGGACCTGCTCTGTCAATGGATCGTTCTGTGAACAAGACCACTGCCAGCCTCCCGACAGCCTGGTGTGGAGGAGGAAAATTTCATGGATTAATGACACATGGCCTCGTGCCCGATCAGCACAACCATTCTTCTCTAAGTATTTAGAGAGTAATACGCTTAATAATAGTACTCAATACTTCTCAAGTATTCAGATTTTTGGGCATTTTGACCTAGGGATCTCTTTTCTTGTGATGTACTATAGCAGGGGAGGCTAGACTCAGATGGAGACTTTTTGCTCATATGGGTGTGCGAGCTGCAAGATGGCAGGATGCTCTGCAGAGGATGTCCTCTGTCAGAGGCTTTGGTTGCCATACCTGAGTGTGTTAAATACCTCCATCCTGAAATGTGTTAAATTCTGTCTGAATTGCAAAAGATTATCCTTTCTCTCTCTGTCAGGCTTATGGGCTGGGTAGCAAAAAGTGGACTTGGCAGCTTTAATGAGGTCTGTGGTCTGTTTATTTGATAATGTATTTTTAGCAGAATATGATACATATCCTTTTCTGGGAGAGAAATGCAGTAAAAACTCCAGTGAATAAATACAAGTTTTTGTTTTCAACACTCTCCTCCTGGACTCCTGCTGTCAAGTGACTGCAAAATTCAAAGAGATTATTTTGGTGGTTCCAAAAATTTGTCATACAGATCTGAGTTTTTTTTCCTTGTATTTGTCAATGTGTGACTAAGCACAAGTATTACAGGAAACATGGAAATGTTTGGGCTTTAAAGAATGGCTGTGGAAAAAGACCTCCTACTGATTAACAACTGCTGTTTAATAAAATAATTTTCGGATGTCCAAATTGCTGATTGTTCCAGTGAGGGTTACTTTCTGACAGAAGGGATCCCACCAGTCCCATGTCATCAGGCTGGGTACACTGAGAAGAGGCTTTTCTGCAACCATTTCCTGCTTCAAAACAATGAAGAATGAGAGATGCCCATCTTTGCTCCCCACAGTGTGGGGATCTGTTTAGCACAATATCTAGGGTGGCATCAAAACCAGGGGAGCAGGAGCTAGGAGAGCAGCTGGAGTGCAAGGGAGCATCTTTGTTTTGGAGACGAAACCCACTGGTTCATTAGGAAGGCCCAGCTAGGGTAGAAAAGAGAAGGTGTTTCCCACTTGCTGAAACACTGAGGGTCATTGTGTGCCTACTGGAAGCTAGCAGGAGGGAGAGAGGGGGAGCCAGGCACCAACATGAAGCTCACCAGGAACTTCTCTATTCTGAAATTCTCCCTCTGTGGCAGGGTCCCAGCCCAGGGCTGTTCTCTTGCTGTCCTCTGCAGGGCTGGCACTCAGCCTGCCCACCACACACCAAAGCCCTGCTTGGCACTTGGGCTGGTTTTTTTTGTATTATAATTGTGCCGAATTAAGTGCTCACATACACAAACTTTTCTCTCATCTCTGTTACGTTTTAAGCCTTTTTCTGCTGTGCGTGAGGCTCGGTTCTAGTTCAACTGTCTCGTGAGGCTGACAGAGTGCTGCCAGATGGTCTTTCCCAGGTGATGTGCACAGCGCTGCACCCAAATTCTTAACCTTGAACCAGGGCCACATTCATTGCAGGTCTGACACACTCCTAGCAACACGTGTTCCTTCTGCCAGTTTTGCACTGGGCACAATACATGACTTCAGCTCCATGCAGTTGTGTATTCTTAGTCTAAATATGGCAGGAGGCAGCAAATTGATGGGACTGCTTTTTTTTTTTTTTACAGGCATCCAGCAGATGCCAGGAAGGATTGCATATTGACATTAATCATTACCCTGTTGATAGTCCTGAGCAGGCTGCTTTAATTGACCAGAACCGAATCCAGTAATCATATAATGGAAAATATATATCATATTTCTTTCAGTAGCACATCTGAATTACAGCAATATGAGTTCATGGCACAACTCTCCATGACTACATCAGAAGCAGGAGCAGAGTCATTGTCTGATAGTACAGATGTAACTGGGCTGTACTGCACAGTCTGTTGTGCTTAGGCAGGATAGTTAGACCATGTCCAAAAAGTAATAAAATTATCCTCTGGGATCCTGCAGCCCAAACTCTATTCAGACAAACGAAGTCTCTGCATGGTGGTTGTAGAACTGTGTTTTCCATTGTTTTCTTTGAGTATAACTCTCCAACAGGGGGGATGGACACAGTCCCTTCAAACAGCACAAATGCTCTAATAAGAATACATAAAAGAATTAATCCAAGAAGACAATGATTACAGAAGCATGTCCTCTTATCCAATTATCTACAGAAAATGATAGTTAAAAAACAACTGAGAAAGTAAAGTAACAATAAAAAAACATCCAAGATTTAGTTTGATCATTTTATGCCTGGGAAAAAAACACAGAAGTTAATCATCAGACAATATTTGTATATTGACTAATGTGTTAATGAATTCAATTTTTGTTAAATGGCATCAACATGTTAGATCTTAAATTGAAAAGAAACGAGGATGAATAGCTGGCCAACATAGTCAATTGACTCTCTTTTTTCCATGGTGAATGCAAAATCTATGACCTTTGTTTAACAGAATGGTTGAGAGATGAGACTTGGGACTATGTTAAGTTACCATGAAAGCAGAATCCAAGGGGAACAGATGTGATTAGTTGTCTGAACTTGACTTGTGGATATATTCCTGTGGATCTTTTCTCAGTCCCTTTCCTGCAGCACACAACCCAGCAGCTAAATGTTAACTACAATTAAAATGTGGATTAAGATGTTGATTTGTAAAAATTACTAGCTTGAGAACGAAGAGACTCGTTACTGCTTGGGCTCCATGATTGTACATATATTATACCTGCTTAACTTTGTGCATTAACTGTATTTGTGGTCATTATACTGATTCACTGGCATCAAAACTCCAAAATGGACAAAATATAACTTTTGGAATGGTACCATATAAACTAGTAGGTTTGTGTACATTGTGCACAATTTAACACATATAAGTCTTATTAAACTTTTTATAAAAAAATGAGATCTTATTTTATGTGAGAAAAATAAAATACAAAAGGTCTCACAGTGAGAGTTTTACGGTCATTTCAGACATTGGTGTTGTTTATTACTATAGGTTTGTAAAGCAATGCTGGTATAGCTCTAGGCAATACCCACCCCCTTAAACTTTGCTGTTTCTGAGAAAGGAGATAGAATACACTGGAAAGCAAAGTAATACACGCACAGTAAGATGTACAATGTACAAGTATGTATGTACTGAAAAAGCGAGTAGCCTTTGAATAGATTGTTGCTTCCTTTCTTGCAGGAAAGTTGTGTTTTAAATCATCAGGAGAGATCTGCAAGAGTTTCAAAGGGGAAAATGGTGCAGGAAGGATATTGGTGAAAGTGAACAGAATACTTTGCCAGTGCTTGTCCAGGGGGGGCTTCAAAGGGAGGTAGAGCTGAGGTACAGATCAGAATTAGTTTACATTCCTTTATATTGCAGTGGCTTAGTATGAAATTCTATAAATGTAGTTTGCTTAGTAGGGAAGACAATCTCTTCATAGCAATGAGGAAAAGTCTAGAGATAGATTGGTGTTCATAGCTGCCTTGACTTTGGAAGGAGATCCACTTTTTTTTTTTTTTTTAAATGCTGCATTTCTTTCATGTTTTCATCTTTATTTCAAACCAACATGATAATGCATAATGTTAAAAACTAGACAAGACAATGACCAGCATTTAAACTTTTAATTTCAGTTCTCCAGTAACAGCAATATTGCAGTCTATAAGACAAAACAATTCTCAGAAACTACAAACTTAAACTGACTGCTGCCTCTTACGCAGCCAAGTACTACTTCCGATTTTGGAAATCACACAAATTTGAATGATGAATCTCAGTTTCCAAACCATATTATTAGTAACCAGAGATAAATTGTAATGATATTTTGAATTATCCTTTGACTTGATCCACATGGGATCTCCTCAGAAAAACTGGTTGTGTGTAGATTAGGCACATCCTTGAGTGATTTGTTGTCTCAGGACCTCTAAGCCCAGGTTGAACGTGCCAGGGTGTCACATGATTTCCTTTCTGCAGACCTTTGATAATGAAATCAGAAACACATCATGTCAGAAAGCACCTTTCCACGACTTTAACCATAATTCTATTCTCTGTATAGATCAGTGCTTTAAAGAACTGGTGAGAAAATTCACAGTCCTGCTGCCTTCCCTGTATTCAGCCTCTCCTAGAAAATGACTGTCAGACTATGTCCCAAGAGGAAAAATAAAAAGAATTTATCTATCAAGACTGAATTTCATTTTGTTGCACTTTCAGAAAGGGTTGAGTTACAGGAATGATCATTTTGTATTTGAATTTCTCCTGCCAGAGTTGCAGGGACAAGATGTGAAGGACTTCCTGCTAATGAAAGCTCACCTAACTGGCTGGGCTTCCAAATTTTCCACTGTTAGTGCTCAATAAATGTGCAGACTGGTTAAAATTCACCTCTTTCCATTAAGATGGTTGGCCCCAGCTGTTTTTCCAAGTGCCAAAACTTTGCTAGGGAAAAAAGAAGACCCAAAAGAATGTGATGATACTTTATGGAGGAGAAATCTTCTCTTTCTACCCTGGCATTAAACTCCTGAAGGTGAACAAAGAGGGAGACATGTCTAGAAATGCACAAAGAAGCTGGGCTAATTAAGAGAGCTCCCACTGCCCCCCTTCATGAAAGCTGCTATGCTTTTGAAACCTTGGAGATGGTTTCACTGTGAATTTGTGAGGTTAGGAATACAGCTGGGATGCTGAGACTGTGGGCTGGGTGGTATGTATAGAATGTGTTTGATCAGTTTCCCTGGTTGTATTAGAAAGAGATGGCATAAAACAAATGGGGTGAAAACAGGCAGAAAGAGGAGCAGCTCCCTCTGGGATAAGTCTGAACCAATTCAGATTGTCAGAATTTTTTTTTTTTTTTTTTTTTTTTTTGTGTTGAATATATTTTTTTCATGGAGATTTCAGTGAGAAGATTTTTTTTTTCCTCCTAATTTTTATCAGTGTCACAGAAAATATTTTTTGAGCTTTCAGAAACATGAGGCTCAAACCCTGCAGCTCATTCCTCCAGATGCTAATATGGCATGCTACAGCCCAGCTTTCTGTATATTGACATGAAAATACCTTGCCAAATCTCACTTTGCCTGTGGTATTTTGCAATATCACTGTTATTCCATATTTGTTCTTTACCATTTTCTGGTCTTCAATCCAGAAAAAATAGTTTTCTTACCTGAAACATCCCCACTGAAGGGGTTCTTGAACACTGCTGTCTCTGGGCTAAATATATACAATTGCAGCAAAACGGACAAACAGAACCTGAATGATACAGGACGCTGTGCCTCTCTTTACAAGCCATTTAAAATGAATAAGGAGACTTCTTTGCACCTCATTAAATCTACCAAAATTAAGGTTACCCAGGAGATCACAACACATTGATAAGAAGGAGGTTCATACAGCATTCGGTCCTTCCCATCATATTAATGGGCAATAGCTCCTTCACTCCTCACTCCAAATCATCAAATCAAATGTTTAGGTTGGAAAAGTCCTTTGAGATCACTGAGTCGAATTGTTGATCTAACACTGCCAAGCTCACCACTAAACCATGTTTAAACCACTAAGCATCGCATCTACACATCTTTAAAACATCTCCAGGGATGGTGACTCAACCACTTCCCTGGGCAGCCTGTTCCAGTGTCTGACAAAACTTTCTGTGAATAAATTTTTCCTAATATACAATCTAAACCTCCCTGGTAACACTTGACACCATTTCTTCTTGTTCCATCACTTGCTACTTGGGAGAAGAAACCAACACCCTCCATGCTACAACCTCCTCCCTCTCCAGGTAGCTGGAGAGGGTGATAAGGTCTCCCCTCAGCCTCCTTTTCTCCAGGCTAAACAGCCCCAGTTCCCTCAGCCTCTCCTCATCAGACTTGTGCTCCAGACCCTTCACCAACTTTGTTGTCCTTCTTTGGACATGCTCCAGCACCTCAATGTCTTTCTTTCAGTGAGGGTCCCAACTCAATATTCAAGAAGAGCATGAACAAGTCTTTTACATTGTCCTGAAATGCATCAGAATCCTCGTGTCTCCTCTTCCCTGGTTAGTCCAGCTCTGATCATCTGATTCCTATACCAGTGAGGAGGGATCTCCTCACTCAACAAGACCATGGATAAACTTGGCAGAAAGCAAAGAGCATTAATAAGAACAGATGTTGTAATGTTATGTTTACAAGACCCCTGTGTGCTTCATGTATCATTTGAAATTATATTGAAATGATTAATTTTTATTTAATTAATATGAGATAAAACATTCGCAGAATAGCTCAGGGCTTTCTAAAGATGCAAATAAACAACCCCAAGTCTGTCTGAGAAATTCTGTGTTTGGACCTGACTTCAGCCTTTAAAAACTGATACTCAATTAAACGGGAAACTGTAGTTTTGTTTCAGTTTTCTTTCTTTTCTATTGAGAAGATGAGAGCTGCATCAACATTCTACTGGGAAAGCAATACTAACTGAGGACAAATAAGACATTAGAATTAAAGGAAGAAAAAAATAAAGTTTGTTTGAAAACTTTATGCAATAATTTCTGATTCCCTATCCTTTTCTTCCAATGTGTCTTCCCTTTGACTTTTATTCAGCAAGCTGCTTAAGCCTATGGCTTGCTTTAAGCAGGCAGTAGATTAAAATCCTGTTGAACTGGGGTAGGCACAGTTACATGTTAGTTCAACTCAGAATGATAAATATTTGCTCATATTAGTGCTAGGCAAAACTTAATCTTTAAGTTCATAAAAACTCCGTGACATGAGCAAGGGACTTGGAGTCTTGCATAAGCTTCTCAAGGACAAGTTCCCCATGGACAAGGTGCATGAAGGTTTATTCAGAAACAGCTATGGATCTGTAGATCTGTGATGATTAATTCAGCAACTTCTGGAAATCCCGGAAACCCGAGTTTCCTGGGGCAACGGAAGGAGTACTAACATGTTTGACAAAGGAGATGGACTAACTTTGCTTTTTCTGCCAACCAGTGGACATCATATTCTCCCTCATGATGTCAAGAAACAGACTAGCAGTCAGCTTCTGAGTGCAAGTTTCTTCCTGCTTTCCCATGTGACAGTTTGCAGTACAGGAGTAATGGGGCACTGGGGCAAATCACATCCACAGCAAGCAAAAGTTGGCTGAGTTTGCAGTTTTCATGAAGTGAATCAACTAGTTGAATCTTAAATTTTAATGGGAAGTTGAGACATGCAGATTCACTGAAAGACCTGGGTAAATTAACCTGGAGCTCTTAAGACATTTTTAATCTGAACATTACACAAAATGAATCAAGGAGAAAAGGCAACAGACTGATTACTTACCAGTAACCAGCAATCATTGAAATAGACGGTCCCTATGTACAAACACTCAGTGGGTAAAAACAGATACACTGGTTTGCATCTGAGCCTCCCTCCATCTCCCCAGACTTGCTCAACACATGAACATGACACCATCCCAATCACCATGTCCCCAAAGAGGTAGATTACAATGCCTCTGATGGAGAGGGAAATGACTGTAACGTACATTCAGACCACACATCGTGAAATGTTCCTGTTGCTGTTTTCCTGCCTTTGAGGCATTCACAGTTACCCATGAAGCGTTTTCAGAAAGTAGGGCTCGGGCTCCAGGTAGGTGCTCAGCAGATGTTACGGATATTATCAGTCCTCAGTGAAGACACGGAGCTTGCTTGAGGCTATTGTTCAGGATGTTGCTGTAAATGGCAACCAGTAAAGGGTTGTGCAAAGGAGCTCAGCCATTCTATCTTTCAATTTCTGCAAACAGGTTGCCAGGAATTACTCTGTTACAAAGTATTGCCATGACAAGTCAAGAGGTTCATTGGGACTCAGTGGGCTGTGTCCCAGCTGAGTAGTGAGTGCCACATTCATGTGACTCTGAGGATCATGTGAAGGTGGGAGCAGGCTAAGCAGTCTGTGGAGGAAGGATCTAGCACCATACCTATGTATACAAGCTGATGCTTGGAAACAACATGTAGATGCATTGAGAGAGACAACAAAACAGATTGCTTTCATTGCAAAAGACAAAAAAAAAAAAACAAGCCAAAAGTTTGACCATAATGCAACACTCAGGAGCACTCTACAGCACTGCTTGTCTTGCAGATTCGGCCTTGGTAAGCTGTTCTTTCAAGAGGCAGAGCCTCCTGTCACCTACCCCATGAGAAGCTGGAGTGACTGTGGTCCTCTGTGTCATCCCCAGGGAGCCTGGGCACTGACAGCACCACCCCTGCACTGGGACAGTGAGTGCCACAACTACTTGGCTCCCACTGCTAGTAAAAGGCCGTGAAATTCAACTCAATGAGCAATGAAAGCCTGTGCCCTGCAGTTTTTTAGGCAAATAGCCTCTTCCAGATGGGGAACAACTCTATGTGTCCCTTTTTAAGCACTCCCACCCAAGAGGCAGAAATCTCTTCTCTCTCCTCTTTAGCAACAGAAAGGTTTGAAAAAAAATGCTTTCCTGGAATGAGGCTCTGAGCAGACTCAAATTGCTTGAAACAGATTTTTCATGTGGCAAGAAGGGCTGCTCTGGTTCTTCACTGTATACCAAAGCCCCTGATTTTTTGCTCTCACCATTCTGAACACATTCTGCCACCATTTCAAAAACTGAGACGCCTTGAGCTGGCTTTACATTAAAAAATAGTGAAGTTGGCTGAGTACTTATGAATGTGGAGGCTGAGGAACATTTGAGTCATAAACAACTGTATTATTTGAGTGAGACTCTTTGTCTGACTTTGAAAGAAATACTTTGAAATTTTAGGTATGGGGTAATTTAAAAGCTTTTTTTTTTTTTTTAAATCTTCATTCCCTAGGTTGCAATTTTGCAATTTTAAAGCCTAGCCCCTGTATCTCCCCCAATCCATATGCTGGTTTGTCAGCCACAGCTCGTGGTTGTCTCCTTTACAAGTGGCTGGCCTCTACGTACAGGCAGCGCAGGCGTCTGAGGTGGGTTGATCCAAACCTTGGCTGCGACAGCAACACTGAGGTGAAGCTATGTTGACAGATTTGGGGTCTGTTGTATTGCTACTCTGAGATTTGTGGGAATTTGAGACACAATTGTGGTATTTTGCAGTAAACATTTTAAAGAGAAGAAATAATTTTTAGTAAACTGTAGGGAGGGTGGGAGAGCAGCTTTGCTGTTAGAAGAGGAAGCCTGCAATAAAAGCTTTTGTTTCTTCCTACATGGAGAGGTCACTCGGTGTTTCTGAACTTCCACTTAGCTCCTATAAAAATATTACAGCTGTTAGTATGAACTAGTGTAGTGCCCAGGTACAAAACCAGACAAGCTGAATGGTAGAGATGGCCTGTTTTTTTTTTTTTTTTTTTTTTTTTTTCCTGGAGAATAAAATGAATGCAATTGTAAAGTCTTAAGTCTTTTTTCTCCATTTTAAGTTGCTGTAATGAAAAGGGCCAATATATGTCAGCCACACAGACAATAGCAGAGGGGGAAAAGGATGATACGGTGGCCTTATGGCTTAAGAAACAGAGCTCGTTAGGCTGGGTGCAGTATTGCATTAATGAAGAATTAATCTCCTCTCCCTGCAGTAGCTGATTTAGAAGTGGTTTGAGGATTTCTGCAAGGTTTTACCTGCACTGTGCCTTGTGGATACATGTTCCCCGTGGATGCACATCTGCTCCTGGTAGGTCCCCAGATGGGGGCAGCTCCTCTCTCACCACAGGTCTGCAGTTGGGGCCACAACTGGCCCAGCTGACCTGGTGCTTCCCCTGAGATCCCTGGGTTAGAAAGACCAAAAAAATTCATGCACTCCTGAAACAACTCCAGCTGTCTGTTCCTGACTACCCTCTCTTTTCAAAGGACTGCTGGCCATGGGCATGGACCTGTCTGTCCACCAGCTCAGGTGAGAAACCCAGCTATGGTGTCCCAGGGAAGGGAAGGAGGCGATGGGATAAGGCTGCCCCTTCTGAGCAAACCAGCTGGGTTGCATCGGCTCTTAAGGGCCCCTGAAAAGGGCGGGAAATGGAGAAGTTGTTTTTTGCACACCCAACATCTCTGCACTCATGCACCTCAGTCAGTCATGCTGCTGATAACTCCACTGGGCTCCTCTCTAATACTGTGGCAGAGAAGCTGGTGGTGGCATGGCATTTGCTGGCAGTCAGATGTGCCCTGCTTGGGGAGCGGCACTTTGCTTTGCTTCCCAGCTTCCCAGCCTATCCTGGCCGCAGAAGGATCCTGTGGAAAAAAAGCCGAATATCAGGTTTGTATCTGAATAAGTGTACACGAGGATCTCAAATTAGCATCGCACAGGGAACCTTATTTTTATACTTCCTAAATTTCAAGTGCTTGATTTTGCACCTGACAATATTAATAGGATTTCTTCCTCTTTTACATTTTGTTATTGTTATAGGAAGCTCTGGCTGCCCATTAAGTACTCTGAGCAGTCCTGAAGAAAAACACAGGTTACTGGGAAAGAAATTAATTTGTTCCAGATCTCATCTTGTTTATCACCATTGGTTTTGTAAGCCAGCAATTCTAAAGCAGAGTTCCAAATAGCTTTAGCATGTTAAAACCCATGGTGGTGTGTAAGTTCATCTGTGTATGCCATGTGTCTTAAACAGAGATGTGCATTTTATGTCAAACATTCAAAATGACCACTTAAGAACATGGGAATGTATTTAAATTTTGGCTGCCCAGTAAGTGTTTGACTACATTTCCACTAAATAATAGTGACATCAAGAGCTTTGTTAAATTAACCGCAAGACCAATATGTATTTCCTATGACTTTCTCAGGGCATATCCAGTACACTAATCCTGCCAAAAGGCAACATGCTAAAATATTGCAGGAACCGAGTACATGTGGAGCAACACTGCAGCTGACAAATGACTGTCAGGAACTGAAGTCCAGTGTAGTTCTACATAATTTAGGATTATTGCTACTATGCTGGAATGTGAAATTAATCCAATATCAGTTTGAAGTCAGCTGCCCTGCAGTAGCCTGATTGCTAGAATATGTAGCTGAGGATGCTCTGCCAATGCCAGGAACTTCATGGCACATCTGCTTTCCTATCTCTCTTGTACCACTGGGTTTCAGTACCAAAAACTGCTGCCCGAGGTCATTCACACAAGCAAATGTTGGCTGCTGTTTTGTGTATGTGTAAGTCTGTCTTGCTTAAAGATCCAACTAGAAATGACCATTTCAGTTCTACTGTCTATTGATGAAAAGTTTCAGAGAGTTGATCTGGTGATAGAAATAATATAATGTGAGTTAGGTATAACATGACTAGCATATATGTCAATAGTTACAGTGAATTTCTTAAAAGCAAAACAATTTTATAAAATGCAGAGCTTAAAAATAATTTATGAATGGGAAAAAGGGATGGGTTTGTTACGTTTTTGGCCTCAAACAATTTACTTAGCTTGGGTGTTGAATCAGCCAGGTTTTTACACTCATGTCCAAATGATGCCCAGCTCCAGGAGCTGCAGGAGCTGTGCTGAACGCAATGAAGGTCTATGTAGAGCATGGTATCTCCTCTGGCACATATCTCCTCCCCTCCATGGGTGCTGTTGGGTGCTGCTGCATGCTCATCACTTTGCCCCGCAGTTTAGGGATGCAGAGCTGCTTCTGCTTTTTAATAGAAACTGCCTTGCTGATAAAATATGAAATGCTAGAGATACCCTTATGAGCAGTCATAATTCATGCTCTGGAGACAAATACCTGCTGCTCCAGAAAAAGCAAAGGTAACTGTGAATATCTGGCAGTGATTCTTTGTTGGGAGATTGAAGAGCAGAAAATGGAGAAAATTCCATGCATCATTTCAGACACTCAGACAAGGAAAAATTGGAGATGAATGAAGAGAAAAGGGAGGGAAAACGCTGTAGACACAGAAAGGGCAACTTTGGTGGCTGAATGTTACTGACTTTCTCATCCATGTTGATCTGATCACCTCTTGTCATGTCCATTCTCTTCATGCCTAGCTTCATAACAGTGATCTCAAGGAAGCATAAGGACTGAATGTCACTAGAAAACTACTATTTAAATGTTTTATTCCAAATAGCCAGAAATTATACAAGCATACACTGACAATGATAGGATTCCGTGTGACACCTGCAAACACCCACAACATGGGTGCAGGGTATGGAAAAGCTAGACTTTTGCTTTATATCTGCTCAGTATATCAGTCAGATTCTCAGGATTCACTTTTTGGCAAATACTTTCAAGGGCATATGACTTTTATCTTTGTAATAACCTCTGGAGTTCAACTAAGCTTTGTGATATTAGTTAAACAGCACCGAAGTGACTATGCTTTCAATAATTCGTTCTTTCAGTGTATTTAGAAGCATTTAACAGAGATACAGGCTGAAAATTGTGGTGAGTTCCTAGCTGACAAAAAGGAATAGTCATGCTTTGCACTCAACTAGCAGCATGTGTTTTTGACGCGAGCATTTTGGGTGTTATGCACTCTATGATAACGTGATCATTAAAAAAAAATAATGAAGGTCAGTCTTAAGGAAGTACTTTATTTTATATGATGTTCAAATTATGACTGATATATTTGCAGAAAAAAACCTTTATTGAAGCAGTTTGTGATCATAGAATACCACCACAACTGGTGCTAAAAGAAGTAATTACCACTGACAGCAGTGACAGCAACAACTTCTGGCTCCATAGGTGGCTCTTCACTGGTCAAGAGATATCTACATTCCTTTCTTCATTTTCCTACAACTTTCCACTATCTCCTCCACCAAATGCATACCAACTGATGTATTTTCCTTCCATACGTCCCATACTCCAAAAGACAGTTGCTGTTGGATTGCCATTACCTAGCTATCTGAGTTAATAGAGTGTACAAAAGTAGTAATTGTCTACGTAGAGTCACCTACTGCGATGATAAGCATTAACAACAGGGATAATAAGCAGCTGCTGTTGTTCCCCTTGATATGATTGATACATCAATAATGTAGTTGTAGCCCAGATTGGGAATCATAGCTGTAGGGTAAGACCTTGACGTACATAAATCTGACTCCATGCTCTCTTGTCAAACATCCAAGTGGGTCAGTTGCGTGGCCCACTGTAGAAACCATTCTGGTTATATGTTTATTATCACTCTCAGTACATGGCAGCATTAGTAAAGGCATAACTTTTCTTGTGGTGTCAGAAATGCAAGAGAATAAATTTGTATGCCCAAGTGACTCCTTGTGGTCTACCATTCAGCAGTAGCAAGTTGTGTTCATTCCTTAGGTCTTGAGGGGTGGCCAGGGCAACTACGCTGTAGTACAAGCTCATTATAAAAATATTTTGAGACGTGTTTTTCTATATTGCCTGGTTTAGTAATGAAATATCAGTCCACTCAGAAAGTGAACAACTTCAAGTGACAGGAGACCACATTTTTACTGACTAGTGACTGTTTCTGGTATTTGCCCACTAGATGGCTGCAATTGTTGAAGGTAAGTACCTTAGATGCTTGAAAGGGGCTTCAGAGGGCAAAAATCTACTTTCCATTCTTTCCTGAGCTGTTGTCCTCGCTTTCATTACTTAGAGATCATGAAGTAAGAAGCAACAGTGGGCTGGAATTCCTCAAATCGAAGGTGTAAAATCTACCTTGATATTTCATCTTTGGCAAGCAAGAACTTGCAGAAAGGAGTCCAGTTGTGGCCTAATGAATTGTTGTGTCGAACAGGAACTTATGGATAAACTTGTAGGCTACAAGGAATAGAAAAAGGACTTATCATTTCCAGAAGTCAAGCTCTAAACTTAAAAAAAAGAAATTACAGCAAATAACAGCAAGTAAAGCAATTAAAGGAAAAAAAGAAAAAGGAGTACATCTGTTGTGCCATAAGAATGTTACAGGTTTTAAAGATAATCGAAGTATTGTGTAATAGCTACACAAATACTTTGTCTCAGCTTTCACTAATGATGATATTGGTCATGAGGTAAAAAAGTAGCAAAGTGAATGGGAGTAGATATGTTAGAATGGAAATAAGAAGGCTCAGATAAGATACTCAAATAAGATATGGTAGATTACATAAATATCTGAGTCAATTTACTGGGTTATACTGAAAATACATCTCACTGTGCTGCTCAATTCAGGGTTAGTCTATGAGCTTCCAGCAATTTGTGGTCCAGGGATTTACATACCCAGAGCAAGCGTGGGGAGGATTGTAGTCAACTTTCAGCTGCTTCCTCTTTCATTGACTCATTCTTGTGCCCTCTCATCAGTTTTTATCTTTAATCATCTGCAACATCTCATGACAAGAAATTCTAGATGTTACCTGCAGTTTGATTGAAGAACAACCTCCTTGTGTTTGCTTTGAACGGGCCTTGTACTTCTTGGATTGGAAGAGATAGTGAAGAACATGTGATCTCCAAGCCCATTCCATGTACCCAAGTCAGTGCACTGAACAATCTTCACCTGTGAGACCAGTTGGAGAACGGTAGTTCTAGCAGCAAGGATATTTAGTACAGCTTACTGCTGACATACAGAATAATTAAGGAAATAAAGGTAAATAGAAAACAGGACAAAATATTGCCTTGGTTGCATAAAGCATTCCATACTGATATAAAATTTCTCTTAAGAAAAATAAGTAATTTTCTTGTTAAAAGAGGTATAGTATGTCCAATATTCCTGGTGCCCAGTGAAGTATTTGATATTGTACTACCTAAGAAACTGTCAGATTGGAGAAGATGGCAATTAATATGACATCTGTGAGTTGCACATAAAAGGGAAGGCACAATATGCTGTGCTGAAAAGAAACTTGTCAGGCTGCAAGGAGGTGCCTTGACACCCTGTCTTGGTAAAGGTCCCACTCAATGTGTTTGTTTCTTGAGCTTGGCATAGAGAACAGGAATAAGCTGATGAAAACCACCAGTGATAAATAAAAAGAGAAGCACATCAATACAAAAGAAGATCAGATCATTGCATGAAGGTGACTTTGAAGATGAATTTGAAGATGATTGGAGCAGAAATGGGATAGAATTTAATAGTACAAATAGCAAATTATTGCATTTAGGAGATAATCAGAACATCTGTTATAGACTGTGTATCTGTAAGAGGTAATAGGGACTTGGAAACTTCAGTATAATTTGGGAGCCAAAAATAATTATTCACCCTCAGATGTTTTGTCAGGTCTGGCATCTTAGATGGAGGTAGAGAGATACTATTTTGCAAGGTAATTGTGAGCTTGTATTTGAAATTTCATTTTCACTCTGTTTATCTTACTCCAAGAGAAACTAGTTTGGACCAGAGTAGATGTAGAAGTGGAAAAAAATAGTGATCATGGAATCAAAGATCCAATTTGCAATAAGAAAATAACAGAGGCTGGTGTGTTAGCTTAGTGGGGGGGATATGATTACTCTCTATAAACACATGGGGAGAGAAGATAACTAAAGCTAATAGAAAGAAACTAAATGCCAATGTGAGCACAAGAACAAGTGCCTAGAAACTGACTGTGAGTAGGCGGAAAAAACCCCAATTTTTTTGATAGAGTTAGACTAGGTACATAAAACTTTGCTTCTGTCAGTTCCTCTGGCAATAAGGGAGAGTCTAGGAAGAACTTCATTTTATCTTTTTCTGTCACTGACTGGTGAGCCATCTGCCTCTGGTCCCTCAGGAGTTTGTACTGGCAATACATGCCCCAGCGAAGGGCACTGCTGACTTGGTGGTACCTTTCCTGGTATGGATTATGTGCCAGCCTTGAGCAACTGCCAGCAAAATGTACAAGAGACTTGGCACATTTGTCTGTGGTTGGTCGCACCAGTTTCCAGAACACAGTGTCCTTCCCACTCTCTTTTGGAGAGCCCTGTCTCATGCTGCCTATTTTTAGCTCCCTTTTTGCCTGTGGTGGGGGGTTTGCCTCCAAACTCTTAAAATGCTCTTCATGTTCTCCTTCCATTTCCTTAGTTTCTTTTTTTCACAATCCTCTCTTGCCCTCGCTAATTGTAAAGCCTGCACAAGGCTGTCTTTGAGATATTTCAAAAGGGCACAACACTCCCTAAACACAACATTTTCAAATGCCTTCCTCTTTTCTCTCCAGCACCATACTATCTGATATGTTTCTATTTTTCAGATCAGCTTGGTTGTTTTCTGGTCATCCTATAAAGCTTCTGAGAAAGCTGCGTTAATATTGTATACCTGTAGTGTAAGACTCACCTGGGCAGAGCTGTTTTAATGGTTTTCAAGGTATTGCTGCCAGTGAGCCTAAATTTCAAGAGTTCACAGAGCCTTTTTTTTTTGCATGTATATCGTAGGGCTGGTTTTGTGGTTTGTTTTACACTACTGTTGAAGAGAGGGAAGCCTGAGTACAGAGTCTTCTCCCTCCCCTCACTGTCCTAGTCTGTTAGTTCATCAGACTTGGGATCTGCTGGAAAACGCTGGAGCTGCCTCCAGCAAACACATCTGGCTTCCCTTCCCTTGGGAGTGAGGGCAAGAGGGAGAGAGGGGGCGAGGATGTATGTCTGGGTTTCATTTTAACCTCCCCCACAGTCAGAATGAGGAGTTTGGACATGCCTCAGGCATGGACCTGAACCAGGGAGCTGGTTCCAACACATAGCCTTGTGCTATCTAGGCTCTCACCTGTGAGTAATATCAATTCATCTTGTGGTAGCTTAGGTTTGTAAAGTTCATTTTAAGGGAGGAACATCAGAAGTTGGAGAAAACACCTGTTTTGCCCAAAGCTGTGTCAGGTCTGGTGACAGACTTCAGAAAATCTGATCACCAGACCCAGAAACAAAGTCAGATGAGCAATGAGCTCATTGACACCATGTTTGATACCGGGATTTTTTCCATATTTTTCGCTTTGTGTGATCAAGCATACAGTCTCCCCACTCTTTCCTTATATGCTTTGCATACCACAAGGTGAAAACCCAGTCATGGATTACAGAAACAGAAAGGTTTACCATGATTAGACACGCATATGAAGAGAGGCCATGGGTTATAGTGCAGTTTCTCATTACATCACATAGACTAGCTAATGAGATTTCAGCAGTGCTAGTGGTGAAGGGTATGTATGTAAAGCAACAGATGACAGGTGGGTCCATGTCACCGTTATGTAACTCTTATGTGACTTTCTTTGCACATCACGCTTTAAATGACAGTCACAAATGGTGACTGTACCAAATGATTCCATTTCCCATGCAAGATACAAAAATATGAATCAAAGTGGTTTTCTTTGGGAAGCTACCTCTCGTTTTCTGATTCTCTTGCAACAAAGGACCTGTCACAAATGTCTGTAGGACATCTATTCCAGCATAAACACACCACAGTTAAAGCTTGATTTGAGATCCATCACAGACATCTGAGGCAAGAGCACATCCATCATTCCTTTCTTACTTTTTGTGCCAGTTTGCTAAAAGCCCTCTCAACATTTTCTAGAATCCTCTCTTTCTTCTTTTCTATCTCTGTTGAAGGGAACATTCTGAGAGTTAGGTTTTGTTGTTGTTGTTGTTGCTGTTGTGTTGGTTTGGTTTTGTTGTTGTTTTGGGGGGTTTTGGTTGTTTTTGTGTATGTAGGTGGGGTTTCTGTTTGGTTTGTTTGTTTGTTTGTTTGTTTGTTTGTTTGTTTGTTTGTTTGTTTTTCCTGACTGTCACAGGACACAGAACACAGAGGAACACCTTGGGGTGTTTCAGTTTTACCGATCTTTGTTAGGTAATTTTTGTGAAAATTAATAAACAATGCTGATGATACAAATAAGAACAACTACAGGGAACTGGGAAAGAAGTATATGAATGGGGATTGGCTTAAGCTATCATTTTGTATCTCCAAAATGCATAGAGATCAAGGAAATATTTATTGAACTATTTAAAGGAATGCAGGGACATTTTGAACATATGCCACCAGTCTGATACTCAGCAGATAACCCCGGGTCACAGTGGCCATGCTAACATGAGAGTAATGAGGGACACCAGGGAGAAACTGTTAAGGAGGACTGTTCTGCTTAGGCGTAGCTGATGCTTTTTCACCAGAATGAGAAGATTACCTTGAACAACCTTCCTGAAACTCTGTGTTGATGCTTGATATTCTCCAAAATAGGGCAATGGCTGTTCTGAGATTGATTTTTTGGGCTGAACATCCTGCATGACTTCTCCCAGCAAAGCTCCCCCCAGTGACTCAGAGTTCTGGCTCATGGCAAGGAAAACACCACTCCCTTTTTGTGACTGAGCCCTTTTAGGCTCCCCTTAGTGCATCTCCTGGCAATGATTAGGAACATCTACTTATTTTTTTAAAGGCTACTCCCCCCTCCCATAAACTCCAGTCCTGTGAAGTCCTTAGGAAACATACCAAGATCTGAAAAGCTATTGTTTGGTATTTCAAATCCTGGTCCCTTTATGTCCAGCTGGTGGGAAAAGAGGAGAGAGAAGGAAAATAGGAAGACGGCAGCAGGGAAAGGGGCGGAGGGTTCAAAGTCTAGAGCAAAATGAATAGAACTAGGGATAAATGGATCCAAAGGACAGAGAAAAGTGGGACAAAAGTAGAGCAAGGTACACTTAGTCCTGGTCCTGCTGGATGTATCACTAGGGACTTGGTGCAACCAGGGGGAGGTTTTCTTCTGTGAAGGAGCCACTAGGGAGAAGTAATTAAAAATACAGTCATCCCAATAAAAAAGGTGAAGGTTAAAAACCAAAAAACAATCAGAAAATCAGCAAGAAAGAGAAAGAAAAAATATCTAAAAAGTATCTGGAATATAAAGGCGAGACAAAAAAACAAACAAAAAGTAAGTATTCTGTAAGTGGCTTCCTGCCAAGGATAGATGATTTTATCTCTCTGCCACAGTTCTTCCCACTGCAGAATGGAGCCATGGATGTTCTTCCAATTCTTCAGAGATATTTGAAGTCTAGGAGTTGTTAGGATTGCTGATAGCAGTGGACAATGTAGAGTGAGAGAGGCTTGCTGCAGAGATGGAGTAATCTTGGGACTATCAAGACAAAGAAAACTTCACAACAGTCACCATTATGTAATAGTGATACCAAGACTTTATGGGAGAAAACAAGGACATATTTAATCATAGAATAGAATCACAGAATGTCCTGAGTTGGAAGGGACCCACAAGGCTCATCGAGTCCAAATCCTGTCCCTGCATATGACAGCCCCACAGTTCACACCATGCGTCTGAGGGCATTGTCCAGTCTCTTCTTGAACACTGTCAGGCTTGGGGCTGTGACACCATCCTGGGGAGCCTGTTTAATGAAGATGAAGAAAGCATTAACAACACATATTAGAAAGAATCAACAATATTAGTATGCAAAGAATTGACTTAACAGGTAATTTCAGTATTTTGCCCACCTATAGTTAAAGAACTTATTTTTTCTTTCACTGTTTGAACTTTAATACAAACTTTTACTTTGGCTTGAGTTTACCCCTTCCATTCCAATCTCCAGGCTGTAGGTCATCAGATTTGCTTACTGTCTCTGATGGAAAAATCTTCAGAATAAAGTCTTATATTTGGATGACTGGGCCAAACACACAGCATATTTACAGAGTCTGGTATCTTGCTGCAAATGGAATTATTTGCTGTCTGATAATCTGATGTTGTACTTCTGATAGACGTGTATAAATGTACAGGCTACATGGGAAGTTTTGTATGAGATTGTTTGGCTCATACTTGGGTCCTTTTCTTGGCTGAAATCAGTTTGTGAAATGGCTTGCACTAGTAACAGCTGAAAATTATAATAATCTGTTTCATCTTTGACATCACTGAGAAACACATGGCTATTCTCTCTCTCTTGCAAAATCCCGATGGTCTTTGTCAGTTGCTTGAAACTTTGGCTATGGATGTATCTTCCTTATTAATCCCTGCAGTATCTAATTTCATCTCTATCTCATATATAGTTACATTATGCAAACTGTTGGATGATGCTTTTTTTTTTTTTTTTCAGCACCACTATGCTTTAAACTCCACTTGAGTCATGGTAAAGTTTGGGCCACGCTTGGAAAAACAATGTCAGAAAAGGTCTGGATAGACTTCAGATCTCTCATCTTTAAAACATTATTTGGCTGCAACAAAGACAAAAAATTGTGACCAAAGGATTGTATTTTCAATGCTTAGGAATCTAAAAAAGATAAAATAGATAAGAAGTATAAAAACATAAGGTTATAATTGCACTTGAATGTGAGCAGCAAGGCACTGAAATACCCATTTTTTTGAAAAATGAAGATTTGTTTCTCTGTCTCTCTCTAAGTGTGTACAGAACATTCAGTCATAGTTAAGGATAGAATATCTTCTGAACTCCACTCTTGGCTGCAGAGGGAGACCTGCTGGTGACTTTGTTTAATGAAGATAGCCCCACAGATTCTCTGTCTTCAAAATTCTGGGATTAAGAAATAAAGAGTGCAAAAGCTACAAATATCGAGTAAGCAAACATTTTTCTTATTCCACTGATGTACAAACCAAGTGTGGACTCCTTGTTGTTTGGAACTGGCCTATGGAATTATCTCACTCATATAACGTTTTGAATTAAGAACTTGTTGACAAGGTTTCCTGATGGTCTGGAGGCTGTCAGTGACCTGTGGCTGCTGGGATTCAGTATTCACTCATTGGTTCAACATAGATTTTTACATATGACTCTCGGTAAAAGACAGCCAAGTATGTTCTTAAGCATGGCTATAGAGCTGCTACATCTGACTCATTCTTTCTCCCATTCTTCTTTTCCAGTGCTCCATCTTAGTAGTGCTGAATGCAGGATGCTACACATTTCTAATGGATAAAGGCAAGGACAAAATTATCCTTTTCTCTGGAAGCATAAGAAGTGGCTGGAAGTTAAAGTGGCACTTCTTTATACAGGATGACAGCAAAGCTACCGTGTGCTTTTAAATATTACTGCTGCCATAATGAAGAAATTGAGTCACGATCCATCAGCTGTGTTATGAAGGGCTGAGCAAATGAATACTGGGTTCTATGAATACTTCTATGAATACTGGGTTCCCTCCACAGGTTTTCGTTCTGGCTTTGTGGTCCTTCTGATAATTGTAATGGTACGGCTTACAACCAAGCCAGGAGTAAAAGGATTGCCGAGATGTACAACATAAGATAATAATTTCAGCTTTAATTAAGACTTCAGCATCCGTCCTCAGATTGTGGTGTTTGGGATTGCTGTAGTGTTACTGTCAGTAAAGTACCTGCAGCCCCACAGCTAGAAGATCTAGGGAGGAAAAAGCTATCTACTATATTTTTCTATATTTTTTTCAATATTTTTCTCTATTGATAAAAAGAGCAAAATTCTGTCATGCAGAGCTTCATTTGGAAAAGAGGCATTCAAGACGTAGTTTATCATAGTTGTACTTGTTTTTTGGGAGATTAACAGAAGTGTTATCTTGTAGCAAAGACTTGATATCTGTGCTGTCAAAACTTCCTGCTCAGGTTTGCTGCAGAGATTCCCATTTCTGGAGTCTCTGTTGCAATGGACTGAAGGTGAGTGTGGGTGATGGTGAAGATGACCTTGCAGTGGGACAACAGTTCCTTTCTCACCTCTTCTGCTCCTCAGGGAGGCTGGAACACTGTCTGAGTAATGGAGTGATGCTCCCACAGCAGTCTAAGCAAGCTGGACCTCCAAGGACTAGAGGCACACCTGCCAAGAGAAACCTGGGCTACTGCTCAGCATTGATGTGATCTGTGAGAGGTGGTGGAGCTGTGGGACAGTCTTCATCACTAGGGAAAAGGGAGTTAAAGAGAGGCAGAGGCCTCTGCTATCTTAAAAATATGTGAGAGGGGTACTCTGCCTTATCCACTGTATTTTAGTGGTGTATTTTATTTTTTCCCCTTGAAGTTCATGATTCCATTCCACATCCTCTTCTAAAGACTTTACTTCTACAGTCTAGGTGTACTTGAATGTGAAAAGTAATGTGGGGAATAGTCCTAGGGAAGGAACACTGAATTTATGCATATTTCTCTACTAGTCTTGAACCAATCCTGGTAATCACAAGACTACCCATAGACGCTAACATGTAAAAGACTCACGGGACCCAGAGGATGGCCAGCTTCAGACTGGTGGCAGTGCGGCTAGGGGATGCTAAGGCAGCCCTTTCCCTTTCCATTCATGGGCTGTTCAATGCGGCACATTCCCAGGACAACTTCCCAGGGCTTATTTCAGGGACTGGCGACAGCAGCCACATGGCAGCCTTTAGCCCTTCTAAATCTCTGGGGATAAACTTCACAAACTAGCAAAAGAGACAGCATTTCAGAAAATACACTGATTCTGTTTTTTTCTCTCCCTTCCTTTCCCCCGGCAACTCAGACAGGACCTGCCAACTGCTTTCTGCTGCCTTCACGGAGTGAGAGTGTCTGCTGCACCACAGTGAACTTTGTCTCTGTTAAATCAACCCTAGAGGCTTAAAATACACTTCTGAAGGCCCTTTTGTCTGACTGATGCAATGTCCTGTATCCCTGGTGCCGATCACATTATGTCAGTTTTACTTGCCACTTCTCTGCTATCTTTACAGGATTTTATTTTTGAAGTTCTCTGCCAACAGCCCATTTGCACTGCTGCCTCCCTATCAGAACTGGGGAAATACATTGAAAAATTATTATTAATCTCTGTTTGAACCCCTGAGTTCCTGCAGTACTTTCAGGAATGGGAGAAATTAGTGGACTGGGAAGCTCTTGTCATTTTAGAGAAGAACTTGCAGCATCACAAGAGGTTTAAGTAGGCAGGAAGTGCAGCTCATGGGATACAAACATGTATTACCCCTATAAGCACTGAATTTCTCCATCAAAGTAGAGGAGAGGATATTGAGAGGATTTGTCTGGAATGTAAAAATACAGAGTACTCACTCAGTGATTGCAAGGTGCTAAAATATAACTTCTATTAAATTACATACAAGATATATTTAGATAATTGTACAAACACATCTATATTTGCTCATATGTTTATTTTTTTTTAACTGAACACTTTCTGGGAAAGAAAAGGTAAAACTCTGTTTCTGCTAGGGAAAACTCACAGCTTAGGGAAAAATTATTCTTCCCATTCTTTGGTGTGTAATGAGATGCAACTATGCTTCCCCACCACCTTTAAGTTTACAAAAACTTGTTTATGTAATCATGTGGAAAATACTGCTGGCTCTGTACCTGAGAAGTTCAGAAATGAATGTTGTATTTCAACGCCCTCTACCCTGTTCATTCTTGTATCTATTGTAATGATCTTTTCTTTGAAGTTCAAAGTGTCACACATTCAAAATGAATACTGGAGATATAGCCATAGGTCGACGTGTGCCGTTCATGGCTTTAACTGTAATCTATGCCCTGGTTTCTCCAGGGAATGTTTGACCTGACACTGCACTGAATTTATGAGAGTGAAATCTCTTCACAAAGGCAAGTGTGGAAAATTTATTATGTCTCTTTCACCTTGTGGGAAAATTATTTGGTTTACACAAAATCTAAAAAAATAAAATTAAATCACGCAGCATCCCAGACGTAGGTCACTTCTGCTTCGGGGATGTTTTTTTGCCCCTTGCAAACTGCACAACAGCGTGACTGGCGAAAATGTTACCCTATGACTGAAAAGAAACTAGAAATCACAGGCAAAAGGAACAGAAAGGTAATTTGAGTTCCGGAGTTAGTGCTGGAAACAAGATCATCAGAAAAAGCCAGACACCAATTTAATCCATCATCAGTGCAATTTTAACCCAGTCAAGACAATGTAAGTTGTCATTGTATGTTTCCTCTGTGAGAGCACTGAGGACCCTACGTAGCATATTACTTCGGTGTATATTTGTATTTAGGTACTTGTGTAAGACTAGTCCTTTCTATGTCATCCTCACTATCATTAAGGAAAACCCTAACCTAAAGTTAGAGACATACTTATGCATTCTTCCCCATCTGAGAGCTATGAATGCAATAAAAGCTTGTGTTGTTCTATGCAGATGATATGCTGCAAGACCTGGTAACCTGGTCCATCACACTTAATTGATGGGCAAGTCCTACGTTCAGCCCGGTACAGCTGCACTGCTTGTTGAAGAACATATTATAGTTTTGCATGTTGCAATTCTTGTCATTACTGCTATTGGTTTGATTTTACTTTCATGATTACACAGAATCACAGAACCACAGAATGTTAGGGATTGGAAGGGAACTCGAAAGATCATCCAGTCCGACCCCCCTGCCAGAGCAGGAACGCCTAGGTGAGATTACACAGGAAGGTGTCCAGGCAGGTTTTGAATGCCTCCAGAGAAGGAGACTCCACAACCTTCCTGGGCAGCCTGTTCCAGTGTTTTGTCACCCTCGCTGTGAAGAAGTTTCTTCTCAATTTTAAATGGAACCTCCTGTGTTCCAGTTTGTACCCATTGCCCCTTCTCTTACCATTGGTTGTCACCGAGAAGAGCCTGGCTTCACCCTCGTGACACTCACCTTTTACATGTTTATAAACATTAATGAGGTCACCCCCCAGTCTCTTCTCCAAGCTAAAGAGACCCAGCTCCCTCAGCCTTTCCTCATAAGGGAGATGCTCCACTCCCTAAATCACCTTTGTTGCCCTGCACTGAACTCTCTCCAGCAGTTCCCTGTCCTTCTTGAACTGAGGGGCCCAGAACTGGACACAATATTCCAGATGTCATCTCACCAGGGCAGAGTAGAGGGGGAGAAGATTACTGCTGAGACAGCTGTGCAGGCAGAGCACAGGAAAGATTTTCATAATGTGGTGATTTCTCTTATGGGCTGAACTGACTTCTGGTGCTTGATGGTTGCCATGCAGAGAGCCTGCAGAACAGCTAAGTCTAGGAGATGTTGCCTTATTTAACTAGTATTATTTGTGCTAATACTGTATGTTAGCTATAATATGCTTCTGCTCACAATTCTTTACTCATCACTGCTTCTAAATCCAGAGACTCAGGGAACATCCACCTTGTGGGAATGGAAACACCCAAGCTGAGCTGACTGAGCCAGGATTGGGTCTGAAGTATTAGTTACAGAGACCCTGAGTGCAGAGATCTCAACCCATGGAATTTGACACGTCCATGACCAGTGCCCATATGGTCATTCAATACCAATAAGATGTAATTGAAAATAATTATTTTCACAATTCCAGTAATAATGTAATTCTATAAATTACTGCTTCCACATCTATTCAGAGGAAATTTCATGGGATTACTTTACTGTTTTGAGAGCACACCATACCAGTGGACCCTTGCACTGGGTTTTGTGTGTTGCTATCTGCTGCACAGCAGAGAGATGCTCCTCAGTCCTTACAGTGAGGGCCATGGCACAGGAACACGAAGCAACAGAAATCAACGTCAGGCATCCTGAGAAAATTTCAGTTACAGTAATTGTACTGAAAACGCATCAAGCATCAGGCAAACAGCTGATCTGAACTAGACCCAATTCTACAGTAAAATTTATTTTGGTAATACATTATTCTAAATAAGATCAGTAGCAATATGACCATATGTTAAAACATAGGTATTCATCCATGTGAATTTTATTTCAACCACATCTCTTTACAGGTAATATTATATTTGGCTTTGAAACATTTGTACTGGTATCTGTTTTTTTATTGTGTGTGGGATAGCCAAGTAAAGACATCTTCTTGTAAGAGGGGTGCATAGGACCCCTATGCAGAAGCTGCTGGGGGATGAAAGATCCAAAATTCCCAAGGAATCTGCATTTCCAGCAGCAAAATTCCCTGAGTGCCTGCAATTCTGCATAGCCCCTGGGTGTGGAGAACCACATGTGACCTTGCTGCCCAGTATACCACACGAGATCTGCCCCAGTGGGTGTTTCCCACAGCAGACATACAGAGTGGTTTGAACACCACGCACCCGACCTTCTGGAAGACATGATGATGGGTCAGGACCAGAGGAACAGTTGCTCAGAGGTGGCTTCAATAGGTACTACATCGAAGGACTAAGAAGAAGAGAACAACTTTGGTCATTTCCTGAAAGTTGTTGCTTGGGAAAAGTCTGATTAAGAGAATGCTTGATGTATAAAAAAATCTTTCATATGTCACCACTCTCATATCCTTCCCTGGTAGAAGTATTACTCTTTTCCCTCCCCTTGTATCAACTTTCAGCGTCCTCATCACATCCACTGCTGTGCCTGGGCTACTTCTCATGGCAGCCAAACAGTCAGTTATGTTTCTGTAGCCAAAGCCCCTGGCAGGGGTGGAATAGGTCTGGCTGCCTCATTTGTGTGGCTATTTGAGAGGAGGTGTGACAGCACCAGCACTACCACTGTCCTCCCTCCTGCTGGTCACTGCTTTCTCTGCCCCTTGCCTCTTGGCACTGAGGTGACAAAGGAGACAACACCAGGGAGGTCCCAGGTGCAAAAAGGCTCCCTGCACAGCCAGCCACCATTGCTATCCATTCACAAATTGCTTCTTGGTTAGACCATGTGGAAAATGTAGTTTTTAACCTTTTACTATAGATGCAATATGAGATACTGGGATGGACTGAGAAAAACGGCCCCACAGCAGCCAGTAGCACAATGCTCTCCAGGATGATTTGAACCACAGAGAATTTGATCAATCCATATGGACTGTACTCCTTTCTTCATTATCTTGCAGTGACTCACAAAGAATTAATTTGATACTTCATTCTAGAATTTTTCCTACATTAAAGATATTGACTGCCCTACAATCCCATAGTGTCTCCTTTTTCTGAAGATATAAGTGCAATTCACCTTACATGACATGAGATGTTGGAGCATTAGATATCCAATTTAAAATAGCTATCAAGGTTCCCTTTGTAATTATGGGAGAAAAATGTGTGCCTCAAGAGAGTCATTTTAGGAACCATTTTAGGATGAGAAAATTACCTTCTGGAGAAGATACTTGTCTCCAGTGACTGTGCAATGTGGATTATTAATGATGTCTGACTTTCAGATGATCTGCACTGGGTGGCATGAATGTCCCTTCTGTATTTCCCTGAGTCCTGTGAACCTCCAAGGTGGTTTCAGCCAGTTCTTTAAACACCCCAAGATAAAATTCATCAGGAATCTAATTTGGGAGGCAGCATAGCTCAACAACTAAGTTTTCTAAATACTCCTCTTAGCCTGAGAGCTGAGGTCTGATGTAGGTTGTTTTAACTGTGTAATTCCACACAATCTTTGTATTGAAGGCTGACACAAAGATTCAATATTTTGCCTTCTCCTGTGTGTTCCAGTGGTGTTATTCCTTCTGCACTACATGGTGGTCCAGCTCTTTTCCCATCCTCTTCTTACTACTAATGTAATTGGGGTATGTTTCTTTGTTGTCCTTTATGTCTATTGGTACGTATATGCTGTAGAATTGTAATTTCAGCCATGCAGGAATCTATTTTGAATGATTACTGCATAGCTGCCTTGTAAATTCTGACACGTCAAATGTTTTAAGAACACAGACTGGGATTAATTCACATCATAGACTAATCTGCTGCAAATGTCCTTTTAAAAGAAGTCTTTTATATCACTCCTCAAAGAGGGCACCAAGCAATAGAAGAAGAACAACTGTGACAAAACTGAGGAGAAATGAGGTTCTTCTTAACTTTAAATGGTGTTAACTGTCTTTGTTTGTTTGTTTATTTGTTCTTTGGTTGTTTTTTTTTTTTTTTTTTTCCATATTTCTAGGCTGACACTGTTTGGACTACATGTTCCAGAACAAATTTCTCTTGTGATCATGCAAGCAGGTTGTTTTGATCCAAAAATCTAAGACACATCATTTTTTGACTGTAGTATGATGGTAATTCACAAAGTGAATTTAAAGAAAGAGCATGAATGTCCTTGTACAGGATCTTCTGTAAATATAGTGCAACTGTACAAAGTCAGTTGACGTTGTTGTATCCTAGACATGTAGAAAAGAGGTATACTGCCATAGCCCTGTCAGAGCCCTTGCACCCCTGTACACCCCTCATGTGCACTGGTGAGTGTTTCCATGCGGCTGCTGTGGGTGCTGCTGAAAGTCGATGAGACAGACACTACGTGTAAGGCAAAGCACACAGCCCTGAAACATATTGTGCTGTCAGTTTTTAAGCACTGTTGAAGACAGGATGGCACAGAGTGGTTTTTAGTAATAAATGCAAAGGATTAAGTGTCCTAAGTGGAAGGCAATAACAGCAGTAAAAAGCAGTGACAAAACTTTGTATGACATTCTCTAAACTGCTAGGCAGTCTTTTCTCTAACGGCATGACAACCAGGCTGTGACACTTTTGCAAGCTGAACAAGGCTTTGGGATAGGACACCTTGCAGGAAAACTAAGTACTGTACAAGGAATAATGCTCTGCCGGTGTTTCGTTAAGGAGAGGTCATTCTTCCCCAGGAGTAAGGAATGAATCAGTGTCCTGGCATGAAGCTAAGGGCTCCAAACCTCCATGCTTATTGTCAGGGCTCCAGTAAGACTTTTTGTAACAGTTAGTGTCTCCTCTAAATTTCAAGCTGAGAAATTATGTTCTGGTTGTCTGTTTTCCTACAGTGGTTTTATTTGGGCATGATATACTCATTGTTTGTAGCTGTTGCAGTGTCGCTGTTTGTTCTCATAGCACACAAAATGTTCCACCTTAGAAGCAGCCGCTTTTCAGGGATAAATAATGGCAGCATATGCAGCACATAAAGTACTTCAAGATTCCACACAATGAGACATCCTATATTTTGAAGAATTGTGTTCTTGTTCTTTTAGGCCTCAAACAGGAAATATTTAAGCACATTTTCAATTAAGTTGCATTGAAGTTAGAATAATTGATGTCAATATTTTTAGCATGTGTTTCTAATTAAACACATCCATAAATGCTTTCCTGATCAGAGGTCTTCAAGCCTGCAAAAGTGCAGAAGCCGAAGCATCCACTTTTGACTACTCTGGGTGCTTATTTGAGTACATATGTTTGAAAGCAATCATCATATTCCCTCCTTTCTCAGTGCCTGAAATGAGATCTGCAGTTGTACCTATAGAGTCCCAAGCTCGAGGCTATGGGTGGCTTAAAGCAGTGCTGGAATGTATGGTGCTTGTATGTTACAGAGGAAAGAGTCAAGCACACATATAAAAACAATAACTAAATAAGAACTGAAGCTGAAGGTGGCCTAGAGATCCAGTTTCATAAATGAATTTACTCTTCCTAACATGCTGCCTTGAAAGGACACATCATGCTCTAGTCCTCTTCAGGATAAAGACAGCCTGATTTAAGCCATCACAAGTTTGCTATGCCTGGAAAAAAGGAAAAAAAAAATCACAGGAAACACTGATTTGTGCTGAGCAATGGTAATCGCATTTTTGCACTACTTAACACAGATGCTTTAAGCTGACCATTCAAGGTTACACTAGGAGGGAGCAGATCAGTGTGCTCACAGGTTAGGCACTGATTTCAGCTGCCCACTGCAGTATTGGGACTCCATTATTGTCCTGTTGCTTGAAGGAGATATTTGGACTTTGGCAGTTTGAGATCACTGAAAGAAAAACTGAATAAAGGACTAGATACATTAAGATGTACACTGCAAAGTATCTGGCTGGTTGGATACAAATGTTTGTAAGTGCAAGCTGCATGCCTTTAATATGAAAATGAATTGCCTTTTATTATTTTCTGTATTGTGTCAAGTAAAGAACATGGGACTTTTTCAACCTTTCTTCCTAGATTTGCAGTTAAAAACATAGATGAACAGGTTTTCTTCATCATCTATAGGTAATAACAGCAGCAATTCTTTTTCAAAAAGAAAGGCAGGAACTGGCTGTGATTTTGTGAAAATAACCTGGCAGTCATTTGCTGGCTTCTTTTACTGTGCTTATCATGTCATTTTTTAATAGCTCATCAGCTTGTAAAAGAAACAAGAACAGGAGATTCCTGCATCTTTCTTAATCTCTCTTTCTTGAGAGAAATATTCTTGAGTGCTTTTAATTCTCTAAGTGGATGGAGGATTAATGTTATGCTATGTTTCTACATTTTCAAAGGCTGTGAATGCTGATATCCATGTCTTCCTGCTGTCTTTGATGAGGATGTGCTGCACCTGAAGGCTGGCTACTGTGGAGCCCCTGCCAGCCAAACACAAGGTTGGGACCTTGACAGGTCCATTGTCCCCAGGAATGAGAAGCTGTTGTCCTCTAAGCTTGGCCCACAGGTAATTTTGATAGGTTTTATGGGGGATTTTGACACAGAGGACAAAAACGAGGGGCTGTTGAAGGATGTGCCTATAAAGCATTAAAGAACAGACTGTAAAATGTTATAATAACACTACAGAGGACAGTCAACCAAATGTTTACACAATGATTGAGAAAATAAAACACTAACTTGCCGATTTCTACTCCAAAATAGAATATGATGCTAGTGACCTTTATTACTGGAGTATGAGTGCACTGCAGTATCACAATGCATTTTAGCTTCTGGTCACCCAAAGCATAACACACTGTCTTAGTGAAAGCCCTTGTGCTGATTTCTGAGGGTGGTAGCAGCCTTAGCCTATGCATCTACTCTAGTTCCAGGCACACCCCTGCTGGAGCTCCAGTTTATCCCTCTGCATGTTTTCCCATAGCAAGACTCAGATAAATGTTCCCTCACTGGTACTTGACACTTCTTTGTCCCACCCTTTAGCACATTTTACCTTCCATCCTCAACTCCCTAGAGACTGGTTCTGTGCTTTTAATCTCTCATTTTCTTTGATACTAGCTGTGAACTTCAGCTCTTCTTCTGTTTCTTCTTGGCTCCAGATAGTCAAGCTCAGGCATCATGTAGATAGCTAACCATAAACAGTCTCTTGGTAATATTCCAGTGTTTGTGACCTTGTTTGCAGCAAGATGAATGTATTTGTCATGCCTCCATTTCAGAGAAGTTTTTTCAGCTTCCAGTGATTATTGCATGGCCTTAAGCCTTGTAGGAGTTATTTAATATTTTATTTTCCTTGCAAACACATGCCACAATGCTGTACTTATTATTTAAAACTTTTCTGCTAAAAAGCCATTGTTCATGAATTAGTTTGATAAGACTTGTATAAATGCAGAGTTGTGACTTGACGTGTGAACCATTTAGCATTTTTCATAAGAAATAATTGCTAGTGTTAAAGGCTATCCCCTACCACACATATTTTTTTTTTCAGTAGTTCCATTGCCAGGAATGATGCCCCAAAGGATATCAGCTTGTTGGCTAAGGTCATCTTGAGTATTTGTACTTTTTGAATACATGAAGTGACAAATCCTTTATAAGTAGAGATATCATTGCTCATTTTTGCCCTCTTTCTCCTCCCCCAAAAACTTATGATGTTAGTCTCCTTCTATGAGCCTCAAATTGTCTACTGATAGGATGCATAGATGTGCTTTGTATGGTTTTACACTTCTAAGAGGTGATATTTACAGACTTAGCACTAATTGGCTGGATCCCCCATATTTGATATGGTGGGATACCATCTGACTCTTAGAAGTCTCCTTTGACAAGGGTGGATCGATCCTTTTTCCCTGGCCAGAGACGATCAGGTTTCTTTCTCTGCTATGAAAACATCTAGTGCAATTTTATTATCTTGATGGTTTATTTGACCTGAAAAAGAGACTCCTGTACACCTCACTCTCTTGAGATACGTATCTGAGACAAGTTTTATAGTGCCTATTTTAATACAAGTTTTCCAGCAACTTTCACCGCTCCTTTATGTGCTTTGTTGTTTGGTAGGTAACATCAGGGTGCAGCAAGTGTGCTCAGGAGGAGGGATAATGGGTACTGTTCCACAGGGTCTGATCACAGTGGTCAGTTCTGGGGCCTGTGACAACATCTATCAACAGCCCCTGACACACCAAACAACAAATAGGGCCAGGGACCATCCAGGTTCTGCCATCAGAAGCAAGAGGAAATGCGACAAGACTACAGCATAGGTCCAAAGTCCATCTAGAGCCAGAGGCAGGACTAGAGACAAGCCACAGTGTACATCCAGGAAAGAGGCTGTCTATGGCATAGGTCCAGTGCCTCCAAGAGACAGGGCTGAACACCAGCACTGCTATGGTGCTGCTAAGACAGTGACTGACTGCCCCAGGCTGAGCTGAAATGGGTTCCTGGGCTGTGGGTGGTGTAGGGGTACCCTAGTGGAGGCTGGTTGCAAACAGTGAGGTCTGTGGGCCTTCAAAACCATAACAGGTAAGGGGACTGCCAACACTATCATCAATGACATAAACTTGTGGTTTTGTTTTACAAGGTAGCTGGGTTTTCCAGGAAATAAAGCTCCCAACATAGCACTTAGAGTGGTATGCACGTGTTTGTGCATATTCATGTATCTCAATGTTTTTCAAACCAGCTGGCCAATTACAGCTAGAGTTGGTAGGGATCACCAATGTATTAATGATATTCCTGCAATCTTACTGAAATCACACAGAACTATTGTATCACCTCAACTGAGAGAAACACTATTGAGGGAGCACAACCTCAGTAGACATGTGAGAATCCACTGGAGACAGAGCTTTCCAAAGAAGAAACTTTACTCGTCTTTGGACACCGGCTTTGAAACACAAGTCTGTGGGAAACCACACGCCCTTTGAGCTGGCACCCAGAGTGACGCATTTGGCGGGCACTTCAGTTTTCACCCCTTACACTTCATTTGGCAGCAGCTGGCTGTGAGCAGCCAGCTGGTCTGGTCAGCCCACATTGTTCTCTATTTTCCCTTGAACATAAAGGTACATTCATTAGAGTCTGCAGTTAGTACTTTTTGTGCATTGACTTGTAAGGAAAGGAATAGTGGCAGCAATTGAACTGGTTTTACTGAGGTGTCAGGAAGAGGAAGCTATCTACACAAGGAACACAGGGCTCCAAAGGAGCATCTACAGACCTTCACATTCAAACTGATGTTTGATAAGGAAAGAAGCCCTTACCCAGTGCAACTCCTTTCCTAAACTAAGCATAAAATACTCTGTCACCTCACCACAGAAGTGCAAGCAACATTATTGACAGTTTTTTTAAAAAAGCTTGATGGATCAAAGCTGTATATGCAGAAAGACACGCAAGCAATAGCAGTGCGAAAAAGCAATGTTGCCTTCTTTTCTGTGGGCTCCCAGGAGACTGGGTTTGTATCACAGAGAAGAACAATCCTTTTGGTGTCCAGCTGGAATCTCAAATAACCATCTAATTTTTCTTTTCCAGTAGTGGGGCCAGTTTTGTGCAAAGAAGTACACATGGAGGTCTAGAGACAGAAGAACTGTTAAACCCATGTGTAAGTGCGATCACAGCTGGCAAAAAAACAGAATGAGGGTTCTTGCAGTAAGATGATACTTGGATATAGAAGTTGTAGCCTGAAGGTGTTTCCAGGGACAACTCTGTACCTCCTTTCCATTGGTATCATTATGTTTTGTTGAACATGTCTCACAGTGGACAAACATGAGATTTGAAGAGTACAGGAAAATATTTTGCAAGTATACCAAAAAAGCCCATGGCTGATGTGGTGCAGTTTGGCTTGTCCTCAAAACATGATTTTATGCACTCTACCATCAGCTTACAATTGAGATGATTTGCGCCTGTGAGGACATTCTTCTCTATAGTTTTTAGTACCTAATAAAAGGCTAAAAGATCTTTACTAGCCCTGGTACAGTGCCCTTCCCTACTTCTTGTCACTCAACCACTGAGCTTTTGGAAGCCTGCCAAGTCCCTGACAGCAGCAGCTTCTTGTGGGAGCAGAACTGCATGACACAATTTGATCCAGGAGAAGAGAAAAAGTTTTCATATTTTGTTCTGATGTCAGCAGCAGAAACCTTCAAAGCAGGGGAATACTCCCCTACTGTGAGCTGGGTTGCTCAGGAGGTACCACTCCTGTCGCTTCGTCAAGATGATCAGGGTAGGGAAGAGCTCTTTTTCTAGGCTGGGTGCACTGAAGAGGTGCCAGGGCCTCCCACCCACAATCCTCATTAAAGTAAAATAGCAACAGCGCAAAGCCCAAGGATTGTTTACTTATTTGTAGTATCTCAGCAACAGCTACTCTCTATCATCTGTTTTCGCTTTGGTGATTTCTTTTTTTATTAAGAAGAAATGTCACATGCTGCCACACAAGTAGCTAACCTCCTGCTGCCGGTCAGAGGATGCCCATCATGCCCAGGCAGGATGGAGCATGAGCTCTGCTCCCCAGCTGTTGGACCTGGCTTAGAAGGAAGGGGCACAGGCCAGGACTTTGCAATTGTTCTCTTTTCCACAATAAATCAAGCATTCACCCAAAAAAGTTCAGGCTTTTGACACAGGGTCAAGCAGGACAACTAATTTTGGCTGATGCAAAAACTAACAAACAAATAAAGTTCTGGAAATGCCCAGCTGGTTCATTTCAACATATTCAGAAGGAAACATTGAATTTTGGAAGGCTTAATTAATGAGGCGACTCAGTGGCTTTCACAATGCAGAAAATAAAGAGATGGTTGCACATCCCTCCCCAGCAACCCATTCTTATATTTTGATGTCCACAGAACTTGTTTGAGTGGGTAATGGGTAATTAATTACTTTAATTATTTTTGATAAATTGAGATGAAGTTTCAGTTAAAAATATTGGGAGACCTCCACTCCAGATCACCTTTTCTAAGTGTTGAGGCAAGCTCCTGAGAAGCAAAGGGCTCAAATTCAAGGGCGCTGTTCTCTGCAGTAGAGACACAAAGAGGAGTGTTGAACTTGTGTGTCCTCAGTAAATACTGCAAGAAATGATCTTTCCTGGTTAAGGACACAAGATAAAGGCAGAACATGTTCTCAAGGTTTTAAAAGTAATTTGGTAAATCTAGCCTTTAATTTGGAAATTTCTTTATGCTAAAGATCTCCAAAATGAAATTATGGTTCAGAACAAAAAATCAATTAAATTAGTTCTGACTCAAATGTTGAATTTAAAAATAATTTTTAGGAAGCTGTACTGCAAATTAGCAGTGGCAAGGGCTAGCACTATTTGAAGAGTTAGCTAGTTAGTTGGTTCTTTGAGATGGGAATTATATTATTGCATTTCTGCCTGGGACAGATGACACCTCACTGATGTAGAGTTCTATGTGAGTATTAGGCAATTCTTTTGCAGTCAAATAGTTGTAAAACCTTAATGAGTTGTGAAAGATGTTTCTGGCTTACGGACCAGTGAGTACTTCTGCCTGTAATGAAGAGTCTGCCAAACTCTGGTGAAGGAAACCGAACCACTGTCTCATGCTAAGTAAGATATCCAGAGAGGATGGTAGTACAGGGTGATAAAGCTGGTAGCAACAGTTGTTAAAAGATAAAAAGGGGAAATCCTATGTGGACATGCATCTATCTGCTTTTCTGTTTTTTTTTTTTTGTTGTTGTTTTTTTGGCTACCATACAGGCTCTCAGTGACATTGGTGTCCCTGTGGCAGGCACTGCATAGACATGGGGAGAGAGGCCATTCTGGCCTGAGGACCCCATAGCTGTGACACACAGATAAGGCAGATTCTGGGTGGGCAAACAGAAGTGCTATCACCCCGTTCATGTAAGATTTCTTTTCTCATTCAGGGTTTCAGTTAATCTCTAGCTGAGAGAGAGAGACTGAGCCTAAAACACCTGGACATCAGTGCTTTAACTGTGTGACCATGTATTGGGAAGACTCAGAACAACAACCGAAGAACAAGAATGACTGACTTGAGTCCCAGTTGCTCCACAGGCAATTTCTGTCCCAGCCACGAGGGCAGTGAGGATGACTCCCTTCCCTCCCACACACCGCCACACAGCTTGCTTACAGGCTTCTACATCCTTTGTACTTGCTCCCCTTGGTTAAGGGACTGCCCTGATCCGGCTGGCGCAATGAACTCTGCATGTACTGGTGTAATTGAAAATGGTGAGGAGCACGCAGCAGGAATTGTTCCTGAGTCCTGGAAACAATACTTATAAAATCATTTCGTAGTAGTTGTAATGCAACTAGCTGGAACACAAACAGCTTTGGAGACCAATGGCTACTCAAAAAGCATTTTGAACAAAGAAGTGCTTATGGTCTTCCGCAAGTTCACCTGTACTTCTGATCCCTCAGCAAAGGGGAGATTTAGGAGAAAATGAAGCTGTCAGTGCTTTCCATGTGGAGATACGTCAGTGCATTCTGCAACTGAAAGAGAGAACATGAATTTATATGATAGTTTTGCGATGGCTGGAAACACTGGGGGCTTGATTTTCAATCATCAGTTCTATGATTTAGCAACACATATAACTCTCTGGTTACTGATTTTCTCATGCAATATAGATATGCAAACTACATACAGAATTTCAGGTGGCCTTTAGGGCTGAAAATCCTGAGGCTATCCATGCCTATCCCAACACACTAGTAGGTTGGAAATGATGCCGATCGTTCCTCACTTTTCTGCATTTTCCAAACAAACTTGGAAAAAAATCAGAACACAAACATTCGGTGCCCTTGGAGACCCAAGTGCTGAACTTGTCTTTTTGAAATGCTATGTCAACAGCTCTTCACTAGCAGACCCATTATTTTTATTGGCTTCAGCTCTCTGGTTAGTGTTGACAGGTTAATTTACAGTAACAGTGACAGTCACCTTTACTCACTGTACCAGAAAGCGCAACCTGCTCTGTGCTTGAATGCCACACTCGAGAGCAGGAATGTTGGAGAGAGAGCAAGCGCTACCTTGTAGCCTTGCACAGGCACTTGGGGACTTGCACAAAAGAATGCTCTTTTGGTGAAATAATTGTTGAGAGCATATATGACTTAAGCAGGAATGGTTGCAATTATTTCTTACCGTGCTTGTCAGGGAGGACATATGGGAAGATTAACTTCAGGAATGTCACTTTCGGACAAAGTTGTCTTCCCATGGGGATTGTGCCACAGGTTTTTTTCTTTGTTGTACGTTTTCCTCTTTTCTTTTTCCCTGTTTTCAATACATCGAAGTTCATTGTGAGAAATTTCCTTCGGTAACATGTGTACAGGTAGTCCTAAGCAGTCCCAGAAAATAGTTTCTGTGGAGTGTACTTAAAGGACTGTTCCCTTTTTCCTCTCCTCTTTTTCTTTTTCTTTTTCTTTTTTCTTTCTTTTTTCTTTTTTCTTTTTCTTTTTTCTTTTTCTTTTTCTTTTTCTTTTTCTTTTTCTTTTTCTTTTTCTTTTTCTTTTTCTTTTTCTTTTTCTTTTTCTTTTTCTTTTTCTTTTTCTTTTTCTTTTTCTTCTTTCTCTTTTTTCTCTTTTTCATTTTATTTTTCTTTTCCTTTTTTCCTTTTCTTTTCCTTTTCCTTTTTCTTTCCCTTTCCCTTTTTCTTTCCCCCTTTTTTCCCCTTTTCCTTTCCCTTTCCTTTTCCCTTCTTTCTTCCTAAGAGAGCAATCCTAGCACAGAGAAGGAAGTTTTAGGTTGAGAGAAAGGCCTTTTCTCTAGCTCATAAGGCCATAGTGCTGCAACTGAAAGTCTCAGGCTAGGCTGACATGATACAGATTCTGAAGAAGCCATGAGGAAGCTGATGGAGAGCACACACATTGGAGAAGTAAGAGGAATTCAGGATAGTTAAGGAAGAGGGATATGTGCTGCCAAGAGGCAAATTATGACAGTCAAGGTACAGATTGACAGACCTTGCATCACAGGAAAGCTAAAAAAAATCAGTGTGCCTCTGGGTTACATTTCTATAGTATTGTTTCTTTTGTTTGTTCAGTGTTTGTTTTTATAAGACTACCATAGACAATGAGTGAATCAATAGTATTTTAATCCTAGAAATATCAGATACCAAAACTTCTAGATGCTTGCAGTATCCCCATGTAAGTTGGCCATGCTCTGACACTGTTTACACAGCACAAGAAAGCACCAAGGTTGGATCAGATATAAGAATTTTGTCTTCTTTCAGCATTGGTGGATGTTGTGCCACCAAACCTACAGCCCTTAGACTCAGATGTTTCTGTTTTGGCTACATGGTCATTATAGATCCAGAAGACATACCTCTGGCATTGCGACCATATTAGAGTTTGGGGTGGTTACACTCTTCTGAAGTGGTCCTCTGAGTCTGCAGTATGCCCTTTTTCCAGGCTAGCCATAATTTTTGCTTTTACTCACTCCTGACATAGCAAGTAAAATTGTAAAAAAAAAATCATGTTTTTAGTCTGCAAATCACTTGGTAAAGGTTTTTAAGAAGCTCTGGGTTATTTATGCTGTACAAATTTCAGATCTTTGTGTTTAAAACTGCTCTATCACCAATCTACTCTTATCAGCTAGCTCTTTGAAAGTCTTTATGGCACCTGTCCATCCTGCTGGTTCAGCTGTAGCTCAAGATCTCAGAAATTGTCAGAAGTTCTCCCCAGGTGGAAAGACACAGAGCAAATCAGAGGAAAAGCAGGGGGGAGAAAGGAGTATAAAATTGTTCAGAGATAGGTTAGGTTAGGTTAGGTTAGGTTAGGTTAGGTTAGATTAGATTAGATTAGATTGGATTAGATTAGATTATATTAGATTAGATTAGATTAGATTAGATTAGATTACATTACATTACATTACATTAGAAAAAGTGAATCTTGGTTTTCTGTTTTCACACATGGATTTCTATGTACATACTATGCATATATGCAGAGCCACAAAGGAGTGCCACTGAAACATATCATTTCTCAGTCATTGAAACAATCATCTCTACAACACACTTGTTCAGAACACATGTATTTAGTTTACAGAAAAAGATTGTTTTGGTAATTAGGATGCCAGATAAGGCTTGAGTGGACTCTGTTCAGCTAACATGATATAACATTTATTTCCTCTTTTATTTGGAAGTGAGTAAATGTCAGACCTCCTTGGGTAATTGTAAGGGTAAATACACTAAGAAAGCATTCAAATATTAAAGCAATTATGACCAGGAAAAAACTATATGCAGCCAACTTCTTGTTCTTACTTGACATGTATACTGCTGTTTTCAAAAGATCTGTTGGAAATCAGGACTTCATTTTGGCTAGAGGTGAGAGCATATACAGTAAAACAGAGCTTATTGAAATAAGCATTACAGAATTCAGCTATTTCCCTTTATCATGTCTGAAAAACAGGTAATCAGATTTTCTCCAGATCACTACCCTACTATTAGTAAGCCCTATATAAATCATACAGTAGCCCCCACCTGCAGTAGCTTTTAACATCAGGTGTAGCTTGCCAATAGCTTACCAGTTATAAATGAAAACTTAAAGAACAGCTGATAGAATTACTTTTATACAATCTCTACAGGCTTTGTAGAAGGACTGTGGATGAGGTGGGATCCTTGCATTAGCTCAGGATCTTCAGTGCCTCAGTTGTATGAGGACGAGCAGAGAAGATCCAATTGCAAGAGAATTTCAAGAACCTTCTCCTTGAAAATCAGTCTGCTTTAATTTATTTTAACACAGGCATTAGAAAACTGAGAGGCACCTTAAGCTATGTCACTTTTGAAAGCATAATGTGGGAAATCAGATTTAGGAGGAGAAGGCAAAACTTTGGTGTTGTGTGGTGGTGTCAAGAAGACAGGAAGGCTGGGAGTAATGTTGTGTCATGTAGAGAAGCTGCTGTAGACCTTACCTGGGCTTGTAAAGGCTTCTTCATTGCTTTGCTGCCCCATATCCCTGCTGAAGCTCTGGTCTGGGGAGCCTCTCTGTTTGAGCAGCTAGTGGATGGAGACGTTCCCACAGCCTCCTTTGCACTGCTGTAACTCAATCACTGTGTGATAGCAACAGACAAAGGCAGAGACAGTGACACTGAATCAGAAAACCTCATCTCCTTCCAACCACAGTCTCGTACACCATCTCTCTTGCTCTCAGCACAGTTAAAAGAATGCCAGAGGGATGGAGTTAAACACACACCAACTTGCCAACACTGGAGGATGCTCGTCTGCTATCGAGACTATACTGAGAGCGAAGGCAATAACAGAGTCGTCTATGCGAGGCACTAGCCAGAAAAGTTTCTTGATGAACAACATTTCCAACAGTTACTCCACATCTGTGGTCCAAGACCCACTGTGCTAAAGCGTGTAATAAAAACAGACAAGCATTTTCTGTTCTCAGACCAGTAGCAAGCCAAGCAGGATCTGCTGCTGGTCCCACTGTCATCGCTACTTCCATGTTAGAGGCTGGGGGAGAGCATGGGAGGGAGAGTAGGTGTGGTGTGAGTAGAGCAGCTCATCATGCTGCTGCCAGGACATCCCAAGGCTGCTGTTGAACTGGTCACCCTTATGGATGGTCATGCAGGGTGATCAGTTTGATGGCGTCCTGTGGATGTCCTAATAGCTCCTGCAGCAGCAGCACTCATCTCCAGTCTCTCAGAGAGGGTTCCAGTCTGGCTGAGTCCTCTCAGGGCTGTCAGCTGTGTTTGCAAGGGGCTTAGCAGATGTCTTGTAATGGGAATGTGCTGATGGTGGGAGACTCCTGTTTGAGCAAAGTCCATTGGGCCCAAAAATTTTTGCCACTTATCTTACGACCAGCCTTGGGTGGGAGGACAGAGACATTTATCATCCCGTCATTCTGATACATGTTCAAATGCGATGTTCAAAGTCATACCAGAAGACTGTGATAGGGCTGAAAATTAAACCCCAGTCTCCCCACGTTTAAGGTTACATCCACCTTATATCCCTAACCAAAAGAAAGAAGAAGTAGGTTGGGTAGTGGTAGACTTAGATAGTTAAACTATTTCCATGAAAAATGGACTTCATATCCAAGTCCCTAGTTCAGCAATCTGCAACATCTGTGACAAATTTTTGAAGTTAATATCTCTGCTCTAGTGGTTTCCAAGCAGCAGAAATTTTACACATTTTTTCATTGTACTTTGGATTCATCATCTTTTGGGACTCACAAAAGTACCACTGGTTCACACTGTACTACCATCTGAAGCTGTTGCCTGTTGAAGAAAGAAAAAAAGTGATCAAAATCCCCTGTCTGGGCATTTCTATATAGCTTCTCTATGCTCCTAGCAGGGTCAGAAGAAGACAGTATAGCAGTTACTATGAATTATGCCTACACATAATTGACTGAGAGATTCAAATGTCAATGGCAATTCATGTCCTCCTCTCTGATGTTGTTACACTCCTTAAAAAAACACATGATCTTCTTTATTGTACTAGGAATGCAAAAAGCCCCAAACTCCCATATTTTTACAAGAAGCCATTATTTGTCACAGTCATATATCTTATGTGTCTTTACTCCTAACACAATTATTTTAAGGGATATGTTATTTATAAGGAACACAAAGGAAAAAATGAAATGTATGACTTACACTCTTCAAAAGTAGTTATTTATAACTATATTAGTTGTTTTGTTCCCTTAAATGCTGTGGGTCATGGCAACACAGCTGGTTTTGCTCTGGCTGGTAAGCCTTAGCTTTGGACTAATGTTAGGAGGGAAAATTTTCAAGCCTGTTAGGAACAGCTCATGAGTAGTGACACAAACCTTTTAGCTGCCTGCTGTGAGCTGCTGAGAGACTGCAAAGGTGAAGATTTATTTGTGCTTTATACCACACCTACTCCCTTTCTTACAAGTAATCCATGACATATTTTCCCTTGACTATAGCAGTCACGCATAGTAGAGGACAAATTTGTCAACCAATACCAGAATTCTCCTGTAACCTTTTCAAATACTCTGCCCTGTACTGCAGGCAGTCAGTAAGTCATGTGGGCTTGCTGCCTGTCAAAAGGAATGCATAAGGCTTGAAAAATCAATTCGGTATTTTAGTATCTCAGTGTTACTAAGTGAAGAATATTTAATTATTTAATACAATAGACCTCTTCAACAGATACTTTCCTGTTAGACAACCCAGCCATGAATTTCTTAGTAAGAATGATCCTCACAGAGCTCGAGGAGGCTGCTGAACACGCATGCAGGCTACACCTGGCTCCTGACCTTGTTATGGAGCAGTGACAAGGGCTGACTTCCCAAATCATGTGCTAGATACTAAACGAAACTCAAAGTTCACTGACAGAACTAATAGATTTCATCAACAGAATGTAGTTATCTAGAGTTTTGGGCCATATAAGCTACACAAAGCTCAAGGATTCATAGAAATCATGATTACTGTAGCTACAGGACAGTGCAGAGACTTTCATTAAAGGTGCTGGGGGCAGAGGTACTGCTTTGTTCTATGGGGATCTGCATGTGGAGCCTCATGGGGTCAGGCACACAGCCAAGAAAAGCCTCCCATGGTTGGCGACCACACAGGTGTAGTGGGAATAGGATGCTGTAATGAAAAAGCTAAAGCCAGGACTGTAATTCTGAAGTGTTGCAGCTGACACTTAAGAGCTCAGTTGGTAAAAACTGTTAAGTTAGTGAATGAGGTTGAACAGTGACCAGCTCTCTTAAACATTTCTGTGCCAGATATGATAGTGAAAATGGAAAAGATCCTACTTAAGGTTGATTCTACAATTATTAAAATATCTTTCTTTTTTTTAGGAATATGGTAGTTCCCATATCAGATCAGTATGTGGCTCATCCTGTTCAAGATGCTACCTTAAAACCAGTCAGCACTAGATACTTCATGAGAAAACCTTGCCTTACACAGGCAGGCAGACTTGTGTCCCTCCTCAGCAGGTTTCTTTCTTACGGCTAATATTTAGAGCCGTCTAAATTCTGAAGCAACAGGTTTAACATCTCCTTTGCATTTTTTTCAGCATTATCTTCTATCATTTTCTATAGTTTTATTTTTCACATAGTTGTCCAATCTCTTTATCAAATGTTAGTTCTCCCAGAAGCACTAACAATTTGGGTTTTCTGTCTCAGAGGCACATTGAACAGTGTTTTTACTGAGGCTCTCCAGAAGGTACTTCAGTCTTCTTTCTAGTGGTTACAATAACTGGTGTATTTCTTGGATGTGAGGTAAGAATTACAACTTGCTATGCCTTTCCTGTGTCGGTACTTTACAATTATCCCAAGGAAAGATCAAACCCACTGATTTCAGAATAGAGAATTTTGGAGAATTTTGTTAATGTCACCACATTAAAACATAACTCTTTATGGATCCTAGCTTATTCCTCACTCTGCTGGTTTTGATTTGTAACTGGATTTTGTGTGGTACTAGGAGAATAACCATATGCAGAGTTGTTCTCTTTGTTTTTTTCTATCTTTCAGTTAAAATTACTTCAGTTCTGGAATACTGTTCACCTCTCAGTTCAGACTGAGGGACATCTATGTGATTGTTTGATATGCAAAGTTAATTGCCCAATGTCTTGGCACACAGTTACTGCAATTGATTTAAATTTTGGACATTTCCTCTTCTGATCCCCTCCTACTTAAGCTTCTGAAAGGGCCTGTGTTTTTAAAACAATGGCAATAGGAAGTGTATCACGGTACTCACAAAAATGTGTCCTACAATTAGAATCTGCCTACTCAAAATGCAATAAATAAAAGAGCTGGAGCATATTACAGCTTTAATCACACCATCCCGGAGCCATAAGGAGGAAAAATGGGACCTATTAATGATAAGGATAAAGGCAACCCAAATGAAAATGTTAACATGTAATGTGTTTTGTCTTTCAGAAGAATGCGATGCATGCATACCAAACAGTAATAAAAGAGATCGGGGAAGATCTTAGGAATTATTTTTAATGTGCAGCCAGCTATGCACTGAATTATGTTACCTGGGGAAAATGAGGAATCCCATCATTTGAGATCTTAAAGAGGAGATTCCATAAACACGCCTGGAATGGTTTACATATAACTGGTCCTTTCTTGGGGTCAAGTCAGAAAACCTCATCAAGCCCTGTAATAGTTTAAAGGTCTGCTCATGATTCTCTTGCAATGCTGCAATAGCAAATAGATGTTTCCTGGCTTGCTACTTGCTTGGAAACTGCTTAGTTTGAAACAAATCGTCTCTGTTACTGGTGTGACAAGAAACTCTTACAATGGCTGCGCTGTTTCCTAACATGGACCTTGGATTGTTCCATATCCAAAATGTATTGCTATAAAATTATTTTTCCCTGTAACAGGTCATGATAACACCTATTTTGTGATTCTTTAGTTTCTCCATTAATCTCTGATACTGAACCAGCCCCATCCCTTTGAGAGCTCTCTGTTCTCCTGAAAACTTGGCGTACTTTACACACCAGTATACTTGGCCTTTGAAAATTGGCTTGCAGTTAGCAGACAGAAGCAGGGTCAGAATTAGTTCAAAATAAATTAATAGTCAGAAGTTCTAACTTGCTAAGCTGCATGCAATCCACCCTTCAAAGGATATTCACCAATTGCTGTAATTGCTCTCTTCAAGGGCTTCCAAGAAATCCTTGGACATGCTAATTAATGCTGTTTTAGATATATGTTAAGGTATTTGACCTGAGAGTTTAATTCTACAGTTTAATTCTATAATGATTGTAAATGGTAGGACTGCTGCATATTTAAAAGAACATTAGTGTGAATTTAGCTAGCTGTTGGCAGTTTGAGAATGACTAACAGATATTAAATAAGCATGAAATTCTAGTGGGGAATGACACTTTTATAGGGGCAAGGGCTGGAAGCTGAAGGCAGGAGAAAATATTGCAACCATCCATGACGACCTTCCTTTTCTCCTGGATTTTACGGAACCTTTGGACAACTTTCCCAGCATCAAGGCAAACCTGGGTTGGTGGAAGGGCTGTGCTCTTTCAGGCTTGGATGGCACATCATGAGCTTGGTGAGATTTGAACTCCTTGATATGCTGAAGTCATTGACACATCCTTGCTGATGTCTCTGACACCAGGATTTCCCCAAAGATCTGAGTTCTTCAGCCACTCCAAGTTAATCGTGTCTTCCAGTATTTACAGTGTCAAGGCAGAAGTGTGTGAATTCTGACCTTCGCCTGTCAGGTTTGGGGGTTTTTTTTAATTTTTTTTTTTTTTAAATTTTTAAAAGAGGACGTCAAAAGAAATCAATTGCCTACAGAAAATAAAAGAAAACAAGCTGATCCTTTTATTGTTACTGTTCAAAAGCATCTCTTTGTTTTAGCAATAAAAATGGTGGCAAGTGACTTTTTTCCATCCCACAGTGGCTATAAAAATTTTGCTACTAGGGGACAAACATCATTGATTTGACCGACTTATTCAAAACAGGTCATGAAGCTACAGCTTGTTGTGTCAATTCTCATCATACAGTGTTGTGACAGGTTTTATGAATAAAATATGGGCAGTTGCTGTCTGGGAGGATGCCACATCTTAGCTACCCCAAACCCTGCGTCCTTGAAGAGCAAAGCTTTGAAAAATTAGGAACATGTTTCAATCCAAGCTGTACAATATGCTTTTCAATGAAGTGTAATATATTGTTTTTAGCTGAATAACTTTCTTCTCTTCTTCTCCCCTCCCCCCATCCCTCCCCTACTTAGGAAAAAAAGAAAAAAAAAGCCATGGCATCTTAAACTAAAGCACACTTCAGTCGGTCTCCCTGTGTGTGCTCTGTGCCAGCAGCCACAGCACTTCTTTCATCTTGGCTTCAAAGTGATGCCGAGAGGGGGAGGGGGGCATTTAATGATAGAAGGGAAAACAAACAAACAAACAAACAAACACAAAATGGGGGAGGAAATGAAAAATAGCAGTCTACCTTTCAAATCTAAGTGTTGCCTGGAGGCACACTCTGCAGTAGATGTTGCACTCAGCTTCAGCCCCTTGTATATTTTTTTTTTGTTATTGCCACTTCCCATGCTGGGAAGATTCTTGTCATCCCTCACATATTTTATCCACAGAAAAGGCTGCCCTGCCCTGTGCTTGGTGATTGAGGCTGTGCCCCTGGTGTGCCACACTATCAGTGGTTCCCAAGGCTGCCTAGCCTGGGAAAAGCTGCATGGAAACGGTCCAAAATCAGCATTACATGCATTATTGTTCTTACTCTCTCTGATTAGAGTGCACACAATGAAAACAACAGCAACAGCCTCGTTTTCTAGCCCTCCTCCCAACACAAGGCTGTTCTTGGACTGTTTTTCTTTCTCGGAGTCTTCATAGAAATTAACTGCTTCTGTGCTGGTAGGTCCCAGGCATTCCAGCTGCTTCTCTGACAGAAGCCTGAGGAGCTTAGTCCAACTGGTACTAACAATTTTAAAAGTGCTTGCTGACTTGTAGACTGAAATACTTTTTTTCTTTTTAAAAGTAGGTCTAGAGGTAGGCTCCTTTGTGTGCCACTGGAAATGTACCACTCAGATGCTGTGGTAATATGCATAGAAGAGTAATCCCTGTAAAACAAAATGGAATATGCTGAAAAGTATTTAGGCATTTGTCCCTTGAATGTTTATGCATTGTGTTAAATGCTGGAAGCAACACATACGTCCTAGAGGTGAGTTGGAGCACCTGGGTCTCCCCAAGCCCAACCACCATGACTTTTTGGCTTATTCACTGGTCAAAGGGGTCTTGCTGTCCTGGTTGAAAAGCACCAGAATGAATGGAGCACACCAATCCCCAAACCACCCCCCTGTCTTAGTGACCACACAGTCATTTTTCAGGTAATAGTTTAAATTGCAGGAAATTATCAAGTCTGGCTGTTCCACATCCTGGGGTAGCCAGTTTGTGATGGGATAAAGCTCAGTGTCATTGCTCTCTCTGAGGAAATGATACCCAGTGGCCATCCCAAGCACATGGAAATGCCTCTTTGGAGGCAATGAGTAAGGCATATCAGACTGAATCCTCTCCTCTGTGTTTTGTATTCCCTGAAATATATTAGGTGGCACGTCAAAGAAAGAAGGAAATGCATTTTCTTACCACTTAGTAGGTTGGATTATGTGCCAGAGTACCAAGTACCTGTACCTTGAATGTGTTCAAGTATTTGGTAGAAGGTGAACTTGTACCGCTTCTTTAGGAGAGAACAGTAGACAGCCCTGGGTGTTAACATGAGAGAAGGCAAATGACAAGAAAGACTAAATGTGTTTTACACATAAAAATACAATAAAGTACACTTTTTGTTCAGTTGTAATAGAAGCTACTCTTTGTCATTTTTTTTAGAAAAAACAAATATGCATGTCTGTCTTCAGGACACTATTGGGAACACATGTAGGACCAGACATATACTGTTGGTGATGTTTTGATTTAGGATCAGTTTCTGACTTTTTTCGTATCTCCCAGCTCTATTGCAGAAAGGCGCTGCCGATGCCATATTCTCTTTTTCACAGAAAAATGTATAGATGCACTTGGTTCCTCAACACTCAAGGACCCCTGAGAGCCCTGAGCATCTCTTGCTCCTAGGGATCCAGAATCTGCAGAGGTATCTGAGAGGTTAATGATAGATTTTCTTTAATTGCCGTTCAGCAGATGAAACACAGATGTTTACTTTTCAACTACTTGCAGACCAAAGAAAAAGGCAATTTGAAATTTTAATTTCTGCTACATGAAAAAAAAAAAACAGCACTCTAGTTAGTGCTAGGTCTATTCTTCCCTTCCTAAAAGGGGTTAAACTGAACCAAGGAAAACAAAAATGTAAAGTTGCATAGTTCTGTTCTGTTACTTGTTTCGGTGCCACAGTGGTTAAATATGCAAGTTTTTTCTAACTTTTGCCAGTTCAACCTGAAATTACAGAATCTATTCAGCATTTTTTTTTCTGCCTTGAGTGTGATTTTTCATAAAAAATGTGAGAAGTCAGTTCACTATGTTTCTAAGACTGTATGGCACAATGCAAGAAAAGATTTCATTTATTCTTTGAGACCTCTATTGACATTGTATTCTTCAGAAAAATAAGGTTGTCTCTCTCGATGCTAACAAAGTATTTATGGTCCAAAGGCAAAGCTCTTCTCTTAACTGACTGCTATATCTTTTGGCAGGATTGACCCTTTGGTTATCTTTTATGTCAGAATTCTTCTAACTCTTGGGGACTGCATAAGGAAAAATGTGAATAGAGACCTGTAAGAAATAATTTAAATCAGCTTTTCTGAGCTTTTCCATGTTTTAGAAACAGCTTCTGTTATTTAGTATGTGAACTTAAATACAACTGGGATGGGACTTCTGTATCAAAAACATTTCCTCTACTAAAAACCTGGAAACTGGCTGTCATTACTCTTGCTTCTCTTTCTGCCCAAATCAAATAGTTGTGCCAGTCGTTTGTTTTGTTTAGCAGTCTCAGTCAGAGAGATATCATGGCTAATCACAGTATCATTTTCTAATGTTCACTGGAAGGAAATCTCAAATTGTTATTGAGAACTTAAATATTAGGCTTATTATAAATCTGATTAAGCAGAGGCACCACTTTTTGAAGACAGGATGAGTACAACTCCTAGGGAATAGTGAAAAACTGTCTAAATATTTTTGAACCACTTTGTCCGTAGATTATTGCAGAGACTGGTCTTCCCGAATGTGTGGGTTTTCTCTGCTCTCATTAGTTTATTTCCCTACCAGTGTTTTTCATTACTGTATAAAAGTGAAAAATTTAGAGGGAACTGGCAAAACCTGTCCCTGCGCCCTTTGCTAATATGTCCAGCCTGAAGTCAAATGCTTGTTTTCACCTTTGTGCTGGGCAAAGACATGGAAGTCCTGTTGTGCCCTGCACGGGGCTCATGACCACACGTTCATGCCTTTGTTGTCATAACATCAAACAGGAATGTCTGTTGGGGCAGTGGTATCTATGGATCAAGTGTGAAGCCCAACCTTATGTGAAATGCTGTAATTACCATCTTAGACAAGCTATTAGCCTCATCAAAAGCTGGAGGGAGGTAGGTCCTCAAGTAACTTTGAAAAATGGTGTTTAGATTATAACTGAAATAGATGCTTTAAGAAATATCATCTTAAAACCACCAAGAGTAAAGCTATTACTAAATCTATATCAGAATCACACAGGGCACCAAATTTACCTTTTTCTTTTTTTTTTTTTTGTGTGTGTGTGTGTGTGTGATGAGTTGCCACCATGTACAAATGCCTGACTGAACAAACAAACCTTCATTATGGTCCAAAATAAGTTCCCTTGGCACCAGTTTGGAGTTTCACTGGGATATGTAGGAACTGGATGTGACAAAGATATCACCTGGGCTAGGCTGTGCAAACCCAGTGGGAGTTCCAGCAGCAGCTGGGGGGACTGTGGGGCTGTTGCATCAAATCCCACCCCACCTCTAGGGCAAACGAGGCTGATGGAACCACTGGCTCCTTCTTTTGGTGTGACAGCAAATTTGCGATGACATACTGAAGTGTGCTTGCATGTCTGCCAGGGCCCTGACCTCCCCCCTGCTGGAGGGTCATCCCTTTATCAGGGGTCTTTCTCCTGGACCCAGGGAGAGGACATCTACCTGACCTTTGCCTGGGCTTTGTCGTTAACTTCTTACTTCTACAACAGCTGAGGCATTTCTCGTAGTTACTCTGCTTGAGTACAACAAGATGGGATGAATCCCAGCAGTGAACAGGCTAGAAGGCAGTGTACTTTCTTTCTTAATATTTTATTTATGGGATAGAGGCCACACGAATAATTGAAGATGCCTGTTTGCACCCACTGCAATCTGTGGGTGGTTTGAAATGTAAACATGTCAAGTCACAATTGGAGCTTGAGAAACACATGTGCCGAAGAGCCGCAGGCCATTTGTCTGTCTGTCACACTTACCTTCCCAGCAACCCCCTCCTCCTCTCACGCATGGGTAGCCCAGGCGCAGGGCACTGCTGTCCTATATGATGCTGGTGCAATTTTCCATGGAAAAACTGATGAGGAGGAGGATGGGAACACACTCATGACATGAGGTGAACTTATGGTGCGTTTTAGACAGCAAAAAGGAAATGGTATTTCAGACTGGGCTTTTTTTTTTTTTCCTTGTGTGACATACAAATTGAGATCAGCTGAGCTCCAATAGCAGTGCATTTAAAGAAACTGAAATGCTGTGCAGAAATACATGACAGAAACAGCAGACAAAAGGCCAACAGGGAGAAGCAAAAACTGGAGAGGCCTGGAGTGTTGAATGGGGATGTTGGACAATCCTTGCATAGGTGTGGTAAGGCATAGCAGGAGACAGAAGTATTGCTTTATAAGATGCCATGAAAAATAGAAATAACAAAAATCCAGGGTTCTCTAAGAAGTGGCAAGATCTCTGAAGCCTTTTAAACCTGATTTTACTATGCACAGGTCAGACACTAAATGAATCAGATCCTCAACACAATTCTTGATCTGGTATGATTTCTGAAAACAAGTGCAACCTCAGGAGTTAGGATGTAGTGAAATGAATAGTTTCCTATAAATAGCAAAGAAATGTTCAAAACTTCTGCCATCCTAGAACCATAGAGCACATGGGAGACAGCATTTCATCCTCTCCAGGTCTAGGGTTAGAGGGAAATAATGAACTGTTGTTTAGACATGTTAGATTAAAAATTTGGCAAAATGTCTGAAGTATTTTCCATAGCCATGGTGGTGAATTAAAACAATAAAGTGGACACATCAGGCTCTAGAAGAGTAATACAGGGACTGTTCTGAATGTAGAGGGAAAATTTTGGAGAGGGCTCTGGGACAGACAGAAATATTCAGAGACAGTCATCATTGCGTTGTTCTCTTTGTACAGAACTAAAATGAATGAATAGGATTTTGTAGAAATTGCAGTGTCGTATCAAACTGAGAAACGCATCCTACCAACAGTTTCAAAACCATACATTTATTTAAAAAAATTAGGTGGTAGGTGAGCAACAGCACTGTGTCGAAAATACAATTGGTGCAGACAACGAGGTCTGGTGTGGACTGTTCACCAACTTTGCTACAGAGGACCCAGCCCTGATTAATTGCCCTTGTCAGTCAGATCCTGGGAAAGAGTTTTGAATGCAGACTGATAGTCCAAGGCCATGTCAGATGTGAGGTTACTTGATTAGGGTCTTAGCAGAGAACAGATCTATAATGTTTAGAATTGCTGGGCTGTGTAAAGAATTGCCGTGTGTACAGGTTCTGCCTCCTGTTTCTCTGTGTGACTAAAGGCCTCCCTCCGAAATGTGTGCATAGCTCCTGTCAAAATCAGTGGGAATTATGTGAAAGTATCGGAGGGTGATGAGATCATAGTGCACTTAAGTTTTCATCAGTTGTGAGAATTGTCTCACTGCATTGTTCATTTGCTAAAGATTGGTTTCTGCAACTTGAAGCTTTTATATTAATGATAATAATGTCTAAGATTTTTTTCTTGAAGTTTCCTGAATTAGATCATGCATCACTTGTATCTAAATTTAGTCTGGGTACGAATGCTCTAATATTTTCTCTTAATTCGTATTCATCTCTCTTCTGTCTGCTGGCTCCATTTCAGACGAAGAAAGTCAATATTTTCTCTGCAAGTTATTTCATCTTGTTGGTCTATGATATCATAGCAAATGTCAGCTGATCTGATGTAATATGGAGTTGAAGACAGACTGTTATCCTTACTTTTACAAATAAACAGATCTAAATAACAGAGATTCATGGTCAAAATAAGTATTTTTAGAGCTATTAAAACAGTTAAAACAGTTTTCTGCTGATGAGAAAGTCTGCCTCTTTTCCCAGTGGTCTCTTGTTTCTCCTCCACTTGCATTTGATCTCTGTAACACTGACCATTTTGCTGGTAACAAGAGCCATCATTCACTCATTACTTTGCAAGTCTGAGCACATGTTATGGTTAATAGCTGGATTGGCAGCATGGTCCAAAATTAGCCTCTTTCTGCTTATTCTTTCTTAGCCTGTAGGTCCAAGGCAGTATAAAACTCAACATGTGGCAGGAAGCAGCAAATGATAGCTGCTGTGTTTCCTTACACCAAAGGGGCTAAGTCCTCCCGTTTTGAACGCAGATAAGTCAGTTGTTAGCAGACGAAATTGTGGTCCGACAACATCGAGAGCCCCACCATCTCTTCAGTTTGTGATCTGGACAGGAGCTGGATATCTCTGTTTGGTTTACAACTGCTGTCGCCTTAAAAGGTCTGTGATAGACATGCACAAACATTCCTTGACTGCGCAGGCAGTGGGAATTAGTGACTGTGTCGGAGGACTGGCGTTTGCACTGCTTTGCTGTTTGCCTTTCTAGGATGCAGCTGGGGGGAGCAAGACCAAGGCTGTGGGAGCTGCTGGTCAGCCCCGACTGTCAGCATGCTTAGATTTTCCCTCCCAGCACAGTGGCTTAACTTTTGCTGCTGGCAAAACGGCAACACGAATATATTTTAAAATCTCTTCCTCTGTGTAATCAAGAGGAAAGGAACATGACACAAAAGTTGGTGAACAAAGAGCAGCCAAGTGCACCCACCCGTTTAAACTCCCCTTCAATCACTCCCACTACAGCTGGCTCTCAAGGCCCGTCTAGGTCATATTATGACTCCTTTATTAGTGTGTAAGGTCACTGGGAGACATGCAAGTGCATCCTATATCAGGAAGTGTAGTGTGTCTCAAGAGTGAAATATTTGGCTGTTAGCAGGAGCCGTGGCTGCGACTCGGAAATCCTGGGCAGCGCCCGGAGGGCAGGCAGGCTCCAGGCGCCGGGCTGCCTCTCTGCAGATAGAGCCGCCGGGAAGCGGGGCGGCTTTCCTGCCATTCTCCGCACGGGGCTGCCTTCCTCCCAGACTTCCCTACCGAGTGCCGACAGCCCCTGTGCCGCCCTGTCCAGCTGGCTGTGGGCTGCAATTCAAAAGAGCTGGCCTCAACTAAGGCAGGTACCCAGCAGAAAAATGTGCCGCCGTCTGACCTGATATTGTTGCTCCTGCAGGAAGACTGATTAGGAGCACGTAAGGCGGGTGGGGAGGAGGTGGGTGCCAGCCCGCAGCCCTCTGTGAGCGGGCAGCAGATTTATGGGCACATTTATTGGCACTGGGCTGTGGGAGACTTGGCAAGCATGCAGAGGCACGCCGCCCCACAGCATGCACCGCAGCCTGGCACCTGTGGGTACCCACCATCGGTGGGAAGGGGAGAAAACAAGAGATGCAGTGCTCGGAGCCATCTCCTAATGTCTTTAAACTCAAGGCTGAAGGCCTGTCTGGAGCCGCAGGTCCTGCAGCCAAGGTTAAATCACAAGTGAGAAGATCCTTGAAAGGCGTTGGATGGTAGTTCCGCAGCTTCCTCAGTTGTACCCACATCCACTTTGTTGCTCTTTTGCTCTGACTTGAACGTCACTCGGGCATATCCCACCTTCAGAGTACACACATTTTTTTATGCAGTATGCTTGACAATAACTAAACGAAGCTGCTCTCGGTAAAATTTGATGTAAAGAGGGAGGTGGAAACAGGATCGTTTTTTGTTATCTACGTGATAAAGTTCAAAATATTTATGTTGTATCAGTATGTGCAAGGATAATATTCCCTTCTCTTTATTGTTCTCATCTAAAAAAGATAGAGGGAGACAAGGGTATGTAAACATCAACTGAAATTTTAACACTGAAATGCTTGTCAGCTCTTTCAGCTCTGGTCTTGTTGCAGGGTGGAGAATCCTCTCAAAAATCCATCCAACCGCATAGCAAAAAAGTGGATGTTTCTCCTTACAGCAGAAAGAGACTGTCTCAATCTGACAGATTGGCAAGTAGCATGTATGTGTGTTTTTATATGTGTATGTGTGCATACACACCAAAACACATATTTTGTGCTTTTTGTTTGCTTTTTTTTTTTTTTTTTTTTTAAAGGTTCTGTGAAATGGAGAGTCAGCCAAAACAGGAGAAAACAGCATGGAAAGCATTGAGGCTGATTTGAGCTTGCAAGATCTCCGTTCAGAGTCATTTTTCATTTCCCAAAAAAGTATTTGACTTTTTAAAGAGATATTTGTACTGAAATTTCATTAAAAATACGCTTCAAACACAATTTGAATGGGAAGCAAACCAATAAGCACCTTAAAAAGAACGCTTAGTGAGGAAAAACTTGGCAAATTATTTCAGTGTTAATAATACTTAGATTAAATGTCTGGGCTTAAATGAAAAACTCCAATAACATCACCAATGTGTACGAGTCATCTTCTAAAAATGCCATTTTTTTAATGAAACATTTTTGTGTGTTTTGGTCAACTGCAGATTAATTTCCTTTTTTTTTTTTTTTTTTTGGTACAATGAAAGGAGGGGGAAAATCACATTTTATAAATGCTTAAGCCTCTGAAAAAAGGGCGCAGCTTTAACTTCCTGGCTCTGAGTGAATTTTCACATGGTCAGAGACATTCTATTAAAACATTTCAAATAGATATAAAGTGATGCATGTACACACAAGAAAAAGCTTTTATCAAAAAAGTCAACTTTACCTTAAGCATTTTATTGTACCTAGAAAAAAAAAATCCAATAATAGGCTGTACTTATGGCACATACCCCTGTGTAGTAGCAATTAAGTACTGGCATTCACACTCCTGTGTCCTATGAGACATCCATTTGCCATCATGTGGCACCTCCGAGCAGCATCTTCGCTCTGGGTAGCTGACACGGGCATGCACAACATGCCCCCTTGGGGAGTCCGTTCACAGAGGGAGATTTGCCTGCGCGCTGATTTTGGCAGTCAGATCAGATTAGTAGGTCTAACTTTATGTCAGCTGGTTTTGACAAGCTCTTTATTACATTGTATTTAATTATTTATGGTTGTGCTGCAATAAAAACCATCTATGCCTCATATTGCTGCCTTTAGAAGACCATCTATGATTACCACTATTGATGACACCCAGAGGGTCAACTGGAGACTTTTTGGAAACGTTAATCTCAACGAGTCTCATGTGTGGTTTCTCCCGCTCTTTCCTCACCCCTCTCTGGAAGGTTGTCTCTCCTACCCCAGTGAAGGTAGCAGGAATACATGAGATGATGGTGATGGGCTGAGGGTTTTCTCCTTTTCTCTTCCAGAGAGAAACACTGTTCTCTAGTGTAGACCATGCAAGCCTTTGCAGGCCTGGAGAAGCTGAGAAAGATTGTGTGCAATCTGTTTTTCTGATGCAGGTCTGAGATCAACAGAGTGACAAACCTGGCTGTGTCATACATACATGTCAGGCTCAGAGCATTAATAAGCATTTTTTTTTTGGCTGCCACTGTAAGACAAGTCTCTGCTTTGTAAATCTGTTCAAAGATATTTACTGCTTGGGTAAAGAAAGAAAGAAACAAACAAACAAAACACAACTGTTGGACAGATTAAATTAATTAAAGGTTTCACTTTGCTAACTAAAATTTCATATTTCCCTCCACGTAGGCTATAATAGGTTACATGATGACTAACCTAAACATTGTCACACGACATGCTGTCATCTTTCATAAATAACATAAGGATTGCTGTAATCCTGCATAAACCCAGCTTTAGTTGTTGAGAAATATTATGCAAGTATCCAACATGAAAAGAATCATGTTTCTTATTCCACCACTCTGGCCAAATACCATGTTGTCTTTACTGGAAAACTGATGTTCATCAAATTAGTTTAAAGCTGAGAGTGGGAGAGGGTGGGACATTGCATTCTTGAGAAATGACATTATAAATAGTACGGTACTGCTTTGTCTTTGTGCTGTTAGTAAATCTGGGATATTATAGAGCAAACAGGGAGGGCACGCTATATTGTGCTTGCGCTCCAGCTTCACTTTTTTCTTTGAACACACAGACTACATGAGGTGATCTGTGTTCACTGGGGCTTCCAGTTTCCTCCTGTTTCACTCTATTAATCTTAAAGCTCTAAATCAAGAAATATAAAACTTTCTCAATCTTTAACCCGTCACCAAAATGAAAAAAGAGAAGGGGAGGAAATAAAATCCAACATGGCTTTGCTTCTGTTTCTATTAAAAATGAATAATAAAAAAAGAAAAGGATGTTATAGAGGAAGGAAAGGACTAAATGAGAGGCCAAGAAGTTGATTTTGAGAGATGGTGTCACAGAAGTGTTGAGATATAAGCAGTTTTTCTGCATGTTAGGGGTTTTCCAGAGGACACATGTCTTCAGATCATAAGCATTGAGGAGCTATTTTATAGGTGAAGTTTTTAATTTGGGACTATTTTCTTTCTTTATGTAATATTTCACCAACTGAAATGGGGTAGGTTGGTTTTTTTGTTGGTTTTTTTGTTTGTTTGTTTTAAATAGGATCAGGCCTTTTTCCTTTAATTGATGTAACGGACAGTATTGTAATGCATACTTACTGTTTAAAATATTAAAAATAAATTTCACTCTGCAGTATCAGCCCATGGTGCCTTTTTCAGAGGTTTTGATGAGTACATCGGTCTCACACGGACGTGCTGCTGTTGTGTGCTCTCATATGCAGGAACTGGGTGGAAGTTGTTTAGCTGAAAGATGTTAATGACCTCTCTTATCAAAGGAAACAAAAGTGTTTTATAAATTTCTTATATGTACTTTTTGTTTTATTAATTTCTTATATGGATTTCTATGGCTCCCTGGAAATGGCAATGTTGTCAGAAATCCTGGAAATTGTCAGAATGTTACAATAAACAGTAATAATGAAGGGTGTTTTTAGAAGTAAAAATCCCTTTCTTGTGGGAGCTTTTTCTGAACAGCCCAGCAAGATGTGGAAGCTTGCAAAATGTGACTTGGCTGCAACAAATCCCAAACTTATGCAAGGCTCTTCTCTCCTTACCATATTTTCCTCTCACCACTTATCTCTCTTCTCCCCACTTATCACCTTCCCTCCCTCTCCTGTTTCACCAGGACACAGCTTTTGGGATGAAAGGAGACAGACTGCTCTGTCCCCTGTCTGTGTAGGCACAGAGGACCGCAATGAGAAGGAGCCTCTCTCTGTTCAGTAGGATTCTTTAACACACTGCTGTCCTGCTTGAACATCAATGCCTCCAAAAGCTGGTGGGGTATGGGAGCACTCCAGGTGACACAGAAACAGCTGTTAAGCATGGTCATAATGAAGGGAATAAAAAATTAAATAGTTATTATCCTTCATCTCTACTTCATAGTGAGAAGGGGAACTGAGTAGGTTAGTTGGAGATAAGGACTTGGTAAAGGAGAATCAAAGCGCTCTCTAGCCAGTGCTGAGTGGCAAAGGATGCACCCTCATTCTGCAGAGGGTGCAGGGCCCCAGCTTTTTTCTTGGTAGCTCTGTAAATATTGTTGACATTGACATAAATTTGAGTAAACCTGAACAACTTTAAGACCAGAGTATAGAGCTTTTGTGTTTCTCTATAGGGGGAAGTCTGGTCAGGCTTTAGCAACAGTAACCAGCAGAGAGTAGGGGGACGTGTTTGGGAGAGATCACTAGAAGAGCTTGGAAGTGGGCAGGGCATTTCCCTGCAAAATTTCCTTGATCTTTCTGAGCAGAGATATTAATGCAAAGACATAGGCTGTTGTTTGTATTCACTGAGAAGCACAGGGTAGACTTCTATTAATCAAAGTACTTGTTAGGTTCTTGTAAGCCGGTGAAAGCCTTTATCTTGAATAATAAATATCTGATAAAGAACACTGCTCAAAAACTGACCTGGTGAAGGAGAGTTTGGAGCTATTTTTTGAGGTTTCAAATGAGCTTCACCTAGAAAAATTTCAATGTTTTACCATATAAAGCCTCTGACACAACAGAAAAGTTTGCTTAAAAAGAAAAAAACAGCTTGTGAGACAAAAATACATTTATTTGAGGTCAAATCAGCGAGTCTATAATAAACTTATCCAAAATCTAATTACCTTTTTTTTTCCTCAAATGCATTTCTGTTCTGCTTTCTCTTACACACACCACCATATGTATATTACAGGAAAAGGTATAGCTTTTCCCACCCTCCCAAAGCTAATCGAAAAAGACACTTCCTTCTAGATTCTTGTCCCTTCAGGGAGAAGATGAGAAAATAAGTAGCCCAGGGTGACTGATATACATTCACCACACTAAATGCACTATCCCAAGGTGTAGATATTGCCGTAATGAGTGTGCCATAAGAACCTGCATGCAGCAGAATAAAACATCATGCTGCACCTTTATGTTTTTCACCATCCCAATGCTCTAGAAGGGATATCCTACTGGTGCCTTCTTGACAAAATATTTGGGCACACTGGAGCAGACACGGCTTTCATCTTCAATTCTAAAGTAAATTCCTATGCATTTTCGTTTTGAAGAGAACCTTAAGAAAACACGAGGGTGAAGCATGGAAAGTCTTAAGAGCCTTTGTAGGAAGGTATATAAAATGCATCAGGGAAGAGCCTGAAAGCTAGGAACAAGACAATGTGTTTGTGAAAACCTGGCTAGGTTTTCAGTGGAGGTTTCCACAACTAGTTGTCTTCAAAGTAGTGTTGGCACCAGAAAGCTCTTTTTTTCCTGATTACCTAAAATACGATGCATGATGCCAGAGCCAGCATTAGGACTGAAAAATTAGGACTAATGACTGAGGTCCCCAAACATGCCAAGATACGAAGCTAAACTAGGAAGCACAAGTCATCCAATACTGCATGGGACAAGAGAAGGATTCATCCAATGGCCCTTGTCTAATGTTTGCCCTGGCTCAGTGGGAATTGTGATAGTACGTATCAGTCTAATAAGACCCATTATAAAGGAGTATATGTAATGAAGAGGCAAAAATCCCAGCACATCTGTAAATTGGCAACATTTGTGGAGGATTTGTGTAGATACAGGTTCAGATAGCAAAGCCTGTTCCAATGGGGGAATGCAAACAAGATCTAAGAGTGTCCAAGAATTTGCCATGGAGACAAGGGAAAAAAAAAAAAAAGTGAAAATTGGGGTATTTTGCATTCGTTTCTTCTTTTTGCTTTTTATTCATTCTTAGTATTGAACTGACAGCTTTATTTTGTGTTCAGAAAGGGAATGGCTGGTTTATGTAGAGTAGGTGATGCATTATTGACTGGGACTAGAAGAACCTCCCTCTTGTTAAAACTGTGATTTACTTTCCACGTGTGGGCTGCAGTCTAAATGGACAAAACTGAATCCATGAGGATATGTACCTTGCAATTCCATGTCAGAAACCCTCATATAATGCTGGATAAAAAACTGTGTGCCAACACAGATGCATAGGAGTGTAAAAATATTTAAGAGCAGATCTATTCCGTATACCTGTAAGGCAAAACTGTGAAGGAAACAAGGCACTTATTTAGAATAAATAATTTCACTTTTGAACCTCGGAGTATTCTCTTGCCTCATCTAATCTCTATTATCTTAAAAACACTGATTTTAGTTTAGTTCTTGATACCAAACATAGACATCAGAGACAATTTCGTAATGAGAAACTAATCTAAACCTCAAAAGTAGAATGGCATTACCACCTCTTGGTAGCTACTATCGAACAGAAACTATTTAAATGTAAACAGATCAATAAGTATAATGTTCTGCTTTAGTTTACAGACTTTTTTTTTTTTTTTTCAGTCTACAATAGCACTGAATAAAACTATTTTGACTGCAGTGTCTTTCTGAAGTTCTTCCCACCTATCCCATGTGGAGGTCCCAGAAGGCTTTGGAGCACTTTTACAATACTCTTGGGTCACTGTGGCATACAAGTAGCATAACAAGGTCTACTCACTTCAGCTTTCATATCCAGGGTGGCACAGAACAGTTAGAGCAAAAAATTTCCAAAAGGCTTTCTAATACCTTACCAGTGTTTTGTGCAGTAGATTTTATGCAATAAAATTTGTGTTTTCCTGGGAAGTAATAAAGATATTTTGAAATAACAAATATATTAAGGAAATCTGGTATTCCTTCACAACAATAGATAGCTTAAAGGAAGATAAGGTGGAGTCTTGAATATACCATCTGTTTATTGGATAACCTTATTAGATGCATGGGGTTAATACTACTAATTCTTGCAAGTTAAGCGTTGTTTCATGATAGGATATCAAGAAAGACAGCTGCAGAAAAGAAGGGGATGCCAGACATTCAAATAGTTAGAATTTTTGACTTGGTTTCTTAGAGTCCTAAGATGATAGCAGGGCAATATATTTAGTATTCACACTAATAAGGAAGGCTGCTACCTCACTACTTGACAATCTGGGGGCATGTAATGAGGCTGTCCATTACCACAATAGACTCTTAGTTTGTCACTTGAGTTGTTTAAATTAAGATGGGTTGACTTTCCAATAGAATTGTCAGAAATCTGGGACATCCTGGTGAAAGAGATGGAAATTCAATGTTAATTACAAACAGTAAATTCCCATCTTAAAGATACTTTGAAACAGAAATCTAGAAGAAGCTAAAATTGAAAGTACAGAACTAGGTATCAGCTTCCACAAGCTAATTTGCTTACTCTGTGGTAGTTAGTTACAAATTTGGTTTAAAATGCATTCTATTTATGTCTACAGTGGATGTTTTCAGCTTCTACAGTTGGTAAATTTGTAAACAACACAGCACAGCTACTTAATTAAGAATACAGATGTGGTTTTGACTGCTTTATATTGGGGATAAATTCTTCTGCTTTTCAACTCATGAGGGCAGAGAAAACAGGTTTTGGTCTGAGATTTGTTGGTTTGTTTGGTTGTTTTTTTTTTTGGTGGGGGAACATTGTTTTCTCCGAATTACCTGTATAGAGGTTTACATGAATAGGATTGCAGCAGAGTTTTTAGAGAAACTCTGGGGAAAACAAACAAACAAACAGACAAACAACCGCCCAAAAAGCAAACAATATATAAATATTTGCTATTCTGCAGAGGGCTTATGTATTAAGCTGCAAATGAACCAGATAATAAGGAGCTTTATGCAAAGATACAATAAAATACTTCTCTTTTGCGTCTTTTTTATGCTAATATAACTTTAGTGAAATGTCTCTTTAACATAGTGGGGGTATCCTGCAGGAGCGAATTGGTTCCAGAAAGCACCATGTTATATGGTTAGCTGTCTAACTTATTTACCATAGAAAATATCTGTGACCATTCATATTTTGCCTGTCCATGAAAACTTTCAATTCAACACAGAGATAAAACACTAAACATTCTGGGATATAAAACTTGCTGGACATTATGCCAAAAGTAATAATAGTGGAAGTAACTAGATCAGTACATCCTCTGAGGCAGACCCAGATTTAGTGAAAAATACCCTGCACCATGATCGTAACAGAATCTGTTCTTCTCCCTGGAGCCAATAACAGGGCTGCCATGAACTAAATACTATTCAAATTTCTGTTGTTCAATTTAGAGTAGATAGCTTTGAAGTATTAGCTCCAGTATTATAAAATGAGAGAAATTTTCTCTGCAAGAGAGATAAAAGAGATATGTCTTCTGGCAAAGACCTAAAAGTAGGTACTCAAGGGTCTACAGGGCCCTAATCTTTTCCCCTCTAAGGCAAACTAATTTAAGAAATATACTATCAGGTTTACAGCAGATCATATGAACTCTCCAGGGCACATCTGGGTAGTAGATCAGGAACATTAGTTGCATAAAACTGATTAACAGAGCTGTGCAATCAGAAACACAGAGACAGCTTATGGTGAAGGTCTTACAAGAAGTAACTTGTTATTAACTCGTTTGAAAATATTATAGTAGCATATAAATAATTTGGAAAACACTCATTTCTGTGAAAGGCTGACTCTTACACTTCAAAAACGGGCGTCTCTGATAAGCTCCAGCAAAGAAGGCTCAGAGTTATCCTGCTAGAAGTTAACCTTCCTGTTATTCACCAGCTGCACAACAGCAGGGCAGGGTAACTGGAACTGTATTGCAAATCAGTTCTGCTCCTGTCTAGATTTAAGGACAGGACACTGGAGGCTCCTCTGAATATAAGGTTCAGTAGGTTACCAAAAATGTAAGACACAGGAGGAAAAAACTGCAGAAGAAACCAGGACAGTGGTAAAATATAGGTTATTGACAGCTTAGTAAATGTTCTGGACAATATGTTGTGGACCATATCAGAAGAACTCTTACTATAGGATGCTGGAGTTGCTGTATCATGTGGTATGACTCATGTAATACGTCTCTGCATTTGAACAATGTTTTGCAAATTAACCACTGAACAGATGAGGACCTATAATATAATTGCCAAGGTCTGTGAACATGGATTTCATCACAAAATAGCACATGCTGCTGTGATGGTTGTCATCTCCTGCTTGTGCATGTCAGAGGCACTGTAGAAGCAGAAAAAAAAAAAAAAAGCTTGTATAGAGTGAATTGGATTGCTGAAGAGGTAGAGAACAAACACGGAGGTGGGATGGTTTGCAGAAACTTGGCGCTTCCCTAAATCTACAGGCTTCAGCTTCTGATACAGTTCAGAGCAATCCCTGAGTCAATATCAGATGACTGGAATGATGACATAAAGGTCATTGTATTGGTTGAGCACTGGTCAAAACTGTCTACACTCTAGGCAAAAACTCATTTACTATTAACACACAGTTTCCAGACCTCCCAGCTCACCTGCCACCTCTTATTTCCAATGATGAAAGGCAAGTAAGGCACCCATGTATTTTGTACTCATATCAGAGAAATCATCACTTGCTCTCAGTTTCTTTATTCCCACCTCGTCCCTTTCACTTAAGAGTTAGTTTCTTTCTCTGTTCTCTGTAACTTTACTCACTGTGAATTTACATCATTGCAATTGGGGGAATTTTGTATTTTCCTAGGAGTGGTATTCCCTCAAGGTAATATACTGGTAGCTGGTATTTCCTTCCAGGAGTGAGATTCAGACTTTGACTATTGCTTGGTTATATGAAACCACTGATGATGAGTGAAGTCAGATAGGTTTCTAATTTTCTGCTGGATTTCATTCATATTTCAAAGAGGTTTAAGAAGGGTAGGCATTATGTTGTCTGCTGCCAGACATACTGCCAAATTGTCTGCGTCCTCTACAGTTCGTGCCTTTGAAAGAAAATATTTTTCACAATAGATAAGCACTTCCAAAATGTAAAGGGGAATAGCACTGAATATAAAATTAGTTTCTTCATTTACATTGAGGTAAGGATTGTGTTGTCATTTCGATTGATAGGCAGATTGAATACTTTGCTATATTTTCCTTTCCTAAATCAAAATGAAGTGCCATTCCTTCAAGGAATGCCACTAACTTGGTCATTCTTTGCAACAGATGCCTTTCATTTACCTGTAGTCCAGTTTAAAAGCATATGATGACTTTGAAATACTCAGTAGATAAACATTTATAGGATGATTTTACATTCCTGAGAAAACCGGTACAAGAGAATACAAGTAAATCTAGAAATATGGAAAATACTCCTATTTTGACTGCTGTACCAAACATTTATGTAGTGAGAAATCAGGTGACTAAAGATGACAGAGAATCAATGATTTTGCCTAAAGAGATCAGAAGTATGCAGTCTTATGCATCCCTCCAGGAGGAAGATGGCTACACTAAGACAATAACTTTTACTTATAAAACTTCTTGCACAATGAGAAACAAATTTACAAGTAACATATGGCAATTTTGTATTATTAAACTGAAAACAAAGTCTTACACTGAAGTTAGTAAGTTGAAAAGTAGCCTAGTAGAAAATGGTATAAAATGTCACAGCAGCTGCTTTTAGATTGTAGAATTTGTTATACTGAATATAAAAAGAAACAAGGAAAGAATTTGTTATTGCTTCTTATATTTTGAGATTAGAAGTTTGTTTTGGTTTTTTTTGTTTGTGTTTTTTTTTTTTTTTTGGTAGAATTAGAAAATAAGACAAAAATCTCCTAAAATGGCTAATTTAGAGACTGTATAGTTCCTGGTATCTCAGTAGAAAGTGTTGACAGACTGTATGCAATCACTGTATCGTTTGAGCAGACCTAACAAAAGAATTTATAAAAAACCCTCTAAAAACCCAAAAAACCCAAACCCAACAGCTTCTTATTTTCAAATGGAAGAGGAGCATAGACTAGAAGGACACATAAGGAGCAATGTGTCTGACTCTGCTGGTTGTCATCTACACTTCACCATACACCTTAAAAACTGTGGGTTATAGCTACTACTATCTGGTCAGTACTAGTGAAATGGAAGTGCGAAAGAAAATGCAATAATTTACATTTACTCTAAAAAACAGAATTATAAGCATGAGGTATACATTTCACCAGACACAAAAAGAATGTGAAATTTAAAGTGTTGCCTGTAAAAGGCCATTTTAGGAACAAATGTTACAGGGATAATAAATTCAAAGGCCTCCAGACACAAACTTGTTAAAATAGCTATTTTAGCAAGACACCAAAGTCAAACCACTCAGAACACAGAAATCCAAGTCTCCTCACATTGCAGCGAGTGGGTACACAGCACGCTTCAGAGATTTGGGGTCAAGTTTTCACAGCAATGATTTAGGAGCCCAAGTCCAATGAGCATTCCCTCCCTCATTTACTCTTAGATTAGAAGTGACTTCGCCTCTTTCAGGGATGGCAGGACAGATGATGTGGCTGCTCTTTGGCTGCAGCCTGGCAGCTCCATTAACCTGAATTGGTTCAGCCTGCAAGGCGGATGGCAGGTGAGGCAGGCTGGGTACAGAGGTGAGGAGAGCCCTGGGAGCAATAACCTCTCAGGGGTTATCATCCCACAGAACCCCAGAGCTTCTGAAGGGACAGCTAGAGATGGGCAAGCAAGCAACAGAAGATCCTGAGCATCTTCAGGATGTCAGAGGAGAAATAGCTTAAATGGAAATGTTAGACAAATTTTAACTGTGTGTGTGTTTCCTTTTTTTTTTTTTTTTTTTTTTTTTTTTTAGGAGAGATTTGTGGTTATTCAGATGTGATCAGAGAAGGCTGGAGAATTTACATCTGGATATTTATTTCATAGTGAGTCTTGTTAATATCTATGTATTAAAGATACAATTTGGTATTTATTGATTCATTCTCATTGGGTACACTGTACAGCTCTTCAAGAAATGTCACTGTTGAAGCCAAGGGTTACACTCATACTAGGAAACAAAATGGACCAGGGGCTGCTCTCTGCCCTTGGAAGTAAGTGGTATGTTGTAGCTTGTGTCTGTACATCCAAACCCTTCCTTCCTGCCACATGGGAAGAGTGCCTGACTGTGCTTTCCCCAGGTTGTCCCTGGCACTGGCAGATGACCACCTCCATGGGTACTGATGTTCAGTGCCACCCAAAATGCTCCCACTGCCAGTCCAGAGAGCCCAGGACCCACCTGCCAACCTCCTGCCCTGTCTTCAGTGTCCTGGGGACCTCCAGCATATCTCCATGTCTACAGGCAGCCAACTGAGAAGAGCCCCTCGTGAGGATCTTCTCCCTAAGGTCCCTTGACAGGAAGGGGACCTGGTATGGGTAAGGTAGTTTACGGGCTCTGTCCCCCTCTTTCTCTAGGAGCTGCAGAACCACACCAGATGACACTTAAATTGCTAAAGCTAGCTTGGGAGGTGGGAGTTTTTAGAAGCACTTTCCTCTTCCACTTAAAGAGGTCAGAAATAGTCTTATTTGCATAAAATGGTTTGAAGGGGATTGTATTTGGGAAGAAGCTTTGACTAGACTCTCACACAGTGTGTATTTTTCTTTAATCTGAAACAAGTTTTTGTGATGGAATAGTGCCACCATTCACACCCAGTGAGACTTTAGGATTGAATTTGATAATGTTAAGGAATGGTGATTAATTATTTAGCTCTGTCTTGTGTTGCAAACGAACATCAGATACGGTACAACAGTTTCCTCTTTGTCTGGTCTGAGCAGTATCTTGACACAAATCTTGGGGCTTGAATCAGGATTTTCCATTATCTGGCTTATGTTGGGCAAATGAATGTTCAATTAATAGAGGGTGGTATTGCGTTATATTTTCATATACACATAGACTTATGCAGAAAATAGATCTCAGAAGACTTTTGCTTCAGTTAGATAGTACTGCTGTGAATAATCATTTCAGCTCTTTTTTTCATACAGTTACAGTTCTCAGTAAGGGCTGAAGGAGCATGTTCATGGGTGTGCAAAGTCCAGGAAGAACAATGTTACCAAGCCTGTTTGTAAAGAAAATGCATGTAACAACACTTGGAGTACTTAAGAGCGATTTATGTAGCCATCTAGATAATGTTACAGGAGTTACTGTTATGCTAAGTGCATAATACTGTGTTACTCCTGCTTATCTCATTTCACTTACTTGACAGACAGTTCTTTTACCAGACCAGTTCGTGCTTGTGTGAAATAAGCAGTGAGAATAATGCACAATCAGTCTTATTTTAATGTTTTTACCACCTGGAGCCAGAAATGGGCAAGGAACAAGGAAGCTCCTTTCATAACTTCCCAACGAGCTCATGCTCCCTCTGTTTGACATCATGCTGCACACAGCATGTCTTTCAACAGATGTTGTAGAGCCTATTGATGAATACCTGCTCTCCTCTTAAAGCTAGGGAGTTATTTCACTGCCCAGAAGTGCAAGTAGAAACAAGGAGAGAACTCTATGTGTAGGTAAGGATATACATCATGTCCTTTATTCCCTTTATTGAATATGAGTTTGATCCAATATCTGTTAGAGTCCTGTTCTCTGCTAGTGTTGATAATGCATTTCAAACACTGAAAAATATCACTCGTAACTTATCATAGGGGGCTAATATAAGCAGCTGCTATTGTGTTTTATTAATGGTGTATCAGTAGGGGTGGATGAGCAAGAGAGGGATAGGCATGGCACTAAATGCTCTGGAAGACTAATATGACCTGCATTTCAGAAAACTTCAGAACACAACTGGAAGAATCTAAGAGTGCTATTCTCACAATATTGTATGCATGTGTGTTTTTCTTTTTTTTTTTTTTTCCATGTGACATGGTGACAGGAAATGGTAGCTTTTGGAAGTAAACTGATGTGCTTACTTTCAAATTTACCCTGTCCCAAAGTACATAAGAATTCAGAGACGGTGAAATGAGATAATAGTATAAACTATATAAAAATGGAAAATTATTATTAGGAATCTATGATAACATCACTGAGGAATGTTTTCCCCATTTTGCCTACAGGTAAGTCTTATGAATTTTCCTTTTGTGCTTTGGTGCTTTCATCCATGAAACATTTGAAACACTTCTTTCATATGGAATACTGTTAGTTCTATTAGACTGTGTTGCATTAACTCATAGAAAAGAAGATAATCTGCTGGTGACCATTTAGAAGTCTAATCGTTCTTTTTCTATAACTATCAAATCCCACAAACAACTGACAATTGAGGATTAAGATGGAACCTACATCACAATCCTGTCTACGATAGTGAATCATTGAGTTAATTATCCTGTAAGGTTTAATGCTCTGTCATTCTCTTTCTACTAATTGCTATCAGAGTGTCTTTCTCACTCTTAATTGAATAACATCATGATTTTCTTGATAAGAAAACCCACTGTGGTCCCACGACACAAAACACTGATCAAGAATGAACTTACATCATCAGCAAAAATGTGCTAAAAAACATTGACAACCCAACTTTGTACCAGCAGGATTTACGCCAGATCTTGTATTATCTTCCCGTGCTGCTCTAACTTTGTGCTGGTTCAGCTATTTTAAGTCCTCTTAAAGTCAGAATAAAACTGGCAGGAAAAAGCCTAAAACTGGCATAGACTCTGTAATGTGTGTTCTGGTTAATCTGACAGAGATGTGGTTGTGTGATGATGCTTGGGCTTCATGGGTGATCTGATAGGGCTCTCAATCTCCAAGAGATCACAGAATCACAGAACGTTAGGGATTGGAAGGGACCTCAAAAGATCATCTAGTCCAGTTCCCCAAGATGCAGAGTGGAGAATGCAGAAACATCAAAGCCGAGTTAAAGCAGAAGACTTTCATGGACCAAACTGAATCCTTGGGCTGGAGCCACAATCAAACATGTAAAATGCCCTGGTGGGACTCCAAACATCATTGCAACAATCTGTTCCTAGCAGGGGTAGGAAAAACTGGTAGGAGAAATGGATAGCTGACACCTAGTGCTGGCACTTGAGAATAAAATGATGAACCAGACAGATCCCGCTGTTTAGCCCTAATCACTGTATACTCCCGGCTCTTCTGAAAGAGTCAACTTGGTCCAAAATCATTTTATCAGATAAATTCTTCTTTCATCAAAGAAGGAGAAATTCCTTGACTTTAGGATCTCTCAGTAATTTCTTTATTGAAGTTCTTTTCAAATAGGTTACTCACAGAGATCAGACAGTTTTTGTTGGAAGTACACTTGAATGTGTTCCGTAAGAATAGAGAAAACTCTGATACCAACTTAATAACAATATTTGTTTCAAGGAAGGGGAAAAACCTGTGAAAATGCTTTTAATCAGGTCTCAGGAGTGTCTTCTATGGCCCCTAGTAGTCAGATAAAAGGGTCTGTGTAATGTTTACACAGCCTCCCGCAGATTAATTGCCATAGCAGCTCATATAAAAGCAACAGTAGAAAGGTGTAAAAGTCATTTGCAAGGAAGAAATAGGAAGCAATCAGCAACACTTTAAACAAATTATTGCCATGAAATCGCTCTCTCAGCTTGAGATAAGCACTCAGGGTCTGCTAAAGCTATAACAGCCTTGTGGCTTCTGCTCCCAGGACATTTTTCTGTGAGGTTTTTATTCAGAAAATGAGGAATGCAGTGGAGTTATGTTTTGAGGTGGTTCTGAATATACTTGTCTTCAGGCTCTGCTGTGTACCTGCCCCCGTGTGTGAATATGTATGTGTGTACGTGTACATGCAAATGTATCTATGTGAGTGTATATGTGCATGTATGTGTGCACAAAGACTTTTCAAATGTGTAACTAAGAGTGCTGTCCTCTTGCAGTGAAGCAATAGCTCACACAGGTTAAGCTGGTTAGAAGTAGCTGTTTGCAGAAGAGCCACCTGCAGATGTCTGTGTTAGGCAGTAGAGTTCTGAGCTTGGCACAGGTGAGCTGGGAAAGGAATGCCCTTTTGGAGGAAACCTGAAGGATGGGAGGATTTTGGGGGCTGCCTGTGAAGCTGGGCCAGCTCTGTGACCACCCTGGCTCCCTGAGAGGGAGATGTGCTCTCCTGGCACTCTGCCTTTGGAGGGAAAAAATACCACCTCTGTGAATCCCTACCCTGTCCTTGGCGAGAGGCCATGTCTGCACTGAACATTTGGTTGCTTTTTCCAGCTCCCAGTTACCACTTCCAAATAGCACTTGAACTGTGTATCCAGTTTGTTGTTATGGGAAACTCAGAAGTGTTCACTTCAGAAACAGTGTTACTCTGTCATACTCCTGGGTGTGGTAGGTTTTTGGCTATTACCTCTGCTTATTCTCTCTCTTTAAAAAAAAAAAAAAAAACCAAAAAAACAGAAACCAAAAACCAAAAAACAAAACAAAATAAACAACAACAAAAAAAAAACCACCAAAAAACCCCACCAAAGCTTCTCTTTTGCAGTTTTGGGAGCAGATGGATGTGGCTGTAGAAAATAACTATGAGATCAATCACTTTTGCCTTTTACTGAAAATTCAAATGCCTGCCCATTTTCCCTGATGTCACTAGTAGGATTAGGAGTGCAGGTGGGGACTAAGCAGATGAGCTCTTGAGAAGGAAATTCTCATTTTGCAAATCTTCTCTCTGAGAGAAACTTGGCTCTCTTGAAATGCAGGGCTCCAGGGTTATGATTCAAAGGGAAAAACAGGAATAGCAATGGATATGGTAATATGCTGTGTGCATATGTGCAGACCTGGGTTAGCAGGAAGGGAATCGGTGATGAGGTGGGATGGTCCTCAGATATGGGGAAGGGACAGTGACTGGGAGGGATGGGAGGTTACAGGACTACCTCAGCTGTGAGAAAATGGTTCTTGGCACTTGCAAACTGTGCCTAAGCAAGGTCTGGGGGTGAGTTATAAGGGAGATGTCAGCACTGCTCCCAGGAGTCTGCTGGCAGCCAAATGGCAGCTGTGGGCCAGTGTTCCCTGGTCTTGCTGCATTTGCTGGAGCAGACATAGCAAGAATGACACCGGCATACACAAAGCAGAAGCCGATCTGGGAGAAGAGAGATCTCTTCTGTGAAGGAAACGCTCCCAGTGCCTGACGGACAGAGGTATTGCAGGTAGTCCTGAAGTCAACAAGAAGCAGAGATGCTGCAAGTTCCCATTACAGACTTACAACAGAAAAGAGCCAAGAAATCCCCAGCTGCTGTTTTTAGGTATCATTTCCTGATTTAGGTGAAGACAGGCAGCTGCAGGGACAGCCCCTTCAAAACACAGAGTCCGCCTTTGTCAGATGGAAGAGAATTGCAGGTGTCACAGAATCAGGGCTCATAGACGTTCAGCAGCGTTTCTGTAAAAAAAAATGTTGTAAGATCTAGTTATTATTTTGTTCCTTTTTGACCAGCCCAGAACCGCATATGTGGAGTGCCCACTTTCTTGGAGGTAAATTCGCTCAGAGAGAAGGGTGAAAGAAAGATGCTACCGGTCTTTGTTGCTGACTTGTCACTAGCCTGCAAATCTTCTTAGTTGTACTGGAAGGTACCACTGCTAGTTTTGTTACTGTAATGCTTATTCCCTTTGTCACCTATAGGAGCATGAAAATTACACTTACTTGCGTCAAAGTATGTGACACCAGTCAGTCTTCTTTTTAGTTTTGAAGCATCACTGAAAATTGACTCATTTTACAACACTGGTTGTGTTTTGCATTTTCCTTCAAGCTACTGTATTTTCCTTGCTAAAGATTTGACTTTTGTTAATATTAAGTGGAGATGTGTCTGGAGCACAAAAATTGGATCCATTTTCGGATTCAAACTTCTCCAAAATTCAGGCACAGTGCAAGATAGAGTTTGTTCAGGCTCATGTCTGCATGGAAAATATTCAACCCTGTCTCCAGGTTTGTTTACATGTTTTTTGATTTCAATATTACATGAACCAACTACTATTTAATTAGTGAAGCATTGTAGAAATTCTTCTTATGGGTGTAATTTTCTTTGATCTCTTGCCTGAAGAAGGAGTTTAGCAATGGAACTACTCTTCCTTGCTAATATGAGCACACATAATTGTAGTTGCTGTTGTCCTGGCTGTGGATTAGATTATTTCTCTACTGATTTTTAAATATTGCCTCTTCCTCTCAAATAAATTCTTCCTGTCAGGAGCTAGCCATACCTCTCTCAGTTCTTTGTTAGTCTGTCCCTGTTTAGCCGTTATGCTGCATGCTGCTGCAACATTTTTTCTTAAGGCCTTTTGACTAGGAAAGTGATTAGTGAATATCTTTGGAAAGATGGATCCATAACCTCATGGACTGCTTCAGATCTTTGTTTTACAGTTTTTTACATCTGTTTGGAGAACAAGCAACATCCAACAATTCTCACCTATGCAGCCCGCAAACTCAAAAGAGTAGCACATGTGCAGTTATTTACTTATTATGATGGCATTGTCACATTGGGGCTTTCTGGGCCATCCATTCCACTGACCTCTTTGGTATTAGGTGGCCCAGACCCTGTGCATGGCTCTCTTTTAATTGTATTTACTCTGGCAGGAAGGAGTCTGCCCAGACACACTGTCAAGCAGAGAGCAGGAGGTGAGTCTGGCCCTTTTCCTTCAGGAGAAACAGCTGGGCTGGAGTCAGGCTGGGAGGAGAGGTCAGCAGGTCACCTTGGGGTCAGGGATGCAAAAATCTGAGTTTGAATAAAGTCTCTGTTTCCACAGAAACAGCAAATCTTCCCTCCCACTTTTTCATCCCCTTCTTTCATCTCTCCCAGCTCCTCCCTGCAGTCTTGGCATCTGATGTGTTGTGGCCAGCTAGCTCAGAATCATCTTTCAGCAGCAATCACAGGAGCTGCTGACACTCTCACTGTGCATGCCTTTTACAAGTCCAGCAGCCAAAATACTCTCCTGCACCGGAGGTAAATCTATAGCTAGCTACAGCTGTAGACCAGGCTACAGCAATAATGTGCCTCCCAGAACTGGAGGTTGAATAAGCTGAAAGGGCAGAGCAAGCTCTAACACTTTAGCAAGGTGAGAACACAGCAGGACCTCGTTGCATAAACTGGAAGAGGAAGGAAGGCAAAGTGAAATGCTGCAAGAAGTAGAGAGAGGAGAGTAAGTCCCCTCTTCCCTTGCTCACAGTTTCAGCTGAAGGGATTTGCACAGGAAATGAGTCTTGCACCCATTTATGGTATAAATTCTGAGGGATGCAGAGTGAACTGTATGTGTTCACTTGGAGTGATTCCATCAGTGACCTTGTGACTGAAGTTTTTTCCCCTGTAGATTATCATGCACTTTTTCCATCACTTTCTGACAGTTTGGACTGACAGCCTCAGTAGCTTCCTCTAAAAAAAAAGCTAACACACAACAAAGTATGCCAAGCAATCAGCATTCAGTCAATGCCACAGCTTCCTTTATTCTCTTTTCTCACTCCCATACCCACTGTCTCTGAAGTTTAGCATCTCTCCCTGGTTTTAGAAAAAGCAGTGTAACAGACTGAAGAGAGCTACTGAAACAGAAGAAAGCTCCTTGCAGCATGATATCTCTCAGCATACTCTGTGCCTCACGTTCATACCTCTAAAGTGGTGGTGATACTAAATGCAGTAACTGTGGAAATGAGACTATGTCAAGTAACCAGAAAGACAGCTGGACAGTATGTCTGAGGAAAAAACAATGCTGAGCTTGTCTTCCTGGAAAAAGGAAAGGTGAAGCCCTGATTTAATAGAGCAGGATGAAGCCTCATACCTAGAAGAGCTGACAGCTGTGAGAAAGAGGCTAAAAGTCACTTGTTGGTGTGCACTTATGAGCAGTGCTTTCGCAGCACCCTGCTGTCATATGTTGCTGTGTCCCTTTTAGCTTCTCCTGCTGAACTCAGGCTTCAGTCAGACCCTTCTGATGTCTGGGTAGAGACTTCACTCTACTCATTGCGCAAGGAGATACGCAAGCTGCCCAACTCATCTTTTGAAGCAATATAATGGTTTGTACAGCTCCAGTATCCTCATTCTGCACGCAAACATATTTTACAATATCTGTTTGGATTTTGGTATGGTATTATTATCAGCTGGCTCTCCTGATGGGCAGGCATTGTACAAAAATGAAGCAGAAGTTTATAAACTAACATGTGTGCTGCAGCACTATATTATAAAGTTTCCTGATTATTTGTGCAAGTGAAATGAAACAAAAAGGTAGCACCCTTCACTGTGCTCTCGATGTATTTTGTCCCCAAAGTCAGGGATGCATTGCTCAGACCCCCATGAGGTTGTCAGCAAAGGGACAGGGTTATGAGGGGGTGAGGACCTGGTGAAGGGTGGTGTGGGGGTGAAATGAGGGTGTGCTGAAAGCAGCTGTCCTCATCTGCCAGCGCCTGCCATACAAACATGCCCGGAGGTTGGTGAGGGCAAGCACTTCTGATGATCGGAAGTAGTAGAGTAAAAGAAGGTACGGAGGTAGTGCATGGACAGCCTTTAAAACTCTGCAGGCTTGAGGAAAGACATTTCTCAAATTGCTGAGGTAAAGTATCACAGAAGGTACGAAGCAAGGGAGAAGAATTTTTTTTCTCTCTACCCCTTTGTTGCCCTCTTGCTTCCTATGACCTCTTCCTTGACACAGTGAATCAATGTTCTGTGGTGGAGGGATGGGAAACTCTGAGCCATAGATCCTTTCTGTCACAGCCACGCTCCCAACCCAAATTCCTGCTGATCTCAATCATCTCAGCTCCACACAGCTCTCACCTCAGCTGCTCGTAAAGTAGCACTAACCACCTGGCTGCCTCCAGACATGCATTTTTGGGACACCCAAACCAACAATTTACATTGAGGTAAAACCTCAGTCTCATTATGGTTCCTCTGGAGGTATGGAATTGAGGTAACAGGTAGAGCCCACACTTTGATCTTTCCCAGACTACAGATCTTCTTTTGTTCCTCATAATCACCTAGGGATTTACCTAGGCAATTGCAGGCCAGACTTTAAAAATAGCTATTCAGCCACCTCAGAAAAGGGCAACAGGATGCTGAGGCTATCACAGCAGAGCTGCTGCCTCTGCTTGGTTGGTGTCTCCAGCAAGGTCTGCCTGGCTGCAGGCTGCTCTTCAGGTGACTTGCTGACCTCAGTGGCAGCTGGTTGCCTCACCACTTGTTGCAGATTTGTATAGTAGCAGAACCAATCTGAACGTGGGAAATCAGAGCAGATAGCTATCGAACAGGACTTAAAATCTTGTCTAGAGCAAATAATTTTTCATACTCTTCAAAGGCTTCTTAAGATTCCTTGGACATCTAGGATGTGTGTTAGAGACTGGTGTTTCTGCATGGCATCTTAGCTGCCATCCTCAGTCAGAATTTCAACAATTAACTAAGGGAAGCTTAACTAAGGTAAGCTGGGGAATAATTACTAGCCAACTTGGCATTCAGAGCTGGAATGAATCCAGGTTTCCAGGCTGTATGTGGTAGGTACTGAGGCTGGAGAGAAGTGTGGCATGTGATTGAGGAGGAGATTATCAGTTTTCCCCTCGCATGAGGAAAACTAGCCTTTTCTCTTGCACTTGCACACCAATTTGTTATGTCAACACATACAAAAATATGTATTTACAAATAATACATACTGAAAATACATAATGATAACACAATAAATCCTAAAATCCTTGCTTCAAGATCTTCACACTTCATAAAATAGTTTTTGAAACACTTGAGGATACTTTGGTTATTCCTTAACCTGTGACTAATATTAAGAATTACACTCTTTTCCCAAAACAGCATTGACTCATACCTTTTCTAAGCTACAGAGCTAGTAACACCAGTAGGAAGCTCTGTTCATGCCTCTCCTTGGATCTGCAGGAAGGTGGATGTAAGTAAGGGGTGACATTGTCCTGAAATCAGTGGAAAAACTTGGACTAGTTTCTGTGGTAACAAAACAGTACAGAAAATGCTTTTTAATGAGAGAGTAGATGGCAGACATCTTGAGATGTTATAGTTAGTGTAACTTCTGTATTTATACTGCAAATTAAGCCATGCAGCAGTGGTCATGTATGACTGATCATGTATGAGGCGTACTTTGGAGTCTGTGTTTCGTATGACAAATCAGTGCTTTCCATAGCGTTGGACTATTGCTGCTACTTTTAACACGAGTGAAATGTGGAAGCACTCTTGAGTGAACTGGAGTGTTTTGACCAAATAATACCTCCAGCATTCCAAACTCCCTTCCTTGTTCTGTTGAGCTAAATACCCCATCATCATAGCCAAATTGTAGGATGGTACACAGAAAATGCATTTAATTCCAAGATTAGGAACATGGCCACAGGTAACTGTCCTTTTAGATGAAACAGCTGATTTAGGAGCAAGGTTGCATCTTCTTTAGGCTGTATATTGCATAAGTAAAATATATGACTCATTAATTTTTCTCATAAACAAATATACATTTTCTTGAAGTTTAAGAGGGTTTCTGAGTCAGCCTATTAATTCTATTACCTACATTAGGCTTCAAAGCTTTCATTCGTTAAAGTATGCAAGGAGAAACGTAAAATCTGGAATAATCCAGAACAATCAAAAATGCCTTTTAAATATATTTTAAAATGCATTTTAGATTTTTTTTTTTTTAATACTATCAGCAGGTTGTGAAGATATAAATTCAGATCACATTAGGACTGATTTAGGGGGAGATTTACTGCAGCATCACATCTATTCCCCACCACAGAGAATACTCTGATGTCTGACCCAATCTTAGGCATCAACAATTTCTCTCTTTGCTTTTCCTCTTTGTTGAGAAAGCATCTTCCCCTCTGGCAGCTACATTTCATCCCAAGTTTTCTCTTTCCACCCTCAGGTTGTGTAATAAGTCACAGCAAGGGCATCTAATCATCTCCAGAATGTGACAACATTTGGTTCAGATTCCCTTATCAGCATCACCTTTCCTTCTGCCTCTGCCTCATCCTTAAAGAAGACCAGGCGGTGGGCCTTAGAGATCAGTCACACGTCGACCGCTTCTTCAAACACTTAACGTGGGAAACTGTTCAGAGGCATGATTGCTGAGCTGCAGACCTGGAAAATAACTGTCATCGAGACCTTTATATCTGTCAAAGGAATTTCATCTCAGTGACACTGCTTTGCCCTTTACCTTTTTTTTTTTTTTTTAAACTTTAGCAAGCCCTTGGATCCTTTATGACCTAAAACTACTACAGTGGGACATTATTTTTGGAGGATCACTACTTCACACAAACATTTTAGCCAAGAATTAGTTATATGCCTTTAAAACGAAAAAGCCTTTTCTTCTATTGTTTATTGTAATTAGGATGAAGCAGTCATCTTAGTTTCCTTTGTTTCTGTCAATCTGTGGAACACCCCATGCTCCTGAAGCCCCAAGAAAGCCGATTGGATCTGGCTCTGAGCTGGTGGGGTTGTGCTGGGTGTGGGGTGGCCTTCTCCCTGCCTTGCTGCCCTATGGCTCGCAGCCAGCCCTGCCCCTACTCCTGGTGGGGCTCAGCCACTCCAAGAGACGCCATGGCAGCTCTGCAGAAGGCACATCCTGCCTTGTGCTCCTGGCTGCCTGTGATGGTCTGCCAAAGGAAGTCCCAGCCATTTGCTGCTGGACCAACACCATCCCCAGGAGCTAGGTCAGGTGGTCCTCACCCCAGCCATGTCAGGTGAGGATGGGTGGCCCTGACCTTGAAGACATCACCTTAGCCCGCATCTGGCTGTAAACAGGTGGTGGAGACCTACTGAGTTTGGTAGGACTGAAGGCTGGCTTGCACTGATGTGTTCCGTCAGATAATAACACTCGAGTACGTTGTTATAAATTTTACTGAATCAGGAGCTGATCATGTTGGGAAGTGGCCATTGCAGAACACTAAACAATATTGCATATACCTGAGTTAAAAAATACAAATACTGTTCCAACCATGACCACTACTCCATCTCCTTAAACCTTGCAAGATGTCAATTATTTCCTGTCTGAGTATTTTTACATGTAATGGCATTAGAATGTAATGGCATTTAGTGCCCCACAAAACACAATTTTGGTTATTTGGAAATTTGTGCACAAAATCTTTTAGTTATTAAACTGTGCTCATATAGGAGCATATTTTGAGAATCCTGCATAAATATCAGTTTAAAAGCCCCTTTTAAGAGCCATGTACATATTCTAAAATTCTTAGGGAAAATACAAGTTATACATTTTGAATACATTTAAATGCATCAGTGTTATCCTGCTGCTACCACTGTATGTGGAAGGTAGAAAACATTTTGTGCTCTTACACAATTTGCATTTAAATTATATTGAACCTTTTCATCAATTTTTTTGTTTGTTTGTTTTTTGTTTTTTTTTTTTCCTTTGGTTGAATACAAAGTCACATCCAAATATTGAAAGCGATACGATTTGAAAGCAAATGCTATCTTGCCTCTTCTTCCCTTGCCGGTAAGAGCAACCTTAAAAAGACCTGTTAATTTCTACAAGGCTCTGTCCCTTTTCTGCAGAACACAAGGTAGAATGTTTAGTGAGTCTAAATAAAACCACAAAACCTAAATCAAGGTTCAGCTCATCATACTATCCTCCTCACTTTATTAACCTTTGTGTACTACTTGATAAGTGATGCTTTCAATTCACATAGTTCCCTTTTCCTTGAAATAATTATCTACCAGCAAGAACTGCAACTATTTAATTTGTCTCTTAGTCTAGTTTCCATATGATTTTCCTGGCACATTAAGTGTTGCTGCAGTATTTTTACCTCCATTTAGATCAGAACAGTAACCAGGGTGACCTGAAGAGGGTCAATTCCATCAGCTTTCATGTGCTGTGCCCTGATTAGGGGGCGTCAGCTCTGAATGTGATTATAGGTCTTCAAGCAGCCAATGCATAAAGCAAGCTTATAAAAAAATGTATTTTCTCCCTTCTATCCTCTTTTTTCTTTCTTTTATTTTCCTTCTTTCCTCCTTTTATCTCTTCTTCTCTTTTTCCTTCCTTCCTTCCTTCCTTCCTTCCTTCCTTCCTTCCTTCCTTCCTTCCTTCCTTCCTTCCTTCCTTCCTTCCTTCCTTCCTTCCTTCCTTCCTTCCTTCCTTCCTTCCTTCCTTCCTTCCTTCCTTCCTTCCTTCCTTCCCTCCTTCCTTCCCTCCTTCCTTCCCTCCTTCCTTCCCTCCTTCCTTCCCTCCCTCCTTCCCTCCCTCCTTCCCTCCTTCCCTCCTTCCCTCCTTCCCTCCTTCCCTCCTTCCCTCCCTCCTTCCCTCCTTCCCTCCCTCCTTCCCTCCTTCCCTCCTTCCCTCCTTCCCTCCCTCCTTCCTTCCCTTCCTCCCTCCCTTCCATCATATTTGACACTGCAAGACATCGAAAGGCATACTGTCTCAGCCTGCTGTACGCTTACTCTGAAAGGTTCGCATTCATATCTGTTAACAGATCCACAACTACTCATAAGGTATTCCTTTACAGTCTGTGTTGTGAGGTATGTTTTTTTTGGGTGGGTCATCCTCGGCTGATGGAGTTATGGTCAGATCATGGTAAAGAAATTAAGATGTTCAGTCAGATGCAGGGGAAAACACATGCATTAAGTATGATAGAACCATATTAGGGGAAGATGATCCTTGCAATGGAAGAAGGCGGCAGCAGCTCATAGCCAGCTCAGTCTGTCAGTCACCAGCTGTGGCTACGGGGTTATCAGGCTGTATGTTTCTACTGAAGATGAAGAGACAGCAGCTTATTTCGAAGAGACCTTTAATTGGCCTTAGTCAAGTAACACAGAGCACTGATAAGTTATCAACCCTTTCTAATCAGACACTAGTTCAGTTCTCCAATATCCCAGCTAGACCCATTTGCTCCATGGTCATATGCCTGTAGCTGGAAGCAACTGCTGGCACAGGCAGAAGTTTTATTTAAAAATAGGTCAGTGAGCAGCTAAAAATCCATTCTCCACAAAAAATATATTAATGTTTTCACATAAGAGGAAAGAAAATAGATTCCCAAAGGGGACGTGCTTTGTTTGTGTACACAGCAATGCAGCAGTCTTTCTAATTATCACCTAGTCAAAGAGGATGTTTTCTGTTGTGTGCCTATGGCTGCATGTTACTCATTCCTGGCTGCGTTCTTACCCTTGTAATTTCAGCACTCATCTGTAACACTGGAATGTGTGCCCAAAGAAGAAAGCCTGTGAAAAACAGATTTGTAAGAAAAAAAGAAAGCAAATCCCATCCTCCTTGAAATCTAGAGCAACATTCCCCCTCACAGTAACAGGACACTTAAAAAAGATGGGTGTAGTGAAAAATGAAAAGCACGCTTTGGCTTTGTGTTTAGGAAGCACTAGCTCAAGTAGCAGCAGGTATCCTGCTTTTTCTGCTTTGGGTTTCCCCACATCAGAATTGCAGTCTATTCCCAAATGCACACCAGGAGCATGCATACAAAGCAGATACTTTTATTTTCAACAGAGATGAGTCCCATCTCCTTTGTACAATACTGTCACCACTGAGAGAGGGTGTCTCTTGCAGGGACCCTGTCATTAGTAATAGAGTATTCTCATTCATTTCTTCGTTTTTTCCTCAATTTTTTTCTCTTTTAATCAAAACACTGCCAGAACAATTTATATATCTTATTAGTGCAACAACATAAAGTAGTTATCTCTCACAGAAACCTGTAGCACAAGTTATTAAAAACTTCATTGCTTCTTCCTTAAGATCCTTTCCAACCCGAATCATCATATGATTCTATTACTTCACTGCAGACATATGAGGAAGTCTCCCCTTTTTGCATAGTTCTGAATTCAACTACTGACAGGCAACTTCAGGAAAGAAAAGCTGCCTTGTACACATTGTGTTTTAAAATAAAGATGTCATGTTTAAAAGCACGGAGTAATTGAAATCTGAGATTATCTATTTCTGGTTTTCATTAACGTAAAGTGCACATAGTTGCTCACCATGACACATTACAAAGTCCCACTGCCCCCATCACTCAGAAACCATCTCAGCCTGAAAACTGGTGGTTAAAGCACTCTGCGGCTCCTGGCCCACACATATACCTGATTTTCCTCAGCCTGGGAACCACAGTGATCAAGTGGTGGAGGGAAGTCTCCAGAGATAAGCATCCCGAATACCCACCTACTCCCTTGTGCCCACCTGACCTGATGAAAAGGGCGTGGTGTACTAGAACACATGTGGCCCCAGCATCTGAGCACCTTGGTCATTCAGGGAACTGATGTGACTTGTGTTTTCAGATGGAGAATTTGAGGCACCTGGAAACTGGAGGCTCAGACTCACAAAGGGGAATGGAATTCAGAGTTGCCTAAAGACCTTTCTGGATTTTTCTCTATCTCACACAAAAACCTATTCTTCTCTGGAGCAGTGGACCAAGACCTACACAACCTTAGACTTTAACCCATCCCCCTATCAGTGACTTGCTTCCCTTCCCATCTACTTATGGGATGATGTTAGAGCCTCAGGGTCAGTCCGTCCCCAGCTGGTCTGGAGTGGCTCATTCCTGAGCATTTGCTTGTCTCTTCTGCAGGCTTGTTTGCAATGCATCAGTGGTGGTGTTAAAAGTTGGCTGAACTGAAGACAATGTAAACAGACAAGTACTGTCTTCACGCTGTCCCTCTGGAGCGCGTCTTAGAAAGTCTGGAATAAGGATGTGAATAGTTTATTAAGGATAGTACACTAAGGACATTACTACCTTTTTGATAGCCTCTCTGGAGACAAGTAACAAGGTCTCTCCCACTCCTTCCACAGCCGCAAACCGTCTGAGTGTCTCTTGCCCATGGAATGGGACATGGATTAATTAAACACAAGGCATAGCCTAGTTACCCGACAGCAAGGCTGCGGCTGTGGTTTGCTGGGGCTGAGCTCTGTTTCCACCAGAGAAAGGAGTCACTTGGAGCTCTGGGAAGTCGGGCTGCCCCTCCGGTCCCAGAATGCTCAGGCTGCTATCAGAGAGGCTCCTTTAAATCTGCAGCCTTTCTTTCCATTTATTCTTGAGAAACAGCAGGCCATGCAGAAAAAAAAAAAAAAAAAAAAAAAGAAAAAAAAACACAAATAAACCCCCCAAAAAACAAAACCCCAAAAAACGTACGCTTTCAATTCAAAGTGCATAGTTGTGAAAAAGCCATGCTCTGAGCTTGGGTGAGGGAAAGCAGCTCAAGGCATATATTTTACCCTGGCCTGTACTTAATTATGTGTTTTGAATTGAAAACAAACATTTTTAAAATGGCTACTGAGACGCACTTTGCGAATGAATCCAAGATGGTGGCAGATGTTACGGCTTCTGTGATAAATGATTTCAAAGGCGCCGAGGCCCATTGCCTTTTTAAAGTGACAGCACTTGGGTCTCTGCAGCCACCTTCCAGCTCTCTGGCGGTTTCTTCACTCAACTGTTTTCGGGACGCCTTTCCACCCTGTGTTTCACAATATTGCCACATCATTCAAGTGGGATGAAACTGAGCCATTTCTGTGACAATTCGTGCAGAAGGACGGCCACTGTGATCTTAAAGAATGTGGCACCCACAAGCAGACACATGGCTTTGATATTTTTTATTTTATTCAGAGCCCTCAAATGTAGAAAACCATGTGTCACCAGGCGAAACCAAATGCTCACTCGCAGTGATCGCAGCCTCCTGCCTCTGCTCACTCCTCTCTCCTCCACAGTAGTTAGCAACTCAAGAAGTTGATGAGAAGTTGCTCAGGAAAGTCTCTCCCTGCAATTTTGGAGAAATATCCTTTGCTGGTTGCCCGTTAGCCAAGAGCGTAAACTGCAAGAGACTACTGCCCCAGCACAAGCCTTAAGAAACACAGAGGTCTAAAAAAAGCCCAGAAGCCTATAAATCATAACCAAGAGTAAATCATCAGTTTTGGCTTAGAATAATGGCATCGTTGGTAGTGGGAAAAATCAATATGTTCAAATACAACAAAAGAGTCGTGAAAAATAAACGTATCCTAAGCACCAACATGGGACTGCCATATATAGTAGATGTGCAAAATTACTAATGTCCCAGTACGGGAGAGGAAGGAGAGGAAAAAATTGTGGACCAGAGTATAATGTACTGGACAGAAAAAAATGTCATCTAGATCATATTTCCTCTTAGATAGAAGACAAGCCTCCTCTCAAACAACCCTTATAATTTTATGGTATGTCCATTCCTTTCTTTTCTGCAACTTGCCACTGCTTTTGGAGAAGGCTGTGCTTCCCTGACTCCCTAGCCCAAGCAGTCTTGCTGGCTGCAGGATACTCTGGGAAGGTGTACGACATGGGTCTGAATCCTTATAGATTTGGGAGATGACTCTGAAGTGCCTTCTAAGCCCCAGGCTGTAAATCCTCATCAGACCCAGGTTCCTTCCTGCACCCTCACTGGGAGACTAGGTACTTTGCCTGGGTACCAAAGATACCTGCTGATCCCCTTGGGGATGGAGACATCTTCCCCTTCCCCGGTGCTCTCCACTGGCTCAGGCAGCATTGGCTGCTGTGCCTTTTGTTCACAGGGAGAGAAATCTCCTGGGACATCACAAGGCCAGCCACTAACCTTCATCACTAGTCAGTAGCTTCTCCTTTGATAACCACACAACAGTGACTGCCTCGGTACTTATGGACCAAACCCACAAGCACTTATTATGACTAACTCCTAATTTCCATTTGGCTTATGGACCTAAACACTTTGAGGGCTGACCTGGCATCTCTTCATGAGTTTAGTAGAGATTTCCACTAAGTTTTAAACATAACCTTTTGCTTAGCAGAGGCAGTCCCACACTTGGGCTGGACAATATCCACCCTTCCTGTCTTTGGTATCTGTTTGATTCTCCCAGGCTGCTGTACAGAGCCCCAGTCCCCAGCCTGGATGCCAAGGACCCCACTACAGGACAAAGCACCTACCGTAGTAAGCATTTCAGTGCTAAAATCTTCCTAGTGAATCTAACCCCAGCCACATCTGACGTGCCTATCTTCTTTTGTAGGATAACACTTCTTAATGGAGCTCAGGTTCAGGCAATAACAGGCTGTTATCTACTACAGAGTTCCTACAGATGCTGTAGGATGAGATTAAATGTCTGATTGACAACAGTGCACTTGGCTAAGAGAGATCCTCCAGATTGCTATTCAAAGGTACATGCCACATCTTAAGCTGCCCATCCAGCAGTTTAGCAGACTAACCTCATCTTAATTTCTTTTCCTTTGTTCTGCTTTTGTTATTCTAGGTTATGATCTTCACTTCAGTGAAACAGCCTTCAGGATTAAGGACCATTTTTCTTAGTGTGAAAGTATACTGTGTAAAAGGAGGGATAGGTATACTTGATAAAAAGTGAGTTGGTGGTTTAGATGGTATGGATTATCTAGATAACAAAGTCTAAAAATAATAATGCTAAACTTGAGCCTGTACACCAGAGGAATTATACTTAAAGGAGCCACACTATAACTTTTATTGAGAGAATGGCAACATGCTGCAGACTAAACTAGGTTTTCTTTGTCAGAAGATAGGACTTCATTCTCACTTGCTACAAGGAAACATTTCTGTAATTTGTGGTGTGACATAAATATGCAGTCTATGTGTATGTTGCCATCTCTGTCGCTGGGTCATAAAGAACATTGCCTCTTGGAGATTATATAGAAAAAATTGGGCTAGAAATGGTCTCAGAAAATACCTATGCTGTCCTGCAATCAAAGTAATAGAAAAGATAACATCAAGTTATATTCTATTGCCTAAAATTGTATTGTAAAGATCAAAGTTGGGAAGGAGAAAAGGAAGATAAAATGACTTACATTTAATTACATAAGTAATTATTAAGTTACTAAATATGTTTTTTGTGATCCTTTACACTGACAACACTTAGCTTCTCTATGGCTGGGAAGAGTCATGAGATATGCTATACCCACCCAGTTAGTTCTGCTTGACCTCCTACTTGACTCTGTTACACCTTGCCTGTGATGGAGACCATGACCTACTCTCAGGTTTCCCACTTGTGAGTGTTGAAGTGTTAGTCCCATAATCCTGTTTGTAAGTGGACTGTAAGATGGGTGCATGAGGCACAGTCAAATTCCTGCTGCAAGAGGTAAGTCTCCAGCAGTCGCAGGCATGCGGATCAAATGGTGCAGGCTGGGGTCAAGGCTCCAGATAAGCAGAAGGCGAGTTCCAGGAGTGTCCTGCTTACTCCTCCTGGGGAGAGTCTTGCAGCTCATTTTCCTTGCTATTTCATCTTGTAGCAGCATGGAAACTTCTTCAAATATCAGTTCGGTCTTAGAATTTCTCAACATCAGTTCCTGCGACAGCAATGCTATGATTCTTGGCACAAAGGGGTGCTTCTGTGTAAAACTCTGCATTCTTTGGATACAGAACCCAAGTGAAATCTATGAACTAAGTAGCAACGCTTCTTAGGAAATCTAAGAGAGATTGCTTCCAGTATAGCCACCAAAACAAGATAAAACTTCTTCAGTTTTGTACATTATTAACTGGTCAGTAACACTGTCATTCACTGTTCAAAAAAAAAATTAAAAAAAATGTGGAGCTCTCATACACCCTGCTATACTCTGCCATTCTGCCAGGAACAGCCTTTTGGAGGATGGAAAACAAAGCTACAGATATATATATAATGGCTGTTGGCTTATGCCAGCATCCTGAATGGTGTTTGAGAAAACTTTTTATATTTTTTCATTAGAAAACACACCAAAATGTCAGTTCTCTGCAACCAGATTTTGCAGCACTCTGCCACCTCATGCCTCCTGCGGTGTCTTTGTCTGTGTGTGTCTCTGTGTGTCTGTACTTGCCACGTGTGCATACACATACAGTCATGCACGCCATGGTCACTTGTCTTCCAAAACATCTTGGGGTTATTGCTTGATTGTGCTGTACTGTAAATATACAAACTCTTTCCTGTTGGCTTCTTGACCAGGCAAGTGTGGGGATGGCAGCCACATGACAGTGATTTCATTAATATCTGTGTTGCTGCTTTCCTTCCATGGCTTTTAGCTCCCTAGATTGTATTTCACAGTTAGTAAAGCTGTTTGGAGCTAGATCCAATAAAAAGATACACACACCTACAAACTGGGTGCTTAACCCCAAGAATGTAATCTGAAAGACAGAGTTACACCTGTTCACCACTTCAACAAAGTGTGCTGAGTGCCCTGATCAGAAAGCCATCTACAGTCAGCCAATAGAAAACAAAAATTGTGGAATTGTATTGGAAATCCTCTCAGATTCCAGCTGTCTGAGCCAAGATTAGGGCTGCAAAGTTGTTGTCTTCCTCCAGAGAGAAAATATGTCTTATCCTTGGGTGGTACTTCTCCTCTGAGCCAAATGAGGTGGACACCTTGCAGCTGATGGTCTTCTTGCTTAGACGATCCTCTTACTCTGACCACTAGGAGGAAAGAAACCTGGGGACTCATCCCACAGTGGGAAAGGATTCAAGGCATTTGAAGCTGGATGGACATCCCATCCTGACAGCCTGTTGTGTGTGCCTGGTGGATATTTTGCACTATCCTGCTGATGCTGTGCTGCTGTGCAGGGGAGCAAACTGTGCAAGACATGACAGAAACCAGCTTCTTGCCTCACAGAGACTTTCGGTGAGAATCCAACACCCAAAATTATCCTGACATCAGAGAGAGAAGCCATACCTTTTTAAGAGAGATGCATTTTCAAATTGTCAGAAACAATTCACCTTTCTGAAGTAGGAACTCAGGTCTAACACACAGCTGAGATTCTGTGGCCAGAACTGCGCAGAAAGCCAGTAGAACCTGGCAGCAGAAAGCCTGCCAGCCCCAGAAATTTACATGGAATTGCTTTTCTTGGTCAACGCCTCTTGCTGATTTACTACTATAAATAATTTTCCCGTATTTTGATCACTGTGAAACACTAAGTCTCCTCTTCTCTTCTTCTACTGGGAGAAAACCCTGTTTGCAGCAGTTTACCTCCAGGCCACAGCTGCAGCACGGGACAATCCCTGCACAGGAGAAGGATTGACACCAAACACCTGGCAGAGCTGCTTTCATCCCTGTTCCTGCTTGTGTGGCTGCTGTTGGTGCGTATCGGCTGCGACGGTAAGAAAGGAAAGCCGATTCTGCAAACACCACAGTGTAAAATGATGATGAGAGAGGAAATGCCAGAGACAGAGGAAATGGGAAAGGACAGTTCGACTTGCCCAAGCTGTCAGATAGGCAAGTACGACTGGGAAAACAAATAAGCTATTAGGGAAAATAACAAATAAATACAGAGAGAACACACAGGAAAGAGAGAGTCTGATCTGAGATTTGTAGGCAGGGAGCGTCCCCCTGCAGTATTATCTCAAGGAAAGGTTAATAAGAAAAAATACTAAAGGGCTTTTTTAAAGCCATTTGCTACATCTATATCAGTAAACTAAACAGTGCTAAAGCCCATTCTCTGGCCTCAAAGCTGGAGACACAGTCTGACCACATCTGTAACTACTAAACTGTTCTAACCTCTGAAGTGTAATAGCCACTCCTGCTGCCTGTGGGGATCAGGCCATGTGTGAGCTATGACCAGGAACTCCTTGGCGTAATTATTAATTGGCATGGTGAAACTGTACCAGGGACCTTTCAGAAAGTTCAAAATGTTCATGACAGAGTGCATGATCGCAGATTTCAGTATGTTTTATTGTCATAGGTCCAGCCATGGGTGCCAGTGTGTTTGGCATTCCCATTAAAATCCCTCATCTACAGGGTTTGACAGTGGGTTGTAAGGATAAAAATTGAATAGTGAAAAGTATAATGCAAAGATGTTGGGGGCATTAGAAATGGAAATAGCTCTCTATGTAATCTAATATTCTGTCTCGAAGAGTGGGCAAGGACTAGACCTTTCATGGGAAGCTGGATAAGCAAATTACAGAACAGGTGTCCCATGTTCCAACATAGTCCTTGTGGCACACAAGGGTCTGCTATTTTCTCCTGTAACTCTAAATGAGTTAATTTACAAATAAGTTTTAGAAAGAGTAGTTCACATCATCTCTTCTTGAGGAGATCCTAAAATATAAAGCATGCTTTATATTTATCAGCCCATTGTATTTTTGTCATTATTTTGTCCATTTATTCACACTGTCTGGAGCATATGTAGCACCCTATAATTCTCTTTGATGCGAAGCAATGCAATTGACTTCTTTATCACGAAACTTCCACTTTTTTTCCACCTGAATGAGACAGCAAGCAAAGACTTACCAACAAGCTAAGCTAGTGGGCCATCTGGAATTTTGATCTAACATCATATTTGTCCTGAGTGAGAAAAGTGACCTTAGATTATATCCACTTGTGTTGCTTTTGTTGTTGAACTTGCAAGCACCAAGGAAAAGCAAACCACAAATCATACCTGCCAGCAGTGTATTTAAAATGGTCTTTTGAAGATGATGGCTCTTCCAAACTGATTTGGGTTCACACTGGAAGCAGGGTGGGAAATACTTTACCTGTTAGAACGCTGGTGTTACTTCTCGACAATGCCAGACCAAAGCTGCCTGAAGGACTTCTGGTTTTGCTACAGATACAAATCAGAAGGCATTTTAAAATCTGAATTCCACTGATTAGCCGCATTGATGCCTGTGGCAATTACTCCTGATTTTCACAAGTGAAAGTTGGACTCAAGTTCATTGTGTTTTATAGGTTGAATCGATCATAAAGTAACGGACTGATTAAACATTATTAGACAACCAGGCAGAAAAAGAACATGCCTCTTTCTCACCCATATCTTCTCATTGAACACCTGCTTTCTAGGTCACCTCCTTTCACAGTGAGTGCAGTTCTTTCTACACTACTGTGAGAAAGACAACACTAGTATTGTTCGAAGTAAAGATTAGTTTGGTTAAGCCCAACTTGATATAAGTGACTTGGACAACAGGTGGAATTGCAGGACAGTGAGGAAACAGAGATTTCCTTGCATGCAGAGCTGGAATCTGGTCTCCAGAGCACTTGCAGGAAAGCACAGTAACATAATTAACTTTAATGCCACCAGTGCTGTAGAAAACAGAGCCTGGCCACACTGACCTTTTAGTTTTTTCCAATCTTTATGGACCCAAGCTCCTTCCTTAAAACAAAATAATGACCCCCAAGGTCAGTTTTGTTATTTTGGGTAGAGTTCGATCTTTCAAGCAAACTTCTGTGTAACTTATGAGAACAATTTCCAGACCCTTATCAGAGGGCCAGCCAAGGAGTGTCTAGCCCACTATCTGCACCTTCTGAAAGAAACAATGAGAAGCTGAAGGCAGGCAGTGAGAGGAATGCTGGGGAATGGTAGCAGGGGTGGGAAGGAGGGGCAATCATCGTCCTGTTCGGAACATAATAGCCCCCGGGTAGGCTACTGCAAACAGGAAGGGTGTGGACAGGATCTGAGTGCAGCTGCTGCTCTGCTAACAGCATCTGTTCCCACTGGCTTTGATCTGGGGGCATGTAGCATTCTGTGCCATGAGATAAACAAGCTCTTGGAGTGGGGTTTGTTTGCCTTATACATATCTCCCTAATGAGCTGCGTGCCCAGCCAGCCCTGTACTCCAAATCTGGGAGCAGCAGCCTTTCTGGGAGGGCTGCAGCAGGTCCTTGCAACCTTTTCACAAGTCTAGGAAAGATGACATCATGCACAGATTACTCGCCAGCCCCCGGTTTCTCACAGACCAGCGTACTCACAGTCCTCGCTATCACTGATGCAAAACTGGCTAGACTACTTCTCTCGTGTTTGCCTCTGCGGTTCAATTCCTTGGAGCAGGGCACCCAATTTAACATAATTAACTCTCAGAAGAAAATTACTCTAGTTGGCTTCTTGGCATGGCACAAGCACTTTACATGTCCTAGCTGGAGCCCTTAGGTTTGGAAATGAGCAGGGGATTTGAAGTTCCAATTAACAGAAGCCAGAAACACTGCTTCACTGGGAACAGATTTGGCATTGTGCCAGGGGACCAAATTGAACTCCTATTGAATCCCACAGGCAGCTGTTCAGAAACTTCAAGGGATATCTGTGAGCCTGCTGGTGGATGTGGAGGGCGACTGAATAAGTGTTGTGGCCTTGGCTGTTCTAGAAGCCTCAAAGGTCTCTCACCTTCCCAACAGTCCAAAGGCTCACACTGAGGAGAAAGGAGGGCAGCTGAAGGTAGCTGCTTCATTCCCAGAGATTAAGCATACCACTGCACAGGGAGATGGTTACATTTGCACATGACATTTTAGAAATGCTGGAGTACTGTCACATGTTCTACTTCACTGGGAGTAAACCTGAGACAAGAGCAAACTACCTGCAGATATTTTGCTGGAAAAAAAGAGCAGGGAAAAAAGTAAGCAGGTCAATGTTTATTGAAAAAATCATACTCAGCTCAGCTGCAATGTCATCTGCAGCCAAAGGACTTTGATTCCTGCCTGTTCCCTTTAGGAGGTCACCTCAACCCATGAAGTCTCTGGAGGGTCCCTATGGAGAGTAACCAGGTGCAGAAATCCATCTGGAATTGTTTTCTTCCTCCAGTCAACAAGCAGTGATATACACAGCATGAAGATATGGTATGTTGGCTGAAGAACAGGCAATCAGCTGTAAAAATGCTGAAGACGGGGGGCAAACAGTGGTAAACGGGGACCTTTATGCTCTTTGTACTGATATCCAAGGCAAGTACATCACACGACATCATGACAATGTCCAGTTTAGTTGTACTCCTAGGAGTAACTGCCAAACTCAGCTGTATACAGGTGTGTTTGCTGAAAGCTTGGTTGTATTGAGAGGAAAGACTTTTCAGATGTGAAATATTAGTCAGTTGGACAACAAGGGCCTTGGCTATATTGCCTTTTGCAAATGAGAACAAACCAGCAAAACTCTACTCTAATTTGCATCTGCCCAAATCCATTTGGCCAAATCTACTCAGAGAATTATGTGGTAGATGCGTGTTTGTAAACTACAATAAACCAAGTCCTTCAGTTGCTGCCTTTGATCAACTTTATGACAGTTTGCCAGAGTTAAAAATAAATTAGAACCTTAGGATATGGCTCAATATAATTAAAACTCCGCCATTATTTGGCGGAGTGTGGCCACTAATAACTAAATAGATCATGATCTGCCAGTGTTCACAGGTTTGTGGTGTTTTCCAGTGAAAAGGTGCAGGCAAATAATTGCTTCTGTCTGCATCAAGGACTATACTTCTGTTTTCTTTATTGTGGCATTCAAGTGTCTCACATTTGTTTTGCGAACTGTAATACTGCTGTGGCTTATTAGATTTTGCTTCTTCATTGACAGTCATTATGGTTATTCCAAAATACTCCTCTTACCTTGTGCTTTACTCGCATTCACTGAAGTCAAAGGAGAGATGCCTTCTTTTGTCCTTCTGAAAGAAAAATAACATCAAAGACATAGGATCCAAACCACTGTGTTAATCAACTTCTTGCAGTCGCCAAGTGTAGCCACTCGGCAGTGGGCAGCTATGGTGGGCTTCCAAACCTGGGGCTCAGGGAGCACCCACAGGGCTTAGACAAAAGCTCCACAGTAGATTTCCCTTCAGCTTCAAAGAGGTTTGTATCCAGCCCTGCAGGCACTTATTTCAGAAATTCAAGATTGTAGGAAAGGGAAGAAAAAGCACTGAAATAACTTTTTGTTTTGTTTTGTCCTTTTTTTTTTTTTTTTAAGTTTCTTTCATCTCTGACCAGCCTAGTACACTTTCAAAAGATTATTCCTACAATATGTGGACTGAAGTCAGTATCAATAATTTTACAATAACTATAATTCTCTCATTTACAGCCACAGTATTATAAAAAGTATCAGTTAGATAAGCATTTAGAAAAAAAAGTTAAATATTATGTATGTGTTATATAAAAGTTCATAGCAAAAATCTCAGCAAAAACACTGATTAAAGTAGCTGTAGATATTATAAGAATCTCTGCATTTTTGAAGAGTGGTTAGGATTCATACATAATGATCACAGCAGAAGGCTAATTTCTAAATCTGTCTGGTGGTGAAAAGTGGCTGTCTCTTCTACACTAAAGAGGAGAGAGCAAAGGTAGAGCTGCTCTTTATTAACTAAACATACTCCACTGTGTGCAGTGGCTGACTTGCTCCTTCTTCCCTGTTTTATGAACTCACATGATGCCCTGTCCTTCAAGGCCCTCAAGTTCTACCTCTATCTTCCATCAGTATTGGGATCATCCTCTGCCTCCTGTTTGGCCTCCTGACCCCTGCCATTTCTCCAGGATCCAGCCGGGGGGTTGTTTATATTGCTGTCCTGCCAAGATTTATATGATAACAGGGGAAGATGGGAAAAAGGGATCTCCCTGAGAAATATCAGAGGTACAAGATGGTCTCCCATCGGGCACTGTAGGTGGGAAAGGACAGGAAACAGTGCTCAGTTCCGACTTTGAGAACGGCAGTTTTTTAGCATGTTGGAAGATGAGAACAGTGTATTTGGGGAAGCTTGATTAGATCCAGGATGTTTTAGACTTTATCAGGAATAAACATAAGCTCCTGCACACATTTAACCCAGTGCACAGAGAGTGCAAGTCTCATAAAAAATATTAATTTATTTCATATTTCCAGAGGCATGTCATTTATTTGACTTCTTTTGACTTATTAAGTATTTGTGGAAACTTCATTTTATGCAGGAAATAGCTATAATCACCAGCAAATGTGACTTTAATAACTGAGATACTGGGAGCCATTTTTGGTTGGTACTAAAAACCACACACAGTAAAACCTTGTGATAAAAGAATCTATTTTCTTATCTGGAGTTGAAAGTCAGGACAAATCTGACTGATTAAGAAAATCTTTGAGCAAGATACCATATATCCTCTCTAAAATTAAACTCTGGCTGAAGATTCATTTAATTCTGCTAGATGCATTCAAAATGTAAATAATGACAACAAAAGTCAGTCCATAGAATATTTCAGTTTTCAAAATAATACAATCCCTATCATATCTGACAGGTAAAAGAATATAAAGCACAACTTGAAGAACAATTTTGTGAATGTGGACATGAAGTTTATTAAGAATTTATTTCCTTTTTGTAATTTAAATACTAGCAGAAGGTTTTTGACATTTTTGGTCTTTCAGCCTGAGGAGGGTTCATGTGAAAATACATATGCATGTGCAGGTTAGGGCAGCCACTGACCCTCTGTCCATTGAAATAAATGGAAAGACTCCCATCATTGGGGTATTAAACTTTAAATAGAATAATGGAAATGTTATGGAAAAGATTTGAGCCCTTTGCAAATAGCAGTCGTGGTGAATTTGTTTCTCACCCATCCCCACTGCCTGTGGGACACACGACCCTCAGGCTCACTACCCAGACAGTCAGACACACAATAAAAAGTAACACTGGTCCTGGGAATCATAAGGGAGGAAAAGGACATGTCCATAAACAGGGACAAACATCTTTCTCTGAGCAAAGCTGTCAGATCCATTTTAGCAAAGACCTGCTCAATCTTTTCCTCTGGGGCCACTTTTTCCTGTCTGGGAACGTCTGTGGCATTGCCTGTCTGTTCCCGAGCGACCATCACTGAGAGGTTTAGATAAGGCAAGAAATCGCACTCAACAATCTTATGATCCCAGGCTTCAAGACAAAATGGGAAGGCTGTACTTTTGCTACCACTCTTTCAGAGGAAAAAAAACCCACACCACCACCCAAGCATGTATCAGCTGAACAAAGATTATATTGTCTGTTGGGAAACACTGATCCTTAGCAATTGTTCTCGTTAGTATCTGTGTAACAGAAGTGCTTTTAGGTGGTCCAGCTCAAGTACTAGTATGGGGGTGGCAGTTACGAGTTTCAGCTATGTAGCTGACTCTAGAATAAATTAAATGATTGAGAGAAGAAAAAAAATTAATATCTGTATCAACATTAAGTTGTAAATATCTCAGAGTGAAGCTCATGTCCTGTATTAGAACACAGGGCAGAATACATTGACTTCAGATTGCAAATATTAATAATATTCTTTGGACATTACAATTTGGTAGGGAAAAAAGTCTTACTTCAATAATCTATGATTACATATACAGTGACACTCATCAAACGTTTACATTTGCAATGATTTTAAAAATTGAACAAACATAAATATCCCTTATGCCTAAGCACGTGTCTCCTAATGTACCTCAGATGCAGGTTGTCATTGCGGGTGTCTTTCATATGCACTAAAATAGTCAGAGCCTCCTGTGTACCAAATGACTGTGTATGAGAAGCCGAAGACAGCAACCTGAACTCACCACATCTTTTAGAGATTAGAAGGATACCAGAGCACTTGGTCCAAACTACCTTTGACAAGAAGACACACTTCATGGATCGAATACAAATATTATTTATTATTTGTACTGGGAAGTGGCACAGAAATGTCAATCACATCATGTCTGTTTCTCAAGGACCCTGTAAAATAGTTGTAATGAGAAAACAGCCCATACTGCACAGACCTTGGAAGACAGGACTCTGCTTTCTGTTTTTAGAATATGTAGGAGCTGTTGATAAAAGAGGACAATGGGAAGATGCTGATGAACAAAATTATGGGCCATGCTTTTAGCTGGTATATATTGGCACTGCTCCAGGGACATCATATTTTGTGCCACGCCTTCAACTGGTATATACTCGCACAGCTCTGGTGACGTCACACAGGGATGCTAATTTACACCAAATTTATCTGGCTTTATGTCCATAATTATTGCCAGAAACAATACACAGTTATAAAGGAGAATTACTGTTTGAAAGCTTGAATGAGAGGCAGACAAGATGTTTCTGTCTCCCAGGAGAAGATGCATACTGGTTCTTCTTTTCATCATTCAGGAAATTTGCCAATTAATGGCTTAGGCCAGCACAGGGTGAAATTGCTAAAAAGTTTCCTTATAATACCCTGGGAATTTTGCTCTTGGATCTGATGCTGCTTCAGTGGTGAAATGTGTTTGCCATGGTGTGAGTTCAGATCAACACAGTACTTTTGATAGGTATATAAAATAATATTGGGAACATCTATCAGAGACAGTTAATTTTTGCTGTTTGTATGAGACCACACTGGACATTAAGTCTAAGTGAAAGCCCAGGTCTGAGCCCTATTGGTTCTTTTCTTGAAACTGTTAAACCCTTGATTTTGACGTAAGATGCCTCTGGAGGAGGCTGTCTCACCTCCAAGGTGTGGTGTGAATGGGAGGAAAGACAGAGGTGTGAGGACAAGGACCCTGGCTCAGGCTGGGAGTTAGGACTTCTTTTCCTTCATGTGACTTGTTTGCAGCAGTAGCAGGATGACCACCAACACTTTCAGAAAGGCTTTCAGAAAAAGGTTTTCTGCTTAGGGCTCAGCAGTTGACTCACCCATGCTGCAAGTACCAATCTGTTGGCACAAAAGAATCAGTGTCATAAGCAAGTAGATTTATATGCACTCTTGTGGCAAGATGGGACCAACACCAGTGGACGGGTGTGATGTTTTTCTGATTATGCCTTAATAGCCAGCACCAGCCATTGTTCCCAAAGGGCTGCAGATCTCGTGCTCAGGTGAGCTGTTGTAAGACAGAGCTTAACAAATTTACAGAAGAGACTGTATGACATGGTGCCAAGAAGACCACTGGGACAAACTTTACTTCAGATATCCGTTAGCAACTTGTGTATTACTCTGATCCTGATATAAAATGACGAAGGTGACATTCCCACCAGAATGAGACAGAGTACCACCTGAAGATGGGAAAAAGCATTATTCTTGAATTCTGCTATGTTACCAGTTTGTAGCAATTAGAAGAGCAGGAACATTCTTAAAGACTGACTGAAAATACTTGCTGATTCATAAAATACAAAGGATTATGATGGCTCTGCTAATAAAAGCTGACTTTACACTTGTTCAGCAGAAGAAAGGGTGAAACCTAGTATTTTAGTTGCATGCAACTGAGTCAGAAGTTTAAGTTTCTTCTGACTCACGAATTGTTTAGCGGAGCTGAGTAATGCACATAGCTGACCACTACTTAATAGGGAAAATTTCCAAGTTACTTAATCTAACATTGCTGTTGTGGCTTTATGTAAGTCAACAGAGCACTGTGCTCCACTACTCTACCCTTGGCCAAAAAAACAGTGTTACTTGGTTATCTAACTTGTTTACTGAAGCTACAGTCTGAAATCACCATCAGTATGGAAGTGGGAAATACTGTCTGCTTAAAAAATAACAAGCAGATTCAGGTTAAACAAAATCTTTGATGAATTACTATTTATTTTGTCACTTTGTTTCAGTATGGATCCTCCCACTCTAATTCTAAAAAGCCCATCCGCTTTCTTCAATTAGCTCCAATCTGGATTCAAGTTTCAGACTAATTAAACCTTCATTTTTTTTTTTTTTTTCTAAAAAGAGGAAAGATCTCAATTTCAGTTAAAAATATTATACTCAAACCAAAACAATGCTTTGAACATGGCCACTTGCTGGAAATTGATTTTAAAAGCCATTTTAAGTTGATTTTCTCAGAGTGATCTCAAAAAAAAAAATAAAAGAAAGGTTAACAGCTCTTCTTGTGGAGTTTTAGTTGAACTATGAATTAAAGAAAGGAAAAGATAGAAGTTGATCTGAGAAATCCTGTTTCTCAGTATGATATGAAATCTGTCCCATTAAAAGTTTATTACCAAAGCTAGATTAAGGTGAGTGTTTCTTTGTTGGATTTGTTCTGTCAGTATCAGATTATTTTGAGAAGTTTCCTGTTATGTCTTAGGTCTACAAAATACTCATTACTGAACACAAGTTGGAAGTGTGTTGCTGCAACAGAGGCAAATCAGATCCTGGGCTGCATCCACAGGGGCATTACCAGCAGAGATAGAGATGTGATCATCCCATTGTACTCAGTGATGATCAGGCCACACCTGGAGCACTGTGTCCAGTTTTGGTCCCCAAAATTCAAGAAGGGTACAGAGAGCCCAGAGAGGGTCCAAAGAAGGGTGATGAATAGGATCAGAGGGCTGGAGAACCTGCTGTACGAGGAAACATTGAAGCAGTTGGGTCTTTTCTCCCTGAAGAAAGCTCAAGGGGGACCTCATCACAGTATTCCAGTACTTAAAGGAAGGCTACAAATAGGACAGAGTCTCTCTCTTCACGAGGGGACACATGTAAAAGACAATGGGCAAAGGATACAAGCTGCACTGGCAGAGGTTTCGTCTCAGTATAAGAAAGATATTTTTACAGTGACAATAATCAATCACTGGAACAACCTGCCCAGGGACGTGGTAGAGTCCTCATCACTGGAGGTTTTCAAGATGTGACTGGACAGGGTGTTACATAATGTCATCTAGACTCCCTTTCCCACCAAAGTTTGGAACAGACGCTATTTTGAGGTGCCTTCCAGCGTGAGATGTTCTATGAGTCTATGATTTTGCCTTAGATTCAACTATGTCCAGGTGAATAGGGACAGACAGCTTTTGGTATATCTTCTAGTTTCTAAATGTATCTTCACATAAGAATTTATCTGAAATACACATTAACTATATTTGTTTAAACTTAATTTTTGTATACAATGAAATTATAAGATTTCATATGTAGGTAGAAGTAAAACACTACATAGATATATGTGACCATTGATGTTTTGTAGGCTTTTTAGCAATATACCTTACTGAATCACAAAAGAATTTCCGACGTCATTTGCAGTGTAGGGAAATTGGAGGATATTCCTCTTTTCCTTTTGACTTTGGCTCTGACAGCACAACATTATTGTCAATGAATGCTAATTAAACTAAGTTGTGTGAAGATTGTCTTTGATCCATACTAATGAAAGTCCAGCATGAAGAAAGGGCTTCAGAGCTACAGCACAGGTCTCTCATCAAGAGTGAGCTCACATGATTATAGAAAGTAAAATCTTAAACTAAACATTGTGTTGATTTTGGTGTTTTTCCACTGACTAGTTTCTGTCCAAGATTTTACACAGGTCTGTGATGTTCTCTCTAAAGTGGCTCTGAAACAGATCAATAATTCACAGGATTTTCTTCATTCAAGCTGTAGAAGTAAATATGAAGGAAAGCATCACAATGTTATAGTGCTGATGTTAGTGGATGAATACCCCTCCTATTTTAATAGTAGTTACTTTTGTGTGAAAAGCAAGAGTCTGCTTCATAGATGTGACACATTATCAGTCTTTGGAAACTTGGACATGTTGCGCCTGTTACTGGGACTGTGAAATTTTAGAAATTGCAGAAGACTCACTGGGCAGTTTTCATGTTTCAAAAGCATTAATAGCCAAGCTTTTTTAGAGTTTCTTCAGAATCGAGAAACTGAGGTTCCTTACGATGCTCCAGCACAAAACAGGTGCAACCAGCAGGTTTTGGTCACTCATAGTGAGGGAGCTGTCCAGAGGCTGCACCATTTGGCTCTTGTATTCTAACAGGAATATTCTTGGAGAGCAGAAAAATACTTCATTTGGTTTCCAGGGCTTTAAGTCAACTTTTTCAGAATCCTTGGCTTAACAGGAGTCTTTCAAATGCAGGCTGCTGCAAGACATGCTGCACTAACTGATCATCTGTCTGCCTTGGAAGTGTTTTTCTGACTCTGGAAACTAAGCAGGCAGGCTCTGATGCAGGAGCTCCTGGCATTTCCAAACACATTCTCTGTTGCTGGAGTTTCCTAGTTCTGAGGTATATTGGGAAAAGACAGAATACATTCAACTTAAATAATGACCACCAACCTGAATGGAATGACAAACATCTGGGAGCAAACTGGGTCTGTTATGTCTGGAGAAGCTGCTAGATTTCCAGTAGACGTTTGTGAGCATTATTTCAGACAAAAATATTGCATAGAATGTTTTTAATTAGCACTAATTTCTTTCCTATTGTCAAGGTGGTTATTAGTTAAATGAACTTCCTCTTTCTAATTGATGTTTTGACAGTATACCGTGCAAAACAATTTTTCTCCTTGTTGTTTTTAAATATCTGGGAAAGAGGTGCCAAAGGGATTTTTAAGTTAATTAAGGATTCAGTTGGGTTAAAAATAGTCCAGATGATACTGTGAGGCAAATAATTTTAACAGTAGAAGTAGCCCCTGGTGTTGCCGTCTGTGATGATTCTCAGACAGATCTACAAGATCCTTGTCCTAACAGGGCTGATGCTATCTAGGGTGGCACTGAAGAAGACAGTAAATTCTAATGCCAGTACATTTACTTTGGTAGGTGAATGCAGTGGTTGCTTTTCCTCAAAGCACGTGAGTTGAAGATTGCTAATAATACCTAGAATAAGAGGACTGTATTGCAAGTTACACAGCTTCTCTTCTAACAGAATGACGTGTCACATACTGGTTCTGGTTATTCCTGGGGAAAGCAAGCATTAGTCTGAGTGAAGAAACCTAATCACAGCTCTGAAACTGAATGACAAACGCCAACAAGGGCTGCCTGCTGTTTCCATTGCATTGGTGTCTCCTGTGAGTCTCTGCACAACAGCAACCCCCGTGCCAAGTGTTACAGGAAGCTGAATAGTGAGGCTTATTCATAGATGTCACAGCATCAGGTTACCTGCATTCATAAAAATAAGTGTGGGTACAATTAAATTCTCAGTCACCCTTCATTAAAAGCCAAACAATTCCACATTGCAGGTCTCTTTCTCTCCTTCCCACACTGGTTTTGTGTCACCCTACCTTTCAGATACTACACAGTGCTGCCATTCCAGACACCAAGACCAGGATCTTAAATTACAAAGCTGCTCACTGGATTTGGTCTTTTCTGTTTTACTCAGATATGCTGCTGAGTTCCTGCTGGCCTCCTATCCCAAATCACAATGCACAGTGCCTCTCATTTTATAAACTTCTCTTCTTGTTGTTTAGGGCTTTCTGTTTTCTTTCCTAGTCTTTAATTTCATGTCCAGAAAGGACTTCTCACCAAAACATAAAGACTTAACACTCTGAGACATAAATTGCAGATTATTTAATTATTAAGAACTTTTGAGGGATTCATCCAGAGTCAATGAAGTTTCCAAGGAAAAGATCTCCCTCCTTCCCGCCTACCTGTTTTAATCATCACGCTCCCTTACACCATTCTTTCTTATTTTTCTTCATGTATAAGGTGCAAAATAAGGCTGCAAGAGCAGGCTCATAAGTCTGATTAAGCATGTCCTTTGCATACAACTTAAGTCAGTAAAATTAAGCGTTTACACTTATATGACAGAGAGGAAGCTATCAATTTCAGTCTGCCGATGAAGTGACTCATGTAGAAACAGAAAAACAAGGGGATAAGTGAATGACAAAAAGCTGGCCTTTTTTTGCAGCAGCATGAAATAGGACAGACTTGGCCTCACACATATATCCTGACGTTAGTCAGGAGCTCATAATAAAACTGGGGGCCTTAAAAAAGCAGGAAGGTTTGAAGAAAAAAATATGGAACTGGAAGGAGCTTTAGAAATGGAGGGGGGGAAAAAAGAAAAAAAGGTAGTCAACCCCAAAACCTAAAACCAGACCAGCACCAGGCCACCCTTCAAAATGTCCCAAACTCTGAAAGTCAAGATCTTTGTTGTACAACATATTTTTAAGTCTCATGTGATGACAATTTCCAGACCCCTGGCATGTTCCTTAATAAAAACGGGTTCCTTTCAGACTTGAAAGCATATCACAAAATTGTAATGTTCTTTCGCATTTAATATCAAATTAGCTGGGACAAAGATATTTGTATCAGTGACTCTGTAACAGTGTGTTCCTGGCTTGCTGGAAGTATTTGACTGACCAATAGTGACAAGTGGTCTGAAAAGAGAAAATATCCAAAACAAGAAACACTTGCTAAACAATTCTTCAAACCAGATTTTCATTGACTTGAGAGGAACTGCACCAATTTGCCCGCAGCAAGAAGCACGCTTGCTTTCATCAGAAAGCTGTGGAGACACTCACCATGAGAAAAGTTACTTCTCAGACTACTGAAGATACTGACTCCCACCTTGCATGCCATTTAGCGTTAAGCAACAGTAAACTCAATCAAGAATTTAGAGGAAAACCAGACATCCCGCTCACAGTCTCCAAGTAACATATCCCCAGCTTAAATATCTTACAATTACAGGAAAAAAAGGCACTCTAAGCCTTGAATATTAACTATGAAGATTATAAATGTTTTTATAAAAGAAAAAAATATCCCAACACTGGGAGCATTAACTTTTTCTGAGTTTGGTGGTGTTGTGCACAGCATTTGAGACACTTGCAGACCTCCGGCCACTCTTCTGTCTGAGAGCCAGCACAGGTAGGAATGTGACAGCCTGACAGTCCCGGCACTTGGGCAATGTTTCTTGCTCTCCAGATTACTCCTGCTACAACACTTGAACTCTTTGGTCTCTCAGCATATTCAAACTCCCAAAGCACAAAGTAAGAGATAATAAGCCTCTCTTTATCTGTTCAGCATTTGTAGCTATTTCATCCATCAAACACAGTCCTGTGCTACTTGTTCATATTTTTTTCATGTAGGAATGTCTTGTTCTTCTGTCTTAGCAGCTTTCTGTATCAGACACTGCAGTCCAGATACAGGAAAAAATGTGAAGGATTTCAACAATTCAACTTAAAATGACACTCGAAGAACACAGTGCAACATTTTTCATTACGTGATCAAAATACAGTAACTACCTTTACTAAAATGTAGCAAAGTAGTTATATAAACTGAACCACTGCTGATCCGTTGTTATTACTATATTTTACCTGTAGAGCTAGTTAATATGGTTTGAGCACATGGTTAGACAACTATCAAACTGAGTCTTCTGATCATCAGTGAAGTTGTCAGTAATCAAGGGCTGTCACAGATATCCACAATGCTTAGACAGCTGCAGTTTTAAGGAAGATCAACACCCAGATATATCCTTTATTATACCTCTGCAATAACACTGAAAACCCATTTAAGGAAGCTTTTGGTCTAGGACCACCATGTGGATATTTATGGCAAAAAGTAACAGCTCCCATGGCTGTTACAAATTAAATCAGTTCACTTTCTTTTGGAGGTTCATTTGCTTCATTCAATGGCCCATTGGTTTCCTTAATTCAATCCCACATTTCATGTCAGTATGGTCCAGGAAAAAAAATTTTCTCTTAGTACCTCTGTATCATTTTCTTCTTTTGGTGCAGCCTAATTAGATCTATCCTACTGTTTTCTTCTAAAAATAGATCAGTTTCCAAGCTCAAAATGATGATTCTATGGTATTATTACCTCACATATAAACTGCTGGCAATTGCTTATGTTTTATGGATGATTTTGAATTCCTGAGAAAAACAAGTGGTGCCAAGGAGATGGAAAAAATGAAACAGGAAACAGTGCAAATAGTTCAGTGATCTGGACAGTCAGCTCTATCTTGTTAACGGGCAAAATAAGTGGCTAAAAGCTTACTATCTAAACTTATCTGTAATTCTTTTATCCATAAATTGCAGGAATAGAATGATTACTATGAGCGATATTATATCATAAAACTCCAATGTATCTCTGGATTGCTGGCAGCTTTTTGATAAGGTGTCAGAAGAGGACTATCACACCTAAAGCCAGTTTAAAACCTCAGATAATGTGATGCTATTGGATGTATACTAAAAGTCTACATACTTTTTTCTTGTATACTTTCTCCACGCTGTCATCATGTGAAGAAATTTAGCTGTAGAAAAGAAATCAGACAACAGGGGTAAAGCAACTTAGAAAAAACATTTTAAATACCAAAAGCAAATGTAAGGCTAAAATTCTATATGGGAGAATCAGGAATGGGGCCTTCTGCCCATGAGGAATGAAGCGCAAACAGGGTAGCAGGTAAGGAAGAAAGAGCTACAGGATGAGCTTAGTCAGAGATGCTGTTAGAAATCAGGGATGGCTTTGCTTCTGTGGTGTCTTCACAGCAATTATTGGGCTGTGTGCTGAATTTGACAGCCTGTACCATAATGTCACACAAAGGTCAAGAAAAACGAAAATACTTTTGGACAATCTTAATATTTCTGTAATGCACTTTTTCTAAGGTGACCTCAACTCACACTTGTGCTCCATAAACATCCTATAGGGATAAAATTAGTCATTTGTGCATTTACAGAATAGTTGCTAAACTATGTATTGCAGATCTTAGTGCAAATCTAATACCTCATTGCATGCAAACTTAACCAACAGAATTTACAATTGCTCTTGTGTTAACAGGATGAAGGACTGGTTTTCTGTGAGTTAGGAGACGACTTCTCTAATCCTTATTGCTTTGAAAGGCAGTATTGTTGTTTTCATCACTTGACCGATTACTCTTTTCATCATTTAATTCAATTATAAACTGTCTTGCTAATGCTGCTAGCTTGGATATTTTCCCATCCTTTTTCATATGAATTCCTGTTTGCCTACTGCTTTTTTCAATTTCCTAATCTGCCTTGCCATTAACATCACTGCTGGAAGTTAGAAGCTGACACACAAATCCATTTAAAGTAAGATCTGCATCTATTTTTTGATCTGATACACATTTAACCAAGAAAAGCTTGACAAAATTGTACCATTTCCTCTCTTTTAAGCAAGTTCAAAAAGAATGAATACTTGTCTGTTCTCCCACGATGTGTACGGGGTGACCTGGGCTGCATTTACGTGGAGTAGATGGGATTTTGGAGGTATGCTGTAAAACAGTCACAGCTCTCCACACTTCTCTCCTTCTTTCAGGACAATCAGAATAATTTTTGCAGAATAAAAACAACTCAGAAGCTTTCCACTGATATGTCACAGAGAATGTTTGCAACACTTCAGTTTTATTTTAGAGCCTGTTGAATTTATTCTGTCCCCAGGCATATCCCTGTTGTGAATTCCTTGAATGAAAAAGTAACAGGTATTTTCCTCATAACATACAATTACTTTTCAACTCCAAGTGTATCATAAGACCCTAAAAGTGTTCATTATAAGATATTATGTCTCTTTCCAGCAGTCACCTTAGTGACTCATTACCTCATCTAATAAACAGTACTGTACTGCCAGGATGGCATTTTCCCATAAAATCACATTCATCACTACAGAATGCATTGAGATCATTATTTAATTAACAAACTAGTTAATTATTAATTTTTCTACTTATGTTTCTACTATAATTTGTATTGCTGTTGCATGCATGCACAGGCCTCATAATGCTAGAAGTTGTTTAGCTATGTAACAAAAAAACTATAATCAAGCACTGATAGTCTTGATTAATGATAAGATGCAATAACTGAAAGGCATGGGCTGCAGAAGGAATAAAAGGAAAGCCAGCAAATTTCACACCTTAATCTATAACTTCAGCCCACCATATGCTGTGCAGAGTGCTAATACACAAAGCACAGGAAAAAACCACCACTGATGATACTTTTTTCCTCGTGCGGTTGCTGTGGACATTTATTTTGTTGGTTATGTGGCCTGGATGGCTCTGATGTCATCATGCATCTATATTCAGTATTTCTTACATCCTTCAAGGTTAGTGACTGCTAGGAAGGACACCAGTGATTCAAGGTTTTCCAGCAATGGGTTTCTATCCATCCTCCTTTCCCTGTAGACACCAGTTCAACCAGATTTCCAGAGGTCCTCTCTCCTGGCAGATCTGTTTTACAGATGTAAGTGAAAATACAAGCTTTGTGAGAAAAGCAACACAAATAAATGGTTTCCTAATTGCACTGGATTAGGAAGGAAATAGAAACTTACATCTGGCCACTCTACTCAAGGCCATCCCTTCTCTGTGTCTTGCCTCCCTCACCATATGGATTGCACAGATTGTATCATTGTCCTCCCACATGCTTTCCCTAGCCCAGGGAGCAGGTTCTGGCAAAGGGCTGTGTGGATGTGTCCATGTCATGAGCTGACCTCCTTCCAAACAGGAGAGCAAGAAATTATGTTTGTATACAGGCTTTGCCCTCCACCTTCTGATTCCTGAGGTTTGGAAGCCAACTCTTAATGCTTCCAACATTCAGTTCAGACATTTTAAGATGGGGCTGACATTAGGTTTAACGTAACAGCCAGCCTCCCCAGTTTGGTATGACTGACTGAAAAGCTGACAGGCTGAGTAACTGATTGCAACCAACCTCTCTCTTTCTCATCTAAGTGGAAAAGAAGCATGTTTAAAAAAATCCAGTGACAGTCTTCTGTATAAGTTCAGATGTCATAACAGCCTGAAAAAAGCACATATATTCTGTTTTACAGGGCTCCCTGAGGAGCTTTTTACACATAAAAAATGAATTAATGAAAAACTAACTGGTTTTAGTCATAAAAACATAGTTGTGTAAAATACCACTCACACTGTAGAGATCACTGGATCAACATTATATCACCATGTCTATAAGCTTCCTGTTCCCTGGGGCAATATTTGACTCCAGTTCCATTCATTCAGATCTCTCTCTGTATTAAGCTACTGAAAAATTGATCCCCCTCCACCCTGTGCTATTTGCCTTCCAAATCCCCTCCACTGCCACAGGTGTGTTCTATCAAGTAAATGGCAGGGCAAAGCGGGGAGAAAGGGGGAGCACCCTCCTCAGCTGCATTTAGACTCCAGCCGGTTGTTAAGGTTATGAAAAGAAATTCTTCAGTTCGAGTACTGAGCACCTTGAAAAACAATTGCCTCATCTAGAATGCAGAACAGGAGCTGGCCCAGCAGTGGCTTGTTGTAGTGCTAGGGAGAGAATAAGGTCTCCTTTACACACAGACTGCCTCAAAAGGTAATAAAAAAATAAAGCTTACTGGGTTAGATCGCAGGACTACCTTGCCCAGGATCTTACCTCTGTCAGCAATCAGTAGTTGTGTAGAGAAAGCATGAGAGCAAAATGAGTAAGCAGCAGTACATCCCCACAATGTTCTCCTGCATTTCAGTGATTTGTTGCTCTCAAAGTAAAGTGGTGTTTTTGCATAATCCTTGACTGAATTTCCTTCAGTGATTCTGTCCAATTATTTTTTAACCTATATAAACCCTTGATCACCCACAACACCCTGTGGCAAGGATATCCAAGGCTCGACTGTGTATAATGTGAAACAATACTTTTGTTTGTTTTGCTAGCTCTGCCTTCCTTCAATACCTTCTAGCTCCTGCACTGAAGAGCCTCGAAGTAGTCATTCCCACCTCCATGTCCTTCATGACCTCTGTTGCAAGGCCATCACTCATTCCTTTTCCAGGTATCAGAGTGCTCTGAGCCTATTTGGGTCTTGCACTAAAGCTGTTCTGTACCACTGAACATCTATGGACCTCTCCTCAGTGTCTGTTGTAGTCCTGCTGAGATAAAAAGACCAGAACATAGAAAAAGGCCTTGGTAGAACAGTAGTGAGAACTGAGATGATTTCATGTATCTATTTATTGCAACATGAAGATTTTATTCCTGACTGGTAACAGTAACTGAGAGCCTATCCTAGTAGGTGCAGGGGTTGGGAAAGGGTGGGATGGAGTTTGCATTTGTCTATGTTGAATTACACTTGCCACTTACTACTGACAAGGTCTTCCTGCAGTTTCATATCACTTTTAGCACTAATTTGAAGCAGGTAATCTGCTGCATACCATGTAAAAAAGAATCCCAGTGTAGAAATATTCCCAAGCTGCTGTAGTAGAAACATAATTTTGCACATCTTCTTAAAGAAAACGTCATTTTGTTCTCTATGACTAAATCAACTCTAGTCCTACAGATTCTCTGGCAATCTGCTTTTTCCTAACAACTTGAAAAATTCTTTATTACGCATGTTTATGTCTTTTGCAAGTAGTTTCTCAAACTTACCCTTTCTGGGGGCAAAGGGAGGTATTTTTCCTTTTAACCTTCCGGAACTTTCAATCTTTGCCATTTTCCTGAATTGAATGCAACCTTAGCACATTGAGGGATGCCTTCTTTCATCCGTTGTCCTCTTACCAGATTTCTTCTGGTCTTTTCATGGTGGTATGTATGGTAAAAGATGTGGTATGTATTTTCTCTCTGCCTCTGATACACTAGCTTTAAATTATCTACATGCTATCTGTAAAGGCTTTACTCTTTAGAAGTTTAAAGTTTTGGTTTTTTTTTTTTTTTTTTGTGTAATCTTACACATTTTTAAACACACTTTTACACAATTTCCCTTTTTGAAATTAGGCACAATGATACAGATAGTGAGTGGATTTAATTTGTTGTGCTGCGGTAATGAATCTGAGCCTATTTTGGTCCCTGTTATAGAGTGCTGGTTCCACAGCGGCATTCATTAATCAAGTCCAGCATTGCTCAGGGCAAGGTAAAGAGCTGGTTATTCCATCTTAGGTTCTGTGAGTACTTGGCCCAGGAGGAAGTCATTAAGAATAACTAAATGCTTCACTTTGACATCACATCCCAGCAGAGCATTAGCCAATACACCCAGGAGTGCTTGCAGTCTTCTGCCACAGCTGTGTTTCCTGGCCTTGTGTTCTCATCTCCACCAGCTCTTCACAGATGCTGCTGCATTCCAGTGGATCACTGGGTCACACAGGTGTCCTATAGGTGACAGCGGAAGGACCAGCCCATTAAGCATTACCAAAAGTAATGCAAATCACAAGAGGACAGAAGTATTTCTAACCTGCTTAGAAAAGTCAATGAAATTTCAAAGTTTGGAAAAATTTGAATTTGATAAATTTAGAAATATAGAACTAGCGTTGGAGTTAACACTGAAGAAGTTCAAATACATACAAGGGTTTGCCTGCTGTAAGTAGCTAAACTGTAGGCAGCTTTGAATACATCAGCCAAGGGACTGTTTCCGTGTCTTTGCACTGTTTTACACAGCAAAAAGATGCAAGCAGAAAACTTAATTAAGGTTGGCTTATTACTGTAGTGGGTCCCATGGGGTCTGATATTCTGTAATAAAACCGTAATAATTTGTGCAGAAGCCTGGCTAGCTACAACAGCTAGTGAAGGTAAGAATGGTGGAACGAAATGAAAGAGTATTTAAAGAAATGGTGTAACAAAAAGAGGGATAAACATAAATAAGTCTCTTGTCTTTCTAATCTTGAAACATTCATGCCCTTGTTCAGAATGAAAAAGATGCCCAAGACAAGTAGGGTATTGTACTGAAAAATATTGGCTGCCTGATGGCTTTGGAAAAAAATATGCCATGTTCACAAATACCTCCCCTGACCTGTTTATTAAAAAGGACAATAAATGACTGAGCAGTGAATATTCAGGGCCTGGGAGATTTTATCAGGCATAATGCTTCTGAAAAAAATGGTATGATACAAGTGGCTGTGGGAAGAACTACGAGTTCAGACCTTTCTTAGGTCAGCTGATTCTGTTCCCTTTCTAATTCCATGTACAGTCGCTATTTAACATTTTGCCAATCTTCTGGGAAAGTCTGTCAAACAAAGGTTTTGAATGTGACTTGCACAGATTGCTGATTGTCTTTCATAGCCTGAACATTTCATGAAGTCCTTCACGGATGACCGTGTTTTGTTTTATTTTTTAATGTATTCCATAAAGGAAGAATTCTGAACTAAGCCACTGTGATTGCACCTAATCAACTTGCAAACAACACACAGAAAGTAATTCAGTATATTACTATAGTAAATTCCTGCTATTTAAGGATAGTGTCATTATGAATAAAGCTTATTGAAGCCAAAATGCCTTGATTTATTTATAGATCTTCTGCGAAAATGAAAGGAGCAAAGGAGTTTGAAAACAGCCAATATACTTGCTGTGATGTTGGCTTTCCTGGAAGTCAGCTGCAGCAGGGACAAGTCACCAAGGGTGAGACTTTTCTCAGTACTTATCTGTATCTGCTGCTGTTGAAGTTCCTCACAGGAAACAGAATTATGCCAACACTAAGTTCTTCTGAAAAGATATACTTCTGAAAAATGCAGAAGACTGCAGCTAACATGATTCTAGTGTTTCAGCAATACTAGAAAGCAACATTTAAAAATCAAAAACATTTTGCACTTGGAACTATAGTAATATTTTAGAAACCATTATCAGGAGTCCAAGGAGGTTGATTTTGTATCCAATAAAAGTACAGAGAAATAACCTCTCAGTAACATGTCTTTCCTGTGCTGAGATACTTAAAAGAGACTTCTCTAAAGAACACCAATAGATTAACAAAGGATGTTGTTAGGCTGATGCTTTTTATCTGCTTAGGAAGAGTAGCAGCTTTAATAAGTTACAAAGAAAACTTTTTTAGACAAGATTTCATCACATGGAAAAAGATGATCCAGTTAGCAGTTTCAAATATTTTACACTACTGTGGTAACTTCCGGTGCCAGCATACTACTAACATCTGTACTATTTCATAGAAAGGAATGCTACAGACACTAAATACACTGCCAAAGATGCAAGGCTTACACACCAAGATACTACTGCTCCACTGCACCGATGTCAGTCAAAAAGAGCCCCACAGGAATCAGTGGAGTTAATGCAGCAGAGGAGATGTGTTAGATCAAAATTAGGCCTTGTATCATCACTTAGGAAGTACTGCTTCTCTTCTAAATGCGCAACTCATTAAATCCTTGAAAACAGCTAATACCCCACTAGTTCCATCACTTTCATAATCAGGGAGTTAGGTACTTCCTGGCCCCAACCTAAGTAATTAATTTATTGAAAGAACTACACAGATCAACTTCTGGCAATTATTATTATTATCATTATTATTATTATTATTTACTTATGATAATCAGCACACACAGTCTAATAGTCACTGCCTCAAAGAAATTACTTAAGGGGCTTTCTCCCTTGTCCATTGGCTTCTGAGGGACATGGATTGAAGCCAAGCAGAGCTACAGGATGTTTTCACTTGAGGGTCATATACTAGCATGGAATCTATTTCAAGCCGAGATGACCAGGAATTTGGCTCATTTTTACTTTGGCTCACGGTGGTGTTGCCCATCAAGTTCATGATGACAAGCGAACAGGAAATTTCACCACTGCATCATCAGAATGTTTCAGATTGCTCCAGGTGCAGCATAGAGCCAACCTCTCTGTAGAAACCCTGAGATGTGATACACAATGAAATCCCTGTCTCTTGTTCTCCTAACAGCATGCTTGAATAGGCTGTGGTGAAACCTCCTCAGGGAGACAACGGAAGCCCTATCACTCCAGTCATTTAGAGCTGGATAGTAGGAAACACTTATGAATGTACTGTAGGGAGCAATTCTTCTTGGCAGAGGCTATGTTAAATGATGTAAGAGAGGGCTTTTCAGCTCCTATTTCTGTGCCTTTGAGGATATAGTGTTGCTATTTGGCATTTTTAAGCAATGTTCTGATCCTCAGAAGGAATGATACAAAAAAGGAGATAATCAAATAACTGATTTCCTTGCATGCTTTCCATGCATTCAAGGAATCTTCAGAAGTGAGATACTGGGCCAGAGGCAAACATGATAGAGTTATGATGAGCTGAGAAGCAAAGTGGTTATTGGTGTCCCTTAGGGTCTGCTTTTCCTATTATTATCTTCATATTTTCTGTCACACCACCATGCACAGATGCTTTCCTTGGATAACACTGGAAGGTTTCAAATTCGTATCCAAGATTTTTATGTGTTCTGACAGCTACAAAAAGCTGGCAGATAAACATAGCTTTGTAGATTCAAAATGGGAATAGTGCAATTAAAAAAACTGGAAACAAAATATTTATTACTAATCAGATGGTGGTCAATGATAGATATACAAGTGCTGTAATCATGTTCGTGCTAGCTCTTGCTAATCTTCTATCAGTCTTTTTTTGGTCTTTTTTTTTCCTCTTCAGCAAGTTTTTCATTAAGTAGATGGAGCTTTGCCAAATTCAGCTTTTATTCATATCATTGTAAATCACGGCTGAAACCTGTGGTATTATTCCTGCTTTCTCCATGTACAACTTAGATGAGCTTTTAGGCTGTTGCCTTAGGGCAACATACATCTTGATGCCTTTTGGAAAAACATTTCAAAAGTGAAAGAACAATTCTGAGACACCTTTGCATCTCTCTCTCTTTCTCTCTCTCTCTCTCTTTCTCTTTCTTTCTCCATGTCTGTTTCTTTCCCTCTTTCTTTGCTTGCCTGCTGCCCGAGGCTCATGTAATCTTCTTTGACTTTGTAAAAAGAAATTTAAAAATGTAATCATGATGAGCTAGTGAGGTAATTTGGAACAACTCCCAGCATTCCAGCAATGTTGTGGTAAAAATCTGAAACACCCACAGTTCAGAGTTTCTACAATACCATACCTACTCCTTCTGCTATCTGTTTGTTCTCTCACCTGCAAGCCTGTTCACATGCTGAAATCCTCTCATGTCAAAAATCATGCACAGGGGTTAAGCTTCATAAAGGCATGAAATGTGAGACTCCAGTAATAGCAGTGTGCTTATATAGCAGCATTTGCACCAGGATTTTCTTGTGGCCTTAGGTGAAGTTCATGTATTTTCTTTTGTATCCCATCTTTAGGGAATACATTATTTGTTACCTTTTTGTTTGACTCAGAGCCTGAAATTAGTGCTGTTCACATATCTTCACTATCATTTTTAGATGCCTCAGGCTTTTGATACCTGGGCAACCTTGGGATAAGGTTGTGCTGTGCTGAAACAAGTCAGGAGTATGGTCAGTGGAGTGCTAGGCCATTCAGTGAGTTATGAAGACAGATGTGCTTTGGAAATACCTGAACAGTTATGTAGAATAGATATGGTAGATGACATAACAACCCCTGACTGAACATGCCTTCCCATCCTAACTAAGTCACAAGTGATTCATTCCAGATTTCCAATTCAATGTGTCATAAACCCACTAACCGATTGCTATAGATGGCAATTTCTGCTCAGCAGCTGCTGAAAGTGGCAGTTACTGGACTTATAACAATGATGTTCTCTGGCACGCCAGCTGAGTTTACAAAGGTGAAGTACCTCCAGCATGTGCAGATGCTCAGTATTCACCCCAGCAGAAAGCTGCACTATTTTTCAGGCGCTGTGTTAACAGAGTTTCCCAGAATATTTTGTTCTTAAGAAATTCTTTCTTTCCTTTCCTTCCTTCCTTCCTTCCTTCCTTCCTTCCTTCCTTCCTTCCTTCCTTCCTTCCTTCCTTCCTTCCTTCCTTCCTTCCTTCCTTCCTTCCTTCCTTCCTTCCTTCCTTCCTTCCTTCCTTCCTTCCCTCCCTCCCTCCCTCCCTCCCTCCCTCCCTCCCTTCTCCTCCTTTCCTTCTTTCCTTCTCCCTTTCTCTCTTTCTCTTTCTCTCTTCCTTTCTTTCTCTCTCTCTCTTTCTCTCTTTCCCTTATACACCTCAAAATAGTTACTACAAATCTTGCTTGCAACAGGGCAGCTAAACCTTCCCAATTGTCAGAGCCTTGGAAACACAGGGTGGAAGATGCTGCTGAAGAGTAAGGCAGAAAACACAATGTCTTTGCAGTTTCTTTTACTCTTTCTGGCTTTGCTTCTACCATCCTTTGGAAGTCAGACCTATCTTGCTCCTCCTGGTCTCTTCTGCAGCTCTGTTCTAGCTCTGATCATGGGCGGAATAATCAAGACCCTGCCTGGCGCACACCTTCATTCCTGGGGCAGCAGACATCAATTTCGTATATGCTGCACGTGAGTTTTCAACTAGTTCTATAATACCTAGTCACAAGCTTCCATTCTTATCTCAAAAAGTATTATTTACTTCTATTCTCTCTGAATCTTCATCAGCAGATTACACTGTCCCTTAGTTGCATTGTCCTTACAGAAGCCTAATATTGCTTGAGACAGGAGATCATACAGTGAGTAGATACATTCCTTTTGGATAATTATTTAAAGTTGGCTTCTAGCATTTTTTGTGCACATAGCCAGAGGCCAAAGGACATAGCCCCTCTTAGTGTTTGGGAGATGCTAGATAAAGAGAAGTTGAAAAAAACCCTGCTGTGTTGATTGCTATAATTGCTGACACATTCCTGTGGTATACTTGATCATTAGAACAGCTCACTTAAAACAATATTTCCTTTATAGAAAGGAAGTTGGTAATCGAGTTGTTATGCTTCTCTGCTTTGCATTTTCAGTTTAAATATTCAGCTGGCATTCAGTGTATGGTTATTGGTTACAAGAGCGTGTTGATTCAACGTTTCATTATCCAACAGCAAGCTCATTTTGTTGAATGTTGTTTAACCACTTGATTGCTGCAGATTTTCATGTATGGGCCTTTTGGATTTTAGTCAGGAATGTGAGCCATTTGAAAATGCTGTAATCTCTAACTACTCTGATTAAAATGACTGTGACACAGATTCGAATTTGGTCAAGTCTATTTCCAAACCACAGTGACCAAAATGAACTTGTAGAAACCATGCAAGGAAATCCATTATGTAAAGTACAAATCTAGCTCTGAACTGTATGAGACTAAGTGGAGTCTTGCCAAAACAACCCATTCTGCTGGCTGGGGATGAGCTAAACCTGTGTTACTGATGACTTTCAATTGCTTGTGGCTGGAGGGTAAAGTGATATAGGGAACAGTAGCCCTACACAGGTCCTAACTCTTCCCTCCAAGCTGATAACCCGAATTATTCACATTATGGTCACTCCTCATCACTCAGTGTCACTCTGCTACCCCAGACATTACCACTCTGCTGTGAAATGCCACCGTCTTACTGTCATCCTCTGCCCAGTAGCATGTGAGCCCCATCTAAAGCCCACGTTCTCTGAGCAACTCTTTCTGCTCAGACTGCCCTTGCCTATACCACGCTTCCTCAATGTTTCTGGACACTTTGGAAACCAACACAATGCATTCAGAGGGATTTATGTGGTAGAAGTGAAATGAATAGAAAAGGAAAAGATAGATCATCTACCTTCTGTGGCATACTGTCTTTCTAGCAGAAAGGGCTCTTCTCAAAAAAGCCTATTGCTAGTTACCATGTTCCATGAAACTTCCATAAAAAGGACTCCGCACCAAGAAAATATGGCGTATGGACTTCATTGTTTTAGGATTCATCTGACCTGTCTGCAAGTTAGGTGTCTTGTCTGCATTTGCCATCTCTGTTCCTTCAGGAGTGAAATTCACACCTCAGGAAAGTAATTCAGTGCACCTATCTGGAACATCTGCTGAAAGATGTAGTTATCTGTATCTGTCTGCCAAAAACAGAAGCTGTCTAAACAGTTAACTTGGGCAAGATGTTAATATTTTCTTTCGCGGCTCAGGTCAGCTGCATCAAAAGAGTCAGTGTGGTGGCTCTTACAGAGTGTGTGGGACAGGAGAGGGTTGTATTTCCAAGCAGGAATTTACAAAACTATTTACTAACTATGAGATTATTATTCATCCACATGCACTGAAAAGTTAGGAAGTCACCCTGAATGAAATTCTACTGGGTGAGCTAAACCCATGGTGTCTCATTTAGTAACAGATGCTGTCTTATTTATTATAGAAATGGAAAATGAATACCGCAAAACACTGCTGGAAAATCCCGAAATAATTAATGCAGATGTAAGTTGCCTGGGCATGTCATTTAAAACTTTAAATCTTGAATACTCAATTTAAAAGACAATCTAAATCTCACAAAACTACTAAAGTCAATAAATCCTCCATTAAAACAGAAGTGTGCTCATAAAAGTAATCTAATCTGTGGACTAGACCTTTGCCAGCGATGACTCCCTGTGCTCCCTGGTCTTTGTGAATGAAATGCGTATCCCTGCCATGAAACACTGAGTTCACGCTATACTCAGATTTTTTTATGAGGTCTGTAGTCTTTCAGTGTTTCTTCAGAACAGTTTGTAAACAATATTCAAAATCCCAGTCTGAGATTTGATAGGATACAATTCTGCCATGAACTGACACAGAAATAATAGTTAGTAAACTCTAGACTGATCAACAAACTTCCTTTCCTGGTTATAGCAAGAAAAATTCACAGAGAGAGTCATCTCATCCTGAAAAAAACACTTAAAATAAACAGCCTGGAAACTCTTTCCACAAAGGATGTGAGAGTACCTATTTGGGTACAGGTGAATAAAATTCTTGTCAGGCTAACATCAGGCAGGTTGAACAGAACACTCTTCTTTTCAGGATTAGTAGAACATAACGCTTGCAAAGCAAACTTCTGATCGGGCAGCTGGAAGTTTTCATGCAGGAATACTCTGTTATTTCAAGTTTTAACATATGAAACTATTTCTAAGAAACTTAATTAAAAGAGGATTAAAAATTTCAGCTAATATTTGCAGATGTTACCATGTTACCCTACTTCTATGTACATACAGCTATGCTTGCCTCTCCTTTTCTTGCCTGAGATTCATTTTTAGTTCAATTACTCTTAGAAATTATTTACACTTTTGAATGCTAAACTGTACTGGCAGCTCAGGAAGAACAATGAAAGATCTACAACATGGATTTCTTGAAGCTCCAGTTTTCTTTTAGAGACCATTATAAGACTATTGGATTGGTTTTCAAGCCAGGCTTCAAAAGAGTAATTCAGTAATAGTACTGCTTAAGATTTAATTGTTAAATGGAGCAATTACTGCATAGTGTGAGTGTCTCAAGTTCAGCCCCCAAGTATTCTTTGAGCTTGAAATGTATTGCAACAACAAATAGCCTCACAATTTAATGTAAGCAAACCCTTTTATTGGCATAAATTTTTCTGTACTCACCATGAGGGAAAGAAAAAGGGAAGCACGGGGTTGGTTCTCCCTCCTCTATGTCTCAGATATTGTTTATTCTGCAATGCATTATTTTGTTTAGCCTGGTATTTCTTTAAAATGTCTTCACTAGACTAGAGTGCTACAATTTTAAGCCTCACAGGGAACCTTTAACAAGTTATGAATAACCAGGGAGTGGGATTTCAATGTAATTCAGGAATGAGAACTAAGCAAAGAGAATAATATTCAACCTTTTCATGGAAAGATTGTGTATTCTTTTCAAAGTCATATATCAAAAAGCCACATACAATGGAAACATTCTCTCTCCCTAGAACATGAAAGAAGAGGGAACTGCCTGTTATGTGTTCTGAAATGATCCCTTTTCATTACAACTTCGGAGTTTTTCTCTCTGGGGATTGCTGACTTCAAACCATGAAGAAAGGGAGAGAAACGGCATCATACTATTTCCATTAAAAGCAGCCATGCGTAACCTATATTTTTTCCTTTCCTCTTTTTTTTTTTTTTTTTTCCTATTTCACAATAATATTTGCATTCCAAAAAACTTATTGCCTTTTTGAAGCACTGAGGTTAAGCAAATGAGGTTGCTGCAGACAATGTTGTTCATAACATTGCGTCTGCCTTCTTTTAAGCCAGTAGTAGAGAGACTGCTATGTCTGTGTGACATTCATTAGAAAACAAAACATTCCATCTTTCTTCATTTGGCCTGACCCTTCTTGTTTACCATAATTAAGTTATAAGAAAACCATTTTACACAATAAGAATACAAAATTCTCTCATTCTTGTAAATGCATAAGTTAGAATCAACTTTTTTAAACCATCCTGAGTACAGTATATTCAGAAAACTCTTGTATATAAACGATTAGAAAAGAAATAAGAAATAAGGCAAAGGTTTCATCTGACTTTTAATATAGTGAAGAAAAAATAAAATTAAGAAAGAACAGTCAGTATGACACAAGAAATATAAAAGGAAAGAATAACATAGTCCCAGAGAATAATTTTTCCAGGTCCAATGACATTGAAGCAAAAAGTTAAGTTTGGCCATTTTAATATTAGAAATATAAGATTACTGTAGAAGATTTTAGAGAAAGAACATAAAAAATGAATGTGAGACATTAATAGACTAATAAATGAAAGAGAAAACAACACTCATCATTCACATATTGCTCTTGAGATGTTCAAAGCAGCATACAGACATTATCCATTAACTACTTTATAATATCAGTTTAAGGCAGGTAGATTTTTAATCCCTTTTTTATAAATCAGGAAAATAAACCAAACGTGAAACGGCTTGACCAGGGGCCACATATCAGGATGAGACCACTTTAGTCTCATTCTTCTGTTTATTTCCCCAGATGACAACGCAACCATAATCAAAAGACCTGTCTAAAGCATACTATATAACATAGATTTTCTTTTTTCTATAGTCAGATCATAGCAATCACAGATTTCATGATTCTTTATGAATTTTTGAAGTGTGAGCTGTCAGGAAAAAAATATAAAGTTATTAAAAAGTCATTAAAAAGTTATATTAAAGATTTAATATTTTGTAAATAAAAGGCAATGTGAAATCACTCAGACGGTAGTGTCTGGAGGCCTGAAAGAGTTTCTCAGCTTTCTCATATTTTGCCCATACTGTTGCTGCAGCTACTTAAGTGTAGACTGTTACAGCTCTGTGCATGCTGACAAGATTGTGCTGAGAGCATCTAAAGTGATTTACAGATTACAAGCAAAATTAGCATGTGTATTTAACATTTGCATATTGATACAAATACATGATGTTTGATGTAACCTGCTGTAAACTTTAAATTGCTGTCCTTTTCGACATCCACATGACGCTTGCATTTCTGCAGCCACACAGAGTTTGCAAAACTACATGAAAGTGATTGGTACACATAACCAGCATTGCTAGTGAATATCAGGAAAACAAGTTTTGAGCTCGTTAGAAAAAGTCATCTTCTTCTGAAGTGAAGAAGTAAACCTTGCTATGGAATTTGAAATTAAAAGGTACTCTAGAGACATTAATTTATACTATCTGTATAAAGAAAACAGCATTTGTAGTACAACATGGTTGAACAGGATATGTGATTGCTATTGTCTCATATTGTTTGCAAGAATAATGACGTAGTATAGCAGCACTAGTTTTGTATTGTCTTTTCTGGAATTTAGGGACATAACATTGGATACTGAAAGCACTTCTGTTTCTCCTTGGTGCTTCCAAAGACTAAAACATGAAAGTATTTATTTCTTTGTCATCAATTCATTCTCACATCTATATTGGTTTTCCAAATGTTTTCAGAAATGTTTGCTGAATAGCTATGGGAAGTGATCTGGACTTCTAGTATGTTCCAAATGACGTTAGACTCTTCCTTTGTTTTACGAAAGTTGTGTTCCGTATTATTCCCAGCATTTAAGTGGTTTGTGATCTTTTCCCACTGCAAGTCATCTGCAAAATTGATTAGTATGCTTTCTTCCAGTCATTCCTGAAACTATTGCACACAGAAAACCCCCAGAAGGCACCTTCTCTCAATTAGCACTGGAGGGTTTTTGAAGGCATTTCTCTGCATTCCCATACTGCAGATTATGACATCAAACAAGTCAGATTAGGATCAGAGTCTGAACAAGCAGGAAGGACACATGTTCTTAGGGGGAAAGATCTCACACACAGAGATATTTTCAGTAAATGGTGGATCATGAAAGCTCAGCAAAAGCCCAGGCTTTAAATTGGCTTATTTTAAATGCTGTTCATTTCTCTGCCACTTTTAAAGGAACATTTGGTCCTCATGAAAACAGAAAACTGAGAGCATGAGACTCATTCAGCCCTAGAAGAAGTCTGGAGGAGGCACCTCTTACTCATATGGATGTTTTGCCAGATCCCCATGCACAGTGTTGCCAGCTTTCACCATGTTTTCCTGAGGAACTGAGGTGACTTGGTGTCAATTCAGGCATCAGATAATTCTAAGATGGCCAAGAACAGCCCTTTCTGATGGCTCATCTCCTTCCTTTCTGCTTCCAGAGAAAGAACAACACAGGCATGAGCAGAAAGGCAGAAGAGGACAAAGTTTTTCCTGAAAGAAGACAATTCTGGCCATCAGGTTTCTGCTCATTCAAATTGTCATTTCTCCTTGCACATGGGAGAGTGGTAGAAGCAGAGACATTTGCAAGAGTCACGTAGCCACAGACCTCTCCATCCCACGGCTGGAGAGGAAGCAGAGAGGTGAAATAAAGGTTGGATTCCCCTAACCTCTGACTGCACAGTGATTTTTGACCCTTTTGAGGTCTGCCAAGGCACAGGAGAAGAAGACTCACCCTTGTTCTGGAGTCCCTGCAATATGGAGAGCTACATCCATTCTTGGGTTTTGTTTATGTAACAGATATCTTGATTCTGGGAGCCCACTTGCCTTTTTGTTATCTACTTAAATCAGATGCAAACATATTAAAACACAAACGTGACAATATCAGAAATTAGGGCTGATATTTTGAGAGTTAGATCTATAAAACCAGCTTTTATATTAATCAAAAGTTCTCAAACAAATCCCTTTGGTTTCACAAAGCCAGTAGCTCCTGGGTATTTTCCTCAGTGATGCACCTTTGTCCAATAAAAAAGCTATGCAAGCTGCCAGATGCATTTGAGCATTCATTATTTCCATGGTAAATAACACAAGAGTTGCATGACAACAGAAGTACCAAAGCAATTTAACTCTCTCACATCATTAGGAAAGACTACTCATCTAGTCCCAGGAGGTTAAATGTAAATATTATTGTCTAAAATCACAGCTCGCCCTAACTGAAGCTGTAAGGGAGTGGAACCAGTCAGGAGAATGCAGTGAGAAGTGTATTTTAAGCTCTTCTTGTCAGTTGGAGGAATTTCTATTTTCTACATAAAATCTAAGGTAGTATATGGCTATGGTTGGACTCGATGATCTTGAGGGTGTCTTCCAACTGAAATGATTCTATGATTTTATGAACCTGTTATATATTTTTGAGAGTTTTAAAAATATTACATCATTTGCACTGCCTCCATAAAATAACATTATTAGTTCACCTGACATTTTTGAATAATCTCCAAGTACAGTGACCTTTCTTATAAGCTAAACAGTAATTTTTAGAATGTGTTCAAATTAACATACAAATGAAAAAGTGATCAGATGAAAACATTTGTCTGTTACAATAATAACAGAAAGCTACACTTAACCACTTAATTCTCTTTCTGCTTGAGCTCAAAGGAAACAATTGATCTGATCCAAATGTTTTTTTCATACTTAGAGAAGAAAGCTATCTTAAGACAAAGAAAATACATTAATTCTATGGTCTGACCCTATGTTGTCTGGAGATCTGAAAATATCATTCTAACATTTCCCTTGAAAGGCATTCATTCATACAGAAAACCAAAAGGAAAGGAAGTGGGAAGGGTGTTGGGCAATGCTTATTTTTCGTGAACCTACAAGCTGAGGCTAGTGTTGGTTTATTGGGTCAGATGACACTTCGTCATTTGAAGAAACATCTTTAAGAAATTAAGAACATCCTAGTGGCTTAGTATGAGCATTCCATTTATATTCGAATGAATTAAACAATGCGTTTTCTTGAGAGGCAAAAGGAAACTTTCCTCCCCCTACTCTTCTGATGTTTAATTTTAAAGTTTTCCAACCGCGTATGGCTGATGTGCTTAGGACTGCTGGAGCAATGAAACCAAGATTAAGAATTTAGCACCATAATTTCATGAACATTAGGACATATAGAAACCCAGAATTAAGAAGTATTGATTGATCCAGAAATCAATCTCTTTAATATCTGTCTATTAGTGAAAAAGTATATGATTTAACGGATTACACCAGCCTTTGATTACACCAGCCTTCATTGTGTCATGGGTCAGAAGTGGAGATGGCGATTATTGTATATGCAGACAGAAGGTAGGCTAAAAAAGACAGAATTAAGATGGCAGATAGAAAAATGAAAGACAAATTTTACTGCATACAGGTTTACTACCACCTGGAAGAACAGAAATACAAACTTGTTAAGATAGCACTTTTTCCTGGAAGTAGGAAATATGAACAGCATTTTTGAGGATAGCCTTGAATTAGTTATATTGATATCTAAGAAGCCTGGGAGTGTGAAAATAAAAGGGAGACGGAAATAAAGAGCTAATTCCCATGCCAGTAGCAGGAAAGGAAAGGCATAGGCATAGGACTGCTTAAAATCACACTGATAGGTTTTTCTAAATTTTTTCTGCTCCTGAGACTTCCATAGAAAATCCAGAAAAGAATGAAAAAATGTAGACTTTTTGGTAGCCTCCTTTTCAAAATGGAAATCTTTCTTCAAAGCTTCTTCTGCCTCTTGAGCTGGAAAATTCACAGAAAACTCTAGCAGAGTTTTCCACTTTTCTAACTTCAGCTTGTAGGTATTTCATGATGGTTGATCCATGTGAATGATAAAAAAGGGAAAATTTGGGGCATGAGAATTGAATTACACTTAAGCCAAAGGTTGAATATAGAGTGAGACAAAAAGGAATTAAAAGAATTAGCACTTGATTTTAATTTTCTGGGCAGAGGGATAGTAAGCGAGTAAAGTTAAGAGAAGAAATGAAGTCTCTTAGTAAATAATGTGGTCTGACTGCAGTTTTCTGGGCACTTTAAAGTCTGGTGAGTATGGCTTCAGGAGGCCATTAAAATGAGAATTGCAACAGTTGACACAAAGAATAATTGTGGCTTGGTTAAGAAAGATTGCTACAGGGACAGATCTTGGTAATATTTCAGAGAAAGCAGCAGAAATTCAGATAAGGAAAATACAATGTTGTGTGGTTTTTTTTGTTTTTTTTTTTTTAAAGGATGATCACAGATTTGTAGTTTCAGAAATAAAGTTCAGACTTTAAATACAGAGAGTGGAAACAATGTCACAGTGATGGAGCCTTTTGCTGACAAAAAGAGTTTCATTCAGAAAAACACCGTACACAGAGAAGCTGAAAGCCCTGACAGTAAAGGAGGGTATGGAGTTATCAGAGGTACCTCTCTGATCAGAGAGTGATCTTCAGCTGCTGTTCATGAGTACTCGTAATAAATTAGTTTCTTGAGCATGCAGTGAGCACATTTGTTTCTTGATTTGAGTCATATCTCTCCTTTTGTACTCATGTTTATCACACCCAAACCCCATTTCCAACTCTTTTGACATTATTTCCACCAGACCACATGGGAGAATGCTAAACACACTTCAGAAATTCCTGTACTTAAGCACCAAAGAACCTATACCAGCCCTACTGGCATTGCAAGCCATATTACATCTTTTGTAGATAGATACACATCTGCAGGGGGCAAGGTCTTTCTCATATTTCTGTAAAGCTGTGGCTTAAAACTTTAAAAAGATGAATTAACATTTTAATACAAACACAAGAGCATTGTTTACTTGTGAAAATGCACTGAAGTCATCCAGAACAGCATACTCCAAACAGAAGTATACCACATAAAACATGCCTCCCTCTGCGGCTACAACTCTGTTTTTTGTCTATAGATGTTAGTGTGGACAGTATGGGGAGCATCTCATGTTGCACTTTGATGACTACCAAGGAATACTACTGACAGTCTCTGCTCGTCGTCTTTCTTTCTCTGCATTCAGCTCAGCCCTCTGATCCACTGTAGGGAGTTTACAGTGTAAATTACAGGGACACTAGAAACTTCTGGAGAGGTGCTTAGAGGAGTCCTTGGGCTCTTTGCAGAAAAGGAGGGACTTACGCACATAATCAGAGGAGTGATGCAACCTCATACTACACCAAGCGATGCTGGTGGCTCCCCACCCTCACAGAAGATGTTAATCTGCACCTGCAGCTAGGTCTTCAAATCTGTGTCCTGTCATCACACACATAAAAATCTGAGCACCACAATGCCTAGATTTTCTACCCCACAGAAGAATTCAGAATCCCTGTATGGCACCTCAGACTCCCTGCACCATACATACACAGCAATAGCCTAGGGTGTAGGACACTTACGAGTAGCACCTTGGTTTTCTCACCCTATGGCACCCAAAGCAAGGAATAGCCTGAAGTTAACATGCCAACCTTACCGACAGCTACAACTAGAAGGAACTGGAGGGAGGCCATGCTTTCTGCCTTGTGAGAGCTGTTCTGTAAAATACACTCCTTGGAGCAGGAACTAGTAGCTGAGTTCCCCCATGGCTCTTTTTGTGCTAGCCCTCTGAATCCAGCACCAACAGGACAGGCAGAGAGAGACCCTCTCATACTAAGCTATAGTCTGGCAGTCAACACAGCCTCATAGTAAGTGGGGATTTGGAAGGTTAAAGTCAAGCTCAGGTCCTCCACAGTTTATCTGTGCAATCTAATTGCTAAGTTACTATTTAAAGAGATTGATGTAAACCAAACCAAATAAAACCCAAAACCCAGTGATGCTGCTTTTTGTAGGTAGCCAGTTCATAGCAGTTTTGAGCCTGCTCCAAAACCACCTTTTGATTGAACATCTCTGAGGACACGGACAAAGGAAAGACACCTCTCTGGACCTTGTTCAGGCTTAGATGTTAATGGAACTTGGCTGTCCAGCTCTGTTACAAGCAAGATACTTCTGTTCATTCCCAATGCCAGACCTTTTAGGTGTCTATACAGTTTTAGGATATAAAGTCTCTTTAAGCCTGGGTGCCACCTGGATTAGGTTGAAATTGCATAAGGACTTTTCAGATTTCATCCTTCCAGCTGGTCAGGCTGTTTTCCCCTGAGTTCTATTTTCTTCCATTAGATTTTCCTGCTTTAGATTTGTTCACTGAATGAAGAAGGAGTGGGCTATGTCTCACAGAAGCAACGAATTCTTGCAAAGTTCATCTATCGTGTCCTTTTTCTTTTTTCTGCCAGGTAATGGAATTTGTGCCTTTTTAATGAACAATTTTGCCCCCCCCCCCCCTTTTTTTTTAATGGACAGAAACTATGCTGTTAATTGAGAGAGATGTGCATCAAATGAGTGAGTTGGCCATGGGAAAACATGAACTTCGACATGAATCAAAGCAGGAAAATGGGAGAAGAAGAAAATGTCATAAGGAAAAGCACTAAGGATTTTTTTGTGTGGAAACATCATGAGGTGAAAAGTAATCTGCAGAAACCTGTGTTGTTCATTAAAAGAACACAACATTGTTCAGGCATGACCTTGATCCTTCCCATTAAAAATAGTATTGACACCTAATCCAATCTTGGAAAAAATGGCTGATGAAAAAGGGATTTCAGTGAACAGGTTTCCATTTAAACCTAGTGACAGCCAGACAATGAGGAGAAACAAGCAGCTTCCTTAGATCTAATTCAGTTTAAGGAAATAGAAAGGCCCTCAGAAGGCTGATTCAATCCACTGGCAGGGCATAGTGAGCTTCCAGCACTTCTGCAGAATATCTATTACCTAAAAATAGCAGACATTTTTTGAAATTGTAGCTATTTCTCCTCAGTTTTAGGCTGGTACTATTTATTAGTTTAGCCATCACTGATGCCAAAAGGCCAGGGCAGTTCCTATACAATTAAGAGAAAAATATGCTTTTGACTCACAGGAAAATTTCCCTCCCAGCTCCCAGATTCCCGTTCAGACTCTCTGTGGGGCGAGTGGTGAAACCAGCTTTTGTGAAGAAGAACCACACACGCAGTCCAGACCTCTTCGGACAAGGCGCCATCATTCACATCACTCGCATGTTGACAAACACTTTGGTTGTGTTGCTAGGGCAATGGTGCCGGAGCAGCGAGCACATCCCAGTTAAACAGCCCCCCGAGGGCAGTGGGGACAGAGGGCAGCAGGACCAAGTGGTTCCACTCAATCCCGGCAGTCAGCCATGGCTCTATGCAGGACCAACTGGTAGCCGCTTTCCAGCCAGCCAGCCAGCCAGCTCAGAAGTCTTGTGGGTTGCTTTTCTTTAATTGTCTCTTTTTGAGAAACATATCAAAGGCCATTTTCTTCTCCTAAGCCACATGTTTAGTTGCTCAAAATATTTCCCGGCAGCGCGGGCTGCAGCATGCAGTGTGAAGGGTGGCTGGGATGTTGAAACGCAGATGCACAAGGGGCAGGAGCAAGAGGGAGATGATCGCTAGGGCTTGGGGCTGTACAGGGCTGCTGTTCTTCCCCTGCCTTTGCTGGTGGCTTTTGGTATGATGTCTTTCAGCATGGTGGCTTTTGACATGGCACACCTCTCAGCTACCCCTGGGTACTGGGGCAGCCGTGCGCGTTTGTGGTGAGGTCACAGGAGCCGTCGTGGGAACCAGAGCAGGAGAGGGCACTGATGCCAGAAAAAAATGCACTTGGAGGCTTTTCTTTTCTTTTCTTTTTTTTTTTTTTTTTCACATAAAAGTTAATTAAAAAAAAAAAAAAGCAGCATGTATCTGCTTTTCTCCCATTTGTTTTATTTTCATTTTGCTTTGGGTAGGGGGGAGCGTGCTGACAGAAGGGGGTTGCTGCAAAACATGAGTTTCTCATCTTGCCTGTGTGTGCAGATCCAGTTTCCTGTCCTTGATCCCAGATTATTTTCTCCCGTCAGGAGACAGCTGGTTTGGCAGAGCGGAGCGCGGGGCAGCTCCGCAGGCAGCACCGGGGGCGTGTGGAGCATGGCTGAGGGGAGGAGGCCGCCATGGCCGGGCGGCGTGAGATGCGCTTGAGGCTGCCTGCGGGTGACTGGTGGCAGCGAGAGGTCCTGTGAAAGCTGGCGGGGTGGCCTCCCCTGGCTGCCCTCCAACCAGGGCTGTTCACAGGCCTGTTCTCAGCCTCTCCTCTTCCACGGGGCCCAAGCAAGAACAGAAAATGAATTGCTTTTTTATTGGCCTCAAAGAGGTCTTTGACAGGCAAGCCTACGCTTGCCATTGCTGTTTGATCCCCCCTGCCGAGCTGACCCTGACGCTCCTGCCCTTGTCCCAGTGGCAGGTGACGTTCTTCCAGCCCACGGGTGCCCCAAGAGGGTCTGAGCCCCCATCGTGGGGCACAGCTGGGCGATGGCACTTCCACCAGGACCTGTGCTCAGGGCTGGAGCCTGTATCCCACATGCACAGCCCCTGCAGCTGGCAGTGGCTTCCAGGAGCAGGAGGTGGCCACTTGCTGGGTGTTTACAGCGTGTTTCCTTGGCTGGGCTTTTTTCTTTTCCCCCACAACTGCTCTGAGAGCGGCTTTTAGAGAGAACCTCCACCTCCAGAAGACACAGTAGTTGATCTCCTAGCCGGTGCCAGCTGCTTGCACCCCATTTCAGAGATCCCAAAGGGGACATTCGTGCAGTGGGTGTATGTTCCCCAGGCACCATGGTACAGCCGATCCCTCACAGCAGTGGTGTGAAGAGGCTGTTTGAGATCATGTGGTGTCTGGGTTTTGCGGTTGGGCCTCAAGGACCATATATCGTGGCTTTTGTGCACCTTGGGAAAGGAGCAGGAGCTAAGTCAAGGAAAATAAATAAAAACTTTTAAAGACATGTTTATTTAGGGACAGGCTTTCATGCATGCATCTTACAGCACTCTGCATAAAATATAATTAAAACAAGCATCACACTGAATATGATTCAGGAAATAAAAATGTCTTTAAATACAGTTTAACTGCCAGCAGCTTGACATACTTCATTCCTCTGGGGAAGGAGTAACGGAGACATGAAGTTATGTGACTGCAGAAGCCACGAGACGTGGGTATTTTTAGGGGAAGTACAACTTGGGGGAAGTAACTGACCTGTGACAAGGGTTCAATACAAGAAACGCTCCCGAAGCCGCCCAGCTCCTGAGGGCAGCCAGCAGACTCAGATGGCAATTGGGACCTTTGGGAGGAGGATGGAGAGGGAGGTCAGGAGCCACCAGCTCTGCTCCTGCAGCTGGACTCGGAACCCCGCAGAGGTGTACCTTTACCCAAACAGATCTTCAGACACTTCTTTTGGAAGGGTTGTCTGAATGCTAGTTAACATCAGTAAAACAGTGTGAGATCCTGAATGCCTGCCATGGTTTTCTACCATTTCTGCCCTTTTTTTTTTCCTTCATTCCAGTTCAGGTCTGCAGCCAGGGAGGCATGTAAAGCCGGCCCGGGGCACTGAGAAATGGCATCCACGTAGAGCTGCGGGAGGTGCTTACCACTGCTCCACTCCACATCTTACAGTGTCTGCTGCCAAATTGGGACAGCAGGAGCTTGGTTACAGCCCTGAAAAAACAGAGGTGCTTTTCTGCATTTGTCACTGTGTTTGCCACCAGCACTGAGACAAGCCAGGACGCTTGCTCATAGCCTCTGTTGAGCAATCAAGGGTGAACATGTGTGGAACCTGAAATAATCTCAACCTGTACTTGTTTTCTTTTTCTTTCCTCCTCATCATTGTATTTGCCAAGTCACAGGAGCACCTTTTGGGAAGGTAAATACCACCTGGTATCATGCTGTAGAGCTCAGAAAACGAGTATGGACTCACCTAATGCTTTTTACCTATGGACATTTTACCACTTGTGTGACTTTTTAAAGGCTTTTGCCAGCATTCTTTCCATTAGACATACCAGGATAAGGGTGTTTCTCATGGGATTTCAAAGGAGACTTTATTTTAAATACCTCTGGAAAATAATTTTGGGTTAATACTGTCTGTGATTTTCCAACATTCTTCACAGCAACATAGGGAACTTTCAAACTTTATTCCTTGTCAGTTTCAAATTTTCTTTTTATTTTCTTTTTATTTTTATTTTCTGAAACTTTTTAGGGGAAGAGGCTTAAATTCATTTTCACAGAACTGTTGTTCTAAACCTGAAGGAGGAGTACCCAAATTTTGTGAGGGACTGAGGAATCAGTTTTGTTTACATACAAATGAATTAATACTGTAGATTTTTTTTTCCTTTCTTCTTTATTCCAAGTTGCCTCAACATATGCAGCACAACTGGTACCTCACCCTGTTTTTCAGTTTCCTCATTCTGTTTGCAAAAGAAAATGCATTTCAGCTGTAGGTCCTCTTGCCACTGAAGGCAATGCCAAAAACCCAAAAGAAGATGAATGATGTCAGGATGAATCTTATTTAACTGTACAATCTATAGGGTAAAAAGTACCTTTAAGAAGATCTGGTTGTAGATTATAGATTTATGAAATCAAGTTGATAGTTTTGTAAGTATCATTGTAAATTCTCAAACCTCAAACTTTCTTATTTTTTGTCGGATATATTAGACACTCTAGCTGCATAATTGTATTGTACTTCTGTAGCTCATGTCTTTCATAAAATGAAAAATGCATATAAACAAGTGTTCTACATTCTTACTATTTCACTTTAAATGTATTTTCTAATAGGTTGGATTCAAGTCTTAGTCGTTTTTTTCTTATAGTGTATTTAAAATTATTTCTAAATTTGCATATATGGTGGATGGGTCCTCTAGTTTGATGGATACCCTTTCTACTTTACATACATTTAAGTGGACAAATAAATTACACAGACATCAGAAAATGAAGCAAACTTGAAGCTGTCTACTAGTGTGTTATATAAATATATCTGCTTTAAATGTAAGAGTTTTATCTCAAACTTCATCTCCCCATTGTGCCCTGAGAGAACAGGTGACAGGTAAGCAAATAAAGAGTCAACCTTGGAGCAGGTTTTTCTCTGCTGAATTCACTGGAACTTTGCCACCAATTTCACGTGTCTGAACTAGCATTTACCCCAGCTGCATAGGGTCTGGCTCTGCCACCTCTTCCAGACTATACACAATCCAGCAGGTTTCTTCATGAGAGAGTAGATAGTGACTTCATCTCTAGAAAAGATACTTGTGACCAATATAAAACCTACAGATGCAAAATCTCAAGCTGCTGAATAAATGGGCTCTGACATTGTCAGACCACTCATTTTCAGGTACCTAAATGCAGATTTGTGAAAAGTACATCTTGTGTCTCAAGGCTAGAAAATGTATTTTGTTTTCGTTACTGATCACCCAATATCTCAGCTCTGTCCAAACGCATGGCTGTGTTTTCCCATGCACTGGGAGGAAATGGAACATCTCATTGCCCTACAGCTGTGACTGCCCCCGCAGTGAATAGGTGACGACAGACAGGACATTGGTTTTGGAATTCACATGATTTTTGAAATCCCATGTGCTTGCTAGTGGGCATGGCAGTGTGTATTCTCATCATTTTACACCCACATTTTCCCTCTGCTGGTTTATCTTAGAACAGATTAAAGACAATTACCATGTGTGCATGCATATATTACTATTATTTGAAAAAAAACCCTCAGATATTTCCTACTCTTTTTCCACTCCTGCCTCCCACTACAGCCCAGCCCAGACCACCCCAGGGAAACACTCTTCACGCTGCGGGCGTGCATTGTGTGGGCACTGGCAAGTGCTCCGGGGTTACGCTGGAAGGGAGCAGCCGCTGAGTCAGAAGCACTGAAGTAGCGCTGGGCTGGGCTGGGGGCAGCCAGCAAAGAAACAGCGGAGAGACAGTTCTGCTGCTGGCTGCTAATGAGTTTTCTGGTGGCAGCACCGTTCTCATCGGGACTATTTGTTTTTGCAGGCTCCCCTTTGTTGACTTTAGTCTTGTTTTCCTTACCATGCAATACAAATATTCTCAGGCGTTAAGCTTTCCTTGCCCCTACTGCCACCTTTTCATCTGGGACCACGTAGGAGCTAAATTTAGACTTGACTGATAACATTCAAACCAGAGAGGGTCAGGGTGCTGTTTTCCTGTTAAACGTTCTCTGGTTTGCTTCTTCTGTTTACAGTCATGTCTCTGAAGTACTGTAGTCAGTCCTGCTTCTCAATGGAATCTCTCCTGCTTTCCTTCCCTCTGTGGGATAGTTGCTCTTAATTATGTGAAGACTCATGCTGCTTTGTCTGATCCTAGATGGAGGCCTTTAAACCAGATGATGCCATGACTTACATACTCCCTCCATTATAATAGATATCAGGCCTCAGATTCCTCTCTTGTAAACCACTAAACATGGAAATACGAAAGCAGTCCTGGTTGTGTTTTCCCTTTCCTGACAGTCTTTGAGAAATATCTTCCTTGAGCAACCACACATTCCGTATAACCATATGAGTTCTTTTTCATAGCTCTGAAGACAGCAATCTGACTGTCTGTCTCAGTACTGGATGTAAGCAAAAAATTCCTCTCTACCAGATGTCTGCGCAATCTTATACACATTATTTGCACATACTTTGATCATGACACCTCTTGCTGATGTCAACTATCTGTATACATAGGCTTTTACTGACTTCACCTAATTACTTTATACTGCTGTTACCTCTGTGGTAAAATTCTGACAGTCTTAGGAAGATGGAGGAGTTTGGAGCTAGGGAAAGAAAGGCGGGACATCTCAACTTAAGGCTTCACACATTTTCACTTTTGTTTGTTTGTTTGTTTGTTTGTTTTGTTTGGTTTTTTTTGTTCTTTTTTTTCCTGGAAAGTATATGTGTTTTTATTGAGGAGTTACAGTCTTCTATTTTCAAAAATAATCCCTCCAGCACTGATGAAATATGCACATACGGGTACAAGTAAAAATGAATGAAATAAAAACACCTGAAGCATGATGTGAAGTTGGAATTCTTTTTAGTGGCTTGAAAAGCCCTTTTCATTTGTTTGCCTTTATAGTGATGTCATATTCTTCACAATGCACCTGGCATGCTCCTTAAAGTACAGTGACAGTCATCTGCCTGCACACATGTATAAAGTTAATTCACCAGTGCTTTTCCATGTTACAGCCCATCAGGGTTAGAAATTAGATTTTAGGAGTTGTTGACAAATCTATCTGAAAAGATGCATGTCCTGACTCTGACACTGCTCTCAAGCAGCTGATGCTTTCAGTTCAGACTGCCTGTGACAAAATGTCTTGAATATACAGAATTTTGAGTATTATTTCTTTTAAAAATATATCATATGAGAGAGCCACCTTACAGTCTAAAACCTTGCCAGTTCATACGCAATGGTTGTGCATTTGCAAGTTGCTAATGCAAGAGCTAAAGTTTATATTCTCCTTCAGAGCTATGTAGGTATATGTACACACACTCAAACACTTTACCTCATGCAGAGAAGGAACACATTTAAACAAGTAGGTACACCTCTTAAACTATGCTGCTATTACAGAATCCTTACGGCTTAGCTGCTAGGAAACCAACAGCATTAGACTGGTTTATGTGTTAAAAATTATGATGGATGAAATAATATTTGTCATTTGGGTGTGGAAAATTTGTAAACAGAAACTTACTCTCTTGAGAAGTACAAAAACAATGACAAAAAGAAAAACAAACAGGCAAACAAAAAACCAACTCAAACAACCTAACAAGAAAATATGAGGAAAGTAGATGGGAAGAACTGCATACTAGTACTTGTCCAAGACCTGTGACCCTGTGAGCTGCTTGAAAATGGAAGAAGGGTCAAGTCATTTTCCAAGAAAGAATCACAAGAAAAAGATGAGCAGATTTCTGCATCTTACACATACAAGACGAGGGTTTCACTTTACCTCGTTTAGTTGTATAAAAATGAGGTGTCTCTCTTAGGTAATGCTTTCCTGTCACTTTATCAGCATGGGATGCAGGAGTGGCCACAGGAATGTACTTGTTGAGAGCAGATGTCTCTCTTACGTAGTTTTCCTCCTCCAATGGAATCCATAAATGGATGACTAGGGATAAATAAGGGCAGGACAAGAATGTATGATACTTCCCTCTTTAAGTCCTCTGACATATCCAACTTACTTTGGGTGAGGAGAATTTTTTTTTGGTCTGTTTAGTAACTTTTGATGATCTTTCTTACAACTATTCATCCAGTCTGTCTTTGAGGCCATGTGAATATTTTCCTTGGACAACAACAGCTATAGATCTCTGCTGCATGAAGAACCATCTCCTTCTGTTTGCTCCAAATCTGAATTTTATTGCCTTTGTGTGATGGTTCCTATTTCATATATTGGAAGAGACAGGAAAAAGTTAACTCCTAAGCATCTTCCTCAGGCTACTCACGATTTTGTAGACATCTATCATATCTCATTCAAGTTGTCTCTTTTCTGGTCTGAAGATTCCTACTGCTGCTACTCAGTTGTTCCTCATGTAGAAAATGTTTCATGCCTTTCTACTCTTTATTGCACCTTTCCAGTTTTCATGTATTGTTTTCAAAAGAAGAGGACCAGCACATCAAGTACTGATATGGCATTTAACTTCTCTGAGTGATCATCATTTAGCCTTCTGGACTCCCCAGAGGTAATTTTGCTCCTTCCTGATGTACTAGAAGAATTTAGTCCTGATTTGATTCCTTCAGCATTTACTCTCATTTGGCTTACTTATGTTTTTATATTCAATATGTTAGAATGCATGTTACTGTGTATGTTCTTTGCCCAGATACAAATTCATCTCTTCGAAGAGTATCTTGTGTGTAATAAAGTGTCCTATATTGCCAATAAATAACATCAGTTTCCCTTTAACCTTTTTCAAGGCTTATCTAACAGATGACAAGCAAGGAAACAATAGCAAGATTTCAACATTGAGTCCTGCACTACTATCCCTATCGCATTTCTTAGGTGCATCTTCTAGCTTCTTTTTAACAAGCTTGGGGGTTTGTTTGTTTGTTTGCTTGTTTTTAAACAACAACGCCACCAAACTGCAAACCAAACCAACCAACAAAAAAAAAAAAAAAAAAAAAAATCACAAAAACAAACAAACAAAACATAGTTCTCATTTGGAATCTGAGCACAACTTTTCGGACTTTTTTACCTATGTTGTCCCAAAAAACATCAAATCTAAGCACATTGGAGTCATGACACATGGAGAGGGCTGGTATCCCTGAGGGAACTTATTCCTCCTATCTCAAAACCACACCTGAAACTGGCTATCTCTCCTCCTTGCTGACTACAGGGGGATCTGGATGACTAACATAGATATTAGGCTGGATAACTCATGGTTACTGTGCTATAGTTAGATTCATTTCCGTATCCAGTAATCCAGTGCTGCTTTCTCAGTCAGCTTGGAAAAGCAGCAATGTTAGGTACAAAGCACATTGCAATGTGTAGAAGAAAGTGAAATAAAGGCTCTGATGAAGACAGTGGTTCAGATCAGCTGCAGGAGTAATTTGACAACACTAGCTGATTTTTATCAGCTTCAGTTGATACAAATACACTTGAATCTATTGGTGTTAGATTTATATCAGCTGAAGTTATTTGCTCAAAGTGTTCGTCATTTTTCTCCATCTTCCTGCTTTCCTACTCATGCAATTTTTCCTTCACTCTCACGCACCACTAAGTAGGGAGGAGGTTTGATTTTTTTATTCTCACTCTCCTTTTGCTTACCTAGCTGATCCAAGTTGGTGTGTGATCCCAATGTTGTTATTGTCAGTAAAAGGACATGGGGAGATGTATAACAGGAGTTAGTGAAGGAGGAACCATGGCTTTGGCAGAGGTTTGTTCATAGACTGGGCTAAGCCAGTTGTGAAACCTCACCCTTGATTTATAAACACTAATTATCTTTTAATGTTACCATTGTAATTAATACTCTATTCCTGTTTCTTTGTTTATGCCTTTCCCCAGGGGAATAATTTATATTTTCATTGTGTTTCTTTGTAGAGAAAAGGCTAGGAACTGCATTTTAAAAATGCATGAAAGCTTAGTAGTCCCTTCATACCATCAGTTGGTGTTAAATGACTCACAATAATGTTACCTATTTGTAAGTGTAACATGTCTGTGGCTCAAGTAAAATTGTCTAACCCACTGTTTGACCAGCAGTGTTTCCTTTGGGTGCAAATTTCATGAGTGCAGAAGGAAATCTCAGTGTAGAATTGAAATTCAGTTTTGCATTTTTGCTATCCTACATGCAAATGTGTATGTCTGATAAGACAGGGATGGTGTACATGTGGGGTTCAAGCAAAAAGCAGTTGAATTTTGGTGACTAGGCTCCTACCGGATATGATGGCTTCTTTAGTGGAACATCAGGAGTCAACTTTGCTACTAATAAATAATGTTTATGAGAAAAATCATGACACATGTATAAAAGGCTCACTTAGAAAAATGTGGGAAATACCTTCATCTTCAAAATAAAGACCCAACTCGGGACACTGCCTAGGTTTGGTTTTCCAGAGCAACTTATGCAGAGGACAAAACTACACATCCCTTCTTTGAATGCCTTGCCCTTAGTGTCTCAACCTTCATATCTTTTAGATGAAAGCCTCTATGTATTAGGTCACAAACACGTGAACTTCCAGAAAGTGCTTCTGATAAAAAACAATTGTGTGAGGGATTAAAGGTGACTCAATAATTTACAGATTTCAGACTGTCCTCTTCCGTCCTGTTTAATATCTCTGTTTAACATGGGTTTTGCCTGAGTCCAGAATTGTGGAAGAATCATTCTTCACCTCCCTTATTATTCCTGATAATGACTAAACCGTTATAATTTTCAATGCTGTAGAGTTAAACCTGAGATCACTGCAGGTCCCCAACACAACTAATCACGAACACCAGATAAAAACCCCTCTTCATCTTGGTGATGTCTTTCTAGAGTTAGTTAATTTGTGGTGTTTGAGATTTTGTAATTCACACATTAAGTAAATCCCTGTATCTGTGTCCTCAGGACATGACCCAGCATTGATTGCTGTAAATATAGAGCAACCTGCAGATTTCAATATGTTACTTTTGAAACAGGCTATTCTGGTATTTCTGGGGTACTGTCCTACTGTAGGATGCTTTGCTCAGAGTATTTTTCTCTTCCCCATCCCTTTCTACCTCCATCTCTTTCATATTCCTGGAACCAAAAGGTCCAAAATAAAACTACACCTGTGGACCCTACACAAATGCCAGGGAAGCATGTCAAACACTTCCTGTTTTCACATTGAGACAAAAAAAAAGTTGCTTCTCTCTTCCTCTGCTCCTGTGTCTACCAGCCTCTTCAGAGCTGTCATTTTGCCAGACTTTGCTACTCAATGACTGGACAACCAGTTTGAACTAAAACAGCACAGCCATAGGTAAAATAACTTCTATAATAACCATGGTGATCTGAAACAGAGTACTCAGCAAAAGTATATTTTATTGAATAGGAAGACAAGGTGTCCTGTAAGGTCTCAGAAAGTCCAAAAGTTACAAGCTTGGTCTTGGATGTCTCAGTTTGTCTGAGTAATAAAGGAGCAGAACAGTATAAAAAAAACCCCAAAAACTTCTGAGTCTCTTTCAGTCCACAGCAACCGCCTGAGGGGCAGTCATGTCTATTATGTGCTTTCTCGTAGGCTGTTTCTGGTAAACAGTTTGTTTTAAAAATGTCTGTCACTATTATTCCTGCACTTGCAGGGAATGTTATTATTTTGAATACACAAAATGCTCCACTGAGACAGTCATGTAATCAATACAAGACTGCCTGATGATGTTCTGAAAAATATTCCTTGAGGATCTTTCAGTATAGCTATTTCTTGAACTTGCTCCCTGTGGTAGAATACAATTGCCTGAATTTTTCCAATAGAGAAACCTCTAGTAAAAAAAGCCCCTTGTAAAAGTAGCCTGGTGAGCCTCAGAAGGACAAGAACCCCTGTATGGGCTTTTCTCTGTAGAAATCCTTTTTATTTTTTCATGGTTCTGCTTAGTTACTCTGAAAGATGAGTGGCCATTTCTTACTCTTTGACACATGAACTTTCTGAAAATTAAAGTCCAAACAGCATGTCATTCCCTCCTTGACTGCCATACTGACCGTATTTCTCTTTACTGTGTTATATGTACTGCTGGAGAGAACCTGAAAAAAGACAAAAGGACTCAAAATTCAGACAGGACATTTATGGTGGTGGCGTATAGCACACTATAAGAATATAAAGGAATAACACAACATTGACTGACTTCAAGAAAATACTACAGGTCTCCATCTGGAGATAAAAATATTTTCTCACTACAGTTTAGTTCATGCGCCACAACTGATGATTAGTCATAAAATATTAATGTGACTAATATCTACTATGAAGTTATAGCATAATCTGAGGAGAGTTTCCTAATATCCTTACATCCTCCAGCAAGACAAAGGAGGACATCAGAATTCCAACCCCCATTTTATTTTTATTTATTGTAGATGAACAGTGTTACTGTAAAAAAGAAAGACTTCTGGCATGTAACTTTATAACTTTTTTTTGTAAAATGTCAGAGGTTATTGTCTCTTCTTCCTCTGGTGACATGTCAGTAGGGCAAGCCTCACCTATGGGAATGAAGGTACCCCAGGACACTACATCTTGTGAAGCATGTAGCAAGAAGAATAGAAGGAAGAAGGAGCCAAGATTAGGGAAATTTGACCTGTGACAAGGGTCAGAGGAAGTGAGTTTGTTTAGTCTAGAACAGATGAAAATGAGGGAGGACATTATGGCAGTTTTCTAAAATGTAAACATTTTTAATTAATTGCCTGCTAAATCCACTGGTTTTAGGACAAGAAATAATCTGACTAATTTTAAGTAAAAGCAGTTTAAGTTAAATGTTAGGAAAAATCACTTCTTGTTAAAGAAATAGTGGAACAATGGCACAGACAACCTAGGGAGAGTAGAGGGTTTCCTCCACTGGAGATTTTTGAAAGGAGGTAAGATAAACCTCCCTTTCACATTGTCTCGGTAAATGATATCTTACCTCTGAGTAAAGGGAGGGCATAGATAATCCCCTGTGGTACTCCAAAACTCTGTATTTCCACGATTCTACGATTCATGTCTGGAGATACCTAAGGTCTCCAGCAGCGCCCTGCTCTTTCCAAAGATTCTCAGCAGCCTTCCCACCTCTCTGGTAAACCCATGGCACCCGCAGTGCTGGATCATAGACCATTTTTCACCTTGACCACCCAACAAAAACTTGCTATGCTTACTGGATGTGGAGAGAGAATGTGCTAATAGATATGTAAGATAAACCTACTTCCCCCTGAAGTGTCTGGCATTGTCTTCTCTTCAACTACCTACAATGAGCTACATACAAAAAATCCACAGCCATATAGTAAAATGCATGAGAATGAAAGATCAAGCCAGCCAGCTTTTTACAGCTTCCATTTTCTACTGTCTCATCAATCCTTTGTCTTCTTGCCAAAAAGAATCAAAAGTGCTCTCTATAAAGGAGGAATCTTATGTGTCTCTACTCACTGCACAACTAGAAATAACTAAATTGGGAGACAAGGAAACTGTTTCACTATTAAGTTCTGAGGGTTAATAACAAAGATGGTTATTTAGAATGGTGGTTTTTTTTCCTTGATAGGTCTTCCTTTCTTCTAGGGGGTCTCCCAAACCAAACCTGTTCCTTGTTTACCAAAATCCAAAAAACTTATAATGCGGCTCAAAAAGGGAAAAGCAATTGAGGAAAAGAAGAAATGGTTTGCCACCAGTGCAGCTTGTGTAATATCCTTCAGCTGTCTTCCACTCTTAGAGATCCCTGCTGAGTTACGGGTTCAGAGGAGTTCCTAATACTATTTGTGAATGTGACTGGTTCTATCTCCCTTATTCAGAATTAACTGTGTTTTTTTTCTTTCCAGCACTATTTCTGAGACCCACCTGTCCATGGTGGGTCTGTGAGGATGTTCCAAAGGGCTCTGCAGTCCCACACCAAGCCTCTAATACAGCATACATGAATGCCCTGAGAGAAAGAATGCAGGGAGGCCACCAAGCTCTGCTTCATCATTTCTCACCATCCCATTGGGGAGAACAGAACGCTTAAATTTTTTCTTATTCCATAAAGTTGTCTTTACTCTTCTAATTACAACTGCATTGTTGAGCAATCAAGTACGTGATTTCTAACAACTCCATCCAACAGCCATTGCCCCAGTCCCTTCAAATCTGTCTTGAAACAAGCCATGGGTTGCACAACTCCTCATCTGATCATGATACATATAGGCAGTTTAATGGAATACCTGGTTCTCCTCTAAAATGTAAAATCCATTGCTTTTCTACAAAGATAGTATCCCAATACATTCTGTTGCTCTTTGCCATTGCATGTTATATTTTAGTAATTTCATAATTTCAAAATCCTTATTGTGTTTCTGCATTATCGTCATCTTACTGTTGCTAAAAATACTCACAGTAACTATAAGCCGTGTTTTCCTTGGTTTTACTTCTTCCTTTTTCACCTCAAGATATGCTGACTTTCATGAAAATGGGCTCGTCAAATTGAAAAATTGCCTGTAATCCATCCATTCATCCTTAGCATTTGAGATTTCTGTACAGTTTCTCTGTCGAAGTTTCTTCCCATATTATTCTTTCTTTTCTTAATCAACAACCTGTCAGTCTTCTCCACTTTAACACAGTTCCGGACTCTCCATAACATCCTTGTTTTCTGTCTCCTACTCCCTCCCTTCATCAGCATTCACAATTTATTTTATTAGCAGAAGTCCTTTCCTCTGAGTTGAATAGATCTTCTCAATCAGCTGGGACCTTGATCAATGTCTGTAATTTGCTCAGAAATTTGTCACCTTGAACGTTGGAAATTATCCTTATGTAGTTAATGATAAAAAATATTCTCTTTTTTTTTTTTACATGTATGTCACACATCCTAATTTCAATATTATTTATATCAGAGGCATTAGATCATCAATACATTAATTTGCTTATTCCAGAACATTCAGCACAGACAATGCTCAGCACAACTACACATTAAACAGGTTTGTACTATCTAGATCACTTAGAGAAATGCTCTAGGGACTCATCGAAGGACTCTGTTATCATAGAAGAGCTTCATTCTACAACCAAGTCTGTCACAGTTCGTTGTAAAATTTATCAGAAACAAAGGCACATGAAATAAAGATATGGATGCTTTATCACCCTGGAAATTGGATCTGAAGCAAATAACATTAGAGTAGGCATTGAATTCTTTGCTACCTACTTGTGTTTCCATTTGTGTGGGAGAGACACCTAATAATTTCAGCAAATGAGCCACAACAACAAAAAAGCAGGTGGGATCTGAGTTTGTGCCCCTGTGTAGTGGGATCTGTTTGTGCATTTGCACAACACCATCCTAAGATAACATTCCTGCTGAAATGACTGTAAAACTAAGCCTGATATTCTGCACAAGGTTTGTTTGTGGCATCTCTCATGTACTTAAGGAAAAAGTCTTACCTTTGATGCTGTTTGCCTTCTCTGATATTTGCTCACAAATTTGACACTCCAGGTCTCATACTTTTTATCTCTTTTTAGTGCTGGGATTTGGATGAAAGCAAGGAATCCAATTCAAATACTAAGAATCACCAGCTCCAGAGTGCTGGTGGCTCTAATAAACCTCCTATAGTCTCTTGAGTGGAGCATCCAAACTGGAATAGGACCTCTACAATGTTGATGGTTCCTCTTATAAACAGAAAGAAGTCACAAGCATAGCTATTTTGTTCATACATTTCTGACATATAAGGATGCTGGTGGAGATTACTGCTTACTTTCTAAATATGCATTTTCTAAAGACATTTCCCAGAAAGACTGGACCATCAGAATCAGTTCCCATTTAACAACAGTTCTCCCCGGACACCACTCACAAGCAACAAAGTAAATGTTGTTTGCTCTAGAACATCCTTTCCTTCCAGCTCATCCCTGCCGGTCCCCTTGTTCCCTGGCCCCTCTAAGCTTCTACTCATCACAGGGTGAGTAGAACCTTTGCCTGTTACAGCAGCAACACTCATAACCTTGGTCAGTAAATCAGTGAGTTCCACCGTCTTTGGGAAGCGTTTTCTGCCTTCAGCTTCAAAGAAGCCATGCCAGGTTACCCAGATGTTTAAGAGAACAAAACTGTCTCTGCTCTTCCCATGGGAGGCTGCATCCATCTCATCAGGAAAGGGTGGGTAAAGCAGGAGCTTTTCCCTTCCCTTTTAGTTTAAATATCCTCAAAGTGAGAGACTGGCTTCATTGGACATGAAGGGTTTGCAGTCTGCTCTGGTTGTTGTCAGCAATGAAAGTCACATAAATTCTTTGGATTTACAGGCATCAGCCAAACCCAAACCTTCTAAGTGTGGAGCTGTCATGTGCATGACTGGCTGATGAGCTGAGCTGGCCCAGGCAAGCTTGACTAGTATACAGAGATGTGGCTGTGGGTAAACCTGATACAACGATGTGATGAGACTAGACCATAGGTCCTGAACTGGCAAAAGAAGTGCACTGGGAGTCAACTCAAAGCTTGGAACCCAAAGGGGAAGTGTTTCACCCTTCGATCAAGGGATGAGGTTGCTGCACATGGCAGAATGAACATTGCTGCTGCCTTTGCCAGAGACACACTGAGGTACAGCCGTCTGTCTTAGGCATCTGTGGATCCGAAGATTAAAGGGAAGACAAAGCTGTGAATGGATTACCCATATAAAGTGAATTTGCTGTTTCACTTTGTTCTTCTCTTAGCAGAATACAAAATTAATAAAATTGTAGCTGATATTCAAAACACAGGTATCTGAGTCTGCATTTAGTTAAGCACTTCATCCACATCTTTAAGAGATACAAACTGATAAAAAGCTGAAGGTAGAGTGACGAAACTCACTCTGCACATATGGAGATATAGAGAGAGAAACTACATGTTGTGAGTGTTACAGTGCAGCATTTAACAGTATGGTAGGGATCTCCTCTCAGCACTGAAAGTTACAAAAATAATAAAAAACCCTAGACACAACTTTCATTGTGAGTGTTTCATCATATTAAAATTTGAATTATAACTTATTTGTTGTGCCCTGTTTTGAATTCCTAACCCAGATAAAATTCCAGTAACTAGTTTCATAAAGGCCTGAGTAAAGCATTGAGAATTGGAACCATTGTTTTTATATGACAGTTTCGCAAACAGATGGGCATGTCTTTGAAAACCAATGGGAACATTATGCACTGCCTTCTGGGAATATTAAACATAGAGATTATTAGCTGATCTCTGAGAACACAGCTTTGTGTCAGGTTCTATTTTCCCTGTTTCCACACATAAATACTGCATATTTTTGCTGGGCTATGGGTGGAGTAATTTACTCTGATACTTCTTCATTTAAAATTGTATTTAGTACAGGACCAGTTTTATATTTCAATCATTCATTTTCTCTTAGAATTTGGTTTTGATATGAGATTTCCAGAGATACCTGGAGAGTGCAAAGCAATGTGGAAGAAGAAGTTTGTCTGGGAGCATGTGGTGCATTTTTCGTTCCTGCCTGGAGCAGAGATGAGAGCTGGGGATTCGTGCGTCTAAGTAGTATTTGTGGGACTGCTTGTGGGCAAAGTGCCATTCCACAGGCTGCGGCATAAGACGTTGAGAAATGAAAGGAAGACAACAGTGTTACGATCTGCAAGTGACTTAAAATTTAAGAAAAGAAAACTCAGCCTGTCTTACACAAAATACTTATGAAAACAAGTCTTAAACAAAAGCATTTTTGGAAGTATTCTCAATAGCCTCGAATGGCAGATTTCCAAAGTGTCTTTTGGAAATAAGGAAAGGAAGATTTATTTAAAGGTGCCTGTAGGGGGAGATGGTTGCCCAGGAGATTGGCAGTAAACATTTCATCTCCAGGCCACCAGCCCAAGCCAGCTTTGCTCACTAGTGGCCAAAAGCCTACTGTATTATTGTCATTAGGAAAGGACATGAATCATCAGAGAGTCTGTGGAGACATGAAAATGTCTGCTTCAATAACATATATAAATTATTTTCTTATAAACCTTTTGGGGACTTCTGAAGTACACACAAACACAAACATCTCTTTGAATGTTTATACAAACACTAGCCTAGAAAATCATAGTAATTTTAAATTAAAAAATGAAGTCACTAACTTCATCAACTAACTTAAACTCGCCTCGTCTCTCTTCCCTTCTCCTTCCTTCCTTCCTTCCTTCCTTCCTTCCTTCCTTCCTTCCTTCTCCCCCTTCCTTCCTTCTCCCCCTTCCTTCCTTCTCCCCCTTCCTTTCTCTTTCTTTTGCAAATAATTTCAGTTTACTTTTGAAGTCACTCAAATCACAAAGCTTATCATCTGTTTCCTTTTAAAATATAGCAGACAATTGGAATTTTGGAGAAAAATAAATTATGTTTGGGACCATTTTTCCTCTAGAAAAACAACAATAAACAAGGCACTAAACAAAATGTTTTGCAGTAGCCACGGTTTGAAGCGTGTTGTAGCAAGGCACAATACGCTAAAACGCAACTTGATCAGATTTGAATCAGGGTGATATTTTTCTTTAATCCACTGGAGAAGAGAACAAAGCTTAAGCGATTTTATTTAATAGCAAACAGACAATAATATCAATAGTACTTCCCACTTAACTTATGGTAACCATTACTATGTGCTACACGCATACCCAAGAAAAAGAGACATTTTCCCCATTTGGTTGGTTTCATCTTTTGAAGCATGTCTCCACCAAAAAGCAGATTTCAATTTCCTTCAGGGACCGCAAAATACCCAGCTCTTTTCCCCTCCCTCACTGTGGTTAGAAGTTTATTTTTCAGTTGTGGTAAGTGCTTTGCACCATATTTATCTGCATGTTGTTTGTTTTAGGAGTGGAGCATAGAACATACTATTTTCAACATAGTCTTCTACCAGGGGGAAGACTAACAAGCAAAAGACTGTACAGAAATAGTTTAATGAAATTGTTATGTGTAACCAGACGGCTTGAATCAGAAAGTCTCTGAGAGTCTCTGAACCACAGCTGAGGAGCTTCTGCAAGAAACATGGGGCTGAGGCCTGAGCACAGGCCCAGCCTGCAGCTGGGCTTGGCTGCCCTTGGTTCTGCACATCACTCCAGGCAAGCCGCTTCACTTTCCAGAAGCTTCGTCCACATGAGGGACATTTTATATATATTTTCTGTCCCTGCTTCTTCCAGTGGCCTTACAGCTTGTTAGGACCGACATGTCTACAGGGTTCTCACAGTCTTTTATATTGCTGCAACGGTAAATTGACATTGACAGCTGGTGCAAGCGTGAAGTCTCATGGAAAGTACAAGCCTTCCTAGGGGGGCTCCTAGTTCGTATAATCTGTTTGTGTGATGATTCTACCACTGGTAGTTTCAGTATCTCCCATACATTTCTAAGCTATTTGCAGGTATGTAAGCCTAAATGGGCTTTGGCCTCCTTTTGGAGAACATCAGAGAGGTGTTGGTGGAAGTGATCACTGTGTAACGAGATGAAAACATTTGCCATCTTTTTTTCTATTTACTCTGAGAAAAAGGGAGAAAATAATAGTTAAAACAATATAAAAATTCTTGTTAAATATGTTTGTATATGCATGAATGTGTGCACTCACACATTTTTTGTATTACAAATTCAAAGTTGACTATATTTTTCTTCCTGAAGAATGATCTGCATGAATGGAGAACAAATACTGTAAGGTACCTCTAAGTAAAGTCTCAGTAGTTTGAGAAAGATGATTTAAATTCATTTTTTATTTATTTGTTGTGAACATCTGTTCAGTGCGAATACTCTGTGAACAGTTGAACAGGATGACCTTTGAACAGGATGATTTTATCCAAATACTGGAAAGAAACAGATGAAATTTGAATACTTCCAGGTAAAACACATGAGGAAAAATGTGTTTCTTGCGTGCATGTAGGAAACATGTTTTGCTTGTTTCTTGATTTGCCAGTTTTGCTTTATATATTTTTGATTTGAATTTGCTCCTTAAGGTGTCGGCCATTATTTGCTATGTGAACTATTGCAATTTTTGCAGCTGCAGTGATTCTGATCCCAGTTTCGTTACACTATCTTTCATCTTCTGATACTATCATGTTGTAATCAGAATAAAATCAGTGTTTCTCTCAGCCTTGTCGCAGCATCCATGCTACACACTGCAGGTCTTTTTCTGAAGTGCCTGTTAGAGGTATTCCAAACATATTTTTCTGAAAAAGCATTTTTGTTTCAATTTCCAAAAAAACTGCCCTGTCTTGTTGTTGAAGCCATTTTTCACCCTTTCCTGTTTTGCCCTTGCTTAGTTATTTTTCCTGTGCAACAGACACCTTCCACTAGACCAGGTTGCTCAAAGCCCCATCCAATCTGGCCTTGAACACTTCTAGTGATGGGGCATTGACAACTTCTCTGGGCAGCCTGCTCCAGTGCCTCACCACCCTCATGGTGAAGACTTTCTTCCTTATATCTAACCTGAATCTATCCTCTTTCAGTTTAAAACCATTACCCCTCATCCTATCACTACAGTCCCTGACAAAGAGTCCCTCCCCATATTTCTTATAGGCCCTCTTTAATTACTGGAAGGCTGCTATAATGGGTTTCCATCAGAAGGTGAATTTGTCCCATTAAAAATGGGCTCTGTCTGTCCATAGCTGGGAAAGCTTTGGCTTTCATTAATTTTTGGCACATGGAACATTTTGGAAGAAAATATTCCCTTTAATTAAATAGGAAAAGTGGATAGACCCTGAATGACAAATAAAATATATCAATGAAAATGAGTGGGAAATTAAATGAATGTGAACTGACAGGACTGCTCTATGACATTTTTCAAATCTACAATCCAGTACTTTTGCCTGCATTGTTTTTTGGTTTGGCCTTAAAAAAAAATAAAATAAAATAAAATAAAATTTTAAAATTGCATGTATTTGTCTATTAGCCTGAAAAGAAATGTGAGGTTTAAAACTGAAAGAATGGAATTTTAGCAGTTCTGCTAACTCTAACAAAAGCCATATTCCACAAAATGCTTTGATCTAAATCCCTGTTTAAGCAGCATTGAAAAGTACTGAGGGTTTACTGAAGCAAAGTTGAAATTAACAGATTTCTTTTTTTGGGGGGTGGGGGGTGGGTAACTAAAAATTAATCAAATAAAAAAGCTTTTACAGCCTTTGTGAAATAATTTTTCAGGACAATTCCCACTGATATCAATGAAAGCCTTGGCTGAGTGCAGACAGAACTGATATTAAGAAATACAGCTAAGCCAGAAGTTTTTTAATAGAAGCTCATGACATGCTCTGCTTTTAGGGTTATTTCTGAATTTTTAAAACCTGCATTTAGAAGACCGTTTGCTTTTTCCAATACCTAGTTTCATGTCAGAGGGAGTTTAGGTAAGTTTCATGCTAAATTTTGACACATCATGATTAATGCTGAAACGGAACCCCTGTTTCTTTATTCACTTTGGTTCATGTGACCCTCTACCTCTGTACCATCTAGAAATCATATTTAAGCAAATCCACTGTCAATGTGAAGTTTAACTGAACTGTATGGAACAGTGAATCTCGCACTATTCCAGTTTACTGAATTTCCCCCCACACTCTGCTTTAAGCAAAGATGCTGAATAGTGCTGAGTACCGGGGATGTTGACAGGTAATGAAAGCAAGAGGTCTACAACCTAGCTAGCTCAAAGAGACCTGCAGCTTTAGCTGAAAATGCCTGTGAGCTGGAAGAGCTCCAACAGCAACCATGGGGATATTTGTGTGGTCAGTTATTTTTGCAGTGCAGTGGTTACTGTGAATATGTATGAAATGTGTGCAGTCATCTATGTAGTTAATTAGCAGAGGCATGATACTTATTTCAGAAGTATTTTGCTTATATAGAGACACTTGGCTAGTGACTTCTAGATCCTAGCTGCAGGGTGCTATACCCATTGCTTGATGCTTGGCCAGTATTCTGCTGCCTGTCACACTGCCTAAATGAAGGAAACTTGAGTAATGAGTGTGATATGAAGTCAAATTTGTAGCAAGGAGGGGGTCTCATGTCTCCAGCTAATGGGAGTGGTAGCCCTGGGAGAAAAAGTAATTCCCATCTCCTAGGAATCCCAGCTCCATGCCAATGCCTGTTCTGCGAGACCAGCATTGTCTCAGGCACTGATTCTAATCAGAGACCAACGCAGAGCCTCTCTTGTTCATGCCCAGTTCCATTTATCCAGCAGCTGTCTTGAAAGAACTAAGAGTGCTAATAGCATGTGCTGTTAGCATGAAGTTTTTGCTTACACAAAGGCATGTGTAGGGTGTACTTTCGGGACAGATCTTTTGCCTAAAGGATCCCAGACCTCGCTTGTGGACATCTAGTGCCTCCTACCATGACAAAAAACATCTCAAATTGGCAGCTACAGCTACTTAGCTCTTTTTGATCTTTGTTCTTTGCTGCAGGACTTACCCTGCAGTGAGAAGACAGGATGCCATGTGCTTCCCAACAGCACAAGGAAAAAATTCAGTGGACATCTCTGATCGAGTAATGTCTATTTTATCATTATGAGTTTCAGAACACTCCATACTACTTCTCAGACCTAATGGTCCTGGACAAACTTTTCTTTGGTTCTTTTCAACAACTTTTCAAGCAGATAATTTGCAGAAGTCACTAGAAAGTATTCCAGATTGGAGTCTGCTAAGGGTACAGGGACCTATCCTTCACCTGACTGGGAGGAATTAGCTATTAAGAAGCATGAGGAAAGAGACAGAACATCCATGTGACGGTATGATTGCCCTGTTTGATTAATTGTAATTTCTACTTCTGGAGAGCCAGAGTAAACATGATGTCAAGAGGGCAATATCCTATATCTGCTTTTTATAATGAGAACTACTCAAATATAAAGCAGCAGCATCATGCTCAGAATGTCCTGCTGAAACTGAATTAAAATTATGTTGTCCAACTTTGGTTACTTATTCTGGAATTTGGCCAAAATTACAAGGCTAATCTCATTCTTGCCAAGTCTATGTCACAGGGTATTCGTGTGGTCAGCACCTTGGCAGCTACATTGTACACAGCCCCTGTTTAGATAACTCTTTTCATACAAATACTGTAGAAAGTCCTGGCTTTCACATACAAAGTAATTTTGAACCGGAATGTACTTATTACATGAGTGCAGCAAAATATTTCTGGAAAATTGTTTTCCTCCTCCCCGCTAATCAGTTACAATCGCATGGGATAGCCAGGGTGTAGTGCAGATGGAAACAATCAGGGCTCAGGAAAATAATCAGTTTCTACAGGAGATTTTACTTTTTTCCCCCAAAGCTTATGTTTGATTACTCTTATTTTGATGTTCTCCAATCTCTTGCAGCACAAGATTATCCTTCTCTCCTAAGAACATCTTGATTATAAGTTTGGGAGTATGGGTTTAAATTCAATAGAACCATCGACTTAGAGAAGAAGCCCATGTCTTGCCCAAGGTGGCTGTCCTTAGACTCCCACTATAATAAGCAGAATAACAGATGCTCCTCCTACCAATGATAGCTCCCACTTCATGCTCCTGCTCTGAATCTGTCAACGACACCAAAATTAGGTGCGTAAGGTGAGGCAGAGTGAATCCTTTCCTTTGGTTCTTTCTGAATGACTAACGGGCAAATTTACAGATTTGCTAGGTCATATTTTCAGAGAAAACAGTTAATATTCAGATAAATGGTTTAGACCTACAAATAAAGCAGGAAAGAAATGTTCCTAGCTGCCACTTTTTGCCTTATTGACCCTTGCCTTGTGGCAAGAAAAAATACTGTGTAGTCACCACAATTCTCCCTGACTATTGCTTGTACCAGAAAGTTGTCCTCATCCTAATCCCCACGCAGAGTTCCAGCAGAAGGCATTTTGGGGCAAGCTGAGGAAGCGAGACAAAATGCCTAAAGGAATTTTACACACTGGTGATTTTGTAGAGGGTCATTCCAAAAGGGATGCATGTTGGGGTTACTGGTACTTTACCAAGTTGATGCATATCAGGTCTCAAAAATTTCCATGTCATTAGCATTGGCACAAGGATGTATTTCCCTGTTAGCCTTAATATAAGCCAGTATAGAGGAAAAAGTACCAAAGGGAAGGCATGACAGATGTGAGTCACCTCTATTAACTTGCAAAAGTCATGTACATGTGTCAAAACAGCATATTGAAATGGATTAGCCATTCATACAAATAAGAACAACATGTGCATTTGTTTCAGCTACGATAAAAATCACAAAGGCAATCAATTCTCGTACAGCATATGTGAAAGAAAACTTGGCACAAAAGGCAGCTTACCCCAAGTGTTCAGATACACATTTCAAGTAAGCATATTATTTTTTCAGATTTCAGGTTACTAGGCTGCTCCAGCAGGTCACGAGAAACCACAGCTTCAAGGGAGAAATCATAACTTTACTCTCACAATTTGTTCTCTAAAGTCACTATTTTCTATCTTGTTTGAACTTTTTTCCACGTGGCTTTAAATCCCATTCACATAGCCATGCTAAAATCACACTAATATGCACAGTAAATACATTGTAACAAATACAGTTTTCTGGATAATACTCACAGAAGTGGGCATTTTTTCATGACTCTTTTTAATGATAATTTTACCATGTAGAGAGCTGTCACCTGGTATGCATACAGCACATTTTCCAGCAGTTGGAATCCCACCGTCAGCTACTCATGACGATCACGTTGACGGATGGACCAGATTTACTTGAAAGGTTTTGGATGAAATAAGGAGGTTACAGCTTAGAAAAGCATAAGTATTTTGGTATTAACACATAATATTCTCAATAATTTGCTCTTTTCATTGGGATTTTGTAAACAGCTACCAGTCACTTTTCAGAGATGATAAGAAGTGTCACTTTGCTCATCAGTTCTCACACACAGCAGAAATTTGTCTAAGAGCATGGAGCCATGTCACATACAAAAAAGCAGGGTAGAAGAGCAGTATATCCCTCGGTAGAGATGTAATTCCTTAGCTACAAATCACTTCTATGAGCTCTCTGACAGAGCAGGGGATCAGAGTCACAGCTAGACAGACACTCAGCCTCGCTGCCTTACAGGTATGCTTTCTGAAAAGCAGCCAGACAAAAACATTTGCATTAGATAAAATCACAGTAGTCAATTCTCCCTCATTTCCTCTGACAGCTCAGTGTATCCATATATTGGCCATCCTTACATTAAACCCCATTGTTCTCTTTATTTCAATGGCAACGACAAACTTACAGAACTACAGTATTGCTTTAGAAAACAATTCAAAAGCCTGAGATATCCTTTTGATCATACTTTGAGTAAGTGTCTTTACGATTGCAAAGACACCACCACAGTCGACCTGTGTTTTCAAGCATAAAAGTGTAACATTTCCTCTTTTGAAGCAAAAGCACTTATGCCTTGTTCAAAATGCAGCAACTACATCAAGGCACAGACCTGCCAGCACAAGCTGACTGCTGGCGGAGACAAGCTGCATGGCAAGGCAAGGTGGAAGACTCAGAGATCACTGGCGGACTTTGTTAAGTGTTGGCTCTAGTCAGTCCTGGGTAAATTGGGGGAATGCGATATAACCACAGGACCAGGTATCAGGTTGTGGCCATACACAGAGATTGCTGCCAGCTGCTGTTGAGCCAAATTAGCTGTGCCGCTGGGATCAATAGCCAAGGATTTGATTCTCAGGCACCTGGCTGAGAATCTACTTGAAATCTTTTAATTGTTTTCAGATAATATCTCTTCTCAAATATACTCAAGGTGGTCACTTCTTTGTTTCCCCTTAAATGCTAGAAGTCAAATGAATTGAAACCAACCTCAGCCATCCCTTAGCTTTCTTGCATTCCCGTCTTTCAAGGGTGGAAACAGTTTTCTGGTCTAATTAATTGGAGAATAAAAATCAGTATCTAGCTGAGATATAGGGTCTTTTTTTTTTTCCTGTGGAACTAATTCTCCCACAGAAAATAGACATTTGTGTTGGAAATGCCAATTCAGATGAAATCAGAAGACTGTGATCAGGGATGTCAAGAACACCAGAGATTAACGTTGCATTAAATCTTTGTGGTTGAAAAGAAGCCACAAGAGTCAAGCCCCTTCTCCCTGGACACCCGCTATGCCTCACTGCCCTCTGGTTTCTCCCGTCTTTCTCATATTTCACGATGTGAGTGCATAAGTGTGTGTGCACACACACACATGTGGGAGGGTGCTAAGCTGTGCTCTCATTATGCTCTGTTTCCTCTGGTAGTGCCTGCTCTCCTTCCCTGCTGCTTGCGCTGCCGTGCGTGCCAGCTACGTCTATGCACACTCAGTGAATTATGTGGAGTCGCCTCAGAAGCCAATGAAGGAGGTGACAATTGGTGGGCATCTTTCTCTGCCTGACAGGATACGTAGAAACAGTCCAGCTGGACAGACTTCTTTCTGTGCTGAGGGGACTAGCAGATTATTTTTGCAGTTTACTGGCTTGAAAGCTCAGCATTTTAATGCCTCCCTGACTAGAAAGCTATTGGGCACAAAATCCTGAGAACCTGAGAACCAGCCTTGGTAAATGGTATTTGTGTTCCCCTATTTTTCCATCTTCATTTCAGCAGGCAGAGAGGATAGTCAGTGTTGAAAGGAGAGGTATAATAATACTGGTAATTTATAAGCTGGCAATGGGATGCCATTTATACAGTAAAACAACAGCCATTCAAGTTTCTGAAAATCCCTGTAACAAGTCCAATTGTAGCTGAAATTGCTTTGCCTTCCCCCTGTTTCTTCAGGGAAAGCTCAGCTGGTAATAAACAGCAATGGAAACAGAAGTGGGCTTTCATTTGCAGAGATGGTCCCTTCAACTTGGGTGGAGGCACAAGGGCAAGGAAGGGTTAAAAGCAAATGTTACTGCTGCACCTGGTACAAGTCCCTGCTGTCTCAGCATCAGGTAATGCCACATCTTGTGAGATCTGGAAATTATTTTAACTCTTAAAAGACTTGAAAGGTTACTGTTACTCCAGTGCAACCTAAAGCAGGACGACAGCCCCGTTGTCAGTGTGGGAGCAGACCGCTTGTCCATGTATTTGCCAGTGAGTTTCCTGCCAAAGGCACTTGCTCAAAAGACCATTTAGTTCTCAGGGCACTGATCTTGGGCTGGATCCTTCTGGATGATGCTGTGTACTGTGCCTCCGAGGCCTTGTCTTTTCCAGGAGAGAATAAAAAAAAAGGTCTGGTCCTCTGGGCACGGTCGCTCAGGGCTCCCATCCCAACCTTAGCTGGAGCATCCCTAGGGATGTAACCTCCACAATGGCCATAGGGTCTCCACAGCCCCACAGCTAGAACTATCAGTAATGCTGCTGACGCCATGCATTGCCAAAAGGTCCTCAGTGATAGCCCCAGTGCTGTCCCCAAAAACAGCAGATTCTACACACCCCTTTCTGGGCAGCTGAGAGGCACCTGCACTCGCAAGTTTTTGAGCAGCCCTACTTGGCTTAAAAAGACACCAGAGACTCTCCACTCCAACAGCCTTTGCAAGGGAATTGTCTTAGAAAGCAGTTTTCTCCCCAAACCTTGGGGAATAGTCTTTTTCCATTACAGTCATTGTGAAGGCAGTGACCTAAATGCAATGGTGCTTGCACAGTGCATGCCTAAGCAGCCCTCTTGTATCATCTTGTTTGTGAAAAAGAAGCCACATTTTGAATCAGCAGGTCTCAGTACAGGCCTTTTGGGTGACAAAGAATACGTGATGTACCAATGACATTTCCTTTGACAGAAAAGTCCTGGTCCCCTTAGGAGAGGCATGAGAAGTTATTTTTCATTTATGCATTCAGCCAAGCACTGAATATTATGAGCCAGACAGTGTAAAGCAGTTCTGTGTGAACATTTGACTTGTAATGTGATTATTCAAGCGCTTAAGCTGAGACATGCTTTAACGTTTTCCTGAGTTTGGCGTCATACAGTCAGTTATTACCTCCAGTCTCGCCACAGAAAACATAAACTCTGTGTCTCAAGAATGGAGTAGCACAGATCTCAATTCCTCTTTGCCTCATCTGTGAGCAAGCTGTAAGCACAGGAATTTTCCATGTGTCTTTGGCGAGTATTGTTTAGGGCAGAGAGCAAATTTCTGTTTATCTCTTACCAGGTAAACCATCACATTTTCCCGGTGTTATGATAGTGTAACTGCTCATCATGTTTGGTCCAGAATTACCTATATCTATCTTGCAAAGGCAAAATATCATCCTGGATAGTTTTGTTGTTGGTTTTGTCATTTGTGTTTTTGTGGTTTTTTTGTTTTTAATTTTGGGGCGTTTTGTGTAGACAGGGTTTCATGTTTGCAATACACAGGTTTGTTAGAAAATGCGAAATCCTAAAACAATGCTAGGACGGAAAGTGAAAAACAGAGAGACAAAGACATTTTGAACATAAGAAAGCTCTGTGCTGGAAAAAAAACTGATTTTTGAGGTATTCATGCTCCATATAGTAAAATAAAAGCTATAGTTCTTTGCGTCTAACAAGCTAAAGAACTCTTTTTGTATGAAAGGTTCAATTTTCTCTTTTATCATGCTTCTTTCAAAAGGAGCCACATTACAAGACAGAAGATGCTTGGACATAAATAAAGATGAGGTACAACAGATCTGGGACACATTCTCTTCCAAATGTAAAAATGAAACAACAACAAAAAACCCAACTCATAACATTTTACATTATTGTATCAATGAGTTGAAGTTCTAGATCTCCATATGCAACAGACTGTTCCTTTGAGTCTATGATCATTTTCGAGACACCTTCTAAATCCTGTCTGGAGCTTGAATGAAGTAATGTTGTGTACTTCCTCCTAATTTGTAAATCTAAGTAATTTGGCTTAAGAACATTTCAAAATGTGTTTTTAAGTATGTCTTTATAGTGTTAAATTAGAACTAGAAGCCATTCCTTTTCTAAGACAAGTAAACTTCCTAAAACAAGCAAAGTTTTAGCGCTCCAAGAATTACTTATTAACTAGCTTACGTATATAACAAATGGTAAGTAAATGTAATAAGAATTCTTGATGGTTTTGTCTATTCATGTGAGGTTATTTGGGTATATAGATATAAAGCAATCTGTTTGATCTAGTCTGGGTACAATGTACATGACAGGCAATTCTTAGAACGGCAGGTACATCCAGCTATGCTGGTGGATCTCTGCAACCATCACATAGAAGGTATTTCTGTTTCCTTCCAGACACGCAGCCATAGTAACACATACAAGTACAGACACAATCTCAGAGAACTGGCACCTTGCTATTCATTACCAGTACCCAAACCACTCCATCTGCAAAAGTCACTATTGCATATAGAAGACTCAACTAGATTGAGCAAGAGGTGTTTTATAAGCCTCATGTTTAAATTTAATCATCGTTATCTAGGAAAGAAAAATTGTCGTTCTTTGCAACAGAGTTCCACTGCATTTCTCTGACAATAATTCTAAGTTTGCAACACCCCTGTCTGCAGAAAAGGTCCTACTATAGCTCCTGAAAGCTCAGAGCCTGACACTTTGAAACTCATTTCTGGTGTCACAGATTACTCAACAATTACAATTATCTACTGCTGGACATAGCATTCCTGCACTGTCTATGGGTCCTGCAAACAACTTGTTTTTCTTTCAGGCACCAGGAGTTCTGCTGAAACAGCTGAAGCCAGACGAACTTGAATTTATTGTTAAAAATTGTTCAGGATACTGACTGGGATTTTTCTGAAATTTAGTGCAACAGCAATGAAGTCAGGTCAGCTGCTTAGTAGTTCAGCAAAATCTCGTAAATAAATTCTTCAGAGCCTTCTGCAAATCTTGGCAACTTGGATGCTCAGTACTGAGGCAGGTTCACTCAGTGAAACCTCTCCAAGAAACTGTAGCCTTCAAAAGCACCCAGGCCAGGGTTGGAGCACAAAGGTCATAACCAGCAAGACTGACCACAATGTCATCCTCAGCCTGTAGGGCTGGGGTGGTTCCACAGCCCATATCGCAGAGTGCAGGAGCATGTCTGCACTAGGAGAAAGAAAGGCAGGGAAGGCAGCAAGCCCTCGTAGCTCTTGTCCCAGACATCTACATCACTTTTTGATCACAGCTTCCATCCTCCTTTGCCCTGTTCCTGTACATGCCAGAAGACTAGCTCCAAGTGTCTGTATTAACATGTTTCCCAGACACAACCTGCTGGAAAGGCAGGAAAAGTGTTACTGACTGGCCACTTCAACAGAGATTTTATGTCCAGGTTGCTCTCCTGCCAAGGCAGGGACAGGACCCAGCCTGTGGGCTCCTGTCATCCAGCCTCTACACAAGTCTCTTTCTGCTGTAGCCCATGTCCTTAACTGTACCTACAAAGCTCTGGACGGTCCCCAGGATGGCTTTCAGCAGTACCTATACAGCTAAGTTGGGTTCAGCATTGCCCATCTTCAATTTGTTTCAGTCATCTGAGTGTCCTCCTGCCCCGCTTACTGGACTGTGACCCCAGCTTCACCGGTCCTCCCATGATGATTGCTTACAACAGATGGAGGTAGGTGAAGGAAGTTCAGAGACTGAAGGAAAAAACAGAAGGAAAAACCTTCTCTTTTATCTATTTCAGTAAAATTTGTAACTGTCAAATGTGCCTTCTCTTCCCTGAAGTGATAATCCTGTCCCCCTTCCTGCGTGACCTGGCTGTAGCCCTGGGAGGAGGAAGTCATTTATTTCAAGCCCTGTTGTTTTAACGTGTCTCAGCCTTTAGGCTGGTATCTGAGGCTGCCTGAGACATGTTTCTCACCTGTCTGCCAACTCGGCTGTCTCCAGTCACTCAGGAAGCTGAGCCAGGGACTGGTCCACTGCAGCAGGAGCCCTGCACAAAGGGCTGACATAGAAGCACAAGCGAGGCTTATTTGTTTCACATCATTTCCCCAGTGCCCATGCTGACAGACAGCCAGCCTACCACCAGTCCCCATGGGGTACCGAGCAGCCCTGACACCTCGGGCGTGCAGCTGGGAGGATGCCAATGCTCTGCATCTCCTACCTGTTGCCTTAGAAACAAACAAAGGGACACAGGCTTTTCTTTTTTCTTCTTTTTTTTTTTTTTCCTTCTCTTTTTTCCCCTTCTCTTTGCTCCTTGGTAATGTACTGTGTGCCAATTCTCAAGGTAGGAGGGAAGAGAGAGGAGAAAAAAAAATAAAGGAGGGAGAAGAGTGAGAATATCAAGACCAGGAAACATATTTTGAGAGTAAATATGAAAGCAATAGGCATTGAGACAGCTACTGGGCTTGTTCCTGACTGCTGCCCTTCTGTGACATGTGGCAGGAGGTCACGGCTGCCACACTGAGAGCAGTTGCACGAACCAACTGTGACATCTGGCTTACATCGAGGGATCTGAATGCTGGAACCGGACAAGGTTTGTTTTCTCTTGCTTGAGCCTGAATCAAAGATTTAATTAAAGAAAGCTCAGAGATACTTTCAGTGGAATTGCCCAGGGTCAGTGTACAGAGGGTGCATTTTCAGGGATGTGAGCTGGTTATGGTCTGACACGCTCCCTGAGGTGATGGGTGTGTTTTGGGATGAGGGAGGAGTTGCAGAGTCTAAAGCAGCAGAGATGGATTACACGCAGAAAGATCCCACAGCTGCCTTTGTGTACATGGAGGCCCAGGCCCTGAGAAATAACCACTGTCCCAAGAATCCCATTGCCTCCTGCATTCCTTCTCTTTTTGCCAACAGATGTTCCTGTGGCTGATCAGCCTTGCTGCACTTCTCCTTGCAAAATCACCTGATTCTTCTCATGGTTCCTTCTTAATTTAAAGCCAGTCCTATGGCTCTCCTCTCACCTTTCCCAACAAGGAGCACCACAGCAGTCCCCACGGCTGGCTGCAGCTCAGTTGTTGCTTAGCCGCTACTGCAAGTTACTAGTTATCAAGGTTTTGTATTACACAATCCTTTGCAATTTCTGCACAGCCAGTACCACCACAGTAAAATATTTCAAGCACATCAGGTCTCTAGAAATCCCTTGAGTCAGTTCTCAATCCCCATTAAAATTGCAGCAGCAGTTCATCTCTCCAGGGCTATGCTTGTTTGGAAAAACACCCATAGCACATCCTATGCCTCCAATGCAAAGCACAATCCATGCAGCTGTAGCTTAGGCAATTCAGCCCAGAGTTGATATGTCACAGTCAATCCGTAGCAACAAGTGAAAATCAGAAACTCAAAGCAGAGAGTTAGGTTTGTATGATCCCCTTTTACAAAGAATGAGCATTAAAGGCCTTTAATCTGTTGGATATAGCTGAGACTTGTAGACTGGCTGCTGGTGATGTCACAGCCACCCGTGTGCCCTATAAATCTATTTTTTGTTTTTATGTGTAAATGATGTAATGCCCACAAGCTTCCTCAGTCAGGGTTCATTATTTAATTTCTCAGGTGGCTGAAGTCGTAGGCTTTGTGGCGTCTGCGGCCACCCACGATGTGTTCTCACTGCCCAGAAATGAGCTTCCTCTTAGGCCTTGTTTTCTAATTGGCATCTGCAAAATTAAAAGTCCACTGACCACTGCATGTCATGGGAACACTTGGGAAAGTACCTCTGGAATGATAAAACCATTTTGACTCCAAAATAATGTGTGTGCTTAAACTAAGGTCTTCTCTGATAGAAAGAAGACATTCAGAGCCAAGTTTTGATGTGGTGCCACATTAAGAAAAAAAATCAGTTTCCATGTGCAAGCATATACTTGGAAAATAACACTCACCAAGCAAAATAAAATCCTGGCTTTACCTAATCTAATATTCCACCGTTGACAGAATTTTATCATGAAATTTCTTTCCTAAATGGGAGTGCATCTTTACTTACATCTCTGGGCTTTTTTTTTTCCCTCGGGGTGGTTCTCACCAGTGGAGTCATGAGGATTTATGTCTCCTTTATCTTACCTATTGATGCTAAACACATCTTTCTTTTAATCCTCACATCCTCAGTGTTGTTTACCAAAACATTTATAAATTCAAGGAGTTAATCATCTGTGAAAAGCAGTTTCCTGAACACAGAGGCATCTCTACACCAGTCCAGCTGGCCCTAAGAAACTAGCCTTCTCTGTAATACTACCTAGTATCATGGTACCCAAACCAGTGGTTTTCTGATGATATCTGTGATCCTTTACTTTTTGGCAGACTGAAATATTGTGCCTTATTAGCAATTAAAATAAATTTAATGGAGCAGTGCAGAGGTCAAATTATTACCATATAAACACCGATTAGCATTCCTTAAACTCTGTAAATCCTTAGAGCCTGAAATTATAATCTTCACAGATTGCAGTTACTTTCATGAAGCTAGAATCAAACATCTCAAGTAAAATTAGCTTTTGGAAGGGCCTGGTCCAAAGCGCAGTGGTACCTATGAGAATTGACTGCATCCCAAAGATACAAAGTAAACTTCCTCACTACCAGAGTTAGGATTCTTACTGAGGAAAGACAGTACGAAAGACAATCATGGATAAGAGCACATATTTATATAGGAACACAAATATATTTGCAAATATGTTATATGCTTGTAGGAAAATCTGTTCTTCTACAGTAGTTAAGTCATATACAAGATGCTTCAGATAGCGGTTATGTAATTTGGTTTATATGTATCATAAATACTAAAAGAAGAACACAGGGAGAGACATCATTATCTCAAAGAAGAAAATCTGATTAAGAGAATTTTTAATCTACAAGATTGTGAATGACTGAAACATATTATTTATCTTCTGAAAGAATTTCAAGAAAAAAACAGCACCATGAGAAAAATGGATGTTCATGTTGAAGACAGTACAAGTGGCTCCTGCCCTTTCTCACAGTGAAAATGCTCAAAGAATGTTTTTGGACAGGATGTTTCCAGCAAAGAGGCTCAAAACAGCAGTTTACTTTCTCTCAGTTGAATACAAACCAGAAATTAAATGGTGGCAACGAGAAGAAAAATACAGAAGGAAACTTTGTCCTCAGTAGCACCCTTTTGCTCAGGGATAATTTTTGAGGTGGAAGAAGAGACAAAGGCAAAGATGTTTGGCAAATGGAGCTAGTCAAAGGATTTACACCTAAATATTTCTTCCCGTACTTTTGTTCAGTCTTTTCTACAACAGATGTGTATTGACCAGGGTTTTATTACTGTAAACCTGTTCCTGTTCACCTTCCATCTGATTTTTATGTCCTTCGCTTATCATAGGACTTCCAGTCCCCCCGCTTTCCTTCTTGCCCCCTTGATTCTTTTAATCAGCCTTATTTCTGCAGGGGCAAGGTCTGAGTAGCATGGTGCAGGTCTCACCAAGATCACCTTTCACTCCCAGGCTTCCCAGCGGCCTGGACATTACCTTCCGCATTGCTTGTTTACCCCACGCACCTTAGCCCTTTTGCCTGGCTAGAGCACTGCACCACACACGGAACGTCTGTTGCTGTGCACCAGCTTCATTAACACAACCCAAGGACCCAGTCTGATGCTCAGCCTTCGCAGGCACTGCCTTTCAGGAGCAGCACACCACCCTCTATCAGCCTCCTCACTGCCTTCAGACAAGGGGCATGAAGGCTATAGGGCAGATCCTGGGACACTGAGTGATGTACAAAACCCAAACAAGTTTGGCAGTGCATTCTTACAGTGAGGGTAGTGAAACACTGGCACAGGTTGCCCAGAGAGATGGTAGACGCCTCATTGCTGGAAACATTCCAGGCCAGGTTGGACAGGGCTCTGAGCAACCTCATCTAGTTGAAGATGTCCCTGCTCATTGCAGGGGGGTTGGACTAGATATCTTTGAAGGTTCCTTCTAACCAAAACTATTCTATGAGTCCATGATTCTATGAGATCATGATTCTAACTTCCAAATATTACGAAGTAATACCATTGCCACCGTGGGTACAAACAGCGACTTAGAGCTGAGGTGTGCTTTGCAGAATGGAGAGTGTTTAGGGAGGTCTTCTCTGTATTGCAGACCACCAGGTTTGCTGACAATGCTTGGCTGGCTAGAAAAGTCACCTCATTTCACAAGGCTGCAGCTGACTTTCAGAAAGCCACACCATGATGACAGCTGGGCTTAAACCCTCCCCTGCACACACACAAGGTCTGCTGCTTCCCAAGTCTCGAGATGTCAGCCCAGGCCCTGAGGGTTGCATTGTGGAAGGCAAAAAATAACCAGCCCAGCACTGCAGGCTGCTGCCGGGCACCCTTCATTCCCATGAGAAACTTGCAAAGTCGGTAAAACTGCGTCACAGCAGCCTGCAAACCGGAGGCCTGGATGGTTTAAAAATACTGCCTGTTGCAGATTTCCCAGACCATATATAGTTCACACATGTCACGGTAGCAGGAAGGAGCTGCAAAGACACACAGAGAAGGAAGAAAGTAACAGGGGACACGGCTGCCAGCGTGCAGCAAAAACAGGTTAAAAATAGCCTGGGCTGCAACAGCTCCCTCCTAGCAGGAGTGCGGGGGCCGCTGGTTCTCCCTGCCCTTGCTGGCCCCACTCTCAGCTGTCTGTTTTCTGCCAGGAGGAGAGGGTAGAAAGGAAGCTTTTTGTTCCTGTAGGCAGAAGGAGACAATATGACAGTTCTGCTTGTTTTGACACCGGGCAGGCTCACTGAGGCTTGCACAGACACCTGGCTGAAACAGTGGGCCCCCCATCCCAAGGGGTGGGCTGAGGGCATGGGGAGAGCACAGCCTGGCACAGCCTTGCTCAAGACCCCGAGCAGCAGCAGGTGTAACCCTGAGGGATGTGGTGCCATGCTGCCCTGAGATGTTACATCACACTGCCTGGGAGCGAGCACAGCCTGTGCTCTGGTGGGGGCTTTGAAGCAAGTTTATCTTCCTCATCTCCTGCCTTTTGAGTCCTGACCTGGAGGCAAAGCCAAGCTGTCCAACCCTACCCTGGCAAAACAAACAAACAAACAAAAAAAAGCAAAAAACGCTTGTTTTGCTCATCACCTCTTCTGTCCCACAGCCCAGCCTCCCCAAAGCCACTGCAAAGGGAAAGCAGCCACGTACCAAAGGGGGTTATATCTCGTTGAGAATCTTCTCCACCACCTTCTTCTAGCCTGGTTCCTTGCAGGAAAAGTGTGAATATGAAAGCGTTTGCCATCGGGCCAGGGCATGTGAGCCTGGCCTTCTACAATCTCCTTGACTGTTGGGATTTCCAGTGCCCAGGTGAGCATTGCCTGGTCTATGGCTTGGGTGGAAAGAAAGAAGTGCTGGTACATATCCAAAGGCCACGGCAATTCGTAATGGGGACAGTCTTAATTTGTTCGTTAGCATACTGGGATTTTTTTTCTATTATTCTTGGTCACTTGCATCCTGTAGGCCTGGCTTCCCCAGCTGCAAACAACTTCTGTCAACTCCTAGATGCCGACACGAGGCACCAAGAGGGGTCCAAGCCAAAAGCCCAGATTCCAAACATCCCTGAACTTTGGAGAAGTTCAAATCAGAGCACACATCTCTAGTGAGAAGAGGAAAGCTGTAACATGATCCCAGCCCTGGGCAATAGAGGTAACACTCCAGTGTGGTCTGAAGGTGACTTCCAGAATATGTGGTGTGGAATAGAGCAGAGGAGGAGACGAAAAAGCATGAAGGCATTTTTCATATGTTAAAAAAAAGAAAAAAGAAAAGGCACTCTAGGAGGGAGCTGTGTGTCTGCGGTCTGTGGAAGGGTGAGGAAGGTTGCTGACAGAGTAAAGGGGGTTAAGAGAGGTGGATGAACTCTGAATGGAACAAGGAGTGATACCAAAGAGCCCTGAAGGCTGTCAAAGAGGTGTTAAAACTCAGGAAGGAGCAGAAAGGCCAAGAACATCAGCATGAAGGAAGAAGTCCATCAAAGCACGTCTGTGTATCTATAAGATTTTGAGACTGACAGCTGCATTCATGCTCACACACATCCATGCCGTGCTCTCTGCCTGCCTTTCCCATGGACCAAAACCTGCCTCATGCCTCAGCTGCAGTTCTGTTTGCAGGGGAAGGCTGTCTTGGGCTGGAAGGGCAGCGCTGGGCACTGGCTGTGCCTCGTGTGGGACAGTGAGCAGCATCACCCCTCTGCATGCTGCCAGCAGCACCCACCACAGCACTTCCAGTGAGAGAAGCAGTGTGGGCTTTTTCCTTTGGAGCACAAGGAGCTGCATGTGGCTCCTCCAGCTCTCCATCAGCTTGCAAGTGGACAGTTCGTCACTTAGGCTTGCAAGAACTAAGGCCAGTCACTAACAATGTCAGGCTGCACAAGCAGAGATGCTTTTTTCACTCCACACTGGAATATAGACTATTTGATTCTCATTGCCAGAAAATCTCCTTTTGTAGCCCACAGAACGGCAGCAAACTTCCTGACTGGGTTTGCCTAGTGCTGTATTAATGTGCTGAGTGTCTCTGTATGCCCAAGAACAATCTCTGTGTGGGCCTTAGCCCAAAATTAGAGGGCACTAGGCTGCAGGACTGGGAACCACCCCGCCAGATTACACAGGGCTTAAGATCAGAGCTGTGCACAGCTTAAGGTGATAGCAACTCAGGAGGCCATGCTTGCAGGAAGGTGAGATGACAACCCCAAGCGAGACCATGCATGTAGTGTGCATGCAAGGGTGACCATATGTGCACCATGCCCCTCTCATGGGCCAGAGAAACTCCTGGAGACATCTAACCCCCCTTCAGTCAGCTGCCAGTGACTGCTTAGATGGCTTTTGCGCCATCCCATGACACCAGCTGCAAAGAGTAAAGGATAGCTTCCTGGCTCTCACTTCCTCAGTTAACAAATACCACCACTAATTAACTGTCAGTAACATGGAGCTATTCTTGGCCATAGGTGGATCTTAGTGAGGTCATCCTGGTTGCGGGTAATGTAATATATTACTCTGTGAAGTGCTTTGGGATGCAGTGTGAGAAGACTACTCGGGAAGTGCCAAAGCAGTAATCCAAGTCAGGATTTTCCCTGGTAAGGTAAAATGTTCCATACTTGCTGTGCCTCTGAGAAATAAAGCATCGAAGTCGCATTGGCTCTGGTGCAATGCTGTAAAGATTTCCAGATTCCTCGGTGGAAACAGAGAACTACTGTGCTTAAGAGGTGGGTCCCCCTTTGGAGCAAAAGAAGTGCAAGGCATTTAGTTTTTCCTTAAAGCAACTCAGAAGACCCAAATCCCACCCCGTGGGGAGGTGGGAAGCATGGGGCAGTGGGCAGGCGGGTAGGTCCCCCTGCACAGCAGCAGGGTCACGTCATCCGCCCGTGCTAGGACTGGAGCTGTACTCTAGATGAACTCTACCAAATTAGCTGTACACGGTGCTGCATTCCCTCCTTTCTTGAATGATCAAAGTGGCTGGATCCAGTCCCAGCTTTCTGCAGATAAGCAGGTCACAGGACTAGTTTGCACCTCTCTGCTGCTTGTAATACACCATGTTACAGATTCCTCTGGATTTCCTACTTTGTGCCCATATACACTGGATACTGGTGGTCACATTTTTTCCCTTCAATCTCCTGAGCTAATCTGGTGACCTGGGATACTTCTACTGACTCTTAACAGCAGTACAGACTCTTTGGCAGTGTTACATCTGATCATAAACTACTAGCACTGTTCTTGCCCATATGCACTTTACGATTCCCTTGTTTTATATAAAAAGCTCGTTTTGTCCTTTGAAAGGCTTCTCTTCCCAGTGCAGCAGCACAAGGGCAGGTGCAGCAGCTCAGCAGCCCGGCTTGGAGCAAACACTTTCTGAATGGTGGAGGGAGACAGACGAGTCCATACCTGGTTTGGTGAGCCATGAGGCATCCCTAATGTTCGAGCAAAATGTAGGCAAAGAACAAGGGGGAAGAGGGAGACAGCAATAATTGGAAATCCATTTCACTTGTATAGAAGTGTTAATTAGTTGTTTGTCTGCAGGCACACTGCCGGCTTCACAAAGGCAAACACAAGTTAAGGCAATTAATTACTGGCAGGGTCTGGGAGACTGTCTCCATAATTAAAATTTGTGATCAAGCAGCAGCAATGGGTAATTCAAAAGCAAACAGCAGAACAGGTACATATATATTCTTCTTTAAAAACATAACAGGGGTTTGTGTCATAGGACTGGGTGATAAATTGACTGTAATTTCAACCACTGCTGTTGTTTTAGCAACAGATACATTTCTAACAAAAAAGCGATAATTTTAGAGTAATTTTCTTTTTACCTATGCATTTTATCTGTTAGTAGAAGTAGACATACGTTGAAAATCTGCAAGAATTTAAGTCAATTCCAACAGATAGTTTTGGGTGAAAAAAATAGAGATAAAATTGAGAAAAAAAAAGTTTTCAGAAAGATTTATTCAATTTCGGAATGCTAGATCATGACCTAATGTTCCTATTTTAATTAAAAGATAAAAAGAAATCCCTGAGTCCAAAGTACTCTGTTGACTTGAAGGTAAATATTTTTCCCAGTTCTCACACCCAGCTATAGCAGCAAAAGATAGCACATGCTCCCAGTGTCCATCCTCCTCAGAACATAAACTGTTTTTAAGGACCGAAAGAGAGAGAAATTTAAACAGAGGTATCTTATCAGCAAAGAAAAAGATATGGCAATGCTTTGGATAAAGCATTTAAAAGTTTTAATTTGTTTGTGAAAAATACGTTGTGTGTAATAATAGAATTAAACTTGCACAACTCCAGTGGGACTGGAAGCATCCTGAAGATTTTGGCTCGGAATACTTCTTTATAACTTTTTTTTTTTTTTTTTGTTTAATATCTGTTATCTGGAGCAATGAAGACTGTTCCCAAAATAAAAGTGACATTCATAATTATTTTCATAGCCTATTTTCGACAAGGCTGATTGATTGAATATGATTTCCAACTAGTGTATTTTAAAAGTGACACATTTGTCTTTCGTGTTGTGAAGATTTCTGTTCACAAAGATATTTATTATTGAAAATTACTCACAACATCTTTTCCAGAATATTTTTTGGCCAGCAGACGTTTTAAGACAATCTGTGAGTTTTGTCCAGCCTATATCTGAGCTGTGTTCATCACGGACAGTGACTGTCGCATTTTCTGTGCTCTGCTGGGTCTGAAAAGTGCCTGCAAACAAAGTTCTGGACATGCTGCTTCCAACCATTCCTTGAAACTCCCATTTCCAGGCTTAGCATGTCATGAAAGATCAACCCCTTTTTCAGGAATATTGCGCCAAGAAGCCAACAGAAAGGTTTGCTGAACTGTTTCCATGCGGAAAACAGAAAAAAGAAATGAGCAGAATGAAGTTCAAACTTATGCCAACAAACTATATTTGGTACAGCACAGCCTGTTTCTCACAACTGCGCTCAGAGGCGAAGAAAACGTTTCCCCGGGCCGAAGGGCTCCCCGGAGGGGAAGGGGCTCCCGGCCCGCAGGACGCGCGGCTCCGTGCGGGCGCTTCACAGCAATGAAACCCAGGATCCTGTGTCAGCTGCTTACCCTGGAAGGCTTCCCTTTTCATACGTGCAAGTTACAAATTCAAAGCAAAAAGTTGCATGAAATGGAGCTGTAACTTTATACCTAAAGATGTGATTCAATTATAAACTGACTATTGTGGCCATTTGCCATGAAAGAAAAGTCCGATTAATATGTGTAAAAAAAAAAAAAAAGAAGAGTTTATATTTCAAAAATGAAAAGTTAAAACCCAAGACTAGCCCTTGATTAACACACAGTAACCACAAAAGAACAACCCACAAAAGAACAAATTCAATTATGTGAAATATTATTTCTTGATAGTTCTTTAGCCTTCTAGTTCAGACACTAAAACATTCCTGATGTAAGAATGGGAAAGGGTGAGACCAAGATTTTATCCCCTGCTGACAAATTAGGTTTTGCAGCTTTTCTACAGTGCAACAATTTTTTCTTTCAGAATGGTATCCACCTGAAACATTTACCTTATAACATAGCTGCTAAGACCTAAGTTATGAGGGAACAAGAAAAGTTAAGAAAAAAGGGGGGGAAGAAAGATTGGAAAAAAAAAAAAAAGAAAAAGAAAAACAGATTGAAAAGAAAACAAACTGAAGAAAGAATAAAATTGAAATTAAAAAAAAAAAAACAACCTTAGATAATGGCAAATAAGCTTTGTGAGAAAGTAAAGATTTATCTTTCACTTTTCTGCACATACTTTTTTTTTTCCTCTTTATACTATAATTTTCACAAGAAAAAGTCAAATAACAATGAATAACTGGCACACCAGTGTAAAAAATAATCCAAAATACTTGTGAAATCAGGGATTTTGGGGGGGGATTTACAGTTGCCCCTTAGAATAACTTAAAAAACATAAATGTAATGCTTACCATTAGTAGGCTCACAGTCCACGCCAGAGAAGGTACAAAACTCTAAGCCATCAGCTGAAGCTGAGGAAAAAGTCATTGTTAAATTAGCAGAGCGGAACTTCAATCAGTCAAATAGAAGACTCCCCTTTCTACCAGTTAAATTAGACGGCCAGTCTTCTCCAGCTCGACAGCCATCTGCACCTCTTTAACTTGTCATATTTGGTTTGATTGAAATGTTCACATCATAGTAAAAAAAATACAAAACTTTGAGGCGGCAGGAATCTTACTGACAAGCTTTGTAAAAATCAAACCTATTAACCAAAAAAAAAACCAGCTAGACAAAGAGGCCAATATGCAGACATTTTATTGTGGTAGGTTTTATTGTGAACTGTAAACTGCACAGTAACTAGTTTACAGAAGTCAGCCAACTACATTATCCAAGACAAGTACGAATTTCACCCCAATTTAATAATGTGACTCTTTTGTAGCATTATTTGGAATGACCATTGAAATAGTCACAAAGCAGCGCATGTTTTTCATGTTGAATCATCATCCGAGCATTGCTGTCATTTTCCTTAATGTCACCACACCGACCTGTCAGTGCCCTGCCATGGAACACTTTTGCAAAGCGGTTTATCAGGATTCCTTGCACTGAGGTATTGCAACTACCAGCAGTCTTGAAATGCTTTCTTGAGAATTTGTATGCATGCTGTGCCACACTCACATTCAGAGCTCTCTCTGACAGCGATCTTGCTCTTTTGCTTAGGAAAACATTCAGTAATCTTACTCTGAGCAAAAACAATAAAAAACCAAAACACATATTCTCACAGAGGAGAAACAGAACTGCACCTTGGCAGGCATATATAACATCTGCCAATGTACTCGGCCAAAAAGCTTATAAGAGATACACACTTCACAAAACGCATGTCATCTATTTAGGTATGTCTACGCAATCTATAAATTGATTATAAATTTGCATTAAAGTATAAAATATACCCAAGAACAAGTATCCAAATGAAGGCTTTTTTTGGGGAGGAGGGGAAAATATAGAAGTTCCTGTAAGTGTCTGCACATTTGCCTCACATAAAGAACCTCAGTTTAAAAAGCAGGTATCTTAAAATCAGTATTTTTCTTCATAGCAGATATTCAGGTTGATAATACTTTATTAGATTTCCCATACGAAAAATACGGTACATGAAAAGCAGTGGTACCTCAGAAGACAATTCATAAAACTGAACAGTCTTGGGAATTTCACTGCTACATGGCTGAATGTCTTAGTTTTACAAAATTTTTAGGATTTATGGACCACTTGCAAAGAAACAGTAAAACCGTGCATATACAGAAGCACTTCATAAAACCCTTGCATAAATCTTTACATATAACTAAAGCATGTAGAGTCAGCAAAGCAAAAACGGAAGAGTTAACATCTTTTATTTCCCATTCCAGTGAGTCTTTTTTTTTTTTCCCACTGGAACAGCTACATATGGGAAGTTCCTCTCTTTTTACAGGTGGCATAAAGGGATGATATTTTGTCACTGAAGATGCTCAGGGAGGTGGTGGAGTCCGTCCTTGGAGACAGACAAAACCCATGTGGACACGGTCCTGTGCAACCTGCCCTAGCTGCTCCTGCTTTGAGTAGGGGTTTGGATCAGATAAGCTCAAGAGGTTCCTTCCTACTTCAACCATTCTGTGATTCTGGTATCTTCATTAACAAGAATGATGTGTGATGTTGCACGAACGTGTCTGTTAATCACATACTAGTGAATTTTTGTATGTGCTGTACAATAGAAAGGAAGTGTTTTTAACAAGAAAAAAATCCATATAACTTTCATAGTTTAAATAAGATTCAATTATACAATTCTGTTTTCCCAGAAGGTGTCTTACAGCTGAATGCCTTAGTGCATTTTTAAGCACTGTAAGACTACAGAAAATTTTCCCTTACTTGAGTTCTTTAATTTTCTATTTGATGATGAACTGACAAAAAATGGAGATGGATAACAGTTCTAAATGTTGCATTTCATTGATGGTTCATCATGGCATAGATGATGATTTTACATGATTTTACATGATTTTACATATAACGTAACAAAACTGCCATTCCTCACACCTACTCTGAACTGGTTTTTAAGAGAAAGAGGAACTCCACAACAAAAAAGTAATCTTGTATTTAGGAAATCTCTGTCTGAACCATTAGTGAGGCCTTTCTTTTCCCCAGTCTGAGTTCTCTCGGCCGGCAAATCTGTACCACATAAGATCACAAATCACAGCATTTTTTTTTTTTCAGTGCATGCTATTTTTGATGCTGTCTCAGAAGAGCTCACACACAGCTGGCTCCCCTAGTCCCATTTTATCCTTTGTACTGATAGATGGTCTAAAAAAGGGAGAACTGGTTGGACTTCGAATGCATGGTCATTTTCATAAATTTGCTGTGCACTGTATATACTACATCCCTCTGTTTCTTCCTAGCCAGCATGGACCCTTCACCAGCCCCAAAGTGGCTCCCCTGAGGCTGAACACAACCACAACCACTTGCTTTCACAGCAGTGGCTGAGCAAGAGTGCAGTCATTCCCAGTTGTTAAACTGTGCCTAAAAGAAAATGAGTTGTTGATACAAATTCAAGGGCAACAAAAGTGACTCTGGGTTAAGAAATATTGGGTAGTTGTAAATAAAATATTATCTTGTCCTACTTCTTGGAGGCTATAATATTTTTCCCAGCTCCCTCTTCATAGTGCCCCATAGTTTGTAACTGCATTTGGCAAAAGCTTATCTTCCACAGTCTGAGTGTAGAAGAGTTTTGTTTATCTATTGTGTTCATTATTATGAGATTAGACAGTAGCCACCACCCACTGTAACTATCACGTGAAATGAGGAATGTGTGAAGATTTACTGCTTACTGTCTAAATGCAGCTTGGAAATGTATCTCTGCAGGAATAAGCTTGCTTTTCAACTTAAAAAGTATAGAGTACACCTTGCTTCAGAATGCTGAGGAAAATCAACATAGCAGGAAATCCCGATGTTGACACGTTCAGGTTGATGCCACCGTTCTGACCTCAGGAAAAGAAATTACTTACAAGGACAAGCTATAAACCGGGGTCAGCAGCCTCTGTGATGGAGCAGTCAGGGGTCTTTTAGGCTTGGGCTCGACTCAGTGGTGGCATTCAGTCTCATCTACAGCACCTTCTCAGCCTCCCAGCTTGGTAGCAACAATAGAGCCAGAGATCAAATTAGGAAGAAAAAGGCTATAGTGGAAGTCAAGAAAGGCTGGTTTCCTCCTTCTTGTGAAACCACTGATTACACGACTGCTTTATTCTCTCACAGGTTTCCATGGCTCCTCCAACACAGTTCTTCCTGCACAAAAGATCATGTATTGTCATTCATCTTCGTAGATCACTCGTGCTTTGCTTTCTGTAACTGTACCATTATAGCAAACTTCACCTGTCACCTTCTGATTATGGTCATCCAGTGTCACAAACCAAACTACTCATAAGCCCCAGGAGGGCTTGTGGGGCAAAAGACAAAAGCTGAAGGCCAGTAGCATTTCACGTATTGCTGATTTTGGGACAGTGGGAGTGGTAAGAAGGAGCCGCCTCAGACACGCTTCCAGGTGGTGGGGGACAGGTGTTCCCTGCAGCCACTGTTGGGCTGTGGAGGGAAAACCCACGTACACACCTCAGCCTCACCACAGGCTGCTCTGACCCACTGCCCCATTCGGGTGGCCAGGGGACCAGGTCCCCAGGGAGTACTGCTGTGCCCCATGGGAATGCCTCAGTGTCAGAGCCTCATTGAAACCATACGGAGACAGAGACACTGAGCTGAGCTGGCTGAGAGAGGAAGCTTGTCTTGTACGGCTTCCTCTGTGGTCCATATCCTCCACAGACTGTTCAGAGGAAGAGCCTAATTTAAGGAGTGGGATCAGGGTATGTGGAAACCTTCACATTTTCAGCTGTCAAAACTCAGTAGGATTTTACCTATGTTTCTCCTCCAGCAACAGTATCTCAGCAGCATCGTGCCCCAAGACACAGTATTAGCCCCAAATGCTGCTGAGGGCAGCCCCCCACCCTGAGCCACCCAACCCCCTCATGGCTACATCAAAAGACTCTCCCCAGAACTTATACATGAGTTTTCTTTAGTCTGCCCAGCTGAAAAGTACAGTGGCATTAAATTGCATACTTAATAAATAAATAAATAAATAAAAACAAACAAAAAAACCAAAAACAAAACAAAAAAACCCCAAACAAACAAACAAAAAACAACAAAAAACAAACAAACAAACAAAAAACCAAACCAAACCAAAACAAAAAAAAAACAAAGCCTCCAAGCCTGACAGGCAAGGGCAGGGATGGGATACAGACGGTTCCTCTTTCAGTCTGTCAGCTTGTAAGTGCTTTCTCTTCTAGAACTATACAGTACTAACTGAACCGGAAACAGCTATTTAAAAAGTGATTATATTGTGACATTTTTGTTTGACCTAACATCAAGCCATGTGCAGCTTAAATGTCAGCAAAGCTATTTACTATAGGGACAGACAGGCCCTAGCATGCTTAAATCCACACAGCGTCTTAAAACTGCATGCTGTCTCCACTCAGTGCACATGAATGCTGCTGAAGCCAAGATGTAAAGTATGGCACTCCGTAAGCTGCGATGATTGACTAATGTGCTGGGTGGCACAATGCATTCAGTGAGAGGCTCACAGAGAGGAAGACAAAATAATGGCTAATTAAAGGAAATATCAGGTTAGAAAGCAGGAGAAAAAATAAAAGTTTCCCTTGGATCAGCAAGAGCATGCCAATAGCTGGTGTACTTCATCCAGGGATGTCTGAGGAGCTCAAATATTTGGACAAAAGTAGCAAGCAGAATTTTTTTTTTTTTAATTAGCAGAGGAGCTGCATTGGTCATATGAGAGAGGAGCGAGCACAGCCCCCAGCTGTGGCTGTGGGTGCTGCCCTCAGCATCCTCTGTGCAGCCCTGCAACCAAGCCCCCTGGCCTCGGGGCTGAGCCCCCCGGGGCTGGCAGAGCACAACCCTGGCCCCCTGGCCATGGAGCACACGCCGGGTGACAGAGGGTCAGGGGGTCTTCCGAGCCCTCTCACCAGCCGGCCAAATAATAGCCAAGCGGTAGGGGAGAACAAGGCTAACGCAGCTAATTACGTGTGTCTCTCCCTGCGTGAGAACTGACAGGAATGAAGCGGATTCGGGTCCTGCGTGAGCACGTACAGCTAAAAAGTGATAGACAGAGTTATATAGGATCATGAGCTCTCCCTGAAGACAATGAACTGGTTTGCAACGGATGGAGATAAGGATGCTTATAGGTCCTTACTGGGACTAGCGGCGTATATTTGGACAGCGTTCCAGTCTGACCTTCTCTCGCAGCCTAAAATAACAAACAAATCAGTGTGCTTTTATTTTGAGAAAATGTTGCTCACAGTAATAAGGGTGGGTGGTGGAACTGAAAAGGAAGCACAACTGTGATAAAACTTCTATTTTGTTCTTTGTTGCAAGTCAGAAAAAAAAATATTATAATTCAGAGTGCCTCTCAGGGTTTATTTTTCTTTACATTGTGATATGCCCAATCACATCTGATTTTGGAAGGTGAGCAGGGCCTGACTTAGCTGGCATTTGGGAGACTGCTGAAAATGCAGTAGTTTGAGCAGGATCTGTGTGCTCATTATATGAACGCGTAGTATCTAAAAGCATGATTGGGGGGAACGACAAAAATATTCACAGCTTCTCCGTATTTTAAAATATTGCTTTTCTCCATATATAGCAACTGAAATAACACCATGACCAAAAATAATATCATAAATCTTAAGTAAGCACTTTTTCAAATGATAATAAAAAAGGAACTGCTTGTGAATACTGGTTAATACTCTCCAAAGAGCACAGAAAAACTCTTTGAGCAAACTGATCATCAGGTCATTAGAGATAGGAAATAAATTCTTTAATTTCTGTCTGCTTGCTATTTACTTTACTAAGTGTTGACAGTGGCAGGGGACTATAAAAACCCTTCAAAACTCATTTAAGTACAATAAGTAAAAACATTCTAAACTTTTTCAAAGAAAATATATGAGAGGTTAGCCCAAGGATTTTTTTTTTAATGTGGGGTTTACTGTTGTTCTTGGTGTTTTCAGTGACAAAGGGCTTAATTATATCATATAAAGGTTCTTTCCTTCTTGCTTTACCTTAGAAAATTCCAGATCAAAGCTGATCTCTTACATTTTTGCTTGGAGGCTCTCAAGGAAGAGTTAAAATTTCAACAGAAGTTTCCTTCATTAAAAATGTTCATTACTCCTTCCACTTAAAACAAATGTAGTTTAAAAAAAATAACAAATGTAACTAAAACTCCCTTCCTCTCTTGATTTCTTATCAAACGTCATTAGTGGGTACTGTTCAGATGCTGAGTGGGCCTCCAGTCCAGAGTGAGCTTTGTGTGTTTTGTTGTCATTCCCCAAAAAAGTTAAAAGGGCAAAACCAACAGTGAATATGTTATAGAGAAAACAGATTTCCGAGTATCTTTCTTCCACCTTTAAACAATAAATGAATATGATATGGCAGAGCAAGGCAAGCCTCACATGCTGTAAGCCTCTCCCAGGTAGCATCTGAGATGCCCTTGTTTTGCAGCCCTTCTTTGTTATACCGAAATGTGAGGGATTTCTAAATCCTGATTTGGATGCATTCCCCAGCAGCAGAGAGAAACTGATAATTACTGAAGCAAGGCAAGTAGTTTTCAGTTTAGCAGTTTTTTTCTAAGCCGGGCTTGTGGTTTCATTTAAAGTTTGAATGCTTCCATTCTCTGAGAAGCCCAGTGGCTTTTCAATAGCAGAAGATCAAATGATGTTAATCAGGCAGTGTGACCTAATCCTTTAATTCAGCTGCCTTTTTACATTAGAAATGTTCCGCTCACGTAAGATTGATTTGCTCTTAAATTGACTTTTTTTTGTTTGTTCGTTAAATGTGCTATTCTGAAATCCTACTCCTGGCTCTGCAGATCTAGTACACCAATAAGGTAAAACCGCTTTTTTTGTCATTTGGTAAATTTAGGTAGGCTAATTCTAAGTGTTCTGATAGGAAATCACTTGTTAATCACTGGAAGCCCAAGATGTTATGCAACAGCAGCAAGAACATTTTTCTTTTTGGTATTACAGGTGACCTACACTGTATGGGGCTATTCTGATCATATATTGCTGACTATAGGAAGACTAGCATAAGTGTAATTTCACCTCAGCGTTCAGACATACCTTCCATTGATGTTCTCACATGCTTCACCACAGACTGAAACAAGCTCCTCACTTTTCCCATTTTGTTTTTGTTCCCTCACTTTTTCTGATGTGGTGTCTTTGGTGTGGCACCTCATGTGACAGGGCTGCCGCACCACCACTGGGAAAGGGCAGCTGGAGTGTCCCCTCCCTCCACGCTGTGCATCTGCGGGTAGACCACAGATCGCAGTCACACCTGGTACGTGGGATCACAAGAACCAAAACAGCCTGTCGGGTTGCTCCGTAAACAACTGATGGTTTGTGAGGTGCCATCTGAGGTGCCCTCATGCTGGCGTGAAGAAGGGGGCAGCTGGGTGACCCCCCCTAAACTCAGCCTGTTGGATGTGGTAGGTTTTCTGACACTAACACCAGGAGAGCTACTGAGGTCTACAAGCACCAACAGATAGACCCTTGGCACTGATTGTGTCTACCCACCTTCATAGCAGCATCCCCTAATGAAGTCCGCACAAGCAAATTGCTAAGAATGCCTCAGGTAAAGAAAGATATAACATAGTATGGAGAACTAAAATGACCATTTACAGTGTGTGGCAGGGGTTCTTCAATCTTTTTGCCCTTAATGACGTAATCAGGGCTGTTGTTCCTGCCTGTTGGATCTGTGATACGGAATAATTTTGCTGGAAATTAGTGAACTATACAACTTTTTTTTCCTGACATATGGTAACAAATCATAGAATCATAGAATCATAGAATAGTTCGGGTTGAAAGGGACCTTCAAAGATCATCTAGTCCACCCCCACTGCAATGAGCAGGGACATCTTCAACAAATGAATGAAATCAAATTAATCCAATCAATTCAAATGAATCAAATCAATTAATTACTTTGCCTGAAGATATTTTACCAACACAAGGTTTGCAGTGTCCATGTTTGGCAGAACATACAAGCATTTTTGAAACCCTATGTGTTAATATTGTTGTTACATTACATAAACCACCAGCTGATCAAGATCCACCTTATGAGTAGTTAATGGGTCTGTCACCAGTCATCTGGCATTTTTGGAGATGATTTTCAGATTACTGTGCCAAGCATGTAAAACAACCCCCTTTTCCTCAGCGCTATTTCTTAAAGAAATTGAACCATAACTTCAGGCTGGCATCAGGCAGCAGCAAATGTGGTTGAAGCAAAAATTTGTGGGCAGAGAGCGCCATCTCCAGCTACCAAATAACAATTACTCTGCAGAAACAAAACCACTAATTTGGTATTTCTCCTCTGGAATTGCCATCTGTTCTGTCAAAAGATGGAGGAAAAAAGCCACCTGACACTGATGAAAGATTGAGATTTAAGGCTTTACTCTATCTTAATACCTTGTAGGGAGACCTCGCAAACCCTTGCTAAATTTTCTGAATTAAAATAAAAAGGCTGGTTAAAATTGCAAAGAGCTGAGCATCCCTAATTTTTTTCTATTTTCAGGCTACTTAGTTAAGAGTAAAATAATGTCAGATTTTAATAGAGTTTAAATCGGTACTATATTACGGTTACCCAGTTTACAGACGTAGGAAATGAGGCACAGACTCTCCTTAAGGTGCAAAAAGAGGTATTTATTACAAATTCAGGCTTGCATTTATACTTGCTATGATGCTTGCTCAAGCATTTGCTGATTCGCTAAGTTAATCATTACATAAACAACATATTTTGTGTTCCCACCAAAGCTGCTGCCATAAAAGCATTTTTTGGTGTATCACACGCTACCCTGTGTCGCGGGGAGTGATTTTAGGGTTCTGCTTGCTGCAGAACAATGTTTAGATTTCTTAAAGAGAAGTGCGACCTTAAAGAGTTCGGTGACGGGTTTGATCTATTATTTACTGCATGAGGGAGACATACCAAACCAAATATCGCCTACCTTATTTCCAGGCGTGTGTATTTGTTCACGAAGGAAACCTTCAGGCATCTTCTCTCCCTGAGGACTGTTGGCTCCAGGGGCTGTGTTTTGAAGCTCCAGAGGCAAACTCTCAGGTGACGTGTATACCCGTTGCGATGCAAACGTCCAGGGTTCTTCTTCCCCTGATAACCATTCGCTCTGGAGCCTGTGCTTAGAGCTCCAAAGGCAAACTTTCAGGGGAGACCCGTAATCGCATGCAAAATAGACTTTTAGGAAGTGAAATTTTCAGGAGAAATATTTAATGGAGTAAAATAGCAGAAGGGCTGGCTCAAGCTGAGTACCTGCACAGAGGTCCACCTAAGCATAGAAAACTACAAACTTTTATATCTTTACAGACCACTCACACCAAGATCCAGTCCAATAGCAATATTTCACCACCAGGTCCTTTGCTCCACATTGGACCCTTTTTCTCTGGCTCCACATGGGCCTCTGTTTTGTTCAGCTGTAGACATTGGTTTTGGTCCATATCCTTGAAGGTGGTGTTTTATCTGGATAAATTCTTTCTTCTTAGCGAAGTGCAAAAATAGGGCCCACTTTCCAGATGTCTGTGATGTCTCCGCATTAGCCTTGGATCGTTGTTTTCCCAGTCAGTCCCATTTTTCCCAGCAAAATGCAAGTTGGACTTTATCTTGCAGGCGTTTAGCGTAGTCTGCAGTTACTTTTGGTAAATACAAGTAGGACCTCACAGTTTAAAATTTTAGCAAATCTAGTCTACCAAGTAACATGAATCAAAGAGTACACTAAAAATCACACAACCTTATATCTCTAAACAATTCATTACATTTGGTGTGCATCTACTTGAGCTAAATGATCAATATTGAACTTCAATTGGGTTCATCCACTGACCTGTGAGTAGTAAAACCATTGCCATACAGCTCACTTATTTAGCAGGGAGAGCTCAAAGTAGGCTCATCCAGGCTGTCGTATTTATAGAATGAAGTGGTTGACTCGTAGTCAAATTGCATACAGTAGGAAAAGTCTGCACGAGACTCCCTGCCTCCACAAGCCATCAACGTTCAATGTGCCGTTCTGCTTCCTTGTGGGTCTCCTGGAAGGAGTTCTTGGCCTGGCTGCAGCTCAGGCCTTTACCTCCTCTGGAGCCTGGACCAAACTGCTGCTGGTTTGGCTGGGGGGTGTTGAGTGCATCCGCCACACTCCACCCCCTTGACCACAGTCAACCCACTTCATTCTCTCATAGAGTGGTAGTGCGGTTACCTCTTGCCTCTATGTCATAAATACATGGCATATTGTAGCTCAGTGGTAAGAGTCCAATTGTTTGATAAACTATTCGGTTTAAATGCTAATATCATCTACATATACTGTTAGCATGTACGTGAACTTATGTTTAAGCAAACAGCCTCAGTAATATAGAATATCACTATAAATTGTATTATCGGGGTATTTCCCTTTGCTTATATGTGTACCTGGCATTTATACACAAAATGATTGCAAGTAACAAGCACAATAATGTTAGAATTAACAGAATTACAACAATTGAAGCATCACATTCAAAGTTCCTGTTGTGGTCAGTGGCCACCCTAATAGGGTCTTCCACTTCAGTTCCAACAGGACATGTTGTACCTTCAGCAGCAACAGGATGATATACTGTACTTATAGGAAGTATCTTAGTATCTTATAGTATCTTATAGGAAGTATCTTATAGGAAGCTGCAACACAAAAAGATGAAATAGACTGGTCTCGGCAGGGTCTGCCGGACAGATTATGCCATTAGAAATATGGGAAAACCCATTGTGCACTAATTCTGCATTTTGTAGCATTGCTTTTATCTTTGTCTGTAGGAATCTTAAGGATATATGGTAAGGTGCCTTTAGCATTATTCACAGGCATATTATCTAAACACAGAGGTTCTACTTGTGGTTTATGTGCTTTACTACACCCCAGCTACAGTCGCTTGAGTGTACTTACAACGTTCCTCCTGGCCATTCTTGCGCCATTCCCATATATTCCACCCCCCTCACTCAAGAAACTGCTTCTGCTGGGGCCAGCAAAGCCGGAGGTGTTCACCTGTGTTTGTGAGGTGTAACACAGAGCAATTTATAGAGATACATAACAAACACATACAGGAAAAGGAATAAACATATCTGTACAATGATGTTTTAAATCAGGCATTCCATTGGAATTAAATGAGCCATTCATCCAGGCATCATGAATAGATTGCTCTATTTGATGCATAAAGTCTTGGAGATGTTAAAAGTTGTCTTTCATGTTGGCTGATTCATCAGTTATGTTGAAGCAACAGATGTTTTTAAAATTGAAGCAGCTTTTTCAGCCATTACCTACTCAAGGAAAACAATAATAAAAAACATTAATATCAAAATCCCTTAGCACAGTGTAATTCTGTAATACAGCTACCAGGGTTGTGATGCTGGTAAAACATATCGTCAAAAGATCTGCAGCTGTTGGTCTTCCCTTAATGCAACAGGCAGATAAGTTAGTTACAGTAGAGGCAAAATAAATCTAAGTATTTACATATTGGTCTTGTGGAAACATATCCAGGGCATATGCTTGTTGTACAAGATTGCAAAGTACGTCGAGCCAGCCTGTGATAGGGAAGGAAAACAGGAGTGAAATCACCTTCCAGTAATACATACATGTTGTTCCAGCTCCTGCAGCTGATGTTATTTTGGGTCTGATAATCTGATGTGAGATAATTACCCACACAGTTTGAAGAACTCTGGTTTGCACCTTTTCAGAGAGATCTTCAATGCAGTGTTGCATTCTTGACACCAGTAACACTGTTCCAATGCTGTCTCCTCTAGATAAAGTACAGGTATTTGTTGAAGATAACCTGAAACACAAGAACTCAAGAATCTGACGTTAGCAAAGGATGTACATCTAGACCAGTAGGCTGCAGTCCCACTTCACAATCCATTGGTGTAAATAATTCCATTTCTCCTGTAGTTAGTCTTGACACTGTATCCACAGCAATGTATACACATTGCCACCCACTAGACCAGGGCGGAGGGCCCACACAATCAATCTGACAGGTATTCGAGGCCCACTGGCCACATTTTATCTTTCCCCATGGCCTACATAATACCCTTAAGTGTAACTGTATACAAGCAGCACAATGATGTGAGCATGTTTTACAAGCATACCATAGCAAAGGGGTTTGAATGTGAGCAGTGTCCCATGCATGTGTAGTATAAGCTGATCCATGTCCATATGCTAAATGCATATTTAGAGCTTGAGCATGGAGCTCAGCAGAGGTCGTATTATCTGCTTGCTCGTTGTTTTGTGCAACCTTATTGTGTTCTTCTATTTACCCTTCACAAGGGGAATCATCCACTGAAGATGTGGAGATAAAAGTTCTCCAGTATCCTAAAAATCCCAAAAAGGCATATAATTGTTTTACCACAGCTGATACAGAAAACTGCTGGGCTGTGTGCTCTATCTTATCTGGTGTTCCTCTAAGCTGTCCATGCCAAACTATTCCTAAAAATAGTACAGTAGCACTAGGACCCTGCGTTTCAGTCAGATTAATTGTCCAGCCTTGGTCGTGCAAATACACTTTCAGAAATCCAGCAGCGGCTTCAGTTGCTTGTTGTGTCAGGTATTAAAATTTTTGCTCCTGTGTCTATTAAAAATTTCACCAATTGTCCTCGAGGGACATCTGGAATTAAAATGTATGGGCCATCAACACTTATCCACTGATAAGCTTCTACCTTCTGGACAGGCAGGCCCAGTTGCCATCCAGACCTTACTTGATTTTTTGGATTCGTGTCCTGTAGTACTTCCCTCAGAGGGAAAAAAGGGTTAACACTCCTTCTTGGAGCAGGCACTGGAGAAGTCAGAGAAGTCGAAATGTCTTCCTTCTTCTCACAACTATCTCCTTCAGGAATGCTTCAATGAGATCTAAGATAACAGTGGGAGGCTGTTTCTGAATTATGGCTTCAGGAATGCCTAGTGCCAGTGCCTTTCTCCACAGCTTATTTCTCAGTTCCCAAGACTCTGCCTGAAACATTTTAAATGCCATAATTCAGTCATAATAATCCGTAATTCAGTTTCTGTCTTAATAACAGATCTAGCTTCATACTCAGGAGGATATGAGAGAGACAAGGAATCATCTTCCTCAAAATCATCATTGTCAGGGTCACCCCATAGTTTTCCATCCCATTCATCAGGGGACACAATAACTTTCCTAATCTGTAGAAGATGAGGGGGATGAGGAGCCTGCATAAGTATCATTCCAATTTTTTCCTCTAATTTTTTGTTTCCTTCCCTTTCTTCATGTAGCTGTTTCTGCAGCTGCTTGAACTTCAAATATAATAATAATTCAGTGGCCTTCTTACTTTCTATAACCTCCCTCAGATCTTGTTTTTCTCTATTCAAGGTCTCCCGCTCCTCACAAGTGGCTTCTAGGCAAGTGCCTAGCATTTTACAGATGATTCCCTTTCCCTTCCCATCCTTCAGATGGCCCCTAGCAGCTGTTAGTTGCTCCTCCACAGCTTTCCAATCATGCCAATTATTATGAGCCCATTCCTCCAAAAATCTAGGACTTGGACTTACTTCATGCCTCTGTAAATAATTAGCAATAATGCCCACCATCCCACTTCTGACACCAAATTGTCATGAGGGAGAATGATGTGTGATGTTGCACGAACATGTCTGTTAATCACATACTAGTGAATATTTGTACGTGCTGTACAATAGAAAGAAAGTGTTTTTAACAAGAAAAAAAAAAATCCATATAACTTTCATAGTTTAAATAAGATTCAATTATACAATTCTGTTTTCCCGAAAAGTGTCTTTCAGCTGAATGCCTTAGTGCATTTTAAGCGCTCTAAGACTACAGAAAATCTTCCCTTACATGAGTTCTTTAATTTTCTATTTGATGATGAACTGACAAAAAATGGAGATAGGTAACAGTTCTAAATGTTGCATTTCATTGATGGTTCGTCATGGCATAGATGATGATTTTACATGATTTTACATGTAACAAAACTGCCATTCCCCACACTTACTCGGAGCTGGTTTTTATGAGAAAGAAGAACTCCACAACAAAAAATGTAATCTTGTATTTGGAAAGTCTCTGTCTGAACCATTAGTGAGGCCTTTTCCCCAGTCTGAGTTCCCTTGTCCATTCCCTTTTTAGGAGCCATTGATTTACCCAATGTTGTCCATTTCAATTTGCATACATCCTGCATGGATTTTCTGAATGGCTGATCAATGAACCCTATGAAAAAGACCTTTGCTGTTGAGAATCAATGTGTACTACTGTGCCGAATTGGCCTAACACATCCCTACCCCATAAGGTACATGGTATAGGTGCGATAAATGGTGCAACTCATGCATGCTGCCCCTCAGGTCCAAGCACAGTTAACAGATGTGCACTCTGAGGCAGCTGTTGAATACCACCCACTTCGATAACAGTGGATGCGGGAGTGACAGTGGGCCACTCAACAGGCCATTCAGAGCTGCAAATGACAGAGACATCAGCATCAGTATCTAGGAGACCCTGAAACTTCTGACCATTTATGGAACAGGTAAGCATGGGTTGTGCTGCCTGAGTAGTTTTTGACTAGAAAATCTGGGGTCGACCTGCGCTTCCAAAGCTACCATCACCTTGGTGCCCTTTCCCTGCAGGGGTAGCACTACAGAAGGGTATTAACTGAGCAAGTCGCTGACCTTGAGGGATGTAGCAAGGTGGCACAGGTGTCCATGCCATAATTTTGATTTCACCTTGATAATCAGAGTCAATTACTTCAGGTAAGACAAACAAACCCAATTTGGTAGTGGATAACAGACCTATTAATAAAGCATGCATGCTATGTCCTAAAGGCCCCCACACTCGTGTGGGAATAAGCGCTACAGCAGTTGTAGTTATCCTCACTGACTGGCTGGCAGCCAAGTCCATCCCTGGCTTCCAGCTGCTGAGGGGAGGAGATCAGGGGCCATGAGTTGACTCACATTTCTTTGATTGTTTGGGGCATGCAGTCCAGCCCCCCACCTCCCGTTTCCCTGGGAAGGGTTAATTGGCTCCCCCTTTACATTAACCCTCGAACGACATTCATTAGCCCAGTGTCTGCCTTTTCCACATTTTGGACAATCTCTAGGAGGTACAGCCTTTGAAGTCTGGCGTGCATACTTTGTGCAATCTTTCTTTACATAACACAGTGCCCCACAACAAAAACATCTCGATCTCAGTTTTGTTCCCGATACTTGTAACTGTTCTGCTAAAGCAGCAGCTAGACAGCTAGCAAAATGTTCAATTGTCCCTATGTTTTGACACGCTCTCACCATGTCTGCTATAGTACACCTTTCCTTATTCCTAATACCCTGTAACACACGCCGACAATCAGCATTACCATTCTCAAAAGCCAATTGTTTTAGTAGCAACTCACGAGCTTCATCATTAGCAATTTGTCGCTCCAAAGCAGTCTGCAAGCGGTCTAAAAACTCCGCATAAGGTTCTCGCGGTCCTTGGAAGAATTTTGAAAAGGACGTATTGGCATCTCTCCCAACATCTGGTAATTTCCGAACCGCTTTCATTGCTAGTTTTGCTATTACACCATAAATATATCTGGGATATGCAACTTGATTCTCTGGCAAAGCATGGGCACCTTCCCCAGCTAAATGACTGCAATCAATCCCTCTTTGCTGATATACATTATCAATACCCTCTATACTACAGTTGTCCCGAAAAGCAGATAGCCATAGAGTATATTGAGTAGCAGTTAAGATCATTTTCAACAAAGAACGCCAGTCATGCGGAGTAAGTGTGTAGGAGGAGCTTAATGCTTCTAAAATATTTATAACAAATGACGAAGTAACTCCATTTTCTTTAACTAATGTCTGTAAATCTTTTACAACATCATATGGTAGCTGTTGAAAGCCCGGAGTTTGCAGTTCACGACAGATCATAGGGCATGCTGCAACCACTTTCCAGTCTCCTGCTTTCAAAGCCTCTTCTCTGCATTTATCCCACATGGTTAAATTAGTGTGCACTTTTGGTTGCAAAGTAACATCCAGGGGGAATAAATCAGGCTCTCGCTCCAAATCCTTTGGGCCAGGATCAAGGGGGTTTTTGGGTGACTCCCACACACCATCATTTGTCAAAAGCATTCGCTGTGGCTTACAAGCAGGGGCTTCATTATCAGACAGCCCTTTCTCCACTACCGCATTTGCGGTTAGTGCACTTTTGCCCGATATAGCTACAGGATCCCCCTCCTTCCCTGGCAAGGGAGGAGGAGAAGGCTTACAGTTAGTTGCAACCTGCACGACTACTTCCTTCTGACCAGCTTTTAAAGTAGTCATAATTTTCCCCCAAGTAGATAAATGTTTGCAAGCAGCATTATCTCCAGTCGCTGCCTGTTCAAATAGTTCTCGCCCAACTCGGTGCCATGCCTCCAACTGAAAAGTACCAGCTGTAGGAAAGTCCGGCACATGATTAGCAATCCATTCTAATAAAGTCACTAATCGGACTACTGCTACGTCCTGATTTTGCTTTCTTAATAAACGTTGAAGGACATCTAGGTTTTGTCTTTGTTCAAGGGATAACTTCCCTCCCATGGTTCCCAATTGCTCACCTTTTCTCAGTGACGGGTGCACACTGTGATTTCTGTTTCCCAGTCCTGGTTTGATTTGGCTTCACTACTGGAATGATTGCTTCCTTTACAGCCTTTACTTTCAGAAAGTCTTGGTTCAGGGCACCATTTGTAGCGAACGAGGCACAGACTCTCTTTAAGGTGCAAAGAGAGATATTTATTACAAATTCAGGGCTGCATTTATACTTGCTATGATGCTTGCTCAAGTATTTGCTGATTTGCTAAGTCAGTCATTACATACACAATATATTTTGTGTTCCCACCAAAGTTGTCGCCATAAAAGCATTTTTTGGTCTATAACAAGCTACTCCCCTGTCCTTGGTGTATCAATCCCATATCAACCCCTCTGTCCTTGATGTATCAAGTAGTATACAGTCCTGGCTTCTTGTATTTTTCCACCAACACTTGTTCTCACACTGTTGACTCTGGTAGTTTCTCACAGGCCCGATGTCAGAATACTGCCACAACAGAGAATCTATGCACCTAATACATATGATACATTTGATAAGTACTTGGAAAAGTTCATAAATTATACTTCTAGCATTGTCCCAGAATGACTAGGTCAAAAACTTGTGCAAATAAGCAATATGCAAAAATACCATACAAAGTGCATGCAGAAGAATTATATACATACAAATAATACAAAATTTACAAGTATCACAAAATTTACACTACATAAAAATTCCATAATCTAATTACATAAATACATATATTCCAAATACTACAAAAAATACTTAAATACAGATATGAAAGAATAACGGTTGTATTACATACAAGTATATTTTGTGTATATTTTACGCCACATAAATGGGTACATATGTTAGTGCACACTTTTAAAGAAATCTGTGCTAAAAACCACCACCAACAACCAAGACATTATTTATAGCTGATGCTTGAGAAATTGTTCTCTACCACAATGTTAAATGATGTTGTTGCTTTCCTGTTACCCAGCAGCTTTCTCTTCTTCCTAACACCATGGAGAAACCTCGGGTCTCCAGAGCATTCACTGCCAAAGGGTTCGGATGAAGCAGAGACATTAGGTGCATTAGAGAATCAATCTGTGAATGCGGGTAGATACAGCATCTTATTTAAAATGCAAATGATTAAATTACTCTGTGTTATTTTTATGATTGTTTGAGTTCAGAAGGTATTTGAAAACCCAAGATTCAGTTTGCAGCCACAGGGACTGCAAGATAAAGAAAGAAAGCTGATGAAGCTCTGTTAGAAAGAGACCTGAAAGCAAAAGAAAGCAATCAAGAACAGCTGGCATGGATTTCTGGCAGACAAATCACACTTGGCCAACCTGATTGCATCCTATGATTAAATGGCTGGTGACACAGACAAAGAGGGAGCAGAAGCCAGAGTGTAAGGGGCCACACAGCAGCAGCCTACAACTTGTTGGAGGGGGTTAACTAATAGGAGGCAGCTACATTCTCCTTGGTAGTAGTAGGACCTGCAACAAGAAACCATTGGCAGAAGCAGCTCAGGAGGTCCAGAGAGGACATTATGAAACAGTTTATGCAATTGGAAGGTAGGTAACCTGGGCAAACTATGAAATTTTTATTTTGGATGGTTTCAAGATAAAACCACAACAGATGGGATTTACTTTCAGTGGGGGGGCTGGACTGTGCAACATCCAGATGTTCTTTCCATCCAATCTGTTTGCGATTGTGAACCAATGTAAAGCTAATGACAGAAGGAATGACAGAATGTCCTGAGTTGGAAGGGACCCACAAGGATCATCCAGTCCAACTCCTGTCCTGCATACGACAACTCCATAGGATAACTCGCCTTGTCTATGATTCTTGTTCATTGTGGGAAGATAGCTTTAAAATGGCCACCAAAATGCTGTCTGGGCTTTATTATGAATTTGGGAGTGTGTTTTGAGTATACACACTAGCAAAAATAAGTGCTCTGCCATCTGGTATCTGGCAAACTGCAGATGTTCTTTTCGGAAACCGACGTATTTCATTGCCACATTTAAACTGCTATCTGCTATTTCAGCTGGCAATATCAAAAGAGCAAAGAAATGCAATGTATTTTGAAAATCCACGGATTGTAAAGTAATTCAATGTATCATTCATTCAACTTCCAGAAGGTACGAGATGTGCCTGTAGCCAGACCTTGGGAGTCCCAAAAATAATTTAGAAGCCTGAGTGCAGCAACTCGAATAACTACCCTCCTCTCTTCTTTGAAGAGTTACATGAGTTTGTACTCTTGACCGCTTTTGTGGGGGTTTTTTGTTGTTTGGTGGGTGTTTTTTTTTTTTTGTGGGGGTTTGGTTTGTTTGTTTTTGTTTCGGTTTTGTTTTGTTTTTCTCTTGTTTGGGGTTTCGTTTGTGTGTGTTTTAAGTTTTGACTGAGGTATGAGCTATTCCTACCTGCGCCCCTGCCTTTCCCTCGTTTCCACCCGCGACTCCCCGCTCCCGCACCCAGGAGCGGACCCGCCGCCCGCCTTCCCCTCCCCGCAGCGGTCACGCCGTGAGCAGCCCGGCCGCTCTGACTCCTTTCCTCCTTGCAATCGCAGCCCGAGTCACTGTTACTGAAGCGCTGTGCGGTTAATTAATCGCTGATGACGGGTTCGCCATACCCGCCAGGAAGGCCGCGGCTCCCGTCTTCCCCTTTCCTTGGCGCCGCCCAGGGCCGCCGCAAGGGCCGGCAGGGCGAGGAGGAGGCGCGGATGGCGGCGGGACCGAGCGGCGGCGGGCTGCTGCCCTTCCTGCGGCTGCTGGGGCAGCTGAAGGTGAGCGCGGGAGCGAGGCCCGCCCGGCGGGGCAGCGGGGCCGCCGATGGGTGTCTGCCCGCGGCCTTTCCGTGGGGCGGCCCGGGACCCTCTGGGGGGTTTCCTCAGCGATCGCCGTGGGGAGAGCGGGGACGCGAGTGGTGGCGCTCGGCCTGGCCGCCGCGGCCTAGCAGCGGGACGGTTGGCGGAGAGCCGAGGCCTGCGGGGCGGGGGCGGCCGGAAGCCGCGCTGGGGCTGCCGCGGAGAGGCCCGGACGCCGGCCGGAGGAGGGCGGGGGTGTCCCGGCGTGAGCAGCGGGGGCTGGGACGGGCGCTCGGTGCTGCTGGTGCGTTCCCTGCAAAGCGATCCCGTCGCAGCCTCGGGGTAGGCCGGTCTTCGGGGCAGGTGTTTCCCAGCAGCATCAGAGCTCACCGAAGCGTGGAGGTCATGGTGGGACAAAATTTTTTTAGTGTTGTCTCTGAAGTGAGGTTCTCCAAAACCGAAGGTTTTAACGTTCACATTACTGTGACGCTCTCCTCACACAGAGAGTACCGCGGACAGGATGGGTGTACAGGAACGTGGCAAAGCCGGAGAGCGTGTCTGATCATATGTACAGGATGGCGATGATGGCTTTGGTGAGCGAAGACAAAAGCCTTAACAAGGACAGGTGAGACTGCCTCTGGTTATTGTGAGCACCTGTTCATGTTGTGGGAGAGCTGCAACCAAAATGCTTAAAATAGCTGTTGTCGTGAGGAAGAGTTTTTAAATCACACTGAAGGAGTGTCACAGAGGCACCCCAGAGTCAATTTAGGCAGACAACAAGCTCCAAGGAGATCTATTCTAGCCAAAAAGTATTAAGTTGGCCAATAAGCCAACTAGAAACAAGGTTTATACAAACTATTTAGCACTCAAACAATGTGAAAACCAGGTTCAGATACCAGTTGAGCAAATTAGTGTTGTATGACCACATAAGAGTAATGAGGATCCACAGGGTGCATGCATTCACTCACAAAAGAAAAAAAAAAACCAACCAAACTAGAAGTGTCTTTCACTCAAGTGTGCCCAGCAGAGAATAATCACTTGCCTGGGGTGGGCAAGGGCTCACTCAAGGATATATCCAGAAGGAAAAAACAACAAAAGATGTGATATGTACTTAATCCCAGAAGGTCTCCTTAGATGGCGTACCAATCTAAGGGCTCCAGTTCACAGACCTGGTGCTCTGAGGTGACCACTCAAAGGGAGTTGTTGGCAGGGGCCCTGTTTTTTAGCCTGGTCAGTTCTGGCTGTGGGCATTAAAACATAGTCCAGAAGCTTTTCAGCTTCTTTGGGCACCTGCTTTGTTGAGGACCCTGCCAATTGACTGAGGGTCCCACCCCTCTCGTCCCCCCAGCAGGCTGGAGATGAAATCACTCTGTGTTGGGGTGGGGAGGTTGTGATTGTCAGCACCACTCAAGGTGTGGTTAGGTACAGTGGGGCACAAAATTTGTTTAGGAGCCATCAGCTGCCCTATTGGAGGCTTGGGATCTCATCAGGGGCTGTGCAGCTGCCACAAGGAGTTTGAAATCCTTTCCGCTCTTGTTCTTCCATCCTTTGGACAGGGTGCTGTTTACCTGGAGACCTGAAAGGAGCACTTTTAGTGCTAAATTCCAGGTGTTGAGGCAAGTTGTTAATTTGCAGGCTCTGACCTTTTCTCTTGAGCAATAAGTAAGCAAGCTGAATACACTCAGTTAAAGCACAGTTGGAAGCAGCAGACAGCAGAGGCAAAGCCATGGACTATGTGGGGCTTGACAGACTTAGTGGCAGTAAGAAGCCTCTGAAATCATATAGCGTAGAAGAGAAAGCAGCATTGGTGTTGAATGAGTTGCCAAGTCTAGTATGGGATTGTACTTGCTTTCTCCCTTCAGGAGCTGATGAAAATAGTGGGGACTTTTTTGAGTATTATGCTGTAGATTGATACACTACGAAGCTGCTGAGTGTGAGATCATATATTGAATTGGGGATGGCTCCAGTCAGATTACCTTCCACCTGTTGCAGCATTAATGTGAAATGTGTAACATAGTTAGTTACCACAACATCTCCAAAGCCAAATATATAAAAGCTGTAGAGATTATTTTTGAATGCCGTGCCCATATACAAACTGTATTTATACTTAAATCTAGTTTTACAAGCAGCAGTAGCTAGAAATCGGGCATTAAAATGATGTCAAGATGGAAACTACTTCCCTTAGCAAAGAAGTGAAAAATGTTCCGTAAAACTTAAAAAATCCCACCCTGTAAGGTGTTTTGTTTTGGTTTTTGTGTTTGTTGTTGTTTTTGTTTGTTTGTTTTTTAATAAGGGGAATGAATTATGCAGTCTCTTAACTCTGTGAATAACAAGATATAACTTAAAATGCTGAAAAACTAATTATTCTGTCTTTGTTTCTTGTCAGATGCATACGATTAGCTTTGGTTCATGATATGGCTGAATGCATTGTTGGAGATATTGCTCCTGCAGATAATATCTCAAAAGAGGAGAAACACAGGAGAGAAGAGGTATGGACATAAGGCGCAGAGCCACATCTGCTAAGTGTTCTGCCTGTTTTTAATGTTCTGGGGGTGGTGAAGAGACACTCTAAGTGACTTAATACTGTCATTGGCATTGGACAAGGATGCCACAAACTATCAAAGTTTTCAGCTCGTGACTTTGGTACATGTAACATCACTGGGTACAAAGTTAGAAAGGAGAACTTTTGAAGTAATGTTCATGTTGGTCATTTATTCCTGAACTAGCTGGATTTTTGGTAACCTGAATTAGCCATGTTGACTAGCCCTACTGAGAGGTGGGGAGCAAGAAGTGTGTGCATTGGCAGTTCCTGGTGGATCATTTGTGTGGTGCCAGTTCATGTGGTTGTGACAGAGACTTTAAACCATTTGCAGAGAATTCCAGACCCAGATGCACAGGTCATAAGCCTCTGAGTGCAGTGTCCCTAGAGTTATTTTACTTTTGGTCTTGTACATAGCCAAACTGTTGGTTGTCATTTCTGGTTTGCTGTGGTATTTGAAGAAATGTGAACCACTCCTTGAGCCACGGCTAGAGGGCAACGTGGTGCCTCAGAAACAATTAGCTCTTCAGACAGTGTAAAAAAAAAAAAAAAATAATAAAATTGCAGTGATTATTTGCCCCGCCCCATTATGCTTACTCCTTTAAAACTTGGGGTTGGGAGTCTATGACTTACTCTAGGAGTAAGCTCTTTGCTAAGAAAGTGGAAGGTAAAGATCAAAGGGATATTCAGCATTCTTGAAGTACTGTCCTCACTGACTGCAATTTTGGTATTTTTTTTTTTCAATGGACTTCCTAGTGTTTTCTTACACTAAACAATAAAAACCTGTTTCCTGGAAGCCTCCAAAGGTTTTTTTGTCAACTGAGGATTGGGCTTAAACTTTGCGTAGAGGGAATTCTCATTTGTATTTAGGCAATGAAAAAGATACTTTGATGCCTAAGTATGGTTAAGAAGTTTTCTTAAACAATTTCCAGCTCCTTCTGCTCCCATTTCACTCAGTGAGGACTTTGATGTTGACTTTGTGGGAAGGAGGGTCAAGCATTAAACATTTAGGCTGACTCTGAAGTACTTTGTTGTAAAAACTACACCAAGGGTAATGGTTTCATGAAGTGGCTTCAGCTGACTTATCTATATGCTGCTGCCACTGCAGAGTTCTCCTTTTTTCCCCTTTGCAGCTGACATTGAGCTGGTTCTGAAGTTTGCTGCCTGTGTAGTCATCTAGTCTCACCAAGCCTAAGGCAGCAGAAAATGAACTTGATCTAAAAAAAACCCAAGTGTTTTCTTTGGAGTTTGTGGGCTTTTTTTGGGTTTTGTTTGTTTTTTTCTAGTTAAGTCATTTTGGCCTGCTAAACTTGAAATCTTATGAGCTGTGGAGTTGGAAGGAGGTGCCAAGGAATGAGACGTTGATGCTGCAGTGTGGGGGAGCAGCTGATCCCTTCAGTCACATTGTGAAACTATACCCTGTGTTTGAAGTGGAGAAACAGTCATGGCACAAAACCTTTGTCTTGGCTCTGATGTTGGTTGTTTCAGAAGCAGCCCTTAGCGTTCCTAGGAAAACAGTAGAAATTGCACAGCAATGAGACCGATCAGCTGGGAGAGCACGAAGAGCACGCAGAGCAATTTCTGCTTGCAGGTTATACCATCAGTCTGACATTGCATTAAACCTTGTACCAAGGCTTTTGGTTGAACAAATGGTATCTCGCTCTGGGAGCAATGCATTTTATTGCTGCAGAGTATTAAATTGATATATTTTTTCTCTTTTTCAAGATTTTATATTTTTAAAAGTTTGTGTTGCCTGCCTGCCAGTCAGTAGCTGTAGCCCTGCTAGTGGAAATGTACCCACTGAGTGACTGGAAGGGGCAGTTGCCTGCCAACACCAGGAGTTAGTCTTTGAAGCTACTTTTATGAACTGCATCTATAACCTATTAAATTCAAATGTTGTGTTCACTAGTTAAATCTGGAAGGCAGAGCTGGTAACTGATGGCAGTTCCCTGGCATTTGACTTGTCTGTTTCACTCTGGGCTTCTTTTTGGACTCTTGAAGATATTGGATGCACTTTCAAGTTGTTTTTCTGTTCTAACAGTTCACTTAAGCTGCATCCTCCACTGAGTGGTCCTACTGTCTCTGGCAGATTTATGTACAAGTGCACTTCAGAATAATACGCTATATAGTGTATGTTTCTACAAACCTGGTAGCAAGTAGTTATTTCTTCAAAAAAGATAATGATAAAAATGTGCTTCCTTAAAAAATGGATACATGGAAATAGCTGCTTTTTTTTTTTTCAGTCGGCTATGCAACAACTGACCCAGCTTCTATCAGAAGACCTCAGAAAAGAAATCTATGGACTCTGGGAAGTAAGTTTACATTCTTTTAATCCTTCGGTAATATTCAGGGTGACCTATTGTCCTCTTCCTGTTTACCTATGAAACTCTTATTTTGACCTCAAGAAAGGCTAATGGTATGAGTTGAGGTCATTTTGGAATCTGTTTCAAAAAGAAACCCCAAACTTTGGTAGAATAACCAGTTTCTGTCTTTGACCTCTCAGAGTTTCAGATGACCCCTTCAGGGTTTGTATAACTGAAGGAAGAGTTTGTCTTCTACATCCAGCCTGCTTGGCTGAAATATTTAGTAGTAACTTCTGGTTTTAACTTCAAATGTGGTCTGTTAACACAGTGCTTTTCTACAAACCCCACAGATTGCTGGCTGGTCTTGGGTACCTTATATGTTTCTATTGGAAAGTATCTTCTATATTTGCAGGTGATTTAACTTTTTGATGTGAACTTGTGCTGTTAATTGATACGCTCTTTCATGTTTGCAAACTACAGATGACTAAATTATTTCCAAACAATTCAAGTTTATAATTACTGTGCTTTATCTTCTCCTGGCATAGGGTTGCATGAGGGCAAGTGCATCCACGATCTCTTGTTCACATGTTGCAAACAAAGCATTATATGTTTCTTGGACTCTATGACCCGAAACTGTATTTTATGCTGATATCCTTACTTTTCCACTTGGACTGTGTTTAAATTCCAGATATTTGCAGTCAATTTCTGCCCTTTGTTACAGCACCCTGTTTGTGGTGTGGTTTTGTTGTGGTGATGGTTTTTTTGTTTCTCTCTGTAGTTTTGTGGTGAAACTGGCAATGGGGATAGGTTTTCAGTGCTGTAATTCAAGGTGAAGGGGGTTAACCAACATAACCAGATCTGGGAAATAAACGTGCATTTGTTTAGTGAGCACTGGTTCCTTTTCCCCTGGGCAGCTGTTATAATTGAGGGGAAGGAGCTTTTGATAGATAAGAATCACACAGGATCACAGAGAATAGTTCTGCAGGACTTTTTTTTGCATGTATTTTTTTTCTTTGCCTCAGTCTCCTTGTGTGATTGTAGAAGAGCTGGTTCAGTACGCAGTTCTTCAGCATGTTAGCTTTTTATGATTCTCATTTACCATAATTTAACATATGCATACTTTTGATCATTATTTCTTTGTTTCTACCTTCAGGATAACTTATTGGCATTGAGTTGCTAATGCAGCAGTATGAGTGTAACCCACATAGCAGCAAGTGTAACCTAAAAATCTAATATTCATATGTAGTCCCTCTAGTCTTACTTTAAATGGAACAGCTAGGTACTTCTTAAAAAAGATTAAAAAAAAAAAAGAAAATAAGAAGCCTCTGATCACTTGGTGTGATACTCTGCTCTCAGATAGCCAGAGGCGTTTCCCTTTGATTTCTTTTTATGAGTGAAGAAGTTTTGGCCCAGAGCTGAACAGTGTCTGGGAGAAGATCTGTTGACGCTTTTAGCAAGTCCTCCCTGCACCGTGGTGCCCTCACCTCTGCCCCTCTTTGCTTTTCAGCCCTACACACGCTGTTGCTTTGGACTGTGTTGGTGGGCACTCTGCCAAGCGTGGTGTAGGGGAGAAAGGCAGCAGAAAGAGACCCCTGATAACATTTTTACATTACAACTTAATCCAGAATAAGTTTGAAAAATCATTAAAGTAAATGAGTCTGCACGCTTCAGCTCTGTCTTGCCTTTTTATTTTCAAGAGCAAAAGCATGGGAGTAATTTTTAAAAGCCAGACTATGGTGTCTGAGAGACTAGTTACTGTTTTTCCCAAAGTATACTGTTATTTCGCACTCTTAAACACTTGTTGGGAGGCAACACTAAGTGTTTATTTCAGCACTTTGCGCAGTTGTGCACACAATAGCTGATGTTTCTTGAGTTAATATGAGCTGGTGGGTTGTGTGGCACAAAGAGGCTGGTAACAGGTTGGTACTCCCAGTTAATTGCTCGAGGTAGGACAGACCTTTACAAGCAAACAGCCATAGTTCTCCTGCTCTGAAGTTCTCCTTTGTAATGATGCCAAGAGTTTGTTCTCTTTGGTGGCCAAAACAAAAAAAAAAAACAGTAGAAATAAATAGATTTAAGAAAATAAGTAGTATTTAAACAATTTAAAGATGAGGCAGAGCTCAGATTGAAAGGAGGAAAGGAAGGTAAAAAATGTTGAAATTGATTACTAAAACCATGATCAAAATATAATTGAAAATTCAGAGCATCGTTCCAATCCAAATAGAGTAGTATATGAATCAGTCGTGGCTATCAAAATCTGGATTTCTTGACTTTGGAAGGTAAAGCAATAAGCATAAGAACAAACAGGCTCCTAATAGTGTGACCATGACACCTGTCTGAGCATCACTGTGCTAGAATCGCAACCCAGGATCTTGCCCACTGTGAATGACACTCACACCCACATTTGTCTTCTTAAGATGCACGATTGGACTAGATGATCTTTTGAGGTCCCTTCCAATCCCTAACATTCTGTGATTCTGTGAAGGAGATGCCACATTCTTTGGTCAGCATGAAAAACTCCTCATGCACTTGTACTGCTCTTGTGTGCAGAGCTGCTGTGTGTCACGGGTTCTGTGGATCCGAAAGCACAGGTGGGGCGGGTGTGCACTTGAGCCTCTCTGGTCTGATTGGTGGTGGTGGTGGTGGTGATGATGATGAATGGGGTCAGACCTGCCAAGGATGCCAAGGTGGTGGTAACCTGCACTGAAAGAAGCCTTTTTCTGCAGTTGTTTTTGGAAGTCAAGACCAGCTGATGAAACATGCGATACAATGCCGTGATTTGGAAACTAGAAAATTAAATGGCAAACCCATCTGCGGCCATCACTGAAAGCCAATGACAGCAAAATTGTTCAAGTTGACTAGAAATTTGAATGACTCACAAACATATACTGAGGATGACTGGAGAGAGGGAAAAGGTAGCAGAGAGATTAAGGGACTTAAGGTCTGAAGGGGACCCTTTAATGACTCCCCTCCCTATCTCCTAGACAGAAGCAGCTCAGACAGATTAGACCAAAGAGATTAAGAAGGAGTGACAGGAGAAATATAAAGAACAACCCTTTATATAAAGCAAAACTATAAAAACAGCAAGTGGTGAAGAACAGTGCAAAATAGGTCTTAAAAATAGGTAATGGTAATACATAAGCACACACTGTGGTAATTCATAGCTCTAGCCAGGTCTGAAAAGATCTCTCTATATATATGGGACCTGTTATTTAACTTGTACGTTGTTTAGGGTTGTCTCTCTATCATCCCCGATTCAGCCAAAACACTTGGTATGTTTTTAAACTAGAATACACAAAATAATTGTGTTCTTAAGTCCTATTACATTTAATAGAAATTTAGCATATACTTATTTCAAGGGTTTGCTCAATAGCAGCCTTAAAAAGAGAGTGAAAGATATAACTCATGAATATTTATGGAGCAGCTTGTACTAACAAAGACAATTCTAGATATATAAAAAGCTTTTAATACTCTGTTTCAGAACAACAAAATTGTTTTCTTATAACTGCAAATCTGTTCAGGAATATGAAAACCAGTGTACTGCAGAAGCCAAGTTTGTAAAACAGTTGGATCAATGTGAGATGATACTGCAAGCATTTGAGTACGAAGAGTTGGAAAACACACCTGGCAGACTGCAGGAATTTTACGATTCAACTGCTGGTATGACATGTTTTTCTTTCGTAAGTTAAATTATATATATATATATATTTATGTATTTTTATTTATATTCTTTTATTCTGATAGAGCAACTAAGAACTAGTTTTTTTTACTTATTGGTCAAGTACCCTAAATATTTTTGAGGAAACTTACTGCAACGTGAAAATACCTTTTACTTATCTGTATGTATTGAACCTGAATTTCATTTATGCCAAATTCCTTTTACATCACTTTTTACCTAGAGAGAGGTCCAGCTTTCATTACACTTTCATGTGTTTAAGGATCTCTCTATACTACCAGGTGGCTATAAAAGAAGCTTCAGTCTTCACTGATGCTCTGTCAGCAGCTTGTTTCTATGTAGTTTGTGTTTCATGAACCAGTGAAGTAAAATTTGTTATCCCTACATGAGCTGTTCTCTTGTGTGACCTGCTCAAGGTACATGTGAGAAGCAGCTCAGTGAAATGTTTTAGGTGCAATTGTGTTACTTTTTATTCTCTCCACTGCTTTTTATCTTTTCTGAAAGAAACTGACAGTGCAAAGGAAAACTAGCTAAAATTATAGTCTTTATTTTAGCAAGGGGGTTGAATACTAGAAGAGGACTGTGACTCCAAGTCATCCTATCCTGGGAAAAAACTAGGGGCAAACTTGGGGAGAGGATCAGCAATGACCAGGCACAGTCCTTGACAAGTCCCATTTATACCTTGGTGACTCAGGGAAATAATCTGAGAAGTGCAATTATTTGATTACAGAAGAAAGGATAAAAGAACACCACCAGCATAACTGGAAGGCTCAGTATTCTTATTGACATCTTTGTCCTCCTGCTAGAACTCAGTAACTTTAAACTAAGCTGGTGTTTCAATAGAGCTTACGGCATATACCATACCCTACATGCACCTGTGACTAGGGTGGTTTCCTGTAGCAGGATGCATAGCACAGGATTGCCCTGGTTAGGGTGCATCCTTTTTTCAGCTCTTAAGCGTCTTAATAGAGCATGAAATATTTTTATAAGTTTTTGGGGAAAAAGCTGTAGCTACTCTTAAGAGTTATTCCGTAGTTGGAGTAAAATGGGAGTACTCTTGTGCTTAAAGAATAATTTGGCATTTATTTTGAGACTAGAACAACGTTACTGCTAACCTTTCATTGCCAGCCTTTCACACACAGGAAAATGAGAGAGCGTTTTTAATTAACTTTACCTTTCTTTTATTTTGCAGGAAAGTTTGTTCATCCAGAAATCGTCCAGCTTGTATCTCAGATTAACACAGAAAGGAATAAAAAAATAGCTGCTACATCTCATGCACATTCCTGAGGTGTTCCTAAACACCGTAGCTATAATAAATATTTTGGTTTACATTCTGCGCATTATTTTTCCTTCTATAACTTCATTAATTTTGTCAGCAGTTCGTTGGGGTTTTTTTCTGTGCATTAACTGCTGAGAATCCCAGGACTTCTTAGAAAGAAGCTGGTAAATAGTGACTTGCCAGATCAGAGGTTATGGCAAGGACCAAATACTTAGAATTTTTTCTTTTTTAAATCGGCCTCTGATTGATGTGGTCTCAGTTACACATAGATTGTCCACTGGGGAAATTCAGGTAATAGTTTAACAATTAGCTGATTGCAATCTGAGCTGTTGATGTAATGCACTGACGGGGACAGGCAGTTTTGTTTTGTGACTTCCAAGTACATACGGATTTGAGTACCTCTGTATCAAATGGGTAAATACCCATTCACTGTGCGACCCAGAAGCGAGACCAATGAGCATATTTCTCTAGACGCTCTTGACAGAGTCAGACTTAAAGATGGGATTTCTTTGGAGTGCATAAGCCTTAAGAAATGATGGTGGGTAAAACTGGTAATGCCACTAATTAAATTTTCTCAGTACGTTTATTGTTTCATACAGTTTTTCCACTGTTCACATGTTGTATCAGGGGATGGTGGGGACATTTCTGTAAGGGCAATATTCCTGACTCCTGGCAATTTTATGGACTCTTGCATGGGCTGTTGATAGTCACAGAATAGCTGCGGTTGGGAGGGACCTTGGAAGCTTGCGCAGTCTAATGCAAACACCCATGTAAAGCTGGCCCTCCCTTGGCTACGCTGTCACATGCTCGCCCTGATTCTGCTGTGGCAGTTTTAGTGGAAGTAATAATGCTAATATAAAAGTATGGTTGTCGGGTAAAGCTGTAGTGGTGGTAGATGCTATAATGAGGCCAGTGTCTGCACAACTGACTGATTTGTGTTCTGTGCAGCTGGAGAAAATGAAAGATTGCACCTGGAAAAATCAGGTGCTAGAGACCTGGAGCTACTTGTCTGTCTTCAGCCTCCTGTCAAATGAGGCAGCATACAACTAAATTGGATTGTCATCCCCTTTAGAGGTAGGTAGTTCAGCTGAGCACCTATCTTCAGCCCCCGCTACTCCAAGAAATGTCTCCTTTACCGAAGCACGCTCTGGGTTCTGCGGCTGGTGCCTCTGGCCGGGGCACAGAGCTCTTGGCTGGGTGTCCAGCACAGTGCACAAAATGTGCAGAGTGTGCTGGTCCATGTGAGACGTGGGATGCCTGCTTTGCTCAGGGAATGCCACAAGGCAGCAGTTGTGCTCTGTGGAGACCCTGGAAAGACAAACTGCACTTTATTGAGTGATAGGGAACTAATGAGTGGTTATTGATGGCTGATTGTCACACTGCACAGGTGACGGAGTGCGCCCCACTGAGTTTTGTCTGGGACCAAGCATTCTTCAGCGTTTTTATTCCACTGAGAGGTGCACAAACCATCATCTCTTATTTTGTACTGAATGCCAAGAGCTACAGATGCCTTGGGAGAGAACTGGGAACATTCCTCACAAGCAAGAAAAGCAACTTTAAAGAGATGTTTGATAGAAACACAGCACAAGTGCTATCCAGGCAGGAACAGTCAGTTTGTGCAACGCAGCAGGAGGCTTTTCGGGCTGGCGACGTGCTGTTCTGCAGGGGGTCAGGGGCTGGAGTGCAGAGCCTGGCAACAGTCCAGTAGTGTGGGAAAGGTAAATATTACCCTGAGAAAAGAAAGATGTGGTTTGAATGCAAGTTGTGTGCGGTTTGGTTCTATTTGAAAGAAATCCAGCAGGTACTTTGTGTAAAATTACATACCCATCTACTCACTGCAGGTGCAGTTGTGTGCCAGTTTTGGGTACTGTATTTTAATAGAAATAGGAGTTGGTTGGAAAGAGATGGGAGGAGAAAGTGCGACTAGAAATCAGAAGCCATGATGAGAGGTCGATACAAAGGCTGGCAAGCAGCCTGTGGGGCTTCAGGCTTTTTCGTGCACCACTGAAGTGTAGGAAAATGCAGGGCTCTGCCCGTGTGACCTACGAGGGGAGGTCTCCTCCTCCCTATGTCCCTCTCCTGATCTGCACATCAGTGTTGCAACTACATGTAGCAGCAGCTGCCGGAATGACAATAACATGCAAGGATTTACATGGAAGATAAGTTTGTCTGGCCAACCTGTCTCCACTAACAGCTGAGAGAAGGTCTTCAAATTGTGTTCTTAATGCATATAATTTAAAGCAATTTACTGCTATTCCAGAAGCATTTTCCTGTGTATATACATACATATGTAAATAAAATGAGGTCTAAATTAGTGTCCTGTACGAGGTGAGAGTGCTTGGACTCCATGCTTTAGTTGTGGTTTGGCTGCTGGCCCTGCTTAAAAAGAAGGTCAGCCGTTTTAGACCTAGAAGATGGTTCCTGCCATGCATGTCACTTTTACTGAACCTGTTTCTAGTCAAACCTCTAAATTTTCAAAATTTTGGCTACAGATTCCCATGGGGAATTTCACATCCAGGAGGGACTGAACAGATTTTAAGAACTAGGAATGGCAGATGACGTTTTTGCACTTTACCTTGATGTTCTGCTGTGACATAGCAAGACTTCGAGATGCACAGTAGTACTGGTAAATACACAATTAAAAAGAAAACATCACAAAATGTAAAAGAGTAAGAGAGAAATTTATTTTTAATATGAGTATCAACTTCATTTACACAAACTAAGTTGACTATTAATATTTATTTAAATAAATTCACATTTATGCACAAAACCATGTAAAATAAGCTAGGAAACCATCACAAGAAAACTGTACTAAAAAAACCTAATTAGATTTGCTTCCATGCTAAAAATCACACTAAAGAAGCATTTGATATAAATGTCCAAAGCTAACTTAACTTATGTCCAGTAGAACATTACAAAAGGACTTCCAACTTTGTAAAAACTATAACAAAAGCCACACAGGAAAAAAATCACTTAAAGCCAAGTTTCCTCACAAGATTTTAAGCAGTCTGTAATGTCAAACTCACTAACACTGAAGCTTTGGCTTATGCTAAAAAAAGACCACATCCATTTTGCAAGTAGCCAGACTTTTTTCCATCTTGTTTATTGACAAAGATGTTCTCAGCTCAGCCTGGTGAACTGAGCAACGCAACATGCAGACTGACACGTGCTCACTAGACAGCAAGATAGTGTCACAAGTGTGCTGCTCTTTTTTTAGAAAAAATGTTAAAAGGATGCAAGAAAACATGCTGAATCAAAGCTGTGAGATGACTGGCTCTTAGTGAGCAGATATAATGTAGTTGGTGCAATTATATCCTGGACTGAAGCACGACAGAATTTGACACCAAAAGTGAAGTACCTACTCATCCTGTGTACTGTAAGATAACATAGTTTACACTAGCAGTTCTCAAATGTGGACTGAAGGTGTGAGCTCGCTAACCTATGGCACGTCTTAAGCCAATTGTTGGGTTTGGATTCTTTCCATTAAGGCTGTATCTTGACTGAGGCTCACAAACAGACCTTCCCTTATTTTTGAGGGGAAGACATGGAGGCAAAAATATTAGGTGTTCCCTCCACTCCTCTTCCTTTTGTAATTAACTTATACTGTCAAGTCCTACCAAATCACAGAGAGCAAGCAATAGAACTGAAGCTTTTCCAGCTCCAACAATCATCAAATCAGCAGCTGTGATCAGTTCAGTTTCTATATGAATGACTGGGTGTCTCTTCCTGTCCTCCTTGACCCTGCTGACTCATGGGCAGCGGGCAACGCCAGACTGTACCAGTGAAGGAGAAAAAACTTTTTGTGACAATAAGTGATTTAATTCCATTAGGAAATAAATCATGTACAGACACTCCTGAGCTAAGAGCACCTGGTATTGACCAGTAGGCAGCTAGTATATGGACTATTGCTGGCAGTAGAAATCTTTGCACAGCTCTAGGTCCATCTGTCTCATGTGGCACTGAGAAGGGAGTTGGAAACCAAGAGATAGAAAACAGTGAACTAAAAGAAATAAGAAAAAGAGACTGGGAGATTGTTGGAGGGAAGTTACATGAAAATGAAAACTATTTTGGTCACTTAACATTTTTAGAGCATTACAAGTCAGTAACTTGCGTGTCATTTCTGTGGTGTACAAAGTACCTGATGATAAAATGGCCTGTCCAAAATACAAATAGAGAAAATGCTTCTCCAGCACAAGGCTGGGGAGGCGGTTTTCCAAAGCTGACAAAACTTTGTTGAGCAAGTTAGGTGGTGAGGGAGGTCTAAAAATTACGGGCTGGGCAAGTCTCTGAAGAGAGGCCTGGAGGCTCAGGACGGCCTGCAGTCTAACACTGAAGCTCTTCTTCGGTCTCGGGGAGCCGGGTGCCAGCAAGAGAGCTCTGAGCGCTGGCGTGGGCTGTGGAACTGAGAACTTCTTCAAAACTGCCCCCCGTGTGGCTTGTCCCACCAACCTTGGTCTGAAACAAGGCAAAGAAAAAGAACAGCAAGTTCCTCTGCTCATACTGTGCAAGTCCTATTTGCACTGCATCCCATGACCACTGAGGGCTTGGAACTGTTCAAAGCAGGCAGGGAACATGTGGGGTTGTATTTTTTTTTTAGAACAAAAGCCATAAAAACAGTGAAATAAAGAAACCCCTTTTCTTCCCCCAGTTTCTAAACTTCTAGGCTGCAATTGTAAAATCTGCCGGTGGCATTTATCATACGCTTAAAGGAACCAGTCCCTAAATATTAATGGATGCCGACAGGATCCTAGATCCTACCATTACACTTAGTGCAGTTCTTATACATGAGTAGCTGACACTGGTTTCACTGTTTTTTCCAGTTCTACACAGGCTGGATAAGAGATGGGTATTAAAATGAACCGGTTCGTTTGCTGACTAAAGTGGCCCATCTGTCAGCAATGGTAACACAGCTGCTCTCAAAATACATTAACCATACTTGGATTTCGGAGACTAGGACTACAGTAACCCAAGAACAAGACCAGCAGCTTCTCTCCCTTTAGGTAGTGTAGCTCTCTAGAGACTGATATATAAAACTGCTCACAGCATTTTCCTAGAGGAGGGGAAGGGAGCGGGGGGGGAGGAGAAAGAAATACAAAATTACATGAATGAAACATACGGCAATGTGCTCACAGCTAATCTACTTCCAAAAATGCTTCAGTTTGTTGTATTTGTAAATGTAAGTATTAAAAATAAAACCCAATACGACTAAATCTCTGAAATAGAGTTTTCCTGACAAAGACATCTAAAGATTTGGAAACAACCCAGACCAAGTGACAAAGTGACAAAGCTGTTTTGACTGAGTTGTCTTGGTAAGAGAACGTTCTTTTATGGCTTGGCTTGCTGATATGCTCAATTGAAGTGGACTGAAGCCTGAAAATAGGGCAAAACTTTTTATTCCATCTTAGAACTGCAGCAGGACTTAAAGAGAAGCTGGCATTTTGTCCAGCCTGTCAGCCACTGAATGCTGAGGAAGATTATTTTAATTAAATGAGTTTTGTGTCCTAAGTTTCCAAAGGGTTAATCCTGTGTAATCTGCTGTTTCGTCAACTAGCACAGTACCTTGGCTAGCTTGAGAGTTCTATAAAACAAGGTAGAAGTAGGCTTAATATTTGCTCAGTTTGAGTCACAGTTATTAAAAGCTCCCATCTCAGGAGGTATCTGTATCCAGTCTAGTGGGCTGTGCTGACTTTATGGAAGTATCGGTCCATCACCGATTTTTGTAAACAGCAAAATGAAATACATGTATTGTTACATGTTGGTAGGCCCAAACTTGCAGTGAAAAGGCAGCCACTGCCTGGTAAAGCTGCTATTAAGTTTTCATGGCAAAACACATTACTTTTATTTGCCAATTAAAATTCTTAAGAGAACATTGATTTGGCCTGATCAGAGCGATTATGAAAGCAGCCTATTCCTGCACTATTTCAAATGACTCAGATAACGCGCATCTGAATTTGGACACCTCAAAATCAGCAACATTAATGCAGTTTCATTTTCTATTTGCTTTTCTGCCTTCTCTTCCATCCGAAAACAAGAATGATGTAAATCATTTTACTGAATGCCTCTGCCCAGTACCTCGGTGCTTACAGCAAACATTTAATTCAACTGTGTTCTGATTTTCAGGAACATTGAAGAGAGTTGGGCATGCAGGTCCTGTTGATTTTCAGGGGAAGCTGAACTAATACACTTCCCTAAGAAAGCTGCAACCCAAACTCCAAGAGCAAATAAAATCTAACTTGAAATTTGACTTCTAGATGTATGAAATCTGAACATCAGTTTTGCTTGACTACAGAACATTGTAGCACCACTGAAGATGTGTAACTAATATGGAAGGAGGAATATGATAATGCCAGTGCTGTGCTTTTCTTTTTTTCAGAAGCCTCTCTGGGAAGTTTTCCACTTTTTCAGGATCACAACAGGATCCTATAACTGAAGGGACAGCCTATGATTTCTCCCCCCCAGCTGATTTCTCCCCCCAGCCCTCTGTCCCCTGGTTTTCCAAATCTTCCAAGCCTTGGAACAGTGGCAGGGCAAAGGAAGCACAGCGCTGAGACATTCCCAGTTTTCCACAGCCTATGTTGGTGGCACCCTAGGTCCACGCCTCTAGCTTCCTTTCTCCATTTGCACAAAGAAACAAAAGAAAGAGAATACAGACAAAAAATACTGTAGAAAATGCCAGTGGGTTTCCCAAAAAAGATGGACAATGAAAGTTGCATGAGATGTGGAAGATGACTTTAGACTCAAACTTTTGTTTTGTCCTGCTTAACTGGAGATGGCTTACATGATGATCTAAGAGCACCCAGAACATGACAGGCCAAGAGCTGGCACGACAAAGAGTCTCCTCTAGAAGAATACCTTTGCTTAGTCAACAAAATAAGATCAGGCTCTTAAAAGCAAAGCAAAAGGCCTTAGGCTGTTCCTCTCACGGGCTAGCCGTAAGTGTAGGAGGAATGGATGTGTGGAGTCTAGAGTAGTTCAGAAGCACTACTGAAAGCCCTGAGAGTAGGTTTAGCATCCAAATGGGTACAAAAAGTGCTGCACTTCTCCACTGTAGTTTCTTTTAACTTGTGAGTGGTGAAGAATATGGAAAAAAATCTTTTTCAGGCCTCATGTGTTCCAATGAGCCGCATCTCTTGTCTAAATGGGTAGAAGGAACGTAAAGAGATAAGCAAGCAATACACTTGACTGCAACAGACAGGAGTTCAGACCTTCCAAGCTGATGCACCCCACTGCATGAATGATTCTTCCTACATTGAGATTGAGTATAAAAAGTATTTGCAGCTAAGGTGGAAAGAATTAATAGGAAGGTGTAAACAGGCACTGAGCTGAGGTTCTGGAGGGTGGTGTTCTGTTTTATCTCCTTGGGATGCTTCCAGTCTTCCTTCCCCACCTGGGAAACTGAGATGATGTTTCCTTCTCTGACATGGTGTAATAGAGATGACATTGCCCTACACTATCATGACTTCAAGTTGACAGAACAGCCTATGACTGAATAAATGTCAGCATTCAAAAGGTTAAAATGATAGAGTAACTCTGCTCATTCTTTGATGGACATGCATCTTCAGAAACATGAAAATAACTCAAGCGCTCTGCTGCCTACTTTCCTAAGATGCTGACTGGAAAATTTTATCTGCCTTATGATCTCACAGTGGCACGGAAAAGACAGACCTTCCCTATGCACCTGCTGCTTCAGTTCTAGCTGTAATTTCCATTTTCTGTAACAAGAAACGTCCCCCTGCCCCAAGTGGAAGGCCATTTTCTTGCCTTTCTAATGCTTTACGAGTCATAATGGCCGTTTGGCATTCATTTGGTATTTTCAGTTCCCCCTAAAATGAGGGGTGATCAGCTTGGCCCTTGTTCACTGACGAGCTGTATTTGAAATCCATTGGGATGTTTCTATCACAGCAAAGTAAAATGCCATTTTATGAGCACACTTGACTTTATCTGATGAATAAGAACTATTGGGAGACAAACCCTCTTGTTCTTCCCTTGAATGTGCCTTACCACACAGCAAAGATTATCTCACTGCAAATTTGCCATGCTCTGTCGTGCCAAATAAGAGCCTTAACAAGTGCGATTATTTTGCCCAGAGAGGTGGTAGATGCCCCATCCCTGGAGACATTCAAGGCCAGGCTTGACAGGGCTCTGAGCAACTGGATCTAGTTGAAGATGTCGCTGCTCATGGCAGGAGGGTTGGACTAGATAGCCTTTGAAGGTCCCTTCCAACCTAAACCATTCTATGATTCTATTAGTGATAACTGGTAACTTTGGCATCAGACATTTCTGTCCGAGAGCAAATATGTCAACACAGTTTTGAAATTTTAAATCCACAAAAAACATGGAAATTTGAAAGGAAACACACCTGCATTAAAGAAAGATGAGTTCAGTACTAAGAGCACACAGGTAGTATGAATCACACAACAGCTCCCACCAGCTGAGTAAGGGCCACTCGGTGAGTACATCTCTAGTACTGAAAGAGGAGGAGCTCAGGGATGGAAGTTCACTCTGCAGGGCACATGGCCACCTCTGGCAGGGCACAGCACAAAACTCATGAGGCCACACTGCTTTCAAAGCCTGTCCTTCCACCTCCACATGGCTCTGCCTTGGACAGCATCATCAACTGTGGTCACACATGAAATGTCTCTGCTTGCCATTGTAGTATGGCTATACTTTTGGTATTTCTGAGACTACTTTATCACTTTGGCAGACAACAGAAGTAATTTCTTAGTAACGAAGCAGAGAAAGAATTTCTCTGCATATTGCCTTCATTTTCCATTAGTGCTCCTGCAGGTCTGAGAAATTCTTGATGGAACAGCAAATACAACTGGTCCCTATCATCTCAAATGATAGGGACAGCTAAGCTGTCACACTTTAACACACACAGCCATGTAACTCTGCCTCTAACCTTACCTTAAGGCTTGTGACAGTGGTCTCAACCTTCTCCTCAAATGATTTGAAAGTTGGAGAATTCCTAGGAAAAAAAGAAAGTTGAAGGAAAGAAGAAGAGTCAGTTGCAAATGTAATGGTGTAACTTCATAATTTGGTCAGTTCTTATCAGGTAGCAAGGCTAGGACAGAATGAAGGCTGGCTGGCAGCATGGGGATATAGACTGATAGAGTACAGTCACTTGTGCTCTGTCAGTCAAATCCAGTTATAGTAATTGGATGAGTATTTTTGAGCTACGAATTTGTAATAGCAGAACCTGCCTAGTAATTGAAACCAAACAGTGACTGGCCTGCCTACCCTCTGATACATTTATCATGTTCTCAGAACAACAACCAGAGAACACAGGCTGTAGTGCTGCATTTCTATGGCTTCATCCATTTGTCTTGTTGCTGTCATGAAACTTGCTGTTGTGCAAGTTCATAATCTATATAATTAAAAAGATGACAGTGTAATGTCCTGAGGCTAGGATGAGGGAGATTAGAACTTGATAGGAAGTGGGTCCCAAATGCCTTTGAAGAATCCTTACTCCCCACTCCATGATTTTGTGACTGCAGGTGTATTCTGCTGCTTTCAAAGACAAAGTGTGTATGGATGCTTGTTCCAAGGGTGCCCATCTGATAAAGCTAAGCCATTCTCTGCCTTTCACTGCCTGTACAACAGAACACAACACTGTTTTGGGGAAAACTGTGAGTTGAACATATCTGAAAAGAATATAAAAAAAAGAGGCGACAGATGTGATTTTCCTTCTTAAAGCAAATCACATATTTGCTTTGCTGGTTTGCCTGACAAACTTGTTTGTTCTTTCTTCCTTTCTCTCTCTCTCTCCAAAACTTAAAACATAGCTTCTGTCTCATTTTAGATGAATTCAATTTTTTACATTTCTTCCTGCAAACAGAACATACTGACCACAACTAATATCTGCCATGTAATATGAATATAATGCATATTATGGTGGTTTAAAGTGAGAGTATGGATCCCCACAGAGATCTGTACTCAAGCTGCCCCTCAGTTGCCAGATGGATGTCTCTTCTCCCCTTTTCGCAGCAGCTTCGCCAGTGCTGATAATCCCTGTCCCACGTAGGAAGACAGGCTAGAAGCAGGGAAGCTGGAGGGAGCACAAAAACTTGTCTCCTCCTCCAGCATCTCAGCCAGCACAGGGGACTTGGACAAATCTACTACGGGTAAAGGAGACCTCCTTCTGGTTCTCTGCTCCTGGTTTGACAACTGAGAGCTCAATTACAGCACATTTGTGCTTCAGTATTAGTGAAGACTCTGTAGCTCAGAAACTGTTGTCCAGCAGGGTTCCTCTTGTACTTTCTTTACCACAAGAAACAGTGAAGTGACAGCATCTCCCCAAACCCAGTGCAGTATAATGAAGCAGTCACTTAACTGAGTGTCTAGTTCTTCAGCTTTTTTTTTTTTTTCACCTGTCTATTGTGGTATACCCACAAAGAGATTATAGAAACTACTACCACTGAAAGCGCGGCAGTAACTCCTAACAACATGGCTGGTACGATGGACTAAAACCATGACATCCATTTGTTCTTACATGAAATAAAACATAACAGTGATCTTCAACCACAATGGAGGGTGCCCTCAGAGCAGAACAATGAGGCAGAACCCCTTTACCCTGGCAGGTGCCTCCATGTCAGCCAGTGGGAAAGGCAAACATGCAGGAGCCTGCACTTCATTTCACAAAGTGATGAAGCCAATGGCTGCTGAAACTTCAGTGTTCTGGATCATCCTCTTTGCGCATTCTAGGAACTTACCAGGAGCATCATGATGGCATCTATTTCTGCAAATACATTTACATCATATCCCTCATCAGGCTAAGTTAAAGTGACCCTAATTTAAGGAAAGGAAAATGGAAGGCAGTTGGAAAAATAATGCAGATTTACTTTTGGTTTCCGTTAAATAGGTGGCAGACTTTTTGCAGGGTAAGAAGGGTCAAAAGGAGAGATAAATTGAGTTTTATGACTACATTTGACCCATAGGTCACCCTGGTGAATAGCCTTAAACTATCCACCTGCTGAAGCTGAATGAATTACCATCCATCACATAGTTAGGAGATTGGTTTCATTTGTTTTCCCTACATGCTTGGCAGGGAGTGGGGATATTCATATATTTAGAGGCTGAGAGGGTAAAAAGCAAGCTGGATCCTAATTTTATTGAAAACAGTCAGAGCTTTACTTGAACAGACATCAATATTTGGCTGCATTCAGTAAAGCATGATTATAGCCATTAAAATATGAAAGCACTCATATAAAATCCCTCTATAGGAGCATGAGCCAAAGCCTGCTGGAGTGGAAAGCATCTCTGATGTTAATGGGCTTTGGATGATGTTCTAGAGACAGCAAAACAATTGCATTTCAGATTCAGTAATACAACGCTGATAACAATCAACTACTCAAATACCTCTCAAAACTGCTTTGTTTATTCAACGCTTGTACAAGAGATTAAACAGTTAATACAATTAAAAGGAAAATAACACAGACGGCCTGTCCTGAAGCCCTTATCTACATGAATAACCTAAATTGATTAAAGTGGGACTATTCATCCAAGTAGAAACTGCAGGATCAGGATGAAAGTATGCAAATCCCCCCTCATTACGCTGTTCAGCAACACTGTAGCAAATAGAACATGGGTAGCATATTACCTCATCGCAGGCATGCTTATGGAATGGCGAATAGAGTAACTGTGGGATTAAAGTAAAAGAGAAAGAAAAAAGCTGTAAGATTCAGTTTGCAATGTGATTATAACAATTCTTTTTTAAAAAATAAACTTAAAAATATATAGAGACATATTTTCAACAGTGCTGGTACTCTTCCTCTCCTGATGGCAGCAGATTGTCAAACTCACTTGCGAGTTCCAGCTCAGTGTCAGCACTGTAGATCTTAGCACCACATTCTCATGTCAACCGATCAGCAATTTAACAGGGCTCAAAAGAATGATGCAAAGCACCTCCTGGAAACACCCATTTAAATGACACAGACCCCCACCACCTACAGAGGTACGCAACACGTGACACAGGAACAGGGAGCGACCTCCGTGTCCTGCCCTGACAGTGATAAGCTCTGTGTCGGAAGCCTCAGGTTTGTGAACACAAAGAGCTGGTCCGAGGCAGTAGGTGAGGAGGCAATTGCCGGTCTTTGTCATACGTGCAATGTACACAGCCCAAACAGCACTGGCCTCCAGTATGTATAGCACAACAGGCTGCCTGCACAGGAGGGTTCTTCAACCAGAGACGCAGCTCTCAGCTGCAGCAGTTGTTGTCCCCATCTCTAGCATGCTTCACCTCCTCCTTCACACCTCAACCTTACCAATGGTAGAAAGCTGGTTTCCACAGCCCTCATATGGCTCTCCTTGCCACACTTCTCTCCTTGGACCTCCCAGCAGCAAGAGTTTTGGAAGGTTGGCAAGCAAAGGATGGAGCCTCTGCATCCCTCAAAGATCCCCAAATCCTCTAGCACATCTTTAACCCTGCAGATGGCCACCCATTCTAACCGCTTGGCTTACATTAGCCATCCTCCCACCTGAGCCATGAAAGCCAGCTCTGCTGTAATGGCCTCACCTACTCCCTGCTGCTGGCACACATCAAGCCTGTTTTGAATACTATTCTTTATTTGAAGTGTAAAAACTGCCAGTAAGTACATTTAGATCTTAACATTATACATAAATTGCACACTGCAGGAGTATGTATTATTTCAAAAATCCATTCACGGCTACTTTCAGCCTGCTCCAATTGAGAACAGCGAGAGCTTTACTTTAAGGGACATCAACATTTGTCTGCAATCAAACAAAGCATGATTATAGCATTAAAACATGAAAGTTTTCATATAAACAGCACATGTGTTTGTTCCAAACTATAAAAATTCAGAGAAGCACTATGTTCATATACATACAAAAGATTTTTTTTTCCAGATTAAAGGTTCAGAAAAGGGAGAGCGGGGGTATGGGGGCTGGAGTTGGGAGGAAAGAGCTATTTGGCAAGCAGGTGGGTCAGAGAGATTTTATATTAACTGTTTGTTGTTGTGTGTATTTTAAGGCTTCAGCTAAGCTCAGATAGACAAGAACTGACAGCAGACAATGCAAATGTTTCATGTTCAATTTTTCACATAATTTTTAAGACTTATGAAAGAGTAGCCAAAACATTTCACAAGTGCAGCAAATCTTTAACAACCCTAGTGAAATTAAACAAGCATGCTTGCCATTTTACTCTTGTAACACAAGGCAAATAGGCAAAAATAAGATTTTGGAAGTATCTCAGCATAGGCTTCTCCTCTTCTAATAGCAAAACATTCCAAATACGAAGGTCTAAGTAAGAAGATGACATTGTGCCAAATTAAATTTGCACAGCTGAGAGATGGCATGTGACAGACAATCTGAATACTAAGAGCACATTTCACTGAGTTCATTTAATTTCTTTAAAGAGGTAAGGATGCAAGTTACAGGAACAGTGACAACGTCTTCTTTTACTAGAAGCCTAAAACATTAAGCTTTTTTGAAGACACACGTGTCTGTGATGGTGATTAGTGCAGAGGCAGAGAACAGAGATCCTTCCTGACAAAGGTTGCTAAATGTTACATTTTGGTTTCACGTCAGAGTGAGGTAGGAATGTCAATCTATGCCCCATTTTGAAGTTTTCTCAGTGAAGTAGGAGTCCATGTTAGGATTACTTAGCTGAACAGAACTGTTCTCCAGCTGTCCTGTGCACTGACCATGCTACGAGGCCAGAGGGACTGCCGGGGATTTGGGCTGTTCAGCCCCCCACAGGGTGAACTGACATAAAGCCAGACCGCTTGGAGAATCTTTCAGCACACATAAAATTATTTTATAATTCATCATATACTGAAGTGCTTTACAGCATCAATAAATTCAAGCTCTAAACACAAAGAACCCTTTTAATCATGTGAAGGACTTGGCCTGCTATTGGAAATCTCCCCAGGCCTCAAGACTTTCAAAGAGCCACCATGCACACTTTGTGACTAATATATTTTTGGTTTACTGGAGAGGAGGTAATTAAATACTTTATACAATCTTTCTAAAACTCTGCAGGCTGAACAGAACTTTTACTGGATGTTTGCTGTTTGTGTTCCAACCTCTGACACAAAAAGATGGTTGACAGAATGTGATTATGGTTTTCCCAAGAGCAACATATTTTGAATGTGTTCATTATTTGAATTTGAGACTAATCTACTCAAGAGCAAGGCAAACAGTTCACTTCTTTCCTCATTATACTGACCATGTTGTAAAAATAAGGCATTGCAATTTAAGTAGCATATGTTTTTATCATACAGAACGATGCTGAAAGGCAAGAGGTTACTGCATTACATGCCACAAAACAAATTCTGTCCAATACAGAAGCAGTATTCAAGGAGAATAACATGTCTTACCCAATTGAATGTGATCTGTGGTGGATGCATGAGGAAAGAAAAGCAAGAGTTAAAAGTATTAGGAAAACACAACAAAAATACATATATATATATCTGTAGTATGTCAAACTGCCCAAAGACAAAAATACAATCATTTGCATTCAAATTTTGATGCTGGAATTCACACTGGAATATGGATCCGTTGAGATTCCTTCAAAACAATAATTTTCACAGACTTTTTCACTACGCAGTCGCCTATTCTGTGTGCAACAAAGAATGGAAATTTTGTCTGCTAAACTTTGTGTTATCTTCATTAGATGAGATCTAAACAATGCTAACTGGCTTCCCTCCCAAAATCCTATCTTAACCTCATTTAAGAGTAAATATAGACAAACTGGAATTGTACATCAGCAAAAAAAGTCTTTTTTCCCTCTGGATTTCTTAATCATCTCTCAGTTGAGAAAGGTATGGAAAAAATAAGGGGCTTTTAATTCCTAAAATGACATTTTCTAAATTAATTCTTCCGTCTTGGAAAAAAATACTTGAAACACTTTGACCCTGTTTTCCAGCTCACAAGAAACTTAATTAAGGCAGCAGAACTGGGAGAGGCACACTGACATATAATATTCAAAGGATGTCATTAAGGTTCTAAAGTCGAGAAATGATGAGGCAGACAGCCTCTCCTTCATCTGTGTGTTATTGATGTCGTCTTTAATTACAGACCACTTCAAGGGAACACCTGCCTCGTGCAGTGAGCCAGATAGATGTTGCACACTTAATGAACATCTCCTCAATATTTATTTTTCCCATCCTGTTTCAATGTGTGGTGCGACGTGTTATTTGCTGCACAATATGCACACCTTGCCCTGAAGAAAAGCATTTATTTCTTCAGGGTTATTTACAGGGCTCATCATCATGTATATTGGTGCTTCTGAAACATTAATGGATTTATACTTAGACCAGCTAAGTAATACTGTTGCCATATGTAGCCTCCTTTTCCTACCTGCTGACTCCCAGTACCAGCCACCCCCTTCTCCATGTTAATACTGATACTTGTACAGCCATAATACAGGGAAATCTGTGTTACTGCAGAGCTCTAAAAACCAGCATGAATGAAGGGGCGAGTGTCAGCAGAAATGCGAGAAAACAACTGCTTCACCCATCAGCAAAAGAAATACTTACGAAATTACAGACAGAAGCAAGACAATATTTCTGTTTCCTTTGTAGGGGATATCAGAGACACAGAGGTTTAACAATGGTAGTTTGGGGCATGATAGCTACAATATTTAACTGAGTGAATCCAACAACAGTTTTAAGCGCCCAGAACATCCCTAGATCATGGTAATGCTAGAAACGTACACCAAGAGGCTGTGCAAAAACTCCACCAACACAATAAAAAACCCAAAAGGCACACCAATAAAGGCACAGCAAAAATCAACTCCCACAGCACTAAAGCAGATTAATTATACCTGAGCCACCTCCAACAGATATTGGCCTAACTTCTAAAAAATTCCAATGAGTGAGATTTCATAGCCTTCAGAAATAACTTGTGCCCACGGTCAGCTTCACCGCTGAACTCTTTTCCTGATCTCTCATATTAACTTCCTACACCCTCACTCTCATTATTCAGCCACATTCATCAAACACTCTCACTGGCTGTATTTTCTGAAGCTGTTTGTTTTTGGTTTTTTTTCATTATTTTCCTCCTCGTTCCTTCCAGTTCATTGGCAAACTCTTCCAAGGACGCTGCCCTTGCACTGGCCCGAATGCCCCAGCCGAGGCCTCATGGGAGCTGAGCAGAGCAATTCTTTCCCAAATCTTACAAACAAACACTCCTGTAACACTTACTGTCTCCTTCCCTGGAGACATTCAAAGCCCGCCTGGACACATTCCTGTGCGACCTCACCTAGGCGTTCCTGCTCCAGCAGGGGGATTGGACTAGATGATCTTTTGAGGTCCCTTCCAATCCCAAACATACTGTGATACTGTGATACTGCAATTCTATTTGTGTCAGCAGTGACAGCATCACTGCGTTGACTCCTGCTGCATTTGTGAGCCACCCGCCTAGCACTTTCTAGGCCCATATCTGCAAAGCCACTGCCAGCTGGCTGGTCAGTGCTCCCAATCTCTGCTTTTGATTTTTTTTTCCGTCAATAACGTACCTGACACTTTCTTACACTGAATTTTATCATTTAAAACCATTTTGAATTCTAATCCTGCTGTTGAAAGTGCTTGCATTCCCTCCCACTGCAGTCATCTGGGGATTTTAAGTGTACACATGATGCCATCATCTAAACCTGTAATGGAAAATGCCAAAGAGCAACAGACTCAGGACAGATGGAAGGAAAATCCTGCATTATGGTGAGCTACTGAGACCTAGTCTTAATTTTCAACTCCCTATGCCCTCTTTCTGCTAAAGCAGTAACACCTAAACTGTATTTCTCTAGTACACTTACAGGACTGCAAAAACAGTATGGACAGTCTTACCAAAGTCAAACTCTATCACATCTCCTGCCTCTGCTCTGTCCTCTGCAACAGGTGCTGTCAGCTCAAGGTAATTGTTCTTGACAAACCCTTTTACGCTTTTGCGATCTTGGTATCTTCTAAACACTTAGAAAATGCTCCAGCAGGGGGATTGGACTAGATGATCTTTTAAGGTCCCTTCCAATCCCTAACATTCTGTGATTCTGTGAAAATAACAGGTTAATGCATTCCCCTGGTATCTGCTTTGTATTTCCCAGACCTTCCCTTGCCCCTTTCCAGAAGGAAGAACTTTGCCTTCCTCTACCCCTCCAGGCCCTCAAATGCTTTCTGTGCCGATTCTGCTCATCTCAGAGGGGTATATTCAGCTGCCCCAGCCATGCCCTCAAGCTCTCCCCCCTGCAGCCTTCTCTCTCTTCCCACAGGTGCCTTCCAGCTCCTGGCAGGAATGAGGCATCACATTATTTATCTTTATAGCTGGCCCGTCCCAGGCACTGAATTTGAAAGGGGTCTGTGTGATCATGTAATTAAGAGAAAATGTACGAGACAGCTGAATGAAGGATGCATAAGCAGTATAACAGCTGACATCCTAATTTGCATGCATGCCTTTGTTAGCTTTATCTTTAAATGCATGCACTTGTATAGTAGTAATGTATGTGACAGTGTGCATGTAGTAGTGTACTGTATGTAGTTTCCTTTTTCTTATTTTTTTAAAACCAACAAAAAAACCCCAGAAAGTTTCCCACTCAGTATCACAACTTAATTTTAAAAATGCAATCAGCAGGGCTGAAGCTCTTGGAGCCACAAAGACAGCTGCAGAGCAGCTCAGCAATATTGCTGAAAAATATCCACACTTTACCAGTGTGCGAAAGTGCATGGGATAAAGCCCCTCAACTGAGCTGGGGATGGAAGGGCTACAAAACACCCTGATGGTATATCATTAATCACAGGAGCTATTGATGAAGAATCTGTTAACTATATTAATAGTTCCTTGTTTGTAACCCAAAGCAAAGTAGTATGTGTGTACTGGTTTTATATGCATTTCTGGTATTCCTAGTAACATGATAAACAGAATGCATTACAACTGTAAAGAGCTCTTACAAGCACTAATAACTAATACAGAATCTAGAAGATGTAAAATGCTAATGATTATTCATGCACAAAATGGGTTAGAGAGTTGAAACACTTGGGAAGCTGGAGTGGGGATGAAAGAGCAGCACAGCAGCTGCATCAAAAGCATTCTGTCCCCAAAGGGAGGCTTCTCTTCTTTTTTTCTTGTATATTTAATCTTCTTGAAATCAAAAACAGCGAAACAGCACATTCAGGGGAGTCTATCTGGCCTGTTTCTGATATATGATATTTTAGTAAATATTTCTAGAGATAATCCAACGTGAAAAATCTTTCAGGTTATTAAGACCCTGCACCATATGCGTTTCATGGGGTGCATAGTACAGATGACATAGGAGGCAACCTGGAAAACAGAATTTTGTTTCACAAAGAAGGCAGGATTCAATATTTAGAGTCAGACTGACTACAAACCCTTTCAAAATCACCATCGCCACAGGCAGGGGGTAAAGGCCAAACACACCAGACTGCTCAACATACTGGGAATTATGATGACCATCTGGATTTCAGAAATCAGGTTTTCAAATGTCTGCTCTGAATGAAAGCAGAATAGGGATTTTTCATCTGGATGCTATTGGTGGCTATCAGCCTTAATGCCTAACCAAGAGAATTAAGCTGGAGTCTGATGTGTGTTTAAATCAGCATTATGGGAGGGGGTGGTAATAATCCATATTCTCCACCATTGAAATAAAATTATTTGGATTAGCAACAAAGCAAGCAAGCAATGAAACAAAGCATGTATGCCTCCTTACAGCTTACTCCCCAAATACAAATGGGATTGGAGTGGGAAAGAGGAAGATTTTTAAAAACAAGTTATTTAAGTGATAAGGTTTACAGTGTGACCCCACACAGAACTGCACCTGCCCAAGAGGAGCCAAGATCTTCAGCCAGCTTTGTTGCTGAGAGAAGCATACTGACCATCGCTCCAGATTTACGATGTTCAGCAGATGCAGAAGGCCCAAGTCACACCATGCTTCATGTAACTACGGGATGCTGGCTATACTGCTTGCTGCTTCATCACCGAGAGAACCCTCCTCACTGAGAACTCAACTGAAAACCATAAGCATCCACAAAAAAATGGCAGTGCCAGCAGTTCATATCTTCCCAAAAAATTCCCAACCAGGTTCAAGGTAATCATTTCAATCAAGACGCTTGTTTCTAGTAGCTTTCTTTGATTCATCAAAATGCTTATGGACTTAGCTTCTGCCTTGAGCCTTTGGCTAAAGAGCTAATGGGATAAATGCCACCCATCTGCCTTCCCAGCACTAGTCAGGGGCATGATCAGCATGGGAGGTGATACTGACAGGTAAGACAAAGGAATTTGGTAACAGTGATTAATGAAGGGAAATATCAAGGGACAAACATCAAAGGAAAAACCAGAGAGACTCAGAATAGAGAATGAACAAATAAACCACAAACTTCTTTACCACATAACTGTTAGTATCTGTTCATCTAAGGAGACATGAGGTTATATGTATCTCAAAAGCTTATACAAGTTAAATTTTTTTAAAAAAGATAAATTCATAAAGAAAAACTCTTCAAATACTTTTAAATGAAAGCTCAAACCTCTGTTTTAGAAATTTTTCAGCTCTCAGACTGCTGAATGCTAAAAACAAGGTACTAGGAAAATGTAACTGCATGCCTCTTTATGCTTATATTATCTTTTAGGCATATACTATCTATGGATTTTTCACTGTACTGAGTCAAACAATTCTTAGTTTACGTTCATACCCTGGTTGCAAGTCACTGACTAGATTTCCATTTTAAACTGCAATGTGGAAAAAGACATTATAAAGCAGACCATACAGTGATGAAGATCTTCCTTTTATGTTTTCATCTAGAAAAACAGTAGGACTTCTGGAGAGGGTTTGTTGAGCTGTACATAAGAAGTAGGTATGAAGGAGGGACTCTAAGGATTTCTTAAGAGTCAGATTAAAAATTTTTAAAGGTGGAAAAATAACATTTAACTACCAAGAACTATGCTTCAGCCATTTGCCAAAAAAACTAAACAAACCAACAAAAAACAAAAACAAAACAAAGCAAACCACTAACACACCCTCTCCCTCCAAAGAAAAACAACTGAAAAGAAGCAAAAAACCTCACAAACCAACCAACCAACCAATCAACCAACATATATTTTGAAATACTGTAAAATGGATTCACACAATTCTTAGGATATGGTTACCTCACACATTACAAAATGACATAAAAAGTGACTACATATAAATGTCTCTAATAAATGAGATCCTAATTGTGCAGCTCAAACAATATCTTGTGGAGTTAGCCATGTCTATTTCAACACGAAAAATCAACTCCCTAAAACACTTGAGAATAAGTTTTGAAATACTGCTACGTAGTTGAAAACTGAAGTGCTGGTTTACAGCATCCAATTTCTTCATCTTTGCTCTCATTCTGAGGAATTTTCAGATCATCACTTTTAAAGATACATCAACATATAAAGCCTGACATTTATTTTGTACGTAAGTGGCAGTTCTTCTCCAGACCTCAAATCCGGTTATTTTCATCTTATCTTTTTTTCTGTTTTTTTTTTTTTTTTTTTTTAATCAATACAACTGCAGAACAAAACTTTGCCTTTGTATATCTTGAAAAAAAATGATGAAAATACTCTGAAATGTTTTTTGATTATCTTTCCACAAGCAGATCCAAGGCGGGCTTATTTTTTTCCGACGATGTTGGTCTCCAGGATCCATGTATGAATAGAAGTGGGTTTACTAAAGACCTAACAGCAATTTTTTTTTGTTCCATTTTACTTGTACATTTCCTGAAGCTTGAACAGTTATTCCAAAAGGATTTCAAATTGCACTTCTTTTTTTTTTTTTTTTAACCAGGACTCAAGTAAGAACTATATCTTCATTCATCATTACTCCTTCTTTCTGGCTGAAACCATGAATGTTGTAAAATACACTGACTACAAACTACTTGAACTTTTAAAACACTAATGTAGAAGGAAAGAGTTGCTAACAGAGGACTTATGCTTTTTGTCCTGAAAACAAGACCAGAGAAGGAGCAGATTCCTGTACCTCATATCTCCGAACTTCTTGCTGATAGCAGTTCCCACATTGCTGATAGCTGCTGTCGCTTTTTGTCCTGCATGGCTCAGGGTCTCATGTGTCTTCTTGTAACTAGAAACAAAAATTAGAACAGAAATAGTGATAAGTATTAAAGAACAGAGACTAGGATCCCCTGCAATTAATTCTTTTTTTCCCTTATTTCCACATCTTAAGGTCCCATCCACTGAAAGGTTAAGAAACACAATAACTGTAGCACAAGAAATTACAAAGATGCTCACTTCTGCACAGCTTCCTAAGGGCAGTTTAATCCTAATGTGAGCAAAATGCTCTCCAGAGCAATTCTTCACCCCGTTGCAGATAACACCCTGTGAGTGGGTCAGTGCAAGCTGCTGTTTAAAAGTAAAAGGCAGCAATTTGTTGTATACCTGCTTGATACAACTTCTACGCATTTACTTTAAATAAGATTTTTTTTTGCAAAAAGACACTTTGTAGCTAAATCTGCTGCATAAAACACTGAAAAGAATCAGGACATATACAGCTCCATGCATATGCATATACATATTAGGTACATTTATTGATATTTCAGATGAGATAAAATTGATCAAATCTGTTTCCGTATGCTTCCACAATTTTATTTTTAAAAAATTATTTAAAGGTTGAATGTTTTGGAAGAGAGAAAGACAGACGAAAAAATAGAGACAGCAAATGCATATTCTAAATAGCACTGAAACCTTTTAGAAGTCATTTCACATATAGTATATATGTTCAAACACAGAACCATCTAAATTAACTGATCCAGAATAAATGCTCTGACCCACAGAGACTCTTCAGTTAAGTTGCATTCTCAGAGTAATCAATAAGCTTTTCTGCACAGATGCTTTTTTGCTGAGTAAACTAACTCTGAGTGTGTCAGAGGCTTCCTTCCGCATAAATGATCTGATACTGCCAGTGACGCAAACAAGCTCAGAATTAGAAGCACTGACCTAGTAACAAAAGAAGAGCACAATGTAATCAGTCTTGGATGCTGTGGTGTACGTCGGCAGACAATAACTAAAGAAATGATGGTGAAAAATTAAGAAATACAATTCCACTAGTTCTAATTCTCCTTTGAACAAATTCTGTAAGATTGCAAATGTGTACCAAAATGCACTGGAGACTAATAACAAAAATCCACTGCTTAATTCCTGAAATGGAGTATTTTCTTCTTGCTTTTAGGTACATGAAAGCAATATAACTTTGTGGAGGCAGGAGGGGAAATAGAGAAGTTTAACATTTGCAATTCTGCACATCCTTATAGCCTCAGCAGTACCTATTGCCAAGAGCCCTTCGCTGAGGAGTATATTTTACAAACCACCAGTTAGAAGGCAGATGCCACATAACGCTCTGTTCTTTCAGATGATATTCTAATCGACAAATCATATCCCACCACACAAGTGTTTTTATGTTCCTAAGCCACAAAGTATCTTACAGCCCACTGACCTAACAAGTTCTGAACCTGCCAAGTGCAATGGCTCGTTCTGTGAAGATGCTTGTCACTGTTTCCACTGACCAGAAAGGTCACCTGCAGGGACCAACTCAGATCAGGGTACCCAATCTCTGGAAAACCAGAGTTAGATAAGCTGAAGCAATCACATGCACAATGTTGAATGACAAGAGCTAAAACACTGCAGCGGTGACAGAAGGAGCACCAATAATGATTAGAAAGGCAGGAGCACTTATGGTAGGTTATGCCTATTTTATTTCTTCTGGTAGAATACAAAGGAGACTGAGAAGATTGTTTTCACTAGGTCTCCTTTCTCCTCAGCCCTGCTCGCCTGTTCCTGGGCACAGCAAGATTGCAACACTTATTTCACTGAGGCCTCATACTCATAGCTTGACGAGTTTAATAGCTCTGTCGTTGTCTTCTTGTCAGTGGACATACTCTCATATAAACTAGTGTGGATGAGACTCTATAATTTACATTTATGAAGTTTCAAACTATGAGCAGGTAGCTTTTTGATAATTCTTGCATATGAAAAAAAATTCTAATGCCTGTGGGTTTATTTATATACATATAATATATATATAGAGAGAGGCATTTCTTAAAATGCCTACATTATTGCATACAAGTCTTTAGATATTTTCCTAATAGGGAAGTTTCCTAAACCATTCAGCATGAAGTGGAATTTTAGACTTTATTTTGTCATCAGCAAGACTTGACTTCTAGGTCTAAAATGTCCTTGATAGTAGAACCTATTTATGCACCGGTTGACTATACACAGTAAAATACTTTGCAGATATCCTCACAAACCATTTTTTGAAAATTACACCTTGGAGTTCATTTTATTCACAGGCATATTTAGTTTTATGATAAAACATCTCCATGCCTTACTTTTCTGTTGCATGTTCTTCACACTGTGTAGAACTGTTAAGAGAATAGTCCCAAATACGCCATACAGCAGACAGACTCAACTTTAATTGAGAAATATTAGAGTCCCCAATGTATTTCTGAACATTACACTGGTCAGAACACACCTTCTGGGAATTGTCTGAATTCCAATTAGTATTGTGTTTTCTTTGTAAATACCATAAACCAAACATCCTCCTCTCCCACGGAGACTGGATGTATGTTCCTAATACTTTTGACATTACATAACAGTGTAAATCCAGCTAAGCCTGTTACAAAACCGGTCTTTTTCAGCACCAACTGCAGCAAAAATGACCTTTGACATGAATCCCCCCTCCCTCCAGCAATGCTGAAGACCAGCTTGAAGGAAAAACAGCAAAAAAATTAAAAGTAAAAATGCATCACAACATGCAATACCTGTCAGCAGAAACAAGAAACAGTCATTTGCATCTCAGTAGAGCTCAATGATAGCTTAAAAGTCAGGCATCCCCATCCCTGCCTCTCCCCCATTATGCATATCACTGCACCTTCTTCATAAATAAATTATTTTTCCACAGATCACATTCCCTTACTGTAGTTAGTCATGCTCTGTATTGACATACAGCACAGTATTTTGGCTCAGATACTTTTATCATCATTGTTATGTCATATTCACAGCATTTGAGACCTTGCCAAACACCCTAGTAACAATGATCTCTTTAACATATTCTCTCTGACCTCTATGAATCTTCTCAGTTATATGCAGCATTAATAATCTGTGCAAACAATTTTGATATCCTCATGTGACACACATCAGCTTCCAGCTTTGTTTTAATGCACTGAACAGATTACACAATTTTCAGAAACCTTTAAGAGCAGAAATAAAGTTGGATATTCCAGGTAAGACCTAATAACATTTATTCCTTGGAAAAAGTGCTGTAGGTTTGGCTTAAGTCCTCCTAACACCACTGGTTGCTCCAGCATGAGAAGTCACCTGCAAGACTTGCCCAGCCTCACCCTCTGAGCAGCCACTCCAAGTCCTGACCACCCAGCTCATGACAAACAGCATCTCAACAGGCTGTCAGCCATTGGCTGAAATAAGGAGGTTCTACCTGAATATGAGGAGAAACTTCTTTACTTTGAGGGTGTCAGAACACTGGAACAGGCTGCCCAGAGAAGTTGTGGAGTCTCCTTCTCTGGAGACATTCAGAACCCACTTGGACGCATCTGCTCTGGGTGAACCTGCTTCAGTAGGTGGGTTGGACTAGATGATCTCCAGAGGTCCCTTCCTACTCCAACCATTCTGTGATTCTGTGACCCTGCACCTTACAGCAGAAATGCTGCAGCAGAAACAAACTCCAAGAATTTTGGATGCAGAGATTCAAGAAATTTGGTCTTCCACCCGACCCACAGCGTGCAGTTTTCACACCAATAAATCATAAGGCTCTATGTTTTTCTTTCACTAATACAAAGTCACCATAACTTTCCAAAGTTTAACAGCGTTTTGCAAGATGCCCAGTAGATTTACTAAAAGTAGAAACAGGCTACTTGATTTATGCAGTTATAGTAGGAATGCCTTCTCTGCTTTTGTGGCATCTAAACATACCCCCTAGCACAGAAGAATTGCTGGTAGTGGCTAACATATCCCACGCTTTTCACTTAGCACTTAACAGTAAATATTTATAACTTATTTCACAGACAAGAAAGAGAAAACAAAGGGTATGTGAATTGTTGTCACAATTGTACTTGTAAATAGAACTCACCTGTGCCATTTTTAACGTTAACTTTTTATGGCATTAACTGGAATTGCATCCATCATCTTCCAATTATATTTTTTAATAGGGTATTTCTTTAACAGAAGCAATTGTTTATAGAACGGGTTATTAGAGGTTATAATGAAATATGCTAATATTGTAGTTACATTCTGATAATATGGCAAATACATTTAAAAGAAGCTTTAAGGATAACTCAACATCTCCAGTACTGTAACATACTAATTAGGCAAAGTAGATTTGGAGCATATTTTGACTGCTTTTTCACCTGAAGTTTCATATACTGCATTTAGGTTGTACTATCATATGACAACCAGGACTCACTAGCTGCTTTTTACAGCCAGTGAAAGCAAACTAAAGAAGATACTGTTTCATAAAATACAATGTGCAAAGCAAATAGTGCTTCATACGGAGTATAGCCAGGCAGCAGACATACAGAGAGGTCAGAGAATGAGGTGTTTAAATGACCACCATCATCTGCAGGGTCAGACAGGATGGATAATCACACTGCATGCTATTTGATCTCAACTCAGTACAGAACTGCCCTTCGCAGGGCAGATTTAAATCTAACCTTCCTTCATAGATGCAGTACATGGACTGTTGACAGAAGGAGGCTACAAATATAATATTCATATTTTACACAGCAAGCTGCACATTTGACCTACTAGAGGAAATTATAAAGAATTTAAATTTGGCTTCCGTAAAAGTAGTACATTGCTAATTAGTACATCTTCATTCAGCATTGTGCCTCTCCATCAATGCTTGCTGGCAAAATTAATCCATTTGAGAAACCCTCTTCTGTGATAAAGCTTACATTAGATGCAACAAAATACAAACAATTAACAACAAAACCATACAGCAGACCAGAGCCTGGTAGCACAAGCCATGCCCTGTGGAGTTTGCTTTTTTTTAAGTTTTCAAACCATTAAGTCAGCTTAAGAACAGAATTTCTGGGATCAATGTAAAGCATCTGGATCTCTGAGAAACCCTCATCTAGAAAACCATTTTTCTGTCAAGTTTCTGTGAAAAGCAGGGCCCAGCATCAGCTAAATTCTGCTAATTCTCAATTGAAATAAATGCACATATGAATGGCAGATAACACAGACATAAAATATCTTCCAAGAACATTCATACTGCCATTTTTCCCACAAATGTACTCTAAGGTGGGGTTTTGTGTGTTTTTTGTTTGTTTTGTTGGGTTATTGGTGGTGGTTTTTTAAGCACTTATCTGGAATTCATTCCAACTTCAAAAATAAATGACAGATGTACTTTTTTAGATATTTTTCCCTTGCCAGGTATGCTAAAAACTAATTGAGACTGTGCTGGCACTTGGCTTGGTACATATGCCTAAATGTGTCAAAGGAAGTGTGCCCCAGGCAGTTCCTCTCCCACAGAGAGAGGAAAGGCAGAGCTGAGGGAACCGAACCTCTGCAGGTCGCAGGGGACCTGCCTGCAGCCAGAAATCTGTGCGCGGCACACGAAGTCGACTGTTCAGTGAGCTGCAGAGAGTCATGAGTCAGGAAAGGTGACAGACAAAAGTGACAAATATTCTGTGCTGTCTTGCACCGGAATCCTCAAAACCGTCAGAAAACTGGGGATGTGAAGGGCACTATTTGTACAATGCAGCATAGCATAAGGGCAGAACAAGCAGTTGCACAGTTAATCTCCAGGCAGAAAAAGCCACAATATGTTTGCTTAAGCACGGATGAGTTTAAGACATTCCAGGCCAAAACTTCATAGTTCATCGCACCTTAAACAATGCCAATAACAGTGTCTGTGGGTTCTCCACTGTAAACTAGATCAACAAAATTATGCAGATTAAAAATATCCCAGCCTCCCTTTTCTTCTCTTCCCCTTTTTTCTCCTCTTCCTCCTTTTCTTTCCTGTTCCTTCTTTCCTTTTCCCTTCCCTTTCTTTTCCTTTCAACCCCCCATTTCCTTTCCTTTTCCTTCTTTCTCTTCCTCTTTGCTTAATTTAGGTTTTTCCTTTTCCTTCCATTTCTCCCTTTCCTTTTTGTTACCTTCCCTTTCTCCTGTCACCTTTCCTGGATATTTTTAATCCTGGTCATTTCAGAGATACACATTTACACTCAGGCCTCCACTTCTTACACTTGGATATACATACATACAGATAACTGTAATGTACTTGTATATATTTTCTGGTGCACCACCATAATTACAGCAGGTTCCTCCCTGAGAAAATGTAATACTATATTCAGTGATCTGGAACAGATCACCTGACGTTGCTGTGAATTTTCCATTAGCTGAAAATTCTGGTGTAAACAAATGGACACACGTCTTCTAGAAAAGCGGTAATGAGAATAGACTAAGTTAACTTCTCAAAGTTCTTCCTGCAACTTTATTTTCCATTATGCCATCCTTCCAAGTTCAAGGCCAGAGATACATGTGGAAGATTGACAAAATATTGTCTTTGAAGAAGGCATGAACATTGCCTGGTGGACACCAAGTCAGTGGAAGTAAGAAGCTCCCTGTATTTCCACATAGCACAGGCTCACAGGCAGGGAATGTGCTTGCTAAAGCCAACCTGTCTATTTCTTCACTTACGCAATTGCTACATTTACTTGCAAATTTAGAGAAGAAAATGTCAAAATGTGATTACACATTGCAATTAACAGAAAAAAACACCCACATTACTTTTACTACCACTCATAACAGGTATGTATGTGGGAACACGGTATACTGAATTCCTGAAAGTCACAGTAGGACTATAGTTGTCCACAAATTATATCTGACTTCTCAAGGAAATTCTTAACCTCTGGAACACAGTACTATATATTTAAAGTTATACTAATGAAGACTGCAGGTAGCATAGGCTGTAAGTCCAAAACACATGCAGCGTGATTATTACTTTCTATTTTCTCATCACCTGACAGAAAACTGAATTACAAAACATTAAGTTCCCACTATTTGTGGAAACCCTTGGAATTGTCCTCAGGTTCCCTATCAGCAGAAGTAAGTTTGCTTACATGGTTTTCAACCAGTAGTTAATGAAGAGAGCCTTAGTCTGTCTCTGGAGGGAAAGGCCAAGTCGAAGTTGAATGCTCTTGTCCCAAATCACAGGTAAGTATCACATGTGAGAGCAGAGCAATATTTGAAACCTTTTTAGGAAGTTTTCAAAGAGAGCCACCACTTGAGAAAGCCCCAGGCACTGTCCAGGAGACATGCTGTTCTGAGCTAGGACTTACAGTTCTCTTGATTCTGGCCACTAATGAGATCTTTCATTTCTACAACACATGAAATTTTTTTGTCTGTGATGGCAAAAGCTGAAAAGTCATTTTGAAAACACAGTTTTGTGAGATTTCTATCCCAGATGCCATTCTTGCATGGGTCCACTTTTTATCACATCAAAGGTTTCTCAATCCCCTGGTTGGAATCACTACGTCTACAGACTTTGAAACATTTAACTTCATTTTACTACTACAGCCTTCAAGGAGAGAACGAGTATTCTTCAAGTTTTTAGCTATTCTAATAAATTATTTGCCATGGCAGAACTGCTGTTTACAAGTGGTCTGAATGTCTGGAGTACTGCTTTTTGGGTGGGTTAGTAGCAAAATCAACCATTTTCATCTCCCTAGAAGCGATCTCTGTAGTTAGAGTACTATACCATCTGTGGGTTGAAAAATTATCCATTTAGAACAGAGGAAGCTTATGCCTTCCAACAGTTGCTAACATTTCAAGAAAGAATGAAGGGAACTACGAGGCTGGAATGAGGTTAATGGGTAATTTTACAGATACAGCTGCTCCTTGGAAACTCAGTAGTACCAAAATGTCTCCCAAGAGGGCAATACTTTGATGCCCTACTGGATTTTTCCCAGAGAAGCACAGAGGAGCACCAACTTAAAAGCTGAAGAACAGACAAAACTGAGTGTGGTTACAAATGTATGCTTAGCAAAGGCCAAGGTATCCTGTGGATCTATTTTCTCAGTGCTCCATGTGAGGGATGGGTGAGGAGGATAGAGTAATCCTTGCAACCTCTTCCATATATAATGCAATGCAATTCTGTAACTGCATTGAAGAACAGTATTACTTAGGACTTTGACTGTTTGGAAAAATGTAGCAACAGGAGTCCCAAGTTCAGAAAAGGGAAATGCAGAGTCCTGCACCTTGGAATTAATTACCCCATGCACCAGCAGAGGCTGAGGACCAACCAGCTGGAAAGCAGCCATGCAGAAAAAGACCTGGAGTCCTGGTAGACAGTAAGTTGAACATGAGTCAGCCATGTGCCCTCACAGCAAAGGTGGCCAACAGCATCCTGGGCTGCAGTGGGAAGAGTGAGTACCTGTTGAGGGAGGTGATCTCTCTCCTCTACTCAGCCCAGGTCAAAGCCACACCTGGAGCGCCGGGTCCTGTTCTGCTCTCTTCAGTACAAGGCAGACATGGACATACTGGAGCAAGTCCAGCAAAGGGCCATAAAGATGACTAAGGGATTGGAGCATCTCTCCTATGAGGAAAGGCTGAGAAAGGTGGGACTGGTCAGCCAGGAGAAGGCTTAAGGGGGGATGTCATCAACGTGTACAAATAACCTGATGGAAGGGAGTGGAGAACACAGAGGCAGATGCTCCTCAGTGGTATTTAGTCTAAGTGCAAGAGGCAAACTGAATGGAATAATATTTAAACAAAAGAAAAAAAAAAAAATCAACAGTTAGGGTAACTGAACATTGGAACAGGTTGCCCAGAGAGGCTATAGAGTCTCCATCCTTGGAGATATTCAGAACCTGACTGCACACAGTCCTGAGCACCCTGCTCTAGCTGAGCCTGCTCTGAGAGGGAGAGCTGGACTAGACAGTCTCCTGACATTCCTGCCAACCTCAAGTATTCCAGAATTCTGTACAAAACTAGGTCAATCTTTAGAGAAGCCATCATCTTACCTTAATGCACAATGCAGTGAAAATCTGAAGTACAGGAGGCTAGAGAGAGCTACGGAAGCTTTACTGAAACACCACCAATCAGACAGCTTTAACTAAACAAACATCCTGCATTCAGTTTACATAAAGCCTTTTCTTTGTAGCAAAATGTGAATTAGACAAGCTCAATTATGGTCTTTGTTAATATCCCTATAAAGACATTTTTAATGATTCCTTAAGCTAAAATAAATAACCTCAAAATCCACCAACATTACTCTGCTTCTAGCATCTAAATAAGAATGAATTATCTATGTTTAAAATATAAATAAAATACCTGCACTGTTAAGAGCTAACTGAATATCCACCCACCTCTATTCACTGCAAACCTGATCTTTAAAAAGGTGTGTGTAGGAAGTCATTCCAATTGAATTCCTTACCACCATGAAAGCAAATTAAACTTGAGGCAATAATTTTCTCTCTAATTACTGATATCCTCTAGAGTAGAACACCCTGCCTTCCCTAACACATAGATTATACTAAAAATCAGTGCACTGAAGAACAGAAGAGGAAATGAACAAGGAACTTGAAAAAATGCCTTATTATTCTGGTCATCATAATAAGTGAATGACTTCCAGGTGCATTTCATGCCAGGCTGAAAAATGCAAATAACATTACAGGTTTTCTTTTGAGAAAAATAAAGCTGATTGAAAAAAAAGCTGATCTGATATAAAAAAAAGTTACACATTATCGTTGTAAATGTCTTACTAGAGGTAGTTGGAATTATTTTTGCATACCTTAAAGCATGAATTAGTGACAAGGAAACAGACTCTGTACAGAACTGTATGTTGAGCCTGACATAATCTTCAATCTATGGAGGACATCAGCCCATCGACCTCCAGCTCTAAGTTTCCTCACTATTAAAACTACAACTTTTCTTTTCAATCATAGAAAACCTTTAATGGCAATTTCTGACAAATATATGTCAAGCATGCTCAGGCTAACTCCTAAGCTACTCAAGCCCAACAATTTAAAATGAAGATGCTTAAAAATAGTCAGAACCTTGAGTCTACATTTAGTAATTGGAGGTGGCATCTGTCTTGTGAGTTAGGTCATGAGTCTTAACTAGTTGATCAGACATACTTTGCAGAACTGTTTCTGAGAGAAGTCCACCACTCTGCCTCTCAGGCTGCTTTAAGAATGCATCCCTAAATGGAGAGTTCCAAAGATTATTAACAATAAGAGGACCAAAATCTGGTGCTTAATTGCCCTCTGTGGCTTTGAAAAGTTCCCCATTAAAAAAAAGTAGTTTTAACTTCCAGAAAAGTGTAGCAGCTACAAAACCCAGTGAGACTGAGTGAAAGAAAAACTTGTCTCCTTAAAACCAGGTCTTTTTTAAAACTTAAAATGACTAATTGTGGATTTAGAAGCCTAAGGTACAGGTATGTAAATATTTTGAGCTTTTATTTTTTAAAACAGGCTTTTCATCCTTACTAAATCAGAGAATCTTGGTGAGTAATGCTATCCCCATTGCTATTTTGGTACAGAACTATGAATCACCTCTAATATTAAACTCATCCATTTTGAAAATGCCAGATTACCATGATTTGGTCTGGCATCAGCATAGTGGCATGAGTGTCAGCCACAATTACACAGCAGTTGGACCACAGACATCGGGATTTTCAAGGGCACAAATAGACTCCTGCTGTTCAGTTCCATATAACTACTTGTGGACACGCATAACCTAATGGCTTGCTGGTTTTGAAACTCATCTTAAATAAGAAGTAGAAGCTACCATGCTGATAAAGTCTCCTAAGTCTCTGTCCTTGTGGAATATGTCAATATTGTGAAGGGAAAATTAAAAGCTGTCTTGGAATTTGCTACCAATTTTCAAGTAAAAATGAAAGCTTCTTTTTCTTGTAACTTTGCTGGTGTGTCCCAGTAACTAGTTCAGGCATCTTGTGCCCCTCCTCTCTTCTAAAGCTCAGTGTCTCCAGACCATCCTCTCCTAGCATATGCCAGACACCCTCACTGAGCCAGCACCAGTGCCCTTGTTGATAATGTGTCATGAGAAACAGGACCTAGCTGAGCAAAAAGAGCTTGAAGCTTACAAGTAACACTGCCAATCCTGGGTTTGAACAGTTTTCTGTGGCAGATTCAGGATAGGTCTTATCACTATGTCCACATGTATAGTTTTAACTGCTTCCTTATAGGAGACAAAAGGCTCGCACCAGTAGTTCTTGGCATCAAGTTGCAGTCCAAATAACCTCCCTCCTCTGCTTCCTCATCCAAGAACTGGTGCATTTTCAAAGGCACCCTCCTGGAAGTCAACAACTGGCTTAAGACTACAGAGTTCCACAGTATAATTGCTCTGGGTCAAAAAAAAATCAAAAGCATTTGAACAACAGCAGTGGGGTAACATTTCTTCACATTTATGCATCACCTTTCACTCTGGGAACTCAAAGCTGCTTATACATTACAGAAGGCAAGTTTCACTGAACCCTTGTGAACTATTTATACCTACTCTGCACAGTAGTAAACCAAGGCTGTCAGAGATGCCAGGGACTTGCCTAAGGACCCACTGCTGGAAAATAACAAAAAACTCAACAGATGTAGAACTTACGATAACCTCAAAGATGGTACAGTTATTCCAACAACATTTTCTGTTTGTTTGTTTCTTTTGGACAACCAAAAGCAGGAATTAATCAGAGTCCCACATCAACTGATGCTGCCAGTATTCTTTATAATTCAGATGATGGTACATTTTTTTTAAACAGTTGTTAATGTTTTCATAATTTTAATTATTATTATTTTACATCACCTCTCTTGGAAGTTGAAAAATACAATACAGTGAGATTAACGATGTCCTTGGTCTCCTCACTAAAGAATCTGCAGGAATGTGTCACGGGACAGGAAGATAATCACCTCAGTGCCCCTGCAGATTTAGTTGCTGTGATTTTGCAAGTGTAAAGTGCGACACAGTAGCAAAGAATGTTGCTGCTGTGGAAGGGGCTGTTTTCAGGTCTCCTTGCTCTGAGAAGCTTGATGTGTTTGTCCCTGCCATCTACTCCACTTGGCAGGTATTACAATTGCTAAATTTCATACCAGGGCTCATCAAGACAACACCCCCAACATGCTGTACAACATACAAGAATGAATATGTGCAAGGTCTGTACTTACGCAGAAGTTGTCTGCATGTCATGCCAGCTTTTGCTGAAGTTCTGCTTCAGTTCATTCATCAGACTCACGCCAAGCTTTTGTTTAATTTCAACCAGGTGCTTTTCTTTGGCTGCTAGCACTTGCCGCAAAGTTGAAATTTCATCCTCTAGCTGAGAGACACAAAGAGGGAGGAGAACAGAGAAAGGAGTTAGCCTGTTCCCACAGAACAACAAAAAACATACTATGTCAAGAGATTTAAATGACATTCACAGAAACCTGCATTTTTCCTAGGTGACTAGAGGGATTCAAGTGCTTGGACAAATCACAAAGACACATCTAGAACAGAGCTGACATTATATTAATTGAATGTATCAAACTGTGCCACCTATGTGCACCATCATACACACGCACCTGATAAGGGAGAGAATTCTCCAGTAAGGAAATGACTATTGAGCAACTTGAGCAAGATCTGCCTTAGGGCATTAGGGGACTCAAGTATTAGCTTTCCATTCACTCATAAAATGGGAATGGGCAGAACAAAAGACGACTGGATAATTCAGGCAGATATCTGTCTTTGAATGCACAGGGTTTTAACTTCATATTTGCAGCTTTCTAGTCTTGCAGTCAGGAAAAAAAAAATAGATGCAAATTCTTAGGAGAAAGTTAAAAAAAAATCACATTATAACATATGACTTGAGAGTATCATAAAAAGTTCTGTTCTTGTGACATGAGTTTTATCTATACATTTTAGGCCATACATATTTCAAAACAGCAAAATAAAAATATATAGCAGATGGACTGTTAACATGAAAGAACAGGTCCTACCCGAAGCATAGAGTCATTCAAGAGACACAGCAGATTAGTCTTTTCAGAGCTTCTAGTCATTAACTCAACTGTGAAAAGTTGTAAAGACACGGTTCAGCCCAAACAGAGGGATACAATTCTCCTTGCAGTGGACATGATTTCAAACGCTCAAACCAAGCCAGCAGTTTTAGCAAGGCAAGGACCAGAAGCTCTGACTGAGAGGAGGGACTGCTGGATCAGCCTGCCCCTGGCTGAGCATCCTCTGTTTCCCTGGCAGCCTCTGGGATCAGGGGTTTGTGTTCCTCCCCTAGAACCTCCCAAGCCAAGTACACCAGCAGTGCTCAGAGGCACAGAAGCTAAAGAGGGCAAGTGACACCAGAGCAGCTGCCTTTCACTTCAGGTTCAGAAGTTCCCTTACCAACTGTGTACCTTCCTCCATATGCTAACAGGGTAACATATGGCAGTGTATCTGACATCCGTATGTTAAGTTCCCTGGAAGCACAGTCTCCTTATGATTTAACTCCATGGGCTGCAGGGAACAAGGCAGCACCAGCTGAATCAGTTACTGATCTCCAGAGCTATATTTAGCACGTCAATACCAGTATTATTTTTATTTTACACACACATTCTGCTTCCATGTAAAACTGGCTGAAAGCTCCTTGTTCTTGGTAAAGTCTCACCCTTTAATCCCTCGGCTATCAGTTTCTCTTTCGTCACTACACGCTATCTTAATTTTTCAATCAGATCAGGAATTAAGCAGCTAGACTATGAACTCAAAGTTAAAAAAAAAACCACCAAATCTGAGTGAAGCAAACACCAGTATTCACCAATGGCTGTGATGCCAACACTTCACTGGTAGAATACGCAACAATTATTATTATTATTCCTTCCCATATCCTTTATGCTCCATTATATTCCTAACCTGCAAAGGAAATGCTGTCAAGAGGCAGCAGGAGCTTCTCTTCTGAGAGCATAACTGGTTAAATGCTTACAGAAAGAAGAAATCACAAATGTCAGCATTACTTGAGTGGCAGTTCAGAGCTTTCTTTAGTTGTTTCCCACCCACAGCAAAGCCCCTAGTGCACAAGTCTGCCTGAGTAACGCTGCTAAAGAACTTAACTTAAACCAATACCAATATGCTTACATGTACTTAAACATTAATGCTTTCCATATGGGCCAGACTAGCACGATCTTTAGGTACCTGGATATGTAAACATTTGAGGGATTCTATTAAAATTACTTTCCATCTGTTCTGTTGAACAGACACCTAAAGCTGTAAAGCCCTAAGCAAGAATTAACCATGTGCTCAATGGCTTAAGCATGAACAACATTTCTTACTGTATTAGAAGTTACAAATTTTCTTTAGCAACCAGAGTCTGGCTTTTATTTGACAAAATCCTCCTTGAGTTCCATCATTTTAAAATAATGGAAGATACAAAACCTCCCTCAAGTGCTCACACATCAGTGATTGAAGACTGAAGTAGGCAGAAAGGATTAGAGACTTACAGCGGGATCCTGAAAAGCATTTAAGTAGGTTACATACCTAACTCCTGTGGAAATCAGGCATCACCTGCTGAGCCATTTTTGAAAAGTCCATTGTTATAAATGCAGACTCCATTATGGAACTGGTCTTAAGTCAACTGGAATACAAGCTTCTAGTTGTCACACTTTCCTTCTAAGTGAGATGGAGTCTGGAGAACAGAGATGCATCATACAAAGTTCCTTTCTCCCTTTTTTGTGTGCTTCGGAATCAGAGTTTCTTTCCTCTATTATTGTGTGGGACGTGCAAAAGCAAGGAGAAAAGCTGACCACCTTAGACACTGTAATTCCCATGATGAGCCTACATAAGTAACATGTAAATCACAAAAAGGTGAGACCCCAGGAAAAAATACACAACTACAGACTGTTTTGATTATTTTAGGGTAAATTGTATGTTTTCAGAGGTTGAGCATGCTTTTAAGACAGTGGCCTGCCTGAAAAAAAATCACCTTAGTAATTCTCTCACATATAACCTTTCCCACTTTTTCCAGTAGACACTCACAAAACAGTGCATAAAAACAAACCAGAAAGTACTTCTTCAACAAAATGGAGCATTCTGGATAAACTACTGTTAATAAAAAATTGTCAGTTGGTATTATCTATATTCTGAGATATACACAGTAATAATGTGGAGTTGGAAAGATTCAGCTATTGTTTGGAATAATACTGATGAATGGGTTGAATGGTAAACTGAATAGTGAATTGAGTATTTATTATGCTTGGTTTAGGGATCAAGGCAGTAAGTGATTAAAATATTAAGGGGCCCCAGAGAAAACAGAAGCCAGCGCAGTCAAATGTGGTGTTCTAAGTTGGATTAAGCATCCTTTTTCCCTACCACTACACCACCCAAACATGTAGTGCCCTGGCCTGACTGTTTGCTGAACCAGGTAAAAGGTATCACAGAAAAAAACAAGGGATATTTTTAAGCCAGATCAGTTCTCAGATCCAGTGCAGAGGGGTGCTCAAGTGGGCACAGTTTACAGGGCAGGAACAAGTGGCTGGAGATGGAGAAGCGAGGAAGGCAGCGATCCATGGAAGCAACTCAAGCTGGGAACAAACATCAGTTAGAAAGCCTGTAGATCAAACCAGATAGCTGATTCTGTGAAAGTATGGGGGGGGGGAGACAGCAAGGAGTAAATGACTGCTTTGATGAGCATAATGGAAGGACAACTGACAGCAGTGAGCTAAATAGCTCAAAACCTCAGCCCCCGTGATGACTCAGGAGTCACTGTACCATGCCCCTCACACTGAGGGAGGAAGGGATGAGAGGAGGAAAAAAAAAAAATCAAAAAAAAAAAATCTGTTCTGCTAACAAGCTTCTGGCCTTACCTAAAGTTTTCTGCAATTATTCCTAAGTGTCAGACACCTCTGTTAATTCAAATGACCATCAGAAGTTTCTGTAAGAGCTACCCATTTTACTTGCATTGTAGAAATTCCAAGGCTCTATTAGAGCCCTGCTCTGTTAGCCAGGCTACAAGAACAGAGTTAGTCCACACTCGGAAAAGCTACCAGCACAAAGAGAGTACTGGCAGAGGAATAAGAACACAGCACACAAGAAACCTGTCAGAAAAACAGCAGTGCTAGTCCCCCTCCTAATGTCAGGGAGGGAAGGAAGAAGAGGAAGAAGGCAAAGAATATATACAGTAGATACACAACGCAGAGATGGAACATATTTTTTCTGTTTAAATACATACACAACAGGTGCTCACAACGGCTCCCCATTATATCAACTATTAAGTGATTCCAGCACTCAGGAAGATTTGAACCTTTCAGAACAATAAGAAAGGTGCTTGATCCCACAGGCTCAAGCAGGTATTACTCAACACATAAGGACATGGAAGAAAACAAAACCACCACTGGAGGAGGAGAGGGGGCTTGAAAGTGAAGACTAATGGCTTTTCAAAAGGAAACATTAGCCAATTCCCCCAGAGGTTTCTTTCTGATGGAGCCAAGGTCTTGCACTTCTTTTTTTTTTTTTTTACAGTGTTTTCTGAAAATCATAAGCCTCATTTAAGTTTAGACTTTATTCACTCTAAATTCAAGTTTTCCAAACCTTTCTTAGGATAATTATCAGGTTTATTTTGTTTTTAAGCATAAGCTGTATGCCAGTAAACTGCTACAAGCAATTCAGAAAATAATTTCTAGGTTGGCTGAGATCACAGTATTTGAAAGGCAGTCTCTCACTCATGTGTTGGTACATGAATTAAAGCATTTCTACCATCAGCCAAGGAGAACTCTCTGCTCCCACAGAAATCAGCAAGCAGGAAGGATGCCCAGAAACTCTTGAGATTAATTATCTTGAGAGAGGCATATCATTCTCAGATGGTTGCAGGAAGTTCTTTTCTTCTTCCTTGTTTCCATCTGCCTTTTAAGTCCCTTTCACCAGGAAAGAGAAGAGAATCACAGAATGGCTGAGGTTGGAAGAGACCTCTGGAGGTCATCGGGTCCAACCTCCCTGTCCAAGCAGGGTCAGGCACAACCAGTTGCCCAGGACTGTGCCCTGATGGCTTCTGAGTACCCCCAAGGATGGAGACTCCAAAATCTCTCTGGGCAGCCTGTGCCAGTGCTTGGTCACTCTCACAGTGAAAATGTGTTTCCTGATGTTCAGAGGAATTGTCCTGTGTTTCAGTTTGTGCCTATTGCCTCTGGTCCTAACAGAAAGCCAATCATGAACATCCCAACTCTTACCGCTGTGTGATGAACTGAACATGTAAAGTTTCAGCTTCCTTCTTATTTACAGATGTGACAGGATCAGCAAAGAAATAAAGATTAACTAGCAACTCAGAAACACAAGGCTTGAGAAAAAAAAAGTGAAAAAGCAAACTTTTGATTTTTGTTTCACTAGAAAATCCTAATCAGCACTGAAGGTAAATGACATGGGAGTCATTAAGAATGTGACTTCTTAGAATATTTAATATTGCAACTTAATGTTAATTTGAACATTTCTGTTGTATGAAAGACAGGGATCAATCTCTGCAAAAGAGCTGTCCTCTGGATGCACCCATTCTATGTGCAGCAAAACCTTCACAGAGCACTACAGAATGATTACAAAGGAATGATTTTTCCCTAGCCAGTTTACACTTTGAGGGTATATGCTCAAAGTCCCAAATTTTGGGTTTCCTACTATTCAAATGGGTTGTTATTTTGTTCTGCTATGTGATAGTTCCAACCTACTGTCTTAAAAATTCATTATTTCAATTCAGACAGAAACAACTCCTCCTCTTCATACAGCTGTGATTTCTGTTATTTGCCTCATATTTAAAATAAGCAAATCCTCACTTTTTCCCATTCTCTCATTTTCCATTTTGGAATTTCACTTCTGTTTCTGCACTATTCAGCAGCAGTAACTTAAACTGAATCTACCCTCCTACTGCAGACCAAATCTAAACAATCTCTTTAATCTTTGTAATACAAAGACCACATGATTCATGCATCTTTCCTCCCATCTCCTTGTTATTAAGTATTATTTTTAAACCTCTTCATGGTGTCACGGCATCTCCTGAAGTTCTTCAATTAAATGTACAAAAATATAATGCTCTCCAAACACTACAGTGCCAAAGCAAACAAAAATGTGGTGAAATTACTGTCTCAACATCATCAGTCTCTTCTGTAACTATCAGCATCAGTTTTTCTTCTGAGCATCATACAAATAATCTTTTCCATCAGGTGTTACAATCACTGTAACAACAATAACACAGATCTAACAAGAACATCTTTCATTCTTTTAAAAGAAGGTTTAGAAATAAAGAAACGTCTTGACCAGAATTGCAAGGTATATTTAACTTTCTACAATCATCAAGTAGAACACTTTTTATCTTAAAAAAATTATCTAAGGAAGTAAATTGCTTCACAGTCTGGCAGCCTAGAATAATTTCACCAAAAAGGAAAAGCATCCCTTTATATGATGTGTACTTCATCCTACAATATATTTCAGTTTAAGGAACAGTAACACTCACAGAAATGCAAATTAATTACCTTGGCTAGCTCAATCTTTAACTCTTCTTTTTCTTCTTCAGAAATCATACTGGTGAAATCAACATCAGTGACCACATCTTCATCTGCTTCATGCAAAGACTGGGTTTCCAACAGGCCTTAAAGTAAAAAGGTCAAGACAACCATTACCAATTATTTCAGCTCTGATACTGATCTCCCCTAAAATCTAAAAATGATACAATATTCACCTGACAGGAAAAAAGAAACAAAACAAACAACAACAACAAAAGAAAAACAAAACAACCTTTTCCTGCTAAAGGTCATTTGGATTCTGCTCCTCTTTGCTTCTGCAGAGTTATTGGAAGTATCAGATGGTAATGTCTGCACAGAAGCAATTTAATATGTGAAAGCACCGCTCATCCTAGAAAGCCATCAGCTTGGACCCCACCAGGCCCTGATATGCCATTTCCTTGCTTCTAACAATGCAGAAGAAAAAAAAAAGGAAAAGAAAAATAAAAATGAAATCTTTTTCTTCAAAATCAGAACGCTGGTTAACGTAGATCACTGATGTGAATAGCGGCAGTAGTAACCTGAGCAATATAGGAAGTATATTAGCGAGCCCAATCTACTTTAAAATCCCTCTGATGGCAGTAACCTGAGAACCTTCAGATATAGCCGGTCTGCAGAAGCAGATGCCACATCTACTGTTTGAATTTTCTGAATGTCAGACGGCAGCGTACCTTGATCACTCAGTCTAAGCCTGTGAAGGGTGAACAACTAGACTGGATCTCCAGTTACTTTCTTCTGCATGTCCAAGGCCAAGATCAGTTTGTATCATAACCAAGATAAGCACATAAATGTTTGCAAGACCTGGGCCTGCCTGATATAACATATACAGAAGAAACAAAATATAAGCTATATCCCAGTCACTCAGTAAAGAGATGAATGATTGTTTTCTGTTATCTCATGTTTTCAATTGTTTTGTTTGCAGACAGTGAAGAATGAGAGGCTACTAAAGGCTGGAACCGCAACATTCTGTCTCCTTTGAAACTTGTTTTGAAGTTCTCAGTCTGTTCCTGTTGTGCCAGAAAATTGTCCTCCAGGCTAAATCTGGGATGACTCTTTTGCCTATATTTCAGTTCTTAGCGAGGTAATCGGCCATCTCAGCTGACTCCTGACATCTGTATACTGCTTAATACAGAAGAGTACAAGTTCTTTACCAGGTCCACAGAGGCCTGTATACTATATTACATAGAAATTAGAACTTAACTTCGTTAAGTTTTGGCAGTAGGAAATAGATGTTACAAGCAGCAAGTCTGGAGTACTCAATAACATGAAATCGAGTGCTTAATATTTTCACGTAGAAAGCAAAACTCCCTCCAGCTTTCTGTCATTTCTTCCACCTAGAGTCCCCCAGCATACCTGTGTTTCCTCCTATTTAACTGAACAGAACTGATTTGATTCACACCACCAGCTTTACGGCAGAGCACAAGCCTTGTTCATTACAGCCTCTCCTGAGTGGGAAGATAAAGAGCACTAACACGGGGGCTGAAACCCCAGCTGGCACTGTACTCAAGAACAGAGCACCATCCTCATGCACAAAACCTTTTAAAAACCATGAAAGCACATTGAAGTACTTGATACCTTAGCTATTATCCAAAAAACAGCTTGCCAGGAAAACCTAGATTGCTGAAGTCACAACAAAAGAAAAACACATTTATTCAGTAGGGATACTCCCAAATCACCTTTATTAACACCCCTCTATCCCTAAACACATTCGTTATTTGGTATTTGTTTGAGGATTAATAGTGTTGCTATGGAAATCAGGCTAAACTTAGTCTCCATGGTCTTGGAAAGCAGTCTCTTTTTTGATGGATACAGGAGCAGCAGTGCAGGGCAGCTCTTGGAAATGCCACACACAATCTTGGGGCAACAGCCTTAAGGCTAAAATCTCGTAAGGAGAAAGTCTTGGGGTAGATGTGAGATGAGGTGGTCTTGGAGCAACTAATGCTTGAGCTAAAATGAATTTGTGTTCAAGAGGCAGCATAGGATTGACTAGGTAAAGAGGCCAGAACTCCTGGACAATGGTTAGAGAGAAATGGAAGCTATAATAACATGGGCCAAAATCACCAAAGACAACTGAGTAACACTTAATTAGACCCAATGGTCAAGTTCGAACTTCAAGATTGAACTGAAATTACAATCCATTCCAAAAGAGCACACGCATGTCAATCTTCTGCATGATCCTCTGCAACCCCATCCAGTGCCAGTCCTAATCCTTATCTCTTGCTTCTTGTTTAAGTCCTCTAAAATCTAGCCTGATCCTTCAGTCTCCACTTCCTTGCTCAAGCTACTACCAGAGTCCTCCCTAATGGTTGCTGTCCCTCCACAAAGGCTTTGCTTCAGTCAATGCACAGTTCCAGTCTGAACATCTCTCCACCATATTGTGGGTCACAGTCATCTTTCAGCCAGTTTCAGTTCTGAAACTTCTCACATGAGTACCACTATGACCAACATACCCTCTCACTCTTCCCTTGCTGTTCTCAGTCTCTGGCTTTCCTTCACAATCCTTGTTTTATTCCAGCCACATCTTATAGATCTCAGTCCTGGACTTCACTTTCTGCTGCCATTCTGCTCTGTTGTAGACCACTGGGCCAGGTCTATCAGCAGAGGTAGAAAGCTTCAGGTCTAGTGCTAGGTCATCTGAACTTCTCGGTCTCTTTTCCCAACTTGAGCAACAGAAACTCATTTATTGAATCTGACCTGAAAGGGTCTCTTCACCACTGTCTGGGGCTATCCTTACAGACCACTTCTCTAACTTGCCTGCCTCAGCAGAGGAAAGGGAAGAACAAAAATTTGAACACGTTAGGAAGAAAACAGGCTTCCCAAGGCTTCCCATATATTTAGAATGTAAACATAAAACTCTGTCCCTCTTACTTATATATATGTAATTTAGCATCCACAACTTAAGCCACTGCACAAAGAAGTATGCAGACAAGGTTCCCAAGACTTGGTTCTTCTTACCCTTGTTTTTTTTAATGTGCCTGGAAGTCAGTCAACCACCACCACACAAAACCATAGGTAATTAGGCTATCGACATTCTCCTGCTCAAAGACAACTTGTTAGTTTTTCAGTCTCCAAGGAGAACAGGAACCTGCAGCAAAATTCACATCAATATATACACAAACTGGTAATGATTTTGGTAGTGAAACAGCTCCTATTGCTGGTATTCCTGTCCTCAAAATGTTCTCCAACCTTCTACTCTACGCAGGAAGCACAGCCTCCTCTTGACCTTCCCTGCAAGGTCCTTTCAAGCAGGCAGCCTAGGATATATATCTTTCAGGCACTGGTTACAGATGCACCAAGTACAGAACCATAACAGAATACAAGAGCTCAATAGGATTGCTGATATATCTTGAATTAACCACATGAGTAATTCTGTAAGAATCAAGGAACAAGGCAGGATCCTACTTAGTGTGTTTAATCTAGCTATACATTTTCTTAAACACACAATCTAATAACTCAGAAAAACACACAAGGATGGGTCAATTCAGCTAAATGTTAGAGGGGAGTCATAGAATACAAGTATTTTCCTACACTATATAGAAGAGTGACAGATTTAGGCATCTAAAAGTCAGAATATTAAGATAACACTGCATTTTTATACTTCAGCATGTACATTCAATTCCAAAAATTATGTACTTCACCCAGGAAAAAAGAAATCTGCACTTCAGCAATGCAGACATTCATCTGCGTAGATGTACAGACACCCAGTTTATACACACAGCTGCTGCAGCTGAGCAGGTAGCACAGCTCTTCTGTTAGTTTTACACTTCTTTTCAGGGAAATAGATATATATCTGCATAGTATATATCTATATAGATAATTATACACAGTCATCATGTATTATATATAAATTTTCTGTAACTTCTCGCAGGAAATAAAATACAGAATGACATTTTGATCAGATGTCCAAGGCAAGTCTTTCCTGCAGCGCTGGCCTATGATGACCTTTACAGTGCACCTCAACTTCCATTTGCTGACCTCTGTCTAAACCCCATCTTTCCCTTTAAATTTAGGCTATCTTAAATAATAGTGTTCAAACTGTCATTAGCGGCTTATTAAAGTAAGCTTGTTGGGAAGTTGTGAATCTGGTCAGGTCACATTTCAAGGCTGTGTTTTCCCAACAGCCTACTGAAAGTATGGGGAAGCTGAAAAATTAATTTAAGACATTATTTCTCCTAACTTACAGAATAAGAGAAAATATTTATTACTTACTGACTCTCAGTTAAGGCCCTTTCTGACAAAATACAGTGAGCATAAAATCTCAAAGTGAAACATTTCCCAAAGGCTAAATTAGTTTTCGATATGAAGTGATAAATATGTTCCTGGTCAGAATCACTGCTGCCAAGTTACGAACAGGCTTTATGTGCAGGCAACCCTCCAGTGCACTTTATGGGATGCTCAGTTACATAACCTGGCAACACACAGGTAGCCATTCTGGGGGAGAGAGTATTTTTGCCTAAAGATGCATAGGTATTAGTCATGAGCCGTGGAATGTTTGGTCACTTTGGGAAGGGAGTTGTACAAGTAGCTGAGATATTTTCAAGATTAACATAAAATCTTTGGTAGCAGAAGAAAGGGGCGGGGCGGGGGGGGGTGCGGGGACAGAGGAAAATATATAATAAAAGGTCGGTCTGAGGTTCCCAATGCTCTTCCTTTTCCTGAGTAGTATGTATGTGATTCTTCATGGAGGAATCACATTCAAGCTGCATTCCCTGCTCCCCTTCCCCACTTTTCTTAGCAACACTGAATATCATGCCTTTTTTCTATCTGGTCAAAATCAGAAAATCTGGAATTGTGATGGTTATTAAAATTGTTCAGACACACAGCTGCTATGATTTCAGAATTATACCAATATCCAAGTGTGGCATTGGTAACTAACTTTTCACCCATTTAGAATAGCAATTTACTCATTGGGTGGGTGTAATATAGGTGTTGCAAGCTTCCCAGAATGAGAGAGGAGCTTCATCCAATAGATTACCAGCCATCACAAGAACCCACTGCTTGGGTGATGTCCTATATGTCTTATATCTTTTACTAACAGCACCATATTTTAGGCATTGACCTCCACGCATTCATCTAAAGTACAGGTTTTCCAAGTTTCATTCAAGCAGGCCACTAACAAATAGGATGTGAGCATAGAGCCCATGCACCACCACTTAATAGCATCTATTTTTTTGTCCTCCTCTATTTTATCCAGATTAAGTCAATCCCGTTTCTCCCAAATTTAATTTGAGTTGCTGCACCTGGTGCCCAGCAATTCTCTTCCACTGAAAAATCACACAAGAGGCATCAATGGAGCAGAAGCCATCTCAGAACCTGTTCCATGAACTTCCCACCCGTCATCCTCCATGGTCAGCTGAAGAGCCTATGCTCTTGTCTCCACTTCTTCCAGTTGCACTCGAACTCAATCCAGAAGCTCAATCAAGACTTAAGTCTGGGATGGCCATCACAGCACTCTGTCCAGAGACAGATGCACCCCAGCCCACCTCCCTCATTATGTCTTTGAGACAGGCCCTCTTCTTGTAGCCTAAAATGGCTGGGGACGAAATATGAAGGTCCCTTCATAGTCTCATGCAACCTTATATTCCTACATCAAATGACACTAGGAATATACTAATGTGTAACTCACTTATCTTCCACCAACAGGCAGACTAGTGATAGTCTGGACATACATTACTTCAAAAGAAAAAAATAAAAGCTCCCATAAAGCATGGGAAAGCATACAGTAGGCATAAAGCAGTGCAAAGAGCTGTTTGGCTTTTACTTTAAAGAAAGGTTTAGTACTTACTGTCACATATAATTAGGTAAAATATGCAGGAAATACGAAAAGTGGGATTAGCAGTAATTAGGAACTGCAAGTCATACAGAAGGGCCCAACTTGAAACAACTCAGCGAACAACCCTTTGTATGAGGATATTTATACAGAGAAAGTAGGGGGTGGATAGCTGAGGGAACACATTTAATGCGATCTTCTGAAAGATTCATATGACAAGATAATACAACAACCGTACAAGGAGTTCCAGTGTGCTGAAACACTTCACGGGCATTTTTGAGTTTTCTCTCTAAGTTCATGGTAGTTGTGGCTGAGACAAGTAACTCAAGTTCTACAGACTGCTGTTAAATCTGATTTAATGCAAAAACCTGTTTCAGCATTGATCTCTACCTGTGCGTATGTTTGCTAGTAGAATTGTAGGGATCACAATTAAACAAGCCACTTAGAAACTACAGGATCTCTACCTATTCAACAAAACTTAAATTAATCAAAGAACACAATCATAAAATCCAAGACAGATTTTTAGACTCATTCATGTATCTGAAGTTTAACTGGATAAAGGTGTTTTAAACCAGTGCTTTTAATGTATTTTCTCCATATTCATCTCAGGCTCATATTCTAGAGCATTACGTATCAGGCTCATTTTTGTATGTTTGCTAAAAGAAAAACAAACAAACAAACAAACCCCCACCAAACACCCCACACTATTGGCAGTGACGTCTGTTGAAATAACCATAAGGACAGCAAGATTAAAGGCAAGAACACCAAGTTTTTGCTCATGTACATTCTCTGACATTCATTTCATGGAAATGTATAGATGATCCTTTATTCTAACAAAATAGTTAAGAATTGACCCTTTCACTGCTCTAATTTTTTGTTTCTCAACCAGGTAAAAATAGCATGCCTGCCTTGTTATCTAACATTCATACCAAATAGTGAGAAAACATCTTCTAATTGTATAACCATTGGAGTAAACAAAATGACATTACAGCTTCTTTTGTTGTATTGTTATATTGTAGCTAACAGCATAGGAGAGGAACAGAAAAACTGTTTATTTAAAATTGGAAAACACTTCTTTACAAATTTAAATTGCAATTAAGTCTTCAAAGGGATGAAGTGGTAAACAGAACAAAGCAACTGTCCAGACATTGCATTAGTGCCTTTGATCTTCTTTATAATGTGGTCTTAATGCCAGATACGGAGATTAAACGGGAAAAAAGGGACTAGAACCATGTACAGTAAATAACTAAATTGATCAGAAAAACTATTAAAAACTGCAAGGGTTTCCAGTAACATTTTTTCCACTCCAAAATTATTATGGGAGGCTTCACCTAGAAAATAAGGTACTTGAAGGAAGATCTTCCCTTCTGTGTTTGCTTCTAACTGTGGACATCTGAACTGCTTGAGCCTAGAAATTACCATACAGTCAGTCTTTCTCCTAGAGGACTTAGAACTCAGAATAGAAGGAGGTTGATTTTGAAGCTATGATTGGAAAATAAAACCTGAGGCTGGGTTCATCTTGGTTCAGAGAGGGAACAACTCAGGACATACAAGCCACGTAGATCAAAGGTGTAAACAGTAAAAAAAAAAAAAAAAAGGTAGCTTCTACTCCCTGTGACCATGGGACCTCAATCTTCTTGTTTTCTCTGAGTATATTACTTGAAAGAGAGATACGCATGCACAAGTGTCTTCATTTCCTCTCTCTGCTGGGCTTTGGGTCGGGGTGGTGTCAAGGAGGAGGGAGTAGAGCTTTTGGGTGTTCAAGAGTTCTAGGACATAGTCTACCATCTCAGAACAAGTGTCCCCAGTCGTCCTGGAGCAGCTCATTTCAGACCTTACTAAGACTTTCCATTCCATCTCTTAACCCTGCAAAACCAGGCATTAATAAATCCATCCATAGCTCTGAGACAGACTGGCAGGTTTCCAAACAAAGGAACAATTTTATTTGAAGCTCCTGGATGAACAGCCAGTCTTAGTGTGCTAATTCTTTTCTCTGTTTTAGTAAAATAAGAAATTAATCATACACTGAGTATCTTTTCTATGTTATTTTTCCCTCAGAAGCCATTGACACAGCTGTCAGGCCTATGCAGTGAAGAGAGAGAATCTACACACAAATAACTGGCAGAAAACAGACCTCACAGCTTGACCACTGCACCGAGAAGCCATGCACATTGGCAAGGAGTTTGATAATCATTCCAAAGACAGAAGGGCAATGGATAAAAATGAGAATAGTAATCGTGGTAAAAAAAATGCCTATCATTTACTAAAAGCAGGTACCAAGATTCAACCTGAGAACTGATCTTCCTAACAAAAGTAATTATCTTAAACATCCAGAAACACAAGGCATGTTCTTATGCATTTTATCCCATAGCTATCTCTTTGTATAAAATAATAATCCTGCCTGCCTGTGGAAGACAAGGGCGACACTGATTTCTAAGCTGTAGCTATGGAAATACAAAGCAATTGTTGTGAAATGTAACAATTTAAAGACAGCAGATGCTTCTTTCTATTATGTCAATACTGAACGTAATGACAGTATTGTACCACTTACTGTGCTTTCTATTGATCATTCTGCACAACTTTCTGTGAGGTCAAGGGTAAGAAAAAGATGCCACAAGTGGAAGGGTTATCATCTCTTTTTCTTTCTATAGGCAGAACAGAAAAAAAAAAAGATGAAGTCATGATGGAATAATAGGGAATGAGAAAGTGGATGACACTGAGTCACAAGAGAGACTTGTTCTCTACAAATAAGGTACTCCAGAAGCTGTAACAGACTGCATGAAACAAATGAAGGGATAAAGCATACATAATCAGACTGGAGAAAAAGTTATGTAGGGGAAGATAAGAGCTATGACATGGAAATGCTGGCAGTCAGAGGTGGAAGTTGTCAGTCACATGTCTTAAATCCACCCTTTCACACTAAAAATACACGTAGGTACTTTTTTCTAATCTCGGAATAGATAGGCACCTTGGGTCCCCTCCTCAGCTGGTAGAAGTGACTGCAATCCCATCAATTGTATAATTAAGCTCACACATCTGCTTCACTGAATCAAAATCACAGAAAATTAATGACAGGATTTGATAACCTTTCTCTCCCAAGAAATAATAGGTTTATTGTATTTTTCTAAAGCCAGGTGCAAAAGAATATCACTAGACAGCGATCTAACTGCAGTATAATCAAACTCACAAACCTCATCAATTAACTTCCAACAGAGTATCTGTGCTGTAAAAAGTGGTAAAATTATATTTTTAATTTAAAAATGAATTATTCAAGTGGCTATAATTTGTATCCTTTAGATCACAAAACACATCAATAATGAGATTGTCTAAGTCTAATTTAAAAATGAGCAAAATCTTACTGCAGTTAGGCAGATGTGTCAGTTCTGTTCCTGTAAACTTACTAGAAAAAATATACAGGAAACAATTATAACTGGATACACGACAGACTCTTTATTCCCCTCAGGCTCAAACTAATAATTCCCATTGCTTTAATACAGATTAAATGTCTCGACACTGTTATATATACTAAAATATACATTTAGGAATGCTGAGAGAGAAGGGACAAATTATCCTCCCCTACATCTGCTCAATCTCTCACATTGGGAGAGTAAAGACTACAGTTGTTAAGGACCAGGACTGTCTTGTTGCATACTGCTTGGCACAAAAGGTCCATGATCTGTGACTAAGCTTCGCAAGCAGTATGATAATCATAAATTAACAACAATAAATCACTAAGTTGGAGTAAAGGCACAGTTCCTGATTTCAGAGTGTTCCTCAAATGTTTATGTTAGACTATGCAAGAACTCACGGCCACCAAGAAGAGGCAGTGAATCAATATGCTCCTCAGAGCAGGTGTCTTGTGTCCTTCCCCCCACACGTCGTTTTCTAAGCACCACCTGCTTTAGTTTGCAATTCCCCTTAATCTCTTCATAATTAAGACTAGCTACCTTGCACCAGTGCACTTTTGCCTTCCTAAGGCAGATCACCTGAGAGTGTACACTTCCTCCAGACTTCCCTAAACAAATTTGACCTTCTCTTAGATATATCTACCTGCAACACAAATGCATTCCTATTTAAAACCAACAAAAATAAAGCTAACTTGTACTAATACTATTTGAAAACAATCAATTTTACCAGAGACAAAGGCCTCACAGAGGCCCTTTAAGAGAAAACTATTTCTTCTTTGTTAAAACAAATACTCCAAGTATATTGAAAAGCAGGTCTGATTTGTGCCACCTCGTTTCTTGCAAATGCAGTGCCTTGCAGCTGGACAGTCCAGGCATTGCTGCAGTGGGTTGATCTGATAAATCCAGAGTTCATGTGACACTAATTCTCTGGACACGGGACACACAAAATACTTCTCAGTCAGAATAGCACCATCTAGCCCAAACTGTTCAACTCGAAGTTTCATTTGTTTTTTCTCCAGGTTCTTTTGCCAGCACCCTGAACCGCAAAATAAGGTATTTATTATGCTGCTCTTAGTGTTAAGCTCCATCTTAAGGCCTTCAGAGTTTTTGGCATCATTAAGTTTGTGGCTTTGCCCACTCAGGGTTTTGTAGCATGCCATGACAAAGAATGTGTTTGCTTAGTGAGGCTGTGGGTGGAGACATCTGGGGTTCTGAGCCCTGGATATCCGTGGAGTTCCCATAGAAACTGGTTTCTGGCCCTGTCCTTCTGTTGGGTAGGGTTTGAGGACAGAAGACATGCCTCCGCACTTGGCCCAAGTTACACAAGTGACAGTATCGCAGGAGGGGAAGCTCTTCATCAGATTGGGAGACAGAGGCTGGCACTCCCAGCCACCCTGTACTATCTCACTCTTTGAGGTCCCTGATTTACCCTCAAATACCAGCCGAAACGGCAGCCATCACAGACAGGGCGTGGTTTTTCCCTCCTTGAAGACCAGTAGGGAAGATGAGGCCTGAACCACAGAGGGTCGGCTTCTCTGAAGGCTGCTCTGGGCATGGGCAATGGCAGGCCAAGAGGTAAGGGAAGGAAGGGGTTTGGGCACATGGCACAAGTTACTACACCCTCCAGGTTGCTTTAGAAGATCACAATCGGTGGTAAGATCAGTCGAACTTCTACCCTACCCTATACATATTACCCATTGCCTATTGTAATTTTATTGCCTTAAAAAGGTCTAGAAAGGAGGGTAAGACAGTCCTTGTCTTCTCTTCGTTCTTCTACTTTAAGTAAGAAGATTTTTCTGAGGATGTTGTTGCAGGATGGACATAACACAACATACTTTTCCAAAATAAACCAGTATTCCAATGCTTGCATCTCTACTAACAATTTCCATTCACCTCTCCATCCCTGTTCAGTTTGTCAAAATCTTATTCTTTCTTACTCTTCCCATCTTTGACACCCATGTGCAGTGCACAACTATGACTAGAATTTTGCTGCTCCCCTTTCAGGCAATGGTCATGCTCCATGTTTCTGTGCAGACCTGGACACAACTAAGCATTATTCTAACTCTGGATCTAGGTCTAAAACTAGTTCTTATTTTTGTAAACCTCTCTCAAATGGGTACAAACTACTATCATTACAAACTCTTCACTCCTTGTGCTCAATCTAGACTTCAACTATATTGCTCACTTCCTATGCTTCTCTATTTTTGAAGCAATTTAAAGCTACAAGGAGAGATATATTTTTTCCTCTACCTGTAGTATTTAACCTCCAGTTTCCTGACAATATGTTATTTAACCCTGCAAAGAATCTTCAAAACTACATTGTGATTCAGCTTATATGAATGACATTATACAGCAGCCTTTTTTTTTTTTTTACTCAGGCTGTTCAAGTAATTGTTCCTTCTTCTCCATCATCTTTTCTTTGCTACCTGACCCACAACATGACTGAAGGTTTTACTCTTGCAAGACCACATGGCTTCATTAGTTCTTCTGTATTCTCATATGCACATAACAGCGTACAGCACTGGTTAGATAGTTTAATTACACGGCAAACATCATTCCCCCTGATTATGACTTTGATTCCTTCCTCCCACAATAATAAGTTAATAGCTGCCATCTGCCTATTAAAATACTTTGAGCAGAAGCTAATCTTCTGTTCCTGGCATAATTGCCCCTTTAACTCTGTAATGTACATTTATTTTCCTTGTCTCTAAGGAAAATCTGGTTGTGTTTAAATACCACTACCTCTGATCACTTTTAAATGAAAATTTATCATGCACCAACTCAGGAAAGAGCATAAAGCATTTGAGGACTTCAGAAGATATTCTAACTAAATACATTTGTGCTGCATCATTCTCTAAAAATCTGTCAGCATTTCCTAGAGTGACCTATCTATGATCTACTCCATGGAGCTAAGAACATTTTAATTAAAGTGTGAAACATAGAAAGAGGAATTAGATAAGCACCTACAATCCCTCAGCCAACATCAGCATGACAAATTATTACTAAATCCACCTAAAGGACAACAAAAACAATTATTTCAAGGCAACTATGCAAAAGTATTTTAAAACTTTAAGATGGTTATGAGCAGCCTCTTTGTAACCACAAAACTGTACCACCTTAGTTCCACTCAGGTGGCAGGACAATACCCTGGTGAGGAAACTGGTGAAAACAGAACACCTGAACACAAAAAACCCTAACTCTTTAGTGAAGAAGCAAACATCGAAAGCATCCACTCCCTTCAGCCACCATTTATAAAGATCTACAAAATATAAATCATACAGCCCTGGAAATCCACAACATACATAGTATTTAATCATGTTTTCCACACTTTACCTACAATTCACAAATTAGTAACTGTAATTATTAGGCATTCATTAGTAATTCACTAAATACAACTTTAAAGTGTGGCACAGGTTCTAAAGAGTGACAACTTGTGCATTTGGATGGCTAAAGGAGAATGGTGTTCCACAAGTTAAAGCAAAACCCAGAGGGAAATCAGCCTGTACAAATGGAAAGAAAAATCATAGAAAATGGTTCTCAAAAGAGGAAGAAATAGTTTGGATCTGGTCCCTTGAGGCCTGGGAAAGCAAATAACAACTTCACTGACCAGCAAACAAAAGTAGCCCTTTCAACAAGAAAGCACATGAAAATAAACTGCATTGCCTGCTATAAAGACATTTTTGCAAACACTTTTTTACTGGGAAAACCAATACCATATCTATAGACACTTATGCTTGCACAAATATAAAAAAATGTTTTCAGAGTATAATTTTACATCTCTCTTTGCCAAAAGCACCACTAGAGCCCCAGTTCCTGTGCTAAACTAAATGCTGAATCTTCAGTTTGCATTTTGAGGAATCTGTTTTTGTTAAAAGTACTTTAAATTCTATTATCTTACAAAAAACATTAGAAGTCTAATTTTGCCTTTAGAACAGCAAAGCTGAAGAATGACTGCTTTCCATTATACATTTTAAGAATTTCCATTCCTTTAAAACACTGCACTGATTAGGTTCTTGGTGGACAGAAAGAATAACTGCATGCTAAAGATAAATCACTGGTGATAGCAGGACAACTTTACAAAAATCAAACCCCAGAAGACCAACAAAAGAAAACAGAAGCAAACAGTTTTCCTGACAGCTCTCCTTGCTTCAGAAAGAACTGACTGCTGAAGGCACAGCATTACCTTCCCTTCCCTGGAGGTGACACATGGCATTAGACCGCCTTCTGATCTTTATACCCACTACCTCATTCTCTAAACTCCCTGGATTGTCCTTCAGTGACTAGAAATGCAAAGATGTAAAAATTGCCCAAGAACCGGATCCCTGACTACATAGTTCTTAGACATCTGAAAGTCCATTAGTTGGACAACAAACTAAATGAGAGAAGTTATTGTCTGTGGCCACAGAAAACACACACACATATTTCTGTAAACCTGCCTTTATATATTTTTCTGCTGTATTATTCTTATGTGGTTGTCGTAAAAGCCCTGTCTTTCAGCTACAAAAATGAGATGTCTTTCAGCAACCAGTCTTACATAAGAAAACTTCATGACAGTGTGGAGAGAATGCCAAAACTCCTAGTATTTTATGTGACTGTTTGCAATGGGAACTTTCTTATCTTGTTAAGGATCCAACAGCAGATCTTTCACTTTACAATGCCATTATTATATATGCAACAGCTTTTAACTGGGATAAGTGAAAAATAATCAAAAAGTTTAAGAAATCTTGCACGGAAGTAATTAATGAGAACAGGGAGACTCCACATAAGACCTTTATCATCATGATAAGATGGTGCTTGAAGCAGCATCACTTCATGTATGCCACATTCTTGAACTTGTTTGCACTTTCGGATAACAACATTTGCAGAAAGATCCTCACTGCTGACATTCTACTTCTTTTTACAAAGTGAGAGGAAATGAGAGCACAAGGGAAAGAAAAGGAGACTTAGTGCTGAAGAGCAATACAAACACTTGGAAAATGACTGTGTTTTACAGTTATGCATCTGCGAGACTTAACCACACCATGGGTGCAGAAGTATACTGATGATAGTCTAGTTAGATATCATATGCTTTTGATCCCTGGATCTCAAAAACAGCTATGCAGCATCACCTGTGTCTTAGAGAATTAAACAAATCAACTAATATTTTGGAGAAGGTCAGTGTGACATCTAGTATTAGAATACAGATTTGTCAGTCCTCTCTCACCATTTTCCATACATAACAAGCCAAAATTTCCACTTTAGAAAGCAGCGATATGACTCCAGCAGACTACATTTCTAAAATCCAGTATTGCAGCCGTGCATCTCTATGAGATACAAATAAAACCAGCTAAAACTAGCCTGCCCAGATCTCATATTTATATATTACCCCAAGAGGTATTTTCTGATGAGTAAAAAAGTCCTAATTTTACCCCAAAACACTATCTGAAACAAATGCTCACTACAGTCTTTCTGAACCCAAATTCCAGGACTCTACGCTAAGACAAGCTACTAAACAATATCTAGATTTCTAAATATGGCTACACAAAACATACTCCAACCCCTCTGCAAGCTTCTGCCATATCCTTGACCTTTAAGCAGCACATGGCCTAAGCAAAGCACCTCAAAAGTTCCATGCGTTTCTGTACTGTACAAGTCAGCAAGGCACATCAGAACAGCATCAGCAGACTCATCTTTCCACTAGTGCACTTGAGAACACTGACTGAGGGCAGACTCAAGACTACCTCATGCTGTCTCACCGCAGGACTCATACCAGCTGCCCTTTGAAAATAAGAGGATACAGGAGAAAAAATAGAGCAAGAATTCAAAAACATGTTTTACGGTTTGATGTGTTTGGTTTTGCATATTCTGCATTTTATATCTCCATGGTTGTAAAACTGGCCACATTACAATGCCTCATAAGACTGGCCCTAGATTTTAAAGGAGGTATCTCTTTCATACTTCTTTTCCAAACCCAACTGTATTCTACTCTCAGTTCTCACATTTAGCATGAAACCACTATTTTCTCAGCCTCAGCAATCTGTACCTCATCCTGTGATAGGTGTCATCAAGTTGAAAGCAGTACAGGTTCAAAAGGGTAAAACAGAAGCACTGCATTTGATTTCAGACATTTATCTGCTTGAAGTCCGATATACTCAATAATTCATGCCATGCATATATTTTCTCTCTGTCTAGTATTAAAAAAAAGGATGAAAGAGCAACCATCTCCAGCACTGGGCACTCTTGTTAAATATTTAAGAATCCTATTGTAAATTACAACCCTACCATTTTAACTTGACCTCATCTTCCTGTGATCTTATTAACAACCCAGCTGAGACCTCCACCATGCAGTCAAACACACAGGTTATCACTGGTTGGGTCAATTACCCACTTTCCATAGCGGGGCAATGGTGAGCTCCAGAGGGCAGCGAGAAGGCAGCACAAACCCCTCATTAGAAGGAGTGGTTGTGAAGCCTTCAAGGCATGTATGGCCACGCACTTTCCTTGCAAAGATAGGTGGGGAATGTAAACGTACTTCTCACAATGGAAGGAACTAGCAACTCCTGCTGGGCAAGAAAACTAATGTTCCCCTTGCCTCATCCTTCCCATTTTCTTACTTGTATCAATGCTGACCAACCTGTGTGCTAATGGACTTACCTGAGGGATTTTCTGCTCATAGAAAAAATACACTACATCAGCCCCAAGCCACTAGTTTTACTCTGCCCTTAGAGGAAAGGTGAACATACAACAAAACAGTCAATGTTCTTCAGCAAAGCCACTAACCCCAAACATGAAGCTAGGGAAGATGCTGCCCACTCCTGCATGACTGTGCTTTGGTGCATCAGCCACAACACTGCTGCCGCAGTGAAGTAACATCTCTGTGTGCTCCGTATCCCACCCTACCACTGTGAGACTGACTATTATCCAGATTCATATCTGTATTAGTAACCACATGAGTGAGGAAAAAGAGAGAGAATGCTGACCAAGCTGCCAGTGCCCTGTTTTGGCGAGTCTTGTATGCTATATCACAGGCAACACGAGACCTCATCACTGCTGCCTCCCACCGTGGGAGCCCTCAGATCATCTGCCTGCAGGCTGACAGGTGACACAGTGGCAGGGAGAGGGCTGCTGGGCTAATGCTGTGACTTCTGATGATTTTCTTCTGATCACAAGCTCCAGCCAAATGACCTGTGTCCAGATGCTGCCCCTCAGCTCTGTAACATCACATGCCAGGTGGAACTGGATTGAAGATCACAGATGGAGCACATCAGAAGAAAGCAGCTGCAGGATGACGAGACACAGGCCTCAAGGAGTCATCATCCAACATCTGAGCCAACTACAGCTCTCACCACAATACAGGTGTATGAATAGCCACAGCAAGCTGTTATGGCTACAATGCACAACTAGTAGGGGATGCAGAACATCTGTCAGGAACAGCTATAAGACAAATTGTTAGGACAGGGAGATGCCTCAAAAACCCTTTCAGAGGCTGCAAGTGCAAGAATCTGGTTGAACTATCTGGGTAGGTAAAAGGGCAAAGAGCAGAAATCTACACACCAAAGTTGGTCCAAGACAGGATACAACAGTGAAAAAAGGAGGTACAGTTATAGCTGGATACAAGAAAAAAGGAAGAATTATTGCAAAAGGAGACGTGTGAAGAGCAAAGCTCCAGTGTTAAAAGTTACATGGGATTCTCAGGTGAGAGACAGATGAGGACATCCATAGTACTGTCATTATTAACAGATATTCACAGTTTTAAACGAGAAAGCAGGACTATGCTGGATAGTCAGTTAATCTGGACCTGGACTAGAATGAGTTATGATGAGAGGCAAATACACAGTTCTGATTTCCCTGTCTTTCAGAGAGAAATATTGTTCTTCATACTTCCAAACTTTGCACTTTAAAAATGACAGACGGTCAGAGGAAGGAAAACAAATATCCTCTCATTGAATTTTTAGCACCTAATGTAAGTATAGCTGGTGTGTTCCTGGGCTCAGCTAGATCTGGGATCATTAAGAAAAAAGAGTGATCAAAGATAAAAGCACCTAGAGGCTTAAAGATACAATTTATGTAAAGGTACCATTTATGATTTTTATTACTCATATTAATTTGTTTACATTGAACATATGGTTATTTGTTTAGAAAATATTTTTAACAGTAGTTATGATTACTCTCTGGTAGACTGTCTTATCCAATTAGTATGAATGCTGTAAGACATATTCAATATACTTAAGTATAACAGTAGCTCTGTTTCAGTCCATGAATTCTCTCTACTGCTTTAAGATAAATATCAGAGCATTCAACTTTCACAGTCTTTGGTGTATTGACAGATGTTATGTTGTGCCTTGAACCACATAGAAATTCCTGATGTTAGCTGTGACCTCTCTGCAGTACCTTGGTATAGTTACATGAAATAATACTTTTTTTTGTCCACAGTCACATTAAGATTTGTAAAGTTGATTCATGCTGCTAAGTAAAAATGTTGAAAAAAATATTCCCTGCTCTGAGGAAATCCACATTTTATACTTCCATGTATTTCTTAAACATGAAATTAATCTACTCAGGCATAGCCTTCCTTCAGGACAATATAAAATGGCACAAACAACACAATTCTGTATAAAAGTCCTTTCAAAGAAAACCTATAAAGTATTAAACATGAGAAATTTGAGAGTGCTTTCAAATTTATAGCTTTTACTTTGTCTTCTCAAGTTGAATGCAACCCCCCAGCAGAGCACACTGGTACAAACCATTCAGGGTTCATTGCTCTGTGGGCATCTAAAGGTTCCTTAGAAGCAATGCATAACTCATTGAAGTGTATACACATTTATCCTGCTGCTTAAGTAGGTACTTGAAGTTTTGGGGTTGGTTGGTTTTTTGGTGTTTTTTTTTTTTTTTTCCCAAGCAAATTGACACTGTTTTGTTAGTAACCTCCTATAACTATGTTCTACAAATTGCATAGTGGGATTGAAAAATTCTGATTTCTGGCCAATGCTTAGATGTACTTAGTTGAATTCAAGTGCATTAGACACATACAGGTTAAATTCTTTTTGCCAGCAAGGCTTTGTAACTGCAGTAGCACGCACTGAATTAAGACTAGAACAGGGACATTTTGGAACAAAGGTTTGTTGGCATGCAAATACCTACCACAAAAATCTCAGCTTGTACTGCTAGTGTATCAAAGAAAGGTATTTTTTAAGTAATGGGAGACTGTTCTGAGAAATTGTAAGAATAAAACACATAGGTGAGAAATAGAAAAAAATGACCTAAGAATTCAGTATTGTCCTGGAAAGTCCTGTATTTGTATTTGTCAACTAAGTTTAAGATTAAAAAAAAAAAAAGCTCCTGCATCACATGCAGAAAAAATAATGACTAAGAATGCCCAATTAGATAAAATTAAGCAATACAAATTGTTTTCATATTGTCTCACTAGCCAATAGATATTAATCCAGAAGAATTTATTAAAGGCCTATGGCAGTAACAGAGTTGCTAACCAAAACATATATTAGCAAACCATATTTATTGGCTCGACCTTTTAACACATACTAAGAACATACTCATCTTACTGGCCAGGGAAGGTAAAAAAAAATGTCACATGCACCTAGACCACTATCTGGCTAATTAAAATCAGATATTGCTTTCCATTAGTTCTACAAAACTAAAAATGATCATATCCTTTACCATATTAAGTTACTGTTAAAGCTCCTGTTTAAAGAACCCCACAGTATCTGTACAGATGTATTCAGAAAATTAGATTAAATAACAGCCTTATGCTATAATCTTAATACTGACTTTTAAAAACCTCAGGAACTGAGCCACAGATCTATTTATTTTGCCAATCAGTTTCAGCCATGTATCCATTAAGATGGCACATACACCACACTTTTGCTGGAAAAGGCTCCGTGAACACAAATTTCCTACTCTGTTCCTTTACATCCAACCGTATTTGCAATCAACGTTTTCCTCTTTTATGTGTAATTAAGACAGTTCTTAACTATTCTGGAAGGCTATTTTGTCAGTTAATGTCAATGAGCCTACCTCTTCCTGTTACTTCATCTCCCGGTTTTATAGATGACATAAAGTGGTTTCTAAATGTGCTGCTTTTGCAGAAATATCTGTTCCACCTGCTTAGTACTGTGTGGCAGAGTTATAATGTTCTTCAGAAAACAGAAGCAAGATCATAAAGGTGAGCAAGATCTGTGTATGCTAAATACCTTAGGTTGACCAAAACATTGTCTAAACGTTCCATGAAAGTTTCCTCTGTTCTTTGAAGGCAAATTAAACTTTACCCAGAGAGAGCTAACTTATGCATAGCTGTTGCAATAAAGAAAATGTTCGGTTTAGGTTAATGAAGGCTGTGTTTGCAGAACTGCAGAAGTGATTTAGCACATCCAGTTCCAAGCAGGTCTGGGTGCAGAGCTCTGCTTCAGCCCAGCCGCGGGGTCCCAGCTGCTGGACGCGCCTCTCGCCTCCTGAGACGAGCGCTGGGATTTCGGCCGGGACCCGCACCCTCCTGCAGTCTCCCCCGGGAGGCACCGGGGAGCGGCTGCTTTCCCGGGCCGTCCGGGCCCCGGGGCAGGACGCCGCACACGAAACTACATTAAACAACCTGCAGATACCCCAAATCCTCCCCCAGATTAACTTAACGCAAAGTTGTGGTCCAGCTACTGGACCGCGAAACGTTTAAAACCAGCAGGAGGAGAAAACGGACGTCACCATCCCAGCCACGCAGTAAAATAAAGAAGCCAAAAGGAGCCCGGGTGGGGACGGGGCGCACGGCGAGGACGCTCCGCGGGCCGGTCCGTACCGCACCGCGGGGCGGCCACGGTCAGCGGCGTCCCGGGGAGCCTCTCGCAGGTACCTCACGCCGCGCCCCTCTCACCGGTCCCCTCGCCAGAGGGGCGGGCGGTGCCCCGGGCTCGCCATCAGGCTCTCCCCGCCGCGGGCACCTCACGCCGTCCACGCGTGGGCTCGGCCCTGCCTCGGGTGGGAGCGGCAGCCCCCGGCCGCGGAAAGGACGGGGACCCTGCGCCGCCCCAGAGAGCCCTGTCCCGACGAGACTCACCCCGTGCCTGCGGCTCCATGGCGCGGGGGGATCCACCGTCCTCCAGCCGCCGCCGCCCGGCGCGGACCCGCGGCTCTGACAGCCGGCTCCCGGCTGCTGCTGCCGCTCCTCTCCCCTCCCCCGCGCCGCGGGAGCCGGGCGGGGCGGGCGGCGCCACCTGCCGGCCAGGCGCGGGCAGCTCACCTTCGCCTCAGCGGTGGGGTCGGCGCTGGTGAGAGGCGCCAGTTCAGGCGGTGGGACCGCCGCGGTAATGGGTCCTGTCTGGGGGGGGATGGCGGCGAAGAAGTGCCCTTCGGGAGGCTGAGACCCCCGCGACCTGCTGCGCTTTCGCCCTCTGGGAGACAAGCTTCTGTGGGCCCAGAGCCGTCGTTGCGGTGGCCGCCAGACCCGTTGGGTGAGGCCGCATCTGCTGTAGTTACAAGTTAGAGCGCCGTGCCTGCCCGGCCGGGCTGAACTCCTCTTCAGTGCCCTTCCCCTCCCGATCACCAGCTGTGCACCCTCCTGCTTCTTTTGTTATAGAATCATAAAATCGGTTAGGTTTGAAAAGACCTGTAAGATTAAGTCCAACCATTAACTCAACACTGCCATAGTCCACCACTAATCCATGTCCCTAACTGCAACATCTACACATCCTCTAAACCCCTCCAGTGATGGTAACTCCACAGTTTCACTAGGCAGTCTGTTCCAGTGCTTTACAACCCTTTCTGTAAAGAAATTTTTCCTAATATGCAATCTGAACTTCCCCTGGTGCAACTTGAGGCCATTTTCTCACATCCTTTCACTTGCTACTTGGGAGAAGAGACCAACACCCTCCATGCTACAACCTCCTTTCAGGTAGTTGTAGACAGCGATCAGGTCTCCCCTCAGCCTCCTTTTCTCCAGGCTGAACAGCCCCAGTTCCCACAGCTGCTCCTCATCAGACTTGTGCTCCAGGCCCCTCACCAGCTTCATTACCCTCCTCTGAACTTTAATACATACAGTAGGGACACAGAATTGTCATGAGTGACATGGAGGCAGTGAGTAGGGGCTGGCATCTCACTGTCTGTTCCCATACAACACATATTGGCATCTATCTATAAGGTCTCCCCTCAGCCTCCTTTTCTCCAGGCTAGACAGCCCCAGTTCCCTCAGCCACCCATCATCCAAATATCACCTCCTTTACCCTTCACATTGAGATTCATGTCACTGGTGTTCACATCTGAAAACGAGGTGGCCGAGTAGCCGCATAGCCACAACCCCACTCCATGGATGCATGATTCTATGGCTCCTCTAACAATGTAGGGAAGAGGAGCCAAGCATCCTTCATCTTCCCAGTAGGGCTTGGCCAGTGACATTCTTGCTTGGTTTCCTTAATGAACATGGCTTTAACTGTGCTGCACGATATGAAAATCTAATCTTAAGTTTTGGACTTGGAGGCAACTGTACAAGCAAAGCTTTCAGCTTAAGGGTCAAAAGTAGCCAAGGTAGGAGATATTACATCCCCCACAGAAACCTGTGATGTCCCCAGGACAAACCCTGTGTCAGTGGCCCTCTCCTGCAGCCTGAACCCCTTCCTGGGCCAACTCCTCAGCTCCGAATCTGGCCCTTGCTAGCACCCACCTTCCTCAGCTGCACCCTTGTTCTTCACCACTTCTCTGTCACCCACCTCAGGCCACAGTTGTCCCCTGATGAGGGACAGCACCTGGGGCTGCTCCCCAGGGGAAGCCAGAAGCCCCAGGGCACTGGCAGCAGCAAACCCCCACCTGAGCAAGCAGGCACACCTGGGGTAACAGCAGCATGGTGAAGTAGTCTGGTGCCTGATGTGAATGCTGTCATGTGCATTTAGCAGTTTAGGCAAAATTGGATTTTTTTTCCAGTACATAGGTCTGTATCCTACTATTCAGTGGAAGCTGAGGTGACAATGCATACATAGTTCGCAGTGCAGGGCAGATTTAGTCTAGGTTTTGCTCATGCCAACAAAATTTCCATCACTTCCTGTTCATTTTGTGTATATGGTACTACTGAATGCCTTCCAGGACACACTGAGAATGCACAATGTCTTGAGGCCTGTAATATTAAAAATAACAAAACAAGAGGGTAAAGAAAGACGAAGGAAGTATTGAACATTTGTTTGTGAAGCTATACAAACAGTTAATAGTTTAGCTGAATAAAAACAAATCTGAAAGAAAATGATTATGCAGTGAGGTTAAAGAGAAAAGAATGTTTATAGGTAGGAAATTAATTAATTTCCTCAAAATATTGTAGAACACAGCAGAATGTCACATTTACTTAACTCCCAACTTTGCTTTTCTAAAAAATTAGAAAATTAAGGCCAAGGCAGCTTTAATTTGTATGCATCTAATGATGTTTGCTTTAATATGCAACTGCTGGTGGTTTTGAATTTGAATTTCTGTAAAATGTGAATTATCATTATTTTTTTCTAGGCAAACCTTTCTTCATTGTCATTTGACATCTCCTTAGGCTGGAATTCACCACTTACAAAAGCATAACAGAGGTTGTCAGAAGAATGAATTCCTGTACTCAGATAATTTCAAATAAAGAGACATCCTACCATGACAAGATTCAAGTTCAGAAATGCCATCAACTTCTACATGAAAAAACCGAAACCCAACTCCAGCCATAAATGCATGAAACAGCTGAGAAATTTCTCTCAGCATGTGAAACTATCAGTATAATTAGAACATATTCTTTTCTTCAAATGTAGGTAAAGCAATTTTATGAAGCATAATGAAAACTGAGCACCCAATTTACTTACAGGGTTGTAACAATATTAACACCACTGTTTGTGTGGAAGCATAATTAAAAATCTTGCAAAGGCATATGCTGTTCAAATTACTGAACAACAGAAAATTTTACCAAATTTTAGATGTTGGTTTTTATTTATTGTTTACATTCATATATGTTACTTATTTTTCCACACTAGAAATGCACTCTTCTGTAAAGAAAATTCAAGCAATGTTTTATCTAGGAAGTACTTGCAAACAACAAAACTAGTTCTGCAGTTAAGACATCCAAAAATATCTTCCAGGAAACAGACCTATAATCTTTATGAGAGCCGTAGTAGCGTGTTCATCTTATGGCCTGTTACACAGGAAAAGAAATCCGTCATTTACAAGTTAATATTCTCCTGTAACACAGTTAGGAAATCAGCATTTTAAAGGTAAATCTGATTAGAAAATTAATATCCCATTGAAATGATGTTATTTAATTGCAAAGTAGGTGATTCATTTTCTACCTGCAGTACAGCAGGACCCATTTTCATATTGTTCCACATCAGTCACTGGTTTGGTGACATTCCTCATTGAATGTGAGAGATGTTGTTCCACGTTTCTGTCTGAAGAGACTGGCAAAATTCAGACTTTGTTTTCTGTCCTTGAAGATCTTGATCAAGTTGTAGCAGCTTAGTTGTTGCCAGGGAAAGGTCATTGTCCCTCCTGTCATGCTGGACTTAAAGACAGGTTTTGTTTGTTTGGTTGACTGTTTTTTTAAGAGGTCAAACAGAATAAAACAAATACTTGTGTGTTACTGTATACTTCAGATTAAAACATTTTTGAAATACAACAGTAAAAGGCATCAAATAAATGTATTAGGTTCATGGCATTACACTGTTTTTTGTCCTCCAACACAAAAGTGTCATCATTCAATTCAGTGTCAGACTTAAGTGGATCTCTCTGTGCTTGTAGGGAGTAACTATGTGCATTTGCAGATAGAGGTGAAGGCAGGATCCTGCGTGGTGCTGAGTATCCTATAAACTCTTATTAAATTTCTGTGGAAAATAATGAGGAAAAACTGTGCTGAATAATTCACATAAGTGCAAATATTCTAAGAACTGTGAAATACCAGTGGAAATTGTTGGTCCTTCAGGCTGAATGATTGTGCAGTGGGATAAACTGCAGCATATACATCCATACATTTTGTAAGAAAAATGGCAGGCTTCAGTGAGTACAACATTCTAGTTGTGATAAAAAGTTAGATCCCCCAGCAATGGGCAGGTTAAAACTTTCTAGTAATATGCTGTGGGTGGAAAGGCCAAGGATATGCTGTGTTTCTTTTGTTTCATTAAAAGATTGGAAAACCACACTGTGAGGTGTTCAGTGCAGACATTACAGTTTATTTTCTTGCATTCAGAAGTCTCTGAGTTCTTTGCTAAATGCTCCACGCTACGTGTTAGATTCTTGGAATATTGTGGATTCCAGTTTTTAAAGAAATATTGAAAATACAATACACACCTGTGCTAGTTTGACTGCAAATGGGTTAATTTTCTTTGTGCAGTTATAAATGTCTGTTTTTCATAGCTATCACTCTCATTATTTGGACTTTGTTTGAGAACAAGCAGACAACACCCCAGCACAGAGTTAACATTTTTAATTGCTCAGCTCTGAGAGCCAAGGAGGTTCTGAGAGCTCTGCCCACAGGTGCAAGGCATCAAGGAAGGGGGGAATGGATAGGGCAGAGCTTGACTGACATCCATACTGATCAATAAGAGTATTCCATCCCATTAGTGCCATGCTCCATATTGAAGGAGTTGGTCTCTTCTGCATTTGCTCTCTGGCTTCTTGGGCTCTTTCTCTTGTGTACATTGTTTTTTGCTTTGCTCTTTTTTGTTGGAGCTGAGGGGAGTTTTTGGTGCGGGACATTTAGTCCGGCTTTTGACATTTTGCAGATGCCTCTGAGCCTTTCTGCCTTTTTCCTCTCTTTTCTCTCTCTGGGATCAGTTGTGGGGCCAGGTGCAGCTTGCTGGGGCTGGCTGCTCGGTTGTGGACAGAGTTTGGAATTGCCTTGAGTATCTTTTATTTCTATTTTATATATATATTTACTAGTAGTGTATTAGTATTTTGTTATTTTATTAAACTGTGTTTATCTCAATCCAAGTTTCTCCCTTCCCTTTTGATTCTCTCCCCTATTGGAGAGGGGGGAGGAGGGGATGAGTGAGCAGTTATCATGGTTGTATTGCTAGCTTGGGTTGAAAACCATGACAACACCTCCAAAGAGTGCATCTCCAGTGGTGTCTCCAACAATGCTCCCTTCCAGAAGTCCTTTCCTGCACCTCCTACCCCTCATGACTGCCATCCTTTCTTACGTTCCTTTGAGCAGAGGCACCGTGTTCTCCTCTGGCTGATATTCTGGCCTGCGTCGGGGATATGTCAGTGCCAACCCACCACAGTAACTCAGCACTAATCCGTGGAGCCATACAACCATAGGATAGCCCAGGCTGGAAGGGACCTCAGAAGATGATCTTGTCCACCCTTTCATGGGAAAGGTTAGGTTATCTAGCACCCTCTCCAATTGCATCTTGAAAACCTTCAGTGATGAGCACTCTTATCACATTCCTGGGGAGGTTGTTCCAGCAATTAATTGCTCTCACTGTAAAAAAATTTTTTTCTTGTATCAAGATGAAACCTCTCCCAAAACTTCTCTCCTCTTCCTTCCTCAGTAGACAAGGAAATCATGTGCAGCTATTTGCTATTTTAAAAAGTATTTTCTTTTCCATGTCAGGCACAGCCATCTGCAATTTCAGAACTTTTCTCCTTTTTTTTTTTTTTTCCAGGAAGTGGCTGCTCAATGGCTGTTTGTTGTTCTGCACATTTCTTTAGCTTGGTAATGGTACACATACAAGGAGGCAAAATGCCATCAACATGAGGATTCAAATTTTGGTTAACTGACAGCTTATCTGTAAAACACGCTGGTAATTTGGAATGCCAGTACTCTGGGATAAAAGGTAGCTTGCTTATTAAAATCTGCTGCACATTCTGATTTCATCTTTTGCTTAATAATGGGTGGTTACAAACCAAGCAAGTCTCTAATGGTTCCTCATTTTTCACCTGATTCATAAATGCAATTAAATCACCGACTACATACTCCTCTTTGACATATCTGTGCACTTTTGCATTTTTCTTAAAACAAGTTCCACTTGTTAAGCCATGGGTTTATCCATGTGATAAAGTGACATACCTGCTTGCTTCTTTGATGTTGCAAATTCTAAATTCAAGGACAGTCAAGACAACATGTGGGTCAAGCCAAAGGATGTGTGATCTAGAGAGCAGACTCCTCTCAGAGGCCTGAAATGAAACATTCCATTACTCAGAGGATGCCTACAAAAGCTTTCCGAGGCAGGCATGAAAAGCAGTTTGCCTTTCAGTGCAGCCTGCTCTGAGCAACCTGATCTAGTTGAAGATGTCTGTGCTCATATAAAGGGGGATTGCATTAGAAGACATCTGAAGGTCCCCTCCAGTGCAAACTATTCTATGATTCTATAAGCCAGTGCCACACAGAGCCCCAGCCAGAAAGCTGAGCTGAAGGCAAAGTGTGTGAGCTTGGATTCGGTGTTGGTTATTGTGGGGAAACAGCTCCTGTTTGGGGGGCTGGCTGGGCATTTATTTGGGTGGAGCTGGGACACCTCTGTTGGCAGAGCACCGTATTGCCATTCCCCAGATCATCTTCCCTGCTGACAACAAAGCCTGCAGCAACCCGTCCTCTGCTCTGCCAAGTGCTGTGTTTTGGAGGATGACAGCAGCCTGCTGTTATCAATCATTCTCTCATGAGGAGTGGCTGAGGTCTATACAGGAAAATTACACAAAAGAATTGTTGTAGGCTTCATAAAACTCAGCAGTTCTCCCTTGTCTCTGTCCCCAGTGTTCTTTGAAAGGTGTCCCTCTCTCCCTCCCTGCCTTCCCTCCCTCCTTTCCTCCCTCTCTCTCTTTCTCTCTTCCCCTCTCCCTCTCTCTCTTTCTCTCTCTTTCTTTCTTCTATGATACACAGGCACCCTTCCATATTTTGGTCTTGATTAATCATTAGGAGTGCAATTTTATTAAATACCACATATATCTCTGTATTTGTATTTGAGATTCTAGGATCTAATGCTGGGACAAACTGAGAGAAGGTTTCTGTGTGCTTCTGCCCACCGCTGGAATTACTGGCCTTTCTCTAAGTGCATTCTCCTTTCCTGACGCTGGACAAGTTACTGCATTCAAGTGTATCCAGTATTAAAAAAAATAATTTTGAGGTTTTTTTCTGCATGTAACTTCCTAAAATTTGGTCAAGATCTCACAAAAGGTCCTTCAAATTTTCCTGCCCCTTTTTTAAGGTCCAAGAGATACATGAAAATTGTAATATTATGAACTATGGATGTAGGAAGATGCTGAGCTTTCTGACTTCCAAGAATCCTACCAGAGTTTGCAAATTCTCTCCACTTCGCAGTATCAGAATCCTAGGCTCTGTTAACACTGATTTCAAACAAACAGTAGCGATTTAAGTCTCATCTGTTACTAAAATATTGTGCTTATGTGACTGAAGATTAGATGTAAAGAGAGGAATTTAAATGGTAATTTTAATAATTTCCTTTTCTGATAAGCTGAATTGTATCTCCTGTTTCCACAGCAAAATGGAGGAATGTTTTCTGCATCAGATATTTCTCCTCAGATAAACATGAGGAGTTAATCCAAGTAAATGCGTTGAGTTATTCAGTAATATCAGGAAAAATGCCTTTGACTGTAACATAAGGATTTTCTGTTGGTTTGCTGCTCTTTTAATTCCTTCCTGGCACAAATTCCATTTCCTTCTCAGAGATCAGCTCATCTGCCTGTCTCTTCTTTCTCTTCAGTTGTGTGATCTCATCCACTAGAGTCTGCTTTTCACTAAGATAAATTTTTAAATAACAAAAAGGGTTGGGTGTTTTTTTTCTCTTTGTAGAACAAAAAGGTCTCTTTTTTTATCCTTAATTGATAAGCACACACTAACAAAATTACAAACATTTATGTAACAATCAACCAGGATAATTATAGATCATTTTACCCCACAGGTAGGTCAATTATTTCTTTAATCAAGTTATGCATATATTAAGTGTTATCTGTACCCAGGCTGGTACTAATTGAAATGATGCATGATTACTGCATAATTTAAAAGCTCTTCAGATTGCAGAATTTCGTTTGGCCTAGCAAAGGACTTTGTTGTTGTTATTATTTTACAGCCAAATTAATTGTGCTCTTTTAAATTCTGTATTTCATTTCTGCTGATTTTGTCTGCCTACACTTGTCTCCTTTACAGACTGCCTTTACCAGGGGCTGTGTCCCCATTCAAGCCCATTCAGTGGCCAGCAAGGAAAAGTTAAGCAAGCCTAGAGATGATGCAGGTTACAGGCATCACAAAGAAAGGGGAATAACAGAACGGTCTATACCAGCTTTTATCCAGTATTTTCATGTTGATCACCTGTAAACTCAACCTCAGTACTCCAAACTGAAAAATACCAATTTTGATTTCTATGATATATTCAAGCTGAAACAATGATTGATCCAAGCTAGATCTGCTGGAAACACAAGCATTTAAATCCTGTACTTTTCCTAGAAAAATGCTCAGGAATGTTTTAAAAGAAGATCAGTAAAACGCATTAAAAGATTATTTAGGCACGTTTATAACATGCAGCTTTATAATTGCCCCCTTTTTAATTCTCGAGACTGCTACGAATAAGCAGTACACCGTTTTACCACTTGATGGTGCTAAATGTTCTACACACTTAACCAAAGCTATAAACAGACTTCGAAATCAGGTCACCTTTTGAAACACAGTTTAAGTTGAAGCTTGAATCCTATTTCATGTTCATGGAAAACATATATTTGTCATTTGATATCATGGATATTTGAAGATTAGGCATTACTGTTCACCTGCTGTAACTTCAGCACTGGAAACTCTCTTAAATGTGTAAATGTGTTTTAAATGTGCCAGGGATTCATCTGTCCTCCCCCCCTCAGATGCAGATACCCACCCAACTGGTGTTTACACCCAGTAGGTAAGGACAGCTGAGCACCTACAGGTTTCCCATGAGCTCCTTTTCCACAGACATGTCCCTGTCACTGTGTCTACCTCATGGTCACCTCATAGAATCGTAGAATAGTTTGGGTTAGAAGGGACCTTCAAAGGTCATCTAGTCCAAGCCCCTGCAAAGAGCAGAGACCTCCTTTCCAAAATCAGCATCATGTCCTCAGCATTCTCAAGACTCACTGTTGACTCAGCAGCAGAACGAGGCTGACTCTGAGCCCATGGATTAGCACCACCATGAGCAGAGTTAGGCGAGAGCAAGGGCAAGATTTTTCAGGCATTTCTTAGCTTAGGTTAGCACGGTGCAACTGGTGGGATTGGTTTGATTTGGGACAGACAGCAATACTAAGGCTTGGGGACAATTCAGCATTAGAAGAGGAACAGCCTTTGGTAATTAGAAAGGGTGTGGGTGGGGATCCATGTTTGGTCCTTAGGACTTGGGTGTGGTGAAAGACAACAAAGATGGGGTGAGAGAAGGAGTTTGTATGTACTTGTGTTATGGAGGCTGGAGGCAGAATTTACAGGCAAAGTGACATTTTGCTGTAGTGTGGCTGCTGTCTGGAGAAGCTACAGGAAGGACACCACTCAGGTGCTGCTACTCCTAACCTTTTACACAGAGTGCTTTTTAGGCCTCAGAGGAAAGGTCTCCACTGGCTTCCTCTGCTTCAGATTGGACATGAACAACATGCTGTGCCTTTGCAAACTCACTGGAATACTCATCACAGTCTCCCTAAGGGCTGCCATGTCTGTAGCAGTAGGTATCCTGGACATGTCTTCTTTTCAGCTCACAGTTTGTAGGCTATATGCTTGACAAAGTCTGTAGATATCTTCTTAGAGCATGGAATAACTCCCCACAGAGGTAGTGAATCTAGCTGCAGGAACTTTTATCACTCATCTATCTGCTTGTTCCAGCATGCATGGGGCTCTTGTGCCTCAGAAATACCACTGGGTCCATACCCTGCCGGTAGAATCCATCCCTGCCCACCGTAACATATGTCCAGCCTCCACTGAGCTCCTGAGGCATCACCGGTGCTTGGTGTTTCTAGCCAAGTGAGGAGACCTGCACACTCTGATTCTTACAAAAGATGTTGAGCAACCACATGCACAGAACGAGAATTTTGTCAGCCTTCCATATGCAGTCAGGCAGGATGACATACAGGATGCATGGGAACTCCAGGGCTGGAGAGGTAATAGAGATTGCAGCCTGATCCCTTCTCAGATCAAGCCATGTCATCACCCTTTTGCCACAGCACCGAGGGAACAACCCACTGGAGAACCATCTCCTGCATTTGCGTATCAGGACCTGTGCCCTCCTTGGCTGTACTTTGTCTTCAGAGGCAGGGACAAAAACATGTATCCAGGTAGATTTGTACAGGGAAGCTGCAAAAGTTACGCTGAGCGTGAGTGCAGAAGGAAAACAATGTAAGAAGGGAAAGTGCAGAAGACACCTGTCCTGAGGACACCTTGAAGATGTTAGGAGGCTCTCTAGCTGTAAGAGAGTTACACTGAGGTGCAGGCCTAGGTGTTGCACCCTTCTGTGCACATGGGAAATTACCTACCAGTCCTGTGAAATATGCCTTGTGACGGACTGCAATTTGGGAAAGGAATTTAACTGCACTTTCTGACATATGTGCTAAGGCACAATATCTCTGCTATGGTAGAAGTGTCTCAGCCATGTGTCTGCAATTATATATCTTCCTGATTAACTTCAGATCAGGGTGGGATGTTGGTATCAGAAACCACGTTCAAAAATGCCAAGAACTTTTGCAGCTCTCGGAGTATTTGCAAAACATAGGTTGGCACACTAATCTCACTAATACAATGCACATCATCTATCTGCTACTTTTGTATGTTTGAACTACTTCAAAAAAGTCTAATCAAACCATATTAAACAGTGGCTGTCCTCAGTCACTGCCCCAACCCAAGAGCTTGAAGATACAAGCCTGTCAAGAACACAACTAGAATCAAACTGCAAAATTACATGGCAGCCTCCCCAACTCCAGCATGTACACCAAGCACTTTTCAAAGCAGGTTTTTCCTGGAAAACTATTCTTGCTTTCAGCTGCTCAGCTCTAGATTTTCGTCTGCTGTGCTGAAAACAGCATGTAGTAATGAAAAGCTCAGTTTCTGAGGCTTTGCCTCTCTGCCTTTTGTTTGAAAGAAGTGTGCTGTCTGTTCTGGGGAAGACCTCAATCCTTCCCCCTTTCCTACCCAGTTCTCACTTTTAGCACCCACCTGCTTAGCTAGGATGGGATCCCTGGATCAGGGTGGTGCTTCCACTGAGCTCTGACACACAAACTTCCATTCTCAGCTGATAAAAAGAGCTGTCCTAATCTTAGGTCACCTGTGGTGAGAAGGATTTTTTAGCATACACACCTCATCATAGTTGCATGTACAGTTCAATACGGCATTGCTGCCAGTGCTGCTGCTTAAAAATCTGTGTAAAAATTAACTATGTATAAAAGTAGTGCAATCAGACTGAAAAAAATCAATAAGTAACAAGATTCAAATTATGTACATACATTATGTACATACATATATGTGTAAATAATAAAATAATGAATAATGCAATGTGTAATAATGCATACTATATATATATAGGCTAAAGGGAAAAATAATCTGCATATAAGAAATACACTATTTCATTATTTTTCTGTTTTACATAACCGTCAAGCAAGCCAAATCACTCAGTCTGAGAGTTTGGCTATACATCTATGTCCATAATGTCAATAAGCAGGCTGGAAGTTTTTACAATGAGTTAACTTCCTAACGTGGGTGGAGAAAACGGCAAGCAGGGAACTTTCCTTCTGGAAAAAAGTCTGCCGTTTAGTCTGAAGGCTGCATAAGAAGTTAGTGGATAGGTGAAAGGGGAACATTTTGTATCATATAACAAACCATTGGTTATCCCTGTAGGTAAGAGACAAGCAGGGTTTGAAACCTCGTTGAATATACAAGAATAGGACCCAAGCCCTTTCCTATCTGGCCACATATCAGTATTTTAGTTATTGGTGTTCAGAAGGAAGATTTTTCCTCTTGCGAAATTATTTAACACCTGCCCACTGCATATTTTCTTGCAGCTCTTTTGGAAGCAATAATTGAGAAGGTTCTTTACTGCTGGAGACAAGATTCTAAAACAGAAAAAATAATTGTTTTAATCTACTCGAGCTATTCTTCAGATCGTAATATTGAGGAGATGGGACATATATATGGGCATATATCATGAAAAAAGTCTGTATTTGAGGTAACAGAGAGTAACAAATAATTTCATCTAAAATAAAAACCGGTGTAAGAAGAAATTTACTTATTTTTCCACAGGGAAAAAAAGCAGCTAATCAAGAAGGAAATTGAAACAGCCTCCTACCTTTCGTGTCACTTCACTGTGTTAACCAACCTGCCCAGACCTCAATCTAGTACAGACTAACTAGGAATCAGAAAGGAGATCTTGGTGTTACAGCAGGTATTTTCAAAGAGCTTTCACTTCCTTATTTATTAGCAGTTAAAAAACCCCGATCATACATGAAGAATGATTAAGCCATTATACAAATCTGTATTTTCCCAGATATTAATGACCATGCGCACATCTCATCTACCTTTTGTACTATATCACCCATCTCAAAAAAGACATGATAGAACTGGAAAAAGGTACAGAGAAAAGCAATGAAGACAGTCAAAGCTTTGGAAGAATTTCTGCTGTGTAAGCACCTCACAGACCAGGGCTCCTTAGCTGAGAAAATACGTTAGGCAAGGGAGAACAGGGAGAATTTTACAGAATGATCAAAGAATCATTTTGGTTGGAATAGACCCTCAAGATCATTGAGTCCAACCATAACCTAACTCTAGCAATAAACCACGTTCCTAAGAGCCTCATTTACATGTTTTAAACACCTCCAGGGATGGTGACTCAATCACTTCCCTGGGCAGCCTGTTCCAGTGCTTTACAACCCTTTCTGTGAATGAATTTTTTCTAATATCCAATCTGAACTTTCCCTGGTGCAACTTGAGGCCATGGAGTGACATGGAGGCAGTGAGCAGGGGCTGGCATCTCACTGTCTGTTCCCATACAACACATATTGGCATCTAGTATTAATCCCAAATTCCAATCAATACTGAGGACATACCAAGTCCAGTAACATTTGCATTTGTTCATAAATGATTGGGAAATTTCATTTTAAAATATCTGTAAGGCCAACAAAATACAAAATTACCAATTCTCTTCAAGAAGACCCTGCAGAGTCTGGGAGGATGCTTAACAAGTTCTTACATCACTTCAGTCCCAGCACAGCTGCTTGCACAAGCGCTTAAGTACAGAAGTTATCGATTGGGTTATATCATCGTGAGCCATTGCTTGGCTAACTCTGCAGCCCTGTGAGATCAGAAATCTGCGTCGGAGTGGCTGTTCCCGCTCTGTTCTGTCTATGCTGTCCTAACATCCATAGTCTGCTGTGCAATATTGATCACTTCCTACTGAGAGGTAAAAAGGAACTGAAAATCTAGAGGAAAAATGACATGTGAGTGACCAAGGATTGGAAGCAAATATGTTGCTGTCTGGGAGCAAAGAAGAGGATATTTATGACCAGTGGAGAGATCAGTTTACAAAAATCTAAGTGGTCTGTTAAATTGTCAAATTGTGTGTGGGGAGGGAGGTAATGAAAAAATTCATTTGTTGAGACTGAAAAAAAAAAAATATCACCTACAATCTCAATCTGGTTATTAACACATTCTCTTGCTTTCTGCAGAATATTAAAACACTTTCCTTTTGCTTTAGTTCCAATGGGAGACCACCAGCTTCAGTTCATAATGGCCAGAAAAAAATATTTAGGGTGTTTTGGGGTGAAAGTTTCATTAATCTCTGTAGTTGAATGTTTCCATGCAAGCAGTCAGTCATGTGCCTTGCTGTCTCTCAGGTCAAACTAATAAATCTTAAAAAAAAAATCCATATTAAAAAAAGCATTCAGATGGAAACTTGCATGCTTAGTGCCTGATAGCATTCTACAGAGTCAACATCAAACTGCTGTCACCTTCTTGCTGAAAGCAGTTATGTTCAGACATGCTAAAAGTTTGAATTATGGCTATATAACATTGTTCTCGGCCTCTGTACTACCTGCAGCAATATTTCAACTAAAGTAGTTTTAGCTAGTTAGATTGATAAAATGTGACACATAAACAGATTGTTATTGTGAGTTGTATCAGTTATCTAAAATATAATTTTAGACATAACATCTGAACACATCAATCTAAAAAATACTGGCTACAAAGGCAATTTCTAGAATGAATAATTGAGTGATATGTCATTTTTTTCCCACATTTTAAGAATGCTAGGCCATTTTCATCTGGTCTCGACTCTTATGCTTGTTTATTCCCAGCTGATGCTACACAGCTCCCAGCCAAGAGCCTTTCCTGGCTCCTGTAAGTTGCTCTATAAAGAGCTTGGTTCTTCAGGGTGAGTAGGAATGAGACTCATTTAGATTTCAAATCGCTCAAACAGACCTGGTTGTGGCTCATCACGACTTATATGTAGGGCAGCTTTTGTTTGTACACCCCATATCAAATGACACCAATGGATATCTGAGGCTTCTCAAGACACAATTTATGCTGCGGTTGTCTGGCTTAGAAACGCGTTCAGAGGCCAGAAGTGAAGCAGGCGAAAATTTTCTGTTTGTGATGTACAAGGTCAAGTCTGCAGAGAGCCAGAGCCTGTGTGCTGAGGCAGTGACATGGTGAGGACGTGCAAGACGTGGCATGTTGCCTCTGGTTAAAGTCTCTGCAGGGTCAGCAGAACCATGTGGTGGGTGAGCACATCTTTCTGGTGCTGTTACACGCAGAAAAGAGAGGTAATTCCAGCTTCAACTACCTTTGAACTCATGCGCAATAAAATGCAGAATATGCATCTGGCTAAAATCTATTTTGAAAACATAATTATACTCCATTATTTTGCAAAAAAACTTTCAAAGGTGTATGCTTTTACTACCCATTTTTCAAGCAGTTCCTTCCCTTTAAAACATGAGTTTAGACAGCATTCTTCAAACAGATAAGGCTGACACTAAGCTCCCAAGTACTTGGCACCTTTCCAAAAATGCCTTGCATCCGTCAAATCCACTGAAGTTGGTCATATAATGACCCTATTCCATTTCAATGCATTTCTGAACAGTACTCCAGGGATTATGACTACTCCAATTTAGTTTTCTGTTCACAAGCAAAGAGTACAATATTCCTATTCAGTGAAATGGCTGCATTTTTTTTCCTTGTCGTTACATGCAAAATGTCACATAAAAATGCCTTAGTTTGATTTATAATAACGAATACGCTTGACATGCTGTTCTTCTAGTGGGTAATTTTTAACTTTTGTTAACTCCTGCACAAATTCATTAAGTGCCTGGTTACAGAAGAGTATGTCATACAATATTACTTAAACATGATGTAAACCACTAACACACAATAAATCTAATGTCACATCTCTTAACTCACTTGATTATTTCCTTTCTCTGGCACGGTGGGCTCTCAATAAAGCAAGCGGGCATGAGCATGAGAGATTTAATAAAATGAAGTGCTTTGTCTCCTAAGGCTTCATGTCTTTGCCAACATAACCAGAACGAATAAGAAAACTTTTTCCATATATAGTTATATTACACTGTATTTGGGCTTTTGAAAGTGAACTCTTTACCTCAGTGATTTTAGCCTCCATCTAGGGAAGGGCTTTGGTGGACTGCATAGCTCCAGCTGAACCAGAATTTTGTGGATACTTGTCTACCAGGGAAAACAACAGGTGAAGTTATAGTCAATTAGTCATTTCACTGTTGTCAGGCCAGAAACAAATGTGTGGATGAGCACTTGCTTCTATACTGGTTTTCCAAAAACACAAATGCAGGGATTTTTCCAAGATAAAGTAACTTAACACCAGAACAGGATGCCTGTATGGAGGACTTGCAACATAACAGCATAACTGCTCTGTTTTAGCTATGTTGGTCTGTTGCTTTGTCCTGAGTTTCTTAAGTCCCTAGTTACTATCTCTGGCTGGTTCTTTTAATTAAAGGCAGTTCTTCACTGAACATGGTCAGGTAAGATAGCTGGAAATTGTCTCTTTCCCCAGCACAGGAAAATGTTTGAGAGGAAACTGTTAGGATGATACAAAAGTAATTTTAAGAAAGTTGAAAAATACACATCAATAGTATTATTTGTAGTATATAAGTTTACAACAACAGGAGTACTCCAGGGGAAAAAATGGTGAAGGAAGAACCCTTAAAGACTATACAAAAGCTGATGTCAAATGCATTATGAGCGTTATTTGATGATTACAGGTACACAACAGCTGTACACAGATGTTTCCCTGTACACAGATATACAACACAATATCACAGGTAGCCCAACTGCTCACGTGTCTTTGCAGATCAAAGCCTTATTCATTTAAAAGTCCCTGCTAACTGACGTAAATCAAACAATAAACTGAATGATAAAACCAACACATTTAGACTTAGTAGAAGTATCTTGAAACTATTTTAACAGGCTCTTAGAATTTGATAGCACACTTTTAAAACAACCCAGCAAAACCAACTCTGAAATATTTAAGCTAGAGCATTTACAGAATAAACCTAATCAATAGAGCTACTTACAATTTATTATAATAAATTCAAACGACTAAGAAAAACTTATCTGGTGGTTTTGAAACTTTTGTGCAGTTTCAAAAATGATCCATAGCTGATATCCACAGCTTTTTGAATCTGCGCAACAGTGATGATTGACAGATAAGTTTGTTAAATGATTTCTAATTTCTTATATGTCACATATGTTAAATTTAAAACTAAACAAGGTCTTTTCTTATTTAATAATAAATTGAAAGCAATAGAATTTATTTTTATTGACAGTTTTTCTTTGATATCCTTCTTTACCAATTGCTTGCCTGGTAACACACACAGCAGCACAAAGGGATCAGAAAATTACAGTTCCAGGAAATTTTTGCTAGATATATAGATATTTAATGCTCAAAGAAATAGTTTCTATAGCCAGGAAAGATCAGGTCAAAATTATTGGTACCTTTTAATTTCTATTCCTAGTTCCAAATTTTATTCTGTGTTTGTCTATGTACCTCTTCTCATCTTATACATTTTCATACCCCCTGCTAGTAGTGGTATCCAACCTACAACTGTGACCTTTCAATCATCTCATTACCATTCCTGTGTTTTAATATTAATGTTCAAAAATGAAATCTCAAACTGAAGTTAAAGATAGAATTTTATGCATGCACATGTGAAAATCTGCACTTTGTCCTTCAATTCTAAAGAAACGAGGCTTATAATACCACATTGTGTGGTGGCCTAGAGTAACGATGCTTGAAGATGCCGCGCTCCTATATGACTTTTTAAAATCAGTACCCAATTATAGATTACCTCCAGAGTGACTGAAGTATGAGTGCTTCAGTGAGGAGAAAGAGTGAAGCACCAGATCACTGTTACATGATGGGAGGTCAGCCAGCCTGCCAGCCCCTGAAAATTGGTCTGGCAACCAGCACAGCTCTAGAAAATCATCAATAGGCACCTACGTGCTTCAGGAAAAGGTAGAGCATGTGCTGCTTCTTGCTGAGCTAGAGAGGGGGAGAAAGAATCAGGTGAGGACCTACGGAACATTGGGCAGAACTAGAGAGATTTAATGGGAAGAAGGGTGCTCATATAGGATGAAGATAGGTTATGGTAGAAAGGTACAGAAAATAAATCCACAAGAAACCAGACTTGTTAATCTTTTTGCTCATGGAGCAACTAATTTTAAATATCGCGTGCCCTAACAAACACAGGAACTGGCAGAAACAGTGGCTGGACTCTGCTTTTCATCAGTGTTAAGGTTTTCAGGTACATCAGTCTAACATGGTCAGTCTCTAACCAAAAAAACGACAAAAAATTCTCATCAGATGTGCCTTCACAACAGTCATTTCCTTTCTTGCTAATCCTGTGCTGCCATCGTCTTTACACCTCTGAAGCCATTTCTTGGTTTTCATTTCACTTTTCAATATACACATTCACATCCACAACAATCTCCCAGTTCCTTGTGCTTATCTTCAAGGTGGTGGATAATAATTATATAAATAGGCAATTACTGAAGCAAAGAAATAGATTCCCACACTGGAACGTAGATAAATCAGTGCCAAAGAATGCCATTGAATTAAACAAATTAGAAAAAAAAATAATAATAATTAAAAACCAAACAATCAAAAAACCTAGAAGTGCACATGGACAAGAAAACAGGTGGCAATTGAAATTATTTCACTGCAATTCTTTTGTTCTGTAACATGACAAACCAGCAAGCAATCATTAATGCTGTTGGTTTGCTGTTATCTATGTATGAATATATATGACATGATTATGTCATATTATACATACTATTACAGTAAAATACATGATTTATTTTTACATATTAAAGATATATATAGTAAGAAAATACAAAAGAGCAAAAGCTTCCACACCACAGTAATATGTCCATGCACATGCCCAATAAATTGCATCATGTAAATGTACTTTTCTAAAATCCACGTCATAACATAGGAAATATTTGTTAGCTAACTTTACAGCAAACAAACTCTGTGCTGAAGGATGCCCTTTTGTTCGTATCTGCATAGCGTTCTGAAAAGATGTCAGTCCAAAATACAACACTCACTAATACGTTACCTTTATGCACATATTGCCTTTCTACCTTTTTCCAGCAGCAAGAATGGGACATGCAGAGCTCTGCTATGACTTGGCTGGACCTACTGCTGTGGAGGAGCAGGCACCCCATGCCAGCACCCCAAGACCAGGGCTGCAGGACCTGCTGGGCCCCCAGTGCACGTACCCCACACTTATCTCTCAAGTAGCTGGTGAAAATGGCAGCTCCGGACAGGTTGCCACAACCAAAGGAGTTACTGCAGCTCACATTCAGTCACTGTTTTTAGAGCGTTCCTCATCTGCCAGGCTGCCAGCTGAATGAGTAGCTTTGGCAGCTACTGCTCCTCACTGATCCTCTGATCAGGCTGACAAGGTGTCCCCACATAGGCTGGTTCTTAGGAAGTACAATTCTGACAATCATGTTGAGTCCTTGAATGTTCATTTGTGGAAGACAAGAAGTCAGCCTTTCTCTAGCTTGCCTCCTTTACTGCTACAGGAAAGATAACACTACACTCATTTCTCAGCTGCAAAATAGTTTATTCAAGATTACAATGAATTAATAAGGCATACGTAAATAGAGTCCATATGTTGCCTGTCAACTAAGTCACTTATTTTTTTTTAAATAACATCATAAGAAGAGTGGTGACATAAAGTGCTTGTTGTACAGGAACCTGAGAAAAAGGCAACAGCAGACACTGAAAGTCCGAAACACTGGAGGCGTTATTGGAAAGCTCAGCTGAATTAATGTTTGTTTGACTTGGCGAAGGTTTGCCACTTGCCAGTTTATTATTAGCTTGGACTTGTCTATCACCTCATAAAAGTCAGATGAAATTAAGATGGAGCCACATTTTGGAAAATATTTTTAATAAACACATGGTCAAATGAAAGGTTAAAATATACATTGTTTGAAAATAAGAAAGTTAAAATTAAGGCAGCTTGGGGAGAGCTGTGAGAAGCCAGGAGCCCGCTGGCACTGAGGCTGGGGCAGAGAGAGGGTGCTGCCATACAGACACGCCATCTCCCTCCTGTTCCCTCTGCAAGCTGAACTTTTCCTGCTCTGCAAAATTTTGGTGTGATGCACTGAAGGCTTGGGCCTCCCATTACTTTGACGAGATGTTAAAAGACCCTGCGTGGTGGATTTTAGGCAGGAAGGGACAGACACAGGCTGGCTGGGGATAATCACCTCCATGATGCGGAAGCCCCAGGAGAGAAGCCATGAGCCTCGTCGGCTCCTGTGCACCAAGGCCACCGTGCAACACAGCCACCGGGGAGGGTGACCCTCTGCCTGGACCCCCCCATATTTGCTGCACCCACTGTTGCTCAGCTTCAGGATGAACCAAGCTCCCCTGGGGAGCAGGAACACCTGAGGCACAGCCTAGCCCCACCACGCTGAGGGACCATGTGATGGCAGGTCCCATCCTGCCCCGGGGTGATGGCTGCAGTGCCTCGGGTGCCAGGTGTGGAGGCTGAAATGATTCTTTATTCATGAGGCAATGCAGCACTGTAGGGACTGTGACTCAGGGAGCTGCGCATTATGGGTATCGTTTTTAAAACCCACCTCAGTGAGGCTTGAGACTCAATACCACCTCTCACTAACTCACCGATTCCCTTAAAAAACAAACAAACAAACAAACAACAACCAACCAAACCACAACCAACCAAACCCAAAGCAAAAAAAACCCCACACAAAGCAAGCATGTAGTTAACTCTTTAAATGTCACACACACGCTAAAAATAATACAAATAAAAATTACAAAATTAGTATACAGCTGTACAATTATTAGCAAGAGTGTCTCTAGCAGAGCCCTGTTTAACTATGCAATGCTGCTTTTCAGGCTTAACTGACTTTATCACTTCATTTTGATTTATTGCACTTTTCCTCCTCTCCGCTAGGAGATTTGTGAGACTATCCAGCCTTTTTTAGCATAAAAGAGAAAAAAATAGAAATCATCTTTCACAAACTAAAATTGAATTGATGAGACAGAAGGCACAGAAAAATGGGCTTTGGGCACCTAACTCTGAAGCTGTCTCATTGAGGCAGAAATCTTTCTAGGGAGAAGCAATATTATTTATGTCCAGTTGATCAAGGAGCAAAAGTCTGGGACAGGAGGAAAAACAGCCTGGGAAAGGCTGAGGTGACTGTGAGTACATCCAAAAGAAGGTAAGTGGATAAGTTAGGTGGAAATCAGGTTAATGCAAGAGCATTGCTCAGATTAGGGAGAACAGAACTAGGTGATGGTGAGAACGGCACACCACAAAGTGGACAGGCTTGCACCACTTCTCAGCTTTGCACATCTATCTCTTACTTATCAGCATCTCCACCTGAGAAGTGGGGTAGTGTTTTCTACAGCCAAGTAGCATCTCCCATCCATCCCAAATGGATCACTGCTGGGATCTACTATGATATTCTCCATGCCTAGTAACCTTTAAATGTAAGAACAGAAAGAGGATGACCTAAAAATACTGGGACAGAACAATGCTTCATGGAGCCTAATCCAGTAAGCAAAACCAGATGTCTGTGGAACGATGCAAGATACATCAAAAAATACTACCATCTCCTACTGTTCAGCCTCCAAACATTTTTGATTCAATGACTTATTAAGCCAAACAGGGTAGCTCTACATTTGGTGACTGACACAAATTTCTCTCCTGTAAACTGCTCCAGTTTCCACTTCAGCCTTCATCATCTACAACATCCTTTGCCAGTAGATTCCACAAGTCTTTTGCTGTTTGCATAAAGATCCCCCTTTTTTTCATTACAGCTCCTGCTAGCCTCATTTGATGTTCAGCATCTCGTGTGGCAGGAACAGAATAGCCAGGAAGAGTAATGGCATCCTCAGGTGTATTACAAGGGGAGTGGTCAGTAGATCGAGAGAGGTCCTCCTTCCCCTCTACTCTGCCCTGGTGAGACCCCATCTGGAATAATGTGTCCAGTTCTGGGCCCCTCAGTTCAAGAAGGACAGGGAACTGCTGGAGAGGGTCCAGTGTAGGGCAACAACGGTGATTAAGGGAGTGGAGCACCTCCCTTATGAAGAAAGGCTGAGGGAGCTGGGGCTCTTTAGTTTGGAGAAGAGGAGACTGAGGGGTGACCTTATTATATGTTTATAAATATATAAAGGGTGAGTGCCACGAGGATGGAGTCAGGCTCTTCTCAGTGGCAAACAATGATAGGACAAGGGGCAATGGGATCAAGCTGGAACACAAGAGGTTCCACTTAAATTTGAGAAAGAACTTCTTCTCAGTGAGGGTGACAGAGCACTGGAACAGGCTGCCCAGGGAGGTTGTGGAGTCTCCTTCCCTGGAGACATTCAAAGCCCGCCTGGACACATTCCTGTGCGACCTCACCTAGGCGTTCCTGCTCCAGCAGGGGGATTGGACTAGATGATCTTTTGAGGTCCCTTCCAATCCCAAACATACTGTGATACTGTGATATAAAGGAATACTTGGTCACTATTTTGGCTTTCCTGCATCACTCAAATATAGAGGCCTTTGTTAAAAACATAACCTTTATGTATCAGTCATGTCATTCCCATGTTGAAGTCTTAATCTGTTTTGTTCATTGTCCAAACCCATTCATTTGATCATTGTTACTAGCTCTCATCTTTAGTGTCATGGGTAACTCTCCATCATCAGCATTATTTGTTACTCCATCGCTTACCTTTCTCTGTTCAAATAATTTGCAAATACATTCAGGAGCAAAGTCCAAGCACAGATCTCTGCAGAGTTCAATGGACTTCCTCTTTTACTGCAAAAGCTATTTACTCTAACTGTTTCGTATCTTCTGATAGCACAATGTCCACATTGTTCGTGCGAGATCCTCTTTTTTAGCCCGTGTCTACTTAGTTTCATTTGAGGCTTTTGTAAGGAATTCCAACAAAGATTTCTAGAAATTCAAATAGCCTATATAAAAAAAGATAACTTGTTGACCTGAAAATTAATCTTTGTAGTTGCTAAGGCAAGACTCCTTCATAAAAGCCATGTTGACTTACCCAAAAGAAGGACAGCTTTACCCACATGGCTCCTAATTCTATTTTTGTTCTCATGAGCTGGTATTTCACATATTCCACATTAGTGCCTCATTCTGCTGCTGAAGCCAAACTACTAAGGAAATGCATGATAAATTCAAATACTCATTCAAAAATTTTGGAATGTTAATTTGTTTGTGTTATTAATGGTTAAATGTAATTTATTATAAGCAGACACAAATGCATTAATGATTTAGGGAAAACACCTGTCTTTATTTCTTATAATCACTATTTTAACTACCCATGAAAGCACATGTCAATCATGTGAAAGGCAAGCGTCTAAAAATTATCATTGTATATCTGTAATCGCTGTGGAGCACATTAATCCTATTTACTTTGAGAAATAGGATGTTCATAATCAAAGTCTGCTTTTCTGTCTTTTGTCAAACAGTTCAAGATTGCAAGTGACAAGTTAGCCTTTAACTTCAATTTCAGCTCTAGGGATATTGATTTCTTTGGCCTCCTGACCATCCTTCCACTGCTGCAGGCTTCATGCTGGAATTCCTGCAGATAAGGAACCTCTGGTATGATGCCCTTGACATTTGGTTGCAAATCTTGACTGTTTTGGAGGGGGCTGGGGAGAGGGCTAAAATGCTTGTCCTTGGCCTGAGGCACCTAGCACAGGCCTCAAGATTTTTGCTGTGTATTTCGCCTCAGTGAATTGTTTCTTCAGCTTTATTTCCTACAGAAACAAACTGCTACCCTGCCTGCTCCTGCATGAGCATGCAAATGCAATTTCATAATGAAGTATAGGACTTAAAAATCCCCGACATATTAGAAAAACATTCTGTCAATATTACCAGTTCACAGAGTGTGGAAACTGAAAACAGTTCCTTTCCAGGGAAAGAAGCACCTGGTTCAATTAATGGATTACGTATTTGAAGTTCACAGCTGCAGACTACTTTCTCTAAGCACGGTCTTTGGAAGAGACGGAGCATTAGGAAATAGTTCTGCAAGGGAATGGGAAAAATTTGATTCCAGTGTATTTTCTCCTTATTTTCTACTAGGTTATTTTAAGCCAACATTATAACATCTCAACATTTCATGAGAAGCTATTTAAAAATGAAAACAGTAGCTCAGAGATGATACCACATGGCAGGGGGTATTTTACATTAAAATATTCATCATAGTAAAGTGGCTTTTTACCTTTAGCTACTTTAACACTGAAAATTAAGCCAAAGACGCAACTGCAATACAGTGTTTGTGAACACAAAGATTCTGAAGTTTAAATCATTTGGTGTGTTGGTTTTTTTTTTTTTTTTTTATTCTTATATAGCCCTTAAAAAAAAATATAGATTTAAGCAAGACTCTTTGGAGCTGGTCAGCTGTCATTCATACATACAACCATTTAACCAAAAAGAGTTAAATATTCAGACAAGTTTTATTTTTCTTTTTCAAAACTTTATTAGGTAGACATTACTAGATGACATTGTAAAACCCCTTTTGTGCAAGTGAACAAACTCTACAGTATATGGCTTCCCACAAGTCATTAAATCCACAACCCCCCTCCCTCCTGTGTCTCAATATTGACTCTAAGACAGGCGGAGTGCATTCAAATGCTACCTTGCATTCTTCCATTTCGTCATGGGGAAGCACTTTTTCAGTCTGTTGGTAACAGGGGCTGGGGATATCAGTGTAAGTGGAAGGAATGCCTTCAAAGGAAACAAAGTACTGTAAGTTTTGACTTACAAACTCCACTCTTTATATGGAAACCAGATTAATTGCAGAGTCTTTTAAATTAAACTGCCTACCATGGATGTGATTGTATTTAGCAAAGTGAAGCAGTACAGAGACATACCTACTACTGAATACTAGTGAGGTAATTTTTGAAAATAAAACTGTTAAAAAATTCACTTACTTTCAAAAGGTCCTGTCCAGCAGGACAAACATTGGCAGAACACCTTCCCTTGTATCCATGCATGTACATGTGCATATACAACCTGTGTCTACTATAGCTTTTTAAAGAACAGGATTTTAGTTATACATTCATCAGGACAAGTTTAAAAATCAGACATTACTACGGTAGATTCAACAGAAGACTTCAGTGAACCGTCTCTAGATCTCTTAAATTAAAAAGGCACTCTGAAGAGGGCAGCAAGAAATAATCCTTACATAACATTGACACGAACTAAAGCAGCCACAAAGGTAGCACACTCAACAGTGACTGGTATACATTTAGAATACCAACTTATCAGTAAAATATTGCCCGAGACTACTGAATATTTTTGTCAAGTTATTACAGCATGAAGACCATTGTTGCAATACTATGCAACAAAAAAATACAGTTACCAGCTAATTGAAAGAGAAAGATAATGGGAAACTTCATCATTATTTGATTGTGTTCCTGCTGGTTTTAAGAGAGAAGAATTGAAGGGAATAACTTTTTTAAATGAACAGTAACTCATAAGATTGAAGAATTATTTTGACACATGGTGCCTCCAATTCAATGGGTTATAGAATGACTTAGTTAATGCCTAATCATTGGAGATAATACTGAAATAAAAGTTAAGATATCTGTAAGAGTGATAATTCACTCGTAATTTTATTTCAGTATGGCTCCCATCACCAAAACCTTCTGATATGCAAGCTGAATTCTGATTAAATACTTTCGTTTGATGCTTCATGAAGAGATAACACTGCAAGTAACAGCTATATTAGTAATGAAGAACTCGTGGGGGGGTGTGAGGGAGCTGCTGGGGAAAGCCTCTTCTACAGTTCTGAAAAACTCATGAATTTCAGGAGAAGGTTCCAAGAGATACTCTTCTCATCTTCATTTCTCCCTCTGTTCTTTCCTTCCTTCACAAATTCTTAGTGGAGGAAACTGAACGTAGTAAAACCATTTATGATTATGAAACTACAATAGATAGACGTTCTAAGCATAATTTTTCATCTTACTCCCCCCATTATTATCTCAATTACGTTCTGATAATTACTTTTTTATAACTTCAATAATTTTTAAAATATATTTTCTAACAGCAGTTCATATAATTAAAGATAACTTCAGAAAAGTAGCTTATTCTTGGCACCTGACTTCCAATAAATGGACAAATTGGGAGCAACGTTAGTAAGAAAAAAACCCAGGTCCTTCAGAAAATGTAGATATTAAAAGGTAACATTCCACTGTCTTCTGGGAAAGGAAGTAATCCCAGTAGAAGAAACAAACCCTACAGTATCCATTTTGAAGCCATCTGAAGATGGTAGAGCAATAACTACTTTTGCAGATCACACTTCTCACTATACAAAGATGGCTGGGCAGAGATCCCAGAGCTGCTCCACCAACCTTGTTTGATGGTTTACTCCATCAAGATACCAAACCCTAGAGAAACTACCAACTTATATTAACAGGATACATTAGTTCAGGTTGGATACCACTGAAATGCTGTTACACTGCTCTGGGCTACAGTGCACCTCTGCACACCTCGCTCCTCAGTGATTCCACCTTCATCAATTAGTGCAAACAGGGCTTGTTTGAGGGTACACATACCATGGGCTGTGGTCTAACCTAACTGCAGCTGAATTCTCTTCTCAAAAGAAGTTGCATTTCTTTAAGTGGCTGAAAACTCCTATCTGGTTATGCTGGAAGACCCAAAGCGTTCTGACAACACATATAAGATGCATTTATGCAGAAGTCTGAAAGGAGATGGGGGGGGTGAGGCATGTGGTGAGTGAACAGTAAGGCAGAAAACTCATAAATAAGATCAAGATTATCAGAATTGAAACTGGAATGCCAAATTACTTTTATAGATCATATAAATATAAATTCTTCACTAACATAACATTTTTCAACTTTCTGAGCAAACCAAAATTGTCTACTTTGGCTTTACATGTCGATAGGAGTACATGGAACAGAAATTCCCATATTGCTTTATGGAGGGAAACAAACACTTTTCACTTGTTTCAAGCAATAAGGCACTTACACATTTAAAATTCCTCATTGTACAAAACACACTGAATACTGGAATTCAAGCATTGATTACATGGGTATTGCCTACCCACAGTTTTTATAACTTCTTAGCCATCAAATAAATATACTGCAGAAAGTGTGTAATCACTCATGTGTCCTGTTTGTATATAGCCCAAATGTGGAGTTAGGAATTACTTTCTTGATGAACCTGCAGTGTTTTGCCAGCACTCCAGTTGTGCCAGAAGCCTGTAGGATGCAAAGGATCATCTCACCACCCTGACTTCCTGTCATTTAAATTAACGTTGTTTTAAAGGGAATTCTTCACCTTAAAATATATAAAAGAGATGGGGCAGGGGAAGTTTTCTCATTGAATTATCATGAAATTAAGACAATATTCAGCTTGGACAGCCTCCTCAGAAACATAGATCATATTTTCTTTTTCTCAGCACCTATTATTCTCAACTCTACCACAGTCAAAAGAATAAATACCTTAAGAAGTTATTTGGACTCGGTTAGTTATGTAACAAACATGACTGTGCTCTATAATTACACTTAAAAAAAGAAAAGTTAAAAGTCCTGAAGAAAAACCTATTTCAACATTTTGCATTTAAGTAATTAAAATACAACTAGTATAGCTCAGCAAAGCATTCCTGAAATGACTTCTCATGAGACCACATTTTCCAGGTCCAACTTCAGCTGTTTCCACAAGTCATTTTCAAATTACAAAATTCAAAGGAAAAGGAGAGCCTTAGAAATAAAGTGTGTAACAAATAGAAATATGGTAAACATTTTCTTATGAGATGGTAAACACAGTGAAATGTAGATCTACCCCTGTACTCGCAATTTCTGGACACGAAGCAGCAGAATGGAAATTGATATGAAGAACTCTTAAGGGCACATTTTTTATGCAAAAAGATAGTCCATGACTAAAGACTGGATCCATCTGCTTACCCAGAACTTGCGTAAGGCATGAAAATGTTTCTTGACTGCATCAGCACTTGTATAGAACAAGTTTAAAATATCTGAACAGCTTGTTTGGATTCTGTAAGTAGATTTTCCTTCTAAAAATGAGGTAAATGTGGCATCATATTAGTAACATCATGCTCAGTGACTGTAGGTTAAAATTTCAACAACACTATTTTCAGTCTAACAAGTTTTCAAGAAGTTAAACACTGAACGGGGTTAGCATGCCACTGTGTTTAAGCAAGTATGTGCAAAATCCATGTTTATGCTAAAGATATAAAATATTTTTACACAATGATTTTCCCCTCTTCTGACTTGGATCCATCCAAAACACTTCAGAATATTTTTCAAGTTTTGATAAGACAAATAAGCTCCAAAAAGATCTTCTTTTGCACAATAAGCATTTCTTAATAAACTATTTGCTCTTATAACTAATCTCCTTTTTAATAGATATATTTAGAAACAAACAGCTGGAATTCTGCTGAGAAATGTATGTATTTATTTGTTACTAGGGAGTAAGTAACTAAAGCTTACTACACATTTTTACCTTTGAAACCAGAGCATGCACTCCAAGATCAGTTTTCATTTCCCTCCCTTATGGTGTTTCACTGTCAGGCTAAGAGGAGCATCAGTGATTAACTGCTTAATATGAGCCCTCCATTCCTTACTGGAGAGAGAATGTATAGATCCTGAGTCTTTATGCACAGAATGACAATGAAGAATGAGCCAGGAAGTCCTGTATAACTGCAACAGGCTGCATTTGTTAGATTTATTAAGAAAAAAGTTTGGGGCTGTTGTGTTATATGTTAGTACTTAAATGAAAACACCACTAGTCTTGCAGATGAATCAAGTCTAAGCTGTTTTTTCATATAATGGTAGCAAGACAAGCCACCAAATATATCAGCAACATAACTTTTAAAATGTTTTGTGCCCTCTTTTTCAAATGTATCTGTTAAGTCAAAAAAACATTGAACAGGTATAATTCCAATTCTTATGCTGTGCTCATAACTGTTGCACTGAAGAGAGGAGAATTTTAAGATATATTATTTAACACTGTCTATGGATGTTGTTTCTAACTTGACTGGTGACTCAAAACATTAAGAAAGTCTCTTTACTATATTGAAAACTAGTATTCCTTCCCCTGACAATTTCTTTCCTTTAATATAAACGTTGTTTAGAAATTCTTCCCTACTCCCTGCTCTCTCCTGCATTTTTTATTAACCACCTCTACTATCATTCTGCAAGTGAGAGGATGGGCTCCATGGTAGTTTGCACTTCAGAAGTGAATCACATTTGCAAACTCCTGCACAATGGCTATCAACACACTTTCAGATTTTTTATCAAAGTATTTGTGGCCAAATTCCATGCTGGCATAAAAATGGGTATGACTTCCCTGGTTAAATGGGGCTATGACTGATCTCAGGAATGAAGCTGACCTGCTGCAACTATAAGACTGCAAACTTCAAAGAAACTAAGCAATTATCTCTCTCATAGTTTCCAAAGGATCCTTAGCATTAGCAAAATAAGAGATCTACTATAGCTTATAAAAGTAACAGTAATCCATGGTTCTTACCACAACTTGGAGCTACACAATTATCATACCAAGCATTATGAACGATGCAAACTTTGCTCAAGAAACAAACCACCACAACTAAATTTTAAAAAACTCAGAGTCTGCATGACAAACTATTTGGCTATTGAATACAAAACAGTTTCTCAGATCTAACTGGCCAGAGAAACCATTCAAACACTAAAGAATTTGAATCCTCTGACAGAATTACTGCCCTACCTACACACCACTTAACACCGTACAAGCTATGGCAGTCTTTGGAAGAGCAGAACGCCCCTTGGCTAAAAAGAATACCTGATGGTGATCCAAAATATCCGCTAGTCAAATTGGCAATAGTCCCTGCAAGTTAATATTTTTAATAAAGCAAATCTTCACGTTGATCAAACTTTCAGAAACAATAGATAGATGTAAATTAAAGCAAAACAAAAACCGTTGCATGCCACAAACAGTTACAAAGTCGGCATCAGTAACATCAAAATCCTTACTTACTTACACATTTGCACTGCCCCAAAGGAAGATAATAGATCAAAGTGCACTGTATTTTAACAATATTTAAAATATATGAATATGCTGTTTATTATAAAGAGGGTGAGAACTGAAGACTTTTTTGTATGTAATTAGAGCATGAGGCTGTTCAGAATTGCCCTACCTCTTGCTTGTATTCTTACTCAGTTTCATCTTCTCACTGGCTAATGGGGATCTGACACAAGGAAAAGCACAATTATTTTCCAGTCACAAGCTCCTGGCTAAGCTCTGCAAACATACCTAACCATGCCCTGAGAGTCCGCAGCACTCAGACTCACCCTGCCACTGACATGGTCGAGAAGTCCTGAAACTTGACCCAATTAATGAAATACAACTAATTACTTGGAGTGGAGAACGAGAGCAGGACCAGGTACGCGCAACTCCCACCTCACACCTACAAAGATGTCTCAGTGCCTGGGCAAACCAGGAATAGAAGGCTGGTGTAGAGTGGATTTAAGCATTTCCTAGTCTGAACACTGATATCTGTGAGCAACAACTTCTCACAAGGATAAATAATCTTAAATATTAAATGTGGTGAAAGCAATCCTGATGATCAGCATACAGTAGCACAAAATCTGCCTTTGCAGGCAAATTCAGCTGCCTGATGAAGCTTTCTGCTAATAAAGATGGAGTAGAACAGTCCGATAGTTTCCGTACAGTTATGAAAAAAAAGTTTAAATAAAAGCATCCTTGAATTGCCATACAAAGTTAATTCCCTTTCTTTCAAACTGATAAATTAATGCTTCTAAGACAAATAACATGACTTTGATGTATATAAGATTTCCTATGATACGAGAAGAGCTGTTTAAAAGCTAACATTTTACTGAATGAAGTTTTGTACTAAACTACTTCTCATATTTCAGTTGGTTATGCTGTATAATATTGATGAAAAATTCTATTTATGTATTATTCAAGTGAGGATATTTTTAAAAGGATGGCAAAAGACTTCCATATCCCTGTTCTGCCTGGCTCTTGAAATTTTTTCCTCTTCTGCAGAGAAGCAAAAGCACATATTATTGTCATTCTTATTTTTTTTCTACAGAGAAAGAAAGATTAGATTCAACTTTACAAGGTCGAAGATGCCTCATTTTTCTGTGTAGAAAATGAAGAACCATTTCCCTTTGATTTAATCTGTTCCAATAAAATCAAAACAGTCTAGATGAAATGATAATGTAGGAGTTGAGATGTGTGTTCCTTTCCTTCACCCACAATGATATGTGTTCTGAATATCAATAAGTGCAGATCTATTATCTTCCCTTTTATGCTCTTTATACTAGCATTTTAATTTCAGATCTTGGTGAATTCCCATCAGAAACTGAAAATAGCAAACATGGCAGAGTGAAAACAGCTACAAAACTGTAGGAATATCTCACATACTTATAAAGAACCAGAAAAGAAATTAATCCACTGTATAGTTAATTACAGATAATCTCAAGTACTAAAATATTCTCAAGTGGAATAGTTTGACACCACATTATAGACTGCACTGCAAACCCATTCTATCTCTCTCTCTCACTCTCTGAGGTCTGAAGGTTTTTCTAAATAATACAAAAATATCTTCTATTTGACATTTAAAGAAAGGAATAAAAATCCCTGAGTAAGCCAAAGACAACTGATATGTACAGCCTCAGAAAACACACTCAAAACCAAGACCGATTTTAAGGCAGCTTCCAACCTCAGACAGAACATAAATAGAAAACTGATGTGTCACAGAAGAAGAAATCTAATTAACGGGTAGATTTGCGTTGACAATACGCTTTAAACTTTACTTCTAAATGTCATTGCCTCCCCGCTTAATTTACAAATCTTAGGTACTATTTCTACTGTTAGGACAACAGGGTCAACATGCCCTTAAATTCAAATGGAAATACTAGGTACTTGTTGACTACTACGGTGTGCCTGCATACACTGTTCAACAAGCAAAAAACCCCAAGAACACAAAAACAGCAGCTGACAGTAAACAAGCATAGTAGCCAACTATAGCAAGTTGATATTTGTGTTTCCAGATAAACAAAATTCATCAGTTTCTTCCACCCAGGCTTTAAAGTCAAAGTGAGTGTCTTCTAATAGTACTATGTTGGTGGGGCAGAACACTGTTTACTTAGAAGCTACAACTAGATTCAGATTTAATAACAATTTTCAAAGAAAGCAGTGCAAAACACATCCTCTCAAATGATATGCTACTTGCAGACCTAAATTTTGAAGTTTATACACGCTTTGGGACATTGCCCATCTCTCTGCTTCCCCCTCTCCCCATATATACATACACACATATTTTTTTATATATATATATATATGTATCTTCAAACATTCACTGGGAAAAAAAAAAGTACCTTCAACAGTACAAATCCAATCTTATATTTTTAAAGTATAAAGTAGATATTTCTCTTATTCAGTTCCTTTCTTTACTGTTTCAGTGTTCTGCTTACACAAACTGATTTTATTCTATTTTTTTCTTCTAGGTTATATTTGTATGATAAATTTGGATTATAATAAAAAATGAAAAAAACCTCAGTAGCCGAATCATAACTCTGAATTACATTGTTCTTTTGGCCATACACTGAAAAAGAGGCCTGGTGGCAAACAGTGGTACTCTGAAGTTAGGAAAAAGAGCAAGGATAGATATTCTCTTCAGATCTGTAACATGCCAGGAAGAGAAACACTGGAAGCAGAGAATAAGAATGAAATGGTCCCCTAAAAATTCATGATCCCTCCCCTTAACCAAAATTCACAGATTTTTCCTCATGAGACATCATAAGAATGCTCTAAGGCTTCTGTAGCCCACTTCAAACAAACAAAAAAACCAAAATGTGCTGTTTAGGTTATAAAATTTTGTTGATTCAATCTTCACACAGCTAGTGAGTAGCATGTGTATTATATGCCAAGTCAGAACAAAAGAGAAGCTTTTTTATCCAGCTTTACCGCATTTCCTGGTACAACCTGCATCACGTTTCATGGCTATCTTGGGACAGGACAGGACACTGACACCTCTTCTTATCTACACCCTTCACATTCTTTCTGTACTGTGCGAGTTTCAAAATGCTGTTCTCTTCCAACAAATCCATCACCCCCCCAATCACTATTAATACACTGTTATAAACGAAATACCAAAGCAAAACCAATCAGCATATTCTCAAGTGTGACGGAGCTTCGCTACTAAGGATGTTTCCCTCCAAGGCACTGCAGTTTGGAGTGGACAATCTACACTCTTGCTCACTAGCAGGAGGACTCAGAAGATAACCAGCTGTCGTGCTCTGGCATGTGCCAGGGTTTCGGTATGCTGAACAGAATGCTGTGGGATGGAAGTTATTTACAGAAGTAGTTTTTAATACCAAAAGTAGTATGCTCAGTACACAGTAAGAGTCCAAACACTTCTAAGCATTTCCCCATTAAAGGCCGACACTGAAGTTAAACGGAGCACGTGTTAGCAGTTAAATGCTTTCTTCACAGGCCAAGTCGGTAGTAGAGTTCTGGCTACAATACAGACTTTTGATTGTCTAGTTCAGAAACTTAGACTCAAAAAACCCTCCAAAGTAATAATTAAAAAACAACAAAAAAAACCCAAACAAAACGTTTAAAAAGCAGCAGTCAGGGGGTCCATCTTGTTCAGAGTGAACCAGAGCAAAGAGGCTTTCTGGTCTGCAGTAGTGTTTTCGGCTGAGGGAAGATGGCAGGAGATCTCCCGTTCTTCTTCTTCCAGGGTGGTGGCTTTGACGCTGTTACCAGCACTGTATTGCTCAGCTGCACAAAGCACACGTAGGCCTTGCAGGACCAGCTCAGTTCAGGTGAGTAAGGTCCATCCTTACCAGGGCATACCTGTCCGTGACCTTTTCCTCTGCTTTTTACAAAGGCAATAGATAGGAAACACAAATAAACCTGCCAAAAGAAGAAAATAAGAAGAAAACCATAATTAAATGCAATCATTTGAGTGTGCATTGTGTTTATCTCATTGTACATAGAGTATTCAAATGCAGCTTTCCATGTCTCAAGGGAATTTAGACATGGCATTTGGACATGCAGAAAAAAATATTAATTTGCAACAGTCTCTTTGATAAGGAGTTTGGTTTACTTTCAACAAACGCCTGCTAATCCTACTCACATCTCTGACAAATTAATTCCCAAAACATGCTCTTCTGTGTAAGATACAAACTTAAAATTTTTAAAAGCACTTTCACAAACCTCAGATCTAGACCCAAAACTCATTTAACTAAACTAGTTTTCAGCCCATTTCACATGATAGGGGCAGCATGTTACAGATTTACTATTTTTTTCTTACAATATTATATATTTTTACAAAAAACCTAATCTATTGCGAAGTAATACCAAATGTTTATCTTTGCCTGGGCAGGGAACTGTTTATTCTTAAAAGTCTTTTGAGAGAAAGGAAGCTGTAAAAGAAAAAAAAAAAATAATCAGATTTATTCAAGTGCAAAATAGTTTGTCATAAGGGATACTCTTTCAAACTCACATGAGAAGCATCTACCTCTTTCTCTTGCCATCAGTTGACTGAAATGGTCAAGATTTTCAGACATCCTTGTAGTAACACCATATAACAAATGACTACCACAGTCACCAGGGTTCTTGCTTTGCTCCATAGTCTTGTAAATTGTGTAAAATCATTTGATACTGAGATTATTTCAACAGTTGCGTTAGCAGTAAATATTGCGGCAATAACCTCAAACCCAAAACTCTCCTATAAATAATCAATGTTTTTGGAACTGCTCTTCTTGATTGTAATCTTATCCAGGCATACCTAGAATGGGGACTTTAGTGGCACACTGGGTATCACTATTATTAAGAATTTTTAATATAAGCAAAAGAGCATTTTTTTTTCCAGCACAGGTTATACCAGATTACTAAGCAAAATAAACTTTACTGGCATTAAGAAGTCTTTATCGCCTTTATTTTTGGCCTAAAAATGCCACTAAAAGAATAAATATTTAAAGATACATATATCTTTAGCAAACTCAACTCAGAACATCGATGCAGGAAAAACATATGTATTCTTAGCCTAAATACTGAAGTTAATAGCAATATTCCTTATTTGGCTAGATGTACTCTAGAAAAGGTGTAAGGGTATTCTGGTTATATGCTGATTAGCTATGTACAATCTTATTAATGTAACTATCCTGGTATAATTTGGCTCTACTATATTGCCACATTCCAACATGCCTCAGGGCTGACCACACATTGCAAATTTTCAATGGAGTAAGTAGCTTGGTGAAGAACTGTGAAGGAGCATGATCCCCGATTGACACATTACTGCCAACATAAGTAGTGGATACGCACTTCAATGAGAAAAATCATACATTCATTGCTACAGTTTATTTCATTTCTGCAGAAGAATTCAGTTAAGCTCAGCAAAGAGCAGATTTGCTAGAATAACTACATCCACATTAATACAACCACGTTAGCAGAGCTTTGATACTATATCAAATGAGTTCACAGTACCTTTTTTTGTGATGGAGTCCAATTTGGCAGCCCATGCACTGCATCAGATTTTGAGATTGACTCATCCCAATTTACTGCTGCTTTGTTGTTGTTGCATCTTCAAGCTGGAGGGCTCTTGGGACTATGCCCATTGCCCCAAAAATCTTGCTGTGCACATGGCCAAGATCTTAGAATTGTGATCCACTTGGGTGATTAACAGGAGGGTCCAAGTCAGCCAGCCCCCAGCATTATGTTTAAATGATTCTGGCCTTTTGACTAGTTTAACTACATTAGTTAAAGATTTTGGTTCAGAAAAGCCTTAACAACCAAATAATTGGGAAAAAAAATAAAGCTAATAGGCAAGTAAAATAAAAATAAGGCTAAAATGCAAGTAAGAAGAAAATACTCTAAAGACAAATGTTTAAGGAAAAGGTCATGTGCTTTATACTAAAACTATACTAAAACTATGAAATTTGTACTTTGTGTTCATCTCTTCAAGATGAAAATACTAAGATGTCATACAGAAAGTTACTGCAAAATCAGACTCAGACTTATTCACATATGTAACTCTTACCTATTACAACAGCTATGGCTCCCAGTGCCAGTCCCAGAACCAGTATTAGGGGTGTAATGAGTAGTTTTCCAGCTGAAATGCAAAATTCATTTAACAATTCAAAGCAGGCATTTTATTTTTCCCTTTCCAACCATCCACAAATATTTTTATATTGGACTTCCAAAAGCCAGTTCATTTTTTTAATACTTTACCAGGATTCTTATTTATAAACTCATCCTCCAAATCCAGCCAGGAGCTATCACCACCCAGCCAGCTCCCTGCACACATTTCTCTTTGCCCTCTTCACCCACCACAACTCTCTGAGTACAGCTTATTTTGTACATTAACAGTTAGCTTGCATTTACTTCTGTTTCCATTCTGAAATCCCTCAGGCATCGGCAGGAACATGATAGCTATAAAGCTACTATCGTTTGGCTTCTCCAGAATGCTACTGTTCAGCAACCACCCTGGAAAGATGCCAAGCAAACCAGCATCTCTGAGAGTTTAGGTTAGCTCAAGGCAATGAGACCATCGCCTCTAAATATGCTTCTGCTCGCTTTAAAAGGCTGTGGTAAAGTCCTTATGTACAGTTGAGATTTAGGTCTAAAACAAACCACAGCCAAGTCCATTTTGGATCAACACTTAAAAGGATATGTTGCCGTTCCTACATGAGTAAGGCAACGAGGTTGTGCAGCACAACAGCTAGAGCATAAGACTCTAAGAACAAATAAAACTTGCTCATATTCTTTATTTCTGTTTAGTTCATGATCTGTAGAAATGCACGGAGGGATGGCAGGTTTCCTTCTGACATGCTTAAGCTGAAGCTGAACTTTGAATCCCAGTTAGCTTTCTTGTCTTAGAATCTCCCTTGCTGTGCTGGTTGAGCAGTTGGATCAAAGATGTCGCTTGTCTCTGCTGCTCAAAAATGCAGCAGGGCAGGCACTTGTACTGATCCACCAGCAGCCTGATCGGGGTTTGAAAGTAAGCAATTTTTTAAGTTAAGCATGTGTTTGAGAGATCACCTCTATAAAGAAATGAAAAGTGAGTTCATTACCTCTCTCTTCCCTGCCCTTCCCTCTCTCAAGTCACTTGTATCACATTACAGTAAATGGATTACTTCATTCAGTAATGATGTAACCCTCTCCATAACCTGAGCCACTAATTTGGGCAGTCTGAAGGAAAAATGAGATATTTTGGAAATATTTACAGCAGTTAAATGAATTGGTCCTTTTAATGTTCTGTTTTGATAGATCTAAATTTCAGAAGAGCATTGTGGGTGGGGAAACTAATTCCTAGAAGAAAAAAAATGGCAAACAATATTGGCATTACTATAGTTGCGAAGCATCCTAATGGTAGAACTTGAGACTCCACTGTACTGCATTCTATACACCCAGAGATTGTCAAATAAGTTACTCAAGTGTAGACAGGAGAAGGAATGTAGAATGAGAAAAACCTCAAAAAACTCCAAACAAGAATGATTGAAAGCATTTAAAAAATTACCAATTTCATTTGCTTTAATAGCATCATTACATCTTCTGTCCTGTTACGTATCCATGAAGTACCTAGCAATTGATTTTGAATAAAATTCACCCATGTGAATTCAGGTGGTACTTAAGTGGCATGTTCAGCTGTCTTAAATGCACTGAAGACATTTTTTCCTTTTTGTGCAATTCATCACTAACTCTAGTTATAACCAAACATTCTGCCTTCAAGAATGCAGCCAAATAATTACTATGAGAATGAAATCTCTAAGTCTGCTGGGACTGAAGTATAAAAGCAATTTCACCTTACTGCACTGGTTACAGGACAAAGTTTCTCTAAAAAATGCTAGCTAAATGGGGAGAGAAATGTCATCAAATTCAGACACCATTTATGCTCCCAGTTTTGATTCTCCTCCCCGTAATTTCTATTACCTTTTCAAAACCATTTGTGTTAGAAGAAAAGCATGTTTAAATTTATGCAACCATAAATGCTTTTCCCTGGTTTTTATTACAGAACAGTTTGTGATTGTAGGCACAAACGCTTCCCAACAGAAACCATGATAGCATGCCAGCCTGCCATGAAGTGTTCTTTCCTTTCTACACACCCCACCCACCTGGATCCAGCAGCAACAAGCCAAAAATCTGCACAAGGCTACAAAGTCACCACATTTACTTCAGTATTTCCTCTGCACTGCAAGTAAGTAAAAAAGAAAGTCACAGAAGAACACGTACCTAGAACATGTACCCCACTAGTCTCCCACTGACAGACAAGATAATGTCCTCTTAAATTTCACTACTTAGCTAACTAGCAGAGGCATTTTACTACAGGAACTCCAACCTTTATTTCTTGCCATGTGCTACTAAAACTTAGAGACTATGCTTCTAACAACTTATTTTTCTGCTACCATCTCCACTTCTTAACATCTTCTGCTGACTCTCAGAACAGAACCAAAATCCAGGCTTGTACAATAACACCTACTGATAATGATGCTCCCCCTCTTGCCTAATAAAGCCTTAATACATTTACATTTACAGTTCTAGATACCAGGACATCTCTGAGCCCAGGTGGGATCCTTAACTGGAATTAAACATTTCTGGATTTTCAACTTGATCTTAAACGATTAAGACTAGGAACCTTCAGTTCAAAACAAAACAACAACAAAAAGCAAAGATCATGGCAAAGAAGAATGTGATGGAGGGTCTAATAAAAGGAAGATATGAGAAGGTAAGCAAGCTATTCTTATTTACTCAGTTTCATCATAACAGAAGTAACCAATGACGTTATCAGGAATCGATAAAAAAAAAAAAAAAAACACAACAGAGGAATGGAAGTACTTTCTTCACACAACACACAGTGAAATCCTACAGCCCCTACTAGAGATGTCGTGGAAGTAAGAACTTAAGAACTGTGCAAAGTGAACTGTGAAAATGGTGAAGGATACATCTATTGATAGTTATTAAGCAAAGGTTCAGATACAAACCTTAACTAAGGAAGTAACTAAAGCAATGATTACTGGAAATAGACAGTGAGTGAGATTTTATTTCTAATTGACCACTGCTGGGGACAAACTTGCCAGGCAGACCTTTACACTCACCTAATTAACAGGCATAGAATAATTTTGTTGAAGTTTTACAAGGATAGCTGATCTTGACAAATTTCCACCATTCAGGATGGCAGAATCTACAAGTTGAACTGACACTGTATCCCAGTCGGGGACTGTACCATCTCGGAAGAAAAACGCTAGGAGATATGATCTTACAACAATATAATGCCATCTTAAAAAAAAGAAGTGTGCACACCCACATATGTGTTTGTGAAGGAAATGGGGGCAAAAAAAAAAAAAAAGGGGGAAAGGGGGAAAAAAACAGGGGAAAGAAAATCTAGACTGGCTTACATATGCCAATCATAGTCAAAATCTAATCCAATGGAGGAAGAGTAGTTAGCCAAATTCTTGAATCCTAACCTGATGTAAATAAACTTTTATTTTTTAAAATTTTCATCTGAGTTCTGTTAGAGTTCTGGAATCTTTTGGTATTTATTTGTGAAGTGTATCAGGATCAATACTAAAATTTAGAGCTCTAGAGATGATGGGGATTAAAGGTCACGAGTGTCAATGCAGAACCATTTGAATCATTGTCAACTTGGCTGTAGCAAGCTATTGTAAAAATGAGGGCAATTACTACATATGCTGGCAGGTTCAGCCAGCTCTGTCTCTATTCAAATGATGATGAGTCCTGTGAAAAGTAACACCAAATGACAGAGGTAGTCCTAGAGAGAAAATTTTAACAGAAAACCCTACGAGGAATTCAAGCTGAGGCTTTGAGCTTTGCCAGTCTTTCCTGGTTTACTAATTAAGGCAAACCACAAGTACACTTGCAAAGAGGATATGCAAATAAAATATCTTATACCTTCTCTATGCATGCTTTTATAAATATGAATATATACATCTTCCTCACTAAACTTTAAATCTTATATGCACTTGCACATTTCTTGATTGCCTCCAAGTCGCTGTTTGCAAAGAAACTAATTTTCTTTCTTACTAGTAAAAGCTGTTTCTTAGAAATAGAAAGGCTATGTTATTGTTTTTCAAAACAATGAACAGGGAAAAAAGAAAATTTTAATAGTAGTTATGCACATACAGTAGATGCATATGTATTTTGGACTTTTTATGTGGCATTAAAACATGCTAACAGCATATTTAGATACCTTACATGTAAACCATTGCAAAAACTAAGACAATAACAACATAGTTTTTGGCAGATCTATGTTGTGTTATATTTGTATCCTCATTGTCCATGGAAGGTTTAATCTTGGAATAAAGTTACCTATGATTTTGCACATGAGCAGCACATAGTTGCTAATGTCTCTGAGCACAGTCCCATGCTATCACAGATGCTAATTCCACCAAATATACCAAGATCCATTTCAAAACAGCTTACAACACTGTTTGCCATTGTGACTTTTAGTAAAAGCTCTTCTGAAAAGTTACTAAACCTTTTAAATGGTTATTTAATTTTAGGCCTAAATGTATTTAGTAACAGTTTATACTCATGTGTTCGAGGGCTAGCATTGTCTTTAATCTAGACTAGATTCTCTCTCATGCTGAAATTTACCTTTACAAAACGTATCAGAGTAGGCACATCGAATAATTTTGAATTTTTATCTACTTTGCTATTTATTTCTGTATTTTTAAAGTTTGTTCTAAAGCCTCGTAAGTTCTAAGATCAAACTAATGGGCCTGATGACTTACTGTCATTTGTTAAACAAGAGTTCCAGGTTTGTGAGTGTCCCACAACTTTGCAGCACAGCAAGACTGGCATTCTTGTTACCAGGCCTACGAGTTTGTGTGCCAGCTCTTGTGTTACTCTAAAAAGGAAATCACCTAGTTTTCTAGCTGGAACTTGTTTGGCTGAGCAGTATTGTTTTCACTGTAGGTCTGCTGATTTTTACTTCTATGCATTCAGTCTCTTACCTTTACCTCTATGCGCAACATTATTGATTGATAAGCTCAAAGCATTTCCTCAGCCTAGGTGAATCCCAAGTAATTTCCAATTTCTATGCCTTAATTCTAAGTACAAAATGTCCTGTTCTCCTTAGGAAGTCCCCAGCTTTTGACACTTAATACAATCATTTCCTATAACGCTATGGATAGCTTTACATGCTGTAAATTCACTACAATGACTGAACTAAATGTATATGCAAGTACCACATACGGTAATAATATGTTTCGTTATCTGTTTTTTGTGTGCTCTATAGGTTGTGACAGGTACATATCTGGTTCAAAAGCAAATAAGGAGTTGTTCCTTTTTTTTAAACAAAAAACATTCAGCTTTTGGCATCATATTCCTGTGAGAGTAATTAAGACATTTAGTTGTATGTTGTTTTAAGCTGGATTTTATCAGAACCAAAGCTAACAGTTAAAAGAACGGGCAAATGTGATTTGGTTTTCCAAACCCAGATCAGGTTCAAATCCAAACAACACTTCATTCAAACGGATCCTAGACACAGAGGTTCATTTAAAAAACGGTTCCTGCTCTGATCCTTTTCCCCTATATGCTTTTAGAATTACAATCACAGCCAGCAACATGCATATGGACAGTATTTTTTCCAGTTTGCTTACAGATTGCAAAGGGTTTGGAAACAGAAGCTATCAGAAGAGGACACAATACTTACACAGTCCAGGGATTGCAAATGCTAAATATTTAAATATATTTAATAAATCACCTTTCACATAACTAAACAACAGGCTGTCCATCCAAGACTTGAAACCAATAGTTTATTGCCCCCCCACCCCAATCACCTGTGCGGCTCTCCACAAGGAACGTTTATCCACTCACCACAGACAGAGCCTCGCACTAATCTCCTTAGATGTGGTCTCTCGGGGAGGTAGCGGTATTTGCATCCAAAGATACTGAGGTTTGACGTGTGATCTCCGAAGAACCGAAGCTGGCGGTATCTCTCCCCACAACGGTAACAGAAATTAGTGTTACACTGTGAACAGGTCATGTGGTCACACCCTTCTGTTCTCTGGATGTGGATCTTTAAGAGAAGAAAAAAAGAAAAGATCATTTCTCCCCCTTCCTAAGCACAGGAAAGTGGGTGCTACCTGGCACAGTCAGTGCCTCAGATGAAAAGATACCACAAGCAACCCCTTGCTTAACTCAGCATTTGCATTAATTAATACTGCAGCTGTACTGAGACAATAATGGTTTTCTAAGGCATGTGTCAGAGCATCAAATACAAGTTATGGTTGTTTCCAGATTTCCAAACATAATTTCCTATATAATCCTACTTCTTTATTTAAAGACTCTTTGTATCTGAGTGATCCCTGCCCTTACTGAAAACTTGTTTTAATTACTTAGACACATTAGAACCAAACTTTATTAAAAATAAAAGCAGCACAGTAAATATGGTTATGACCTCTGAACTATGAACTCCATGGATGGGTTTCCCTCTTATGCCACCTGTGGCCCTGCTCCCTTTCTCATTGCTATTACAAATTCGGCATTTTGTAATAAAAGCTAGAAAGGCTCTGCTGTTAATGCTTTGGAAAAAAATAAATTGGTTGTTGTTGGTTTTGTTTTTTTGTTTTTATTTGCTTGTTTTTTAAAAAAGATTTCACAAACCACATAAAATAATTACACCAAGCTTTCATAATAATGCCCATAGTACAACATCAAGCTGGGCTGCCTAGGCTCTACATCCATCTTTCTGCTGTTCACCTGCATGAAAAAACTTCATACTCCATACCTGTATTTTCATGTACTCTTGTGCAAAACAGATACATTCACCTACTTTGCATAGTTTTTGTAAGGCTTCAGTTTTAGGTAATAGTTCTGGGAGTCTTACGAGAGAAGGTTGCGTTGGGGCTGAGTATTTCACTAAATCAACTACAATTACACAACTACTTCTAAATCTTGCCAGCTAAAACTATAGCTAACAGGGTGGCAAACACACTTATCCTAGCTCACAAAATTGCTGAAGGCCCTCCCAACCTGGGACCATGCTCCATAACGGAACAGCAGATAAAGTTACCTAATAACTGAGGTTGGAAGCAACCCTGGGAGGTCATCTATTTAAGCCCCTAGCTCCAAGTTGGACTAACTTCAAAGTCAGATCAGATTGCTCCACGCCTCATCCCACTAGATGTTTAAAATGTCCTAGTATGGGTATGTCAGACTCTCTTTGAACAACCTGTCCTACACCTCACCATGCTCCCTGGGAATATTTTTTTCCCTTACCTCCAATTGGAATTTTACTTGTTGAATAATTAACGTTTCCTGAAATTCTTATCCGTATCTATACGTATTTATTTTGCAGGGAGGTACAGGTAAAGACAAGAAAGGCATCAGCGCTCAGTGGTCCTGCAAGCACCAGTGATGCTGAAAGCTCAGGGATGCTTGTGACTCCTGGGGTATCCGACATTCTTGAGAGGGTGAAGCGTGTTTGTGCTCTGGTACTGATCAGGGTTCATCTGAGATCTGAGAACCCTCGCACACCTGAACACCTACTGAAACTGGCACTTTATACATGTAACAAACTTTTGGCTAAAGATTCCAGGGCAGATGTAATTAAAAACTAGCTCCAAGTACACCTGCCAACATCCTTGTGCAAATGACAGCACTCCCAGAATTTATATCTCTATGCTTCCAAATGCTTCTTCTATGCACAAGAAGGGAAAGACATTCACACACATACAAATAAAAGAGGATTGGGCTATACAACCTTACTGTCTATCAAGCAAGCAGGAGACTTGGATTCATCCCACAGAAGGGATGCAATTAGACTGACCAAGCAGTTACTTATGTGCCTTGAGGAAGGCTGTTTGGTTCACTCTGTCATTCCCTCACCTGTATCACAGGTGCCCTGTTTTCCAGAAGCACCTGAAAAAGATACCATTGTTGGTAAGCTTTATTAGCTACTTGACTTCAAAATCTTCACATTTAAGCATTTACTGCAAGTAGAGTGGAAAGGAAAAGTCTACCCAATACTATACCAACTCAAACATAACTTCTTAAGTTACCCCCTCCAGAATAAAACAGTGCATGTTGTTAGTTTGACTTTTGCCTGTACTTTCCAGCTTTTATATGCAAAATTGTTGACCCTACTCACAGAACCATAACTTATTTCATTTGATTCCTAAATGATTAACTTCAAATGAAATTAAGGAATTTTAATCCTGAATTGTGGAGTTTGCACACGGGGCTTTGTTGTATTATAACAAATTAACTTTAAAATTTCATTCCAGTTAGTTTTTCAGGGGACTGAAATTCAGACAACTATACGTAGCTTTGTAATTTTAGAAGCTCTGTTCCTTATCTGCTGATTCAGCAACATATCTCCATCTTAAAAATATAAATGAATGAGATCTTATGAGACTAATGTAACTGTGTTTTTTTTTCTTTTTAAATCAAGACTATTTAACTCTCCTCTATCTTCTCCAGCTTACCAACCCAATTTATTAAGTTACCATCCATCCTAATGGAAAATCTTTACAAGCCTGGAGCCTATAAAAACCCTCACTGCAAAGATTAATATCAGAACTACTACATACTTATTTCAAAAAGAAATTTTCTTTGATGGTTAGAACTTCAAGTACATGCTGGCAATAGCTTTATACGTTCTACCTTCAACATCTTTCAGAAATACCAACCTCTTGAACACTGCCTGTTACCCCTCTACCCACGCTTTCCTAGAAGCTCCAGTTAGCCAGCCACCACTCCAGTCACTCCAAAATCTACTTCTTTCTGTTCTACACCCTCCAGACATAGTGTCCTCTTAAAACATAAAGAAGTCGATATAAGATTTACTTTCTTATGGACACATATTGCAATTACACATATGTTATCTTCACTTCTTTAAAAATCACAGTATTAATTTTTAGTGACCACTCATCTGCACATACATAACTGTCTTCAAAAGCTGCAAATTTGAAATAACTGATTTTACTTGCCTATATTTTTTGTTGCCAAAACTTTCCCTTTAATAGTGAGGAGAGACTTCATTAAGAAAATTCAATAAAAACCCTTCAAATCTTAAGATGTGGAGCTTGGACTCCCTATCATATGCATGCAGACTGACAATGCCAGATGAACTCGATATGATTCAGTCCAGCTGCTTTCAAGCCCAAGACATGACATTTCACCACATCAACTTCAGCTGTGGTTCAGATGGACGTGCCTCCCTGCCCTCCGGATAAATGTACTGACAGAGATGGATGATGAATCTATAGGATGGGAAAGCCATCGCCAATGGGTCAGATATCTCACAAGTGTTCCTGCTGTGCAGGCAATGCTGCGGCAGGCAGCCGGGGGAACGCAGGGGCTGGGAATGCGGCTGGCTATAGTCAGCTGTGGTCATGCAGGGTTCAGTGCCTTGGAACAGCAGGAAAATTACACACCAACAGCAAAGAACACAGAGCTCAGAGTCTTAAGGAAACAAGTGAAGTAGCACAGTAGCTATTTCAGACCCTCACGTTACTGCCTCTGCGTGTTACATGCACTCTCCCACAAATCTTCCATGAAAATCGCTTCCAAGAGATCTGAGATTGAGTGGCCATTTCTTCTCCAGTCCTGAAGAAAACCTGGTGCACAGACTTAATGGTTCATACACAAGTGAGGACCCTCCTTCCTTTAGAGGATGAGAAATAACTCACAGAGCACCTTCAAAAACTATGCCCCAAGTTATATGATAACACTCATATTAATCAGAACAGTAAATCCACAGATAAGAAGTAGATACTCCTCAATGTGCATTGACGTCCCTGCTGTTGGCAGTTAAGTGAGAGCTGCTATTTGGTGCTTCCTCAGACAGTGGTGGTTTTGAAATCTGCAGTAAGGTAACACCAACATGAAGCTCTTCCTTGATCTTCTCTACTGTAACAACACTTGTGGGAAAAAGGCATTTTGCTGCAAACCTGCTGTTGCAAGAAGTTGTAAAAAAACCCTTAAAATAGGAGTTGGGAAAGACAAACAAGGCTACAGACTTTATGAAAAGGCATCTAATAAGGTGTAGCAAATTTGCACTCATTAGCCAGCTCCCTCTATGTAGGGAGCCCTTTACGGACAAGCCCTGTTGAGAAAAATGGTCTAGGCCGAGCTTCTGAAAACAGTGTATAATAACTTTAGAAAAGGCTCAATCAAAACAAAAAAAAGGTCAAAATTAGAGACAGAGTTTTAAAAAGGCAGCATTTTGTAATATCTCCATGCTCATCTATAGTCACAAAATGAACCTACAATTATGTATTTTGACAGCGTATAACATTTTTATTTGCTCATGTAAGCATATCTCAGAGAGATATCTCCATGGTATGGCTACTTAAAGAGTCTCTGTGTATATGTGTCTGTGTGTATGTATAATTATTTCAGAAGATATCTATAAAGTATGGCCACAGTATACATTGTTATCAGCATCATACTTCGGAAGTTACCTGTAATTTGACAAGTTATCTCAGTAAAGAAATTCTACCTCTACTGAAGTTTCAACCGTTAATTTCTGTTAGCTTCAGTTTTAATGTAAAGGTTTAATGCTAATATCTTGACACAATTTAATTTGGATGTTTCCTCAATCCATTTATTAATTTTGGCTCCTGCAAATTTTTAAACACGACATGAAAGAGGTTCTTTGAATAGAATATAAATATGTTGGCACCTGAAACATTGCCTGTGCAAACGTAGAAGGGGGAAAGAATCAAATAGTATATTAACTACTCTGTTTTATGTGTCACTCTCTTCCCTATTCTATTTGTAAATACAATAATTATCTGCTTCAATATTATTTGTATAGAGGTTTGGGGGGGGGGTGGTTGGAGAGAGAGACAAAGTAAGTATTAGCTTCAATTCCCATGGCTCCAAATGATTAACTCTTGGTATTTTTATTCCCACATGCCCATACATGTATTAATACTTTAATGAAAAATGCTACATAAGATGTATTTTTATAATTACTCAGTAACCAATTAAAAAAGAAAAAAGAAAAAGAATAGTACCACTAACCACTGGCTAAGCGCTTCTTTTGCTTACTTGCTAGTTACATTTTTGATTTAAAAAACAAACAACATTGTTGATATAAACATTTTAAAGGTTGCAAGCAGGAAGAACTTTTTTCACCTCTGAAGAAAAAGACATCACAAGTGGTGGTAACAATAACTCCCTCTTCAATATTCACTTATAATACCACATTACCAGATAGGACTTGTTAACAAAGATTCTTTTTCTGTGCTAGTTTCATAACTTTCCATACTGCCTCCCACCATGCAGAAGGTTTTATTTTCTTTTAGTTAAAAAAAAGAAACCTAAAGTCTTTTTGGAATTAGTAGCCAAACTCACGCATTTCAGGCTTCAAAATTAGTGACTGAACCTGAATAAGTTCCAAGCATCCACCCTTTTCTTTTGAAGATGGCAAACAAAGCTGTACATTTAGCATTTCAAATCTAAAATTTATTATGGATAAACATACCAGAGTTAGCACTTTTAGTTCCTTTCTCTTTCCACCTCACAGCCCTCTTCCCCCTGCTTTCCCACATTCATACTTTTTTGCTTGGTGCATTTTCTTCTCTTTTTGGACAACTTGTTTCAATAGTTACCTCATTCACACTATCAAAATCTGAATCTGGACACAAGTCAAAGAATTAGAAATAAAACAGATACTTCTTCCCACTCTAAAAGTTTGTAAAAGGATTTCACTGTAAGACTTCCCAGAAAGTGAACATGTTTAGAACTGGTTCAAACCTACCAACTCTTGTCAAACAGCAAGCTGTTAAAACTTTGTTCAAATGTCACATGTGCATGGGAGGAAGGGTAAACAACCAGCTGCTGATTTCAGACCTTTCCAAATTTTTCTCAGTGTTTTGAAATCTTTCAGTTTCGAGTTATGGCATCATAGGCATTTCTTTTCCCAAGAACAGAATGAGACACTTAGTAAACTGATAAACATTCTCTTATTTGCACAGGGTAAGGCTCAAAGTGTGACAAAGTATACTGCAGACATTTAGAAGTAAATCTTCCCATTCAACATTTATTTCCTACCAAATGTTCCTGTTTCCTTACTTTGTCCCCTCCATGAAGTAGATGTAGAGCAATACAGGTTCAGATTAGGTACTCCCTTTCAAAAAAAACCAAAAAAGGACAGTCTCCCACCATGAAGGTTTTGACTTGCTACTCTGTCAGTAGCTAGAATTAAGTGCTGTGAAAAAAATAGTGAACAAACATAACAGCCACCTTCATTAACGGTAGCCAGGGCAGGGGTGTGCAGGGCTGCTGCATCTCATTTAAATAGTGGGAGATATTTCCTATCCTGGAAAAGATTAATGCCATTTTTAGGGTGCAGGACTGCACTTCAGTGTTGAAAATTAAACTAATTAATGAGAAAGGCTTGTCAAGAAATGACATTTAATCCTAAAAAAGCTTCAACTTTTGCCAAATCTTAAAGTCTCCCTTAGTTAACTTGTTGATAGAGTAATTTCTGCCTTGCTCAGAACATGAATCCAGCCAAGCTCTTTGGAAAACGTGACAAAGGGCATCATATTTCTCTCAAGCTTTCCAGTTCTTTAAAGCTTTATTTCAGGAATAATTTTGTAACACACTCATTTTAAGTATACATCAAAGCCCCCTCTTATGACTTCCATAATGTTTCTTTTACATGGAGAGATTCTGCAGAATCAGTGCAGGAACAAGCAAGTAAAACACCTGATCTGTTTTTTTTTTTCAACAAGTCATTGACAACAATCTGCACAGCAAACGTGAATTCCATTTCCAATGCTGAGCTTTAAATACAAATTTAAAGTGTTTGAAGTCACTATGCCAATGGAGAGCAGCTCACCTTGCATTTTGGACACTTCTGGGCATTCCTCTGCCCATGTTCGATTTCGTTGGCCCAGTGACGCAACAGCTTGTCTCCTTTTTTGTACTCTTTGCAGTTAACACCTTCATGCCAGGGAGAGTGGCACTTGAAACACCAGACAAATTGGCAAGACGGACACTGGATCTGTACAAATGAGAGAACACCGCACGTTTGCAAGCTGGTTGTCAAACCAACTGGAAAGCCCATTTTAAAACCACTGCTCAGAGTAGCTGCCCAGCAAAGGTTTAACATCTCTTGAAATGCCTGTTTTAAAAACACAAGAAGTTGTGGAAGTTAACTTTTTTTTTCTTGTTTTTAAAGAGAGAAAACACAGAACTGAATTCTAAAGTCAGGAAAGGCCCCAATCAAACAAAGCACAAAAACCAAATTAAACGTGTGGCTCAAACACCAAAAGACAAAATCCAGGAAGCTTATTCAGTTGTCTCCAATACACACACGAGATCACCTTAAAATTTGGAGTCAGTTTTCAGTGTGGTGGATCTCAGTCTTCCAAGGCTATCACCAGGGAATAACGGGTCTTCTGAATGGGCTCTACGGAGCTCAGAATGGGTTAGGAAGCTTATATTAGAAATGGTCCTGGGAAAAAGGGGCCAAGTGCAAGGGTCTCAATCAAGTGCAACAACTACCACCTGGAAGTCAGGTACCTCCTTTTGCTCTTGATTGTGAAAGGGTGAGCTGAAGCTGCACCAAACTGCTCACTTCCTACAGACAACACCCAACATCAAAAAATACAAGTCAAGCTCCCTAAATTGAGAAAGGATTTATTCTTCCCACTTCCTGGGTTTTACATCATTGCGTCCAACAGGTACCATTGTCATCAGGTCTTCCTCCAGAGTATGGGTACGGGTATGTTTTTGAAAAAAGGCTACAGTAGCTGCTGTGTTCGTAGAATAAATACAGGCACATTGCAGGTGCTCATCTGATACAAGACTGATCTCCTACCTGGATCATGACCAAGACGTTTAGTTTTTCACCTTTAATGTTCCACACTAAAAATCTAATTGACACAATGGCTTAAGCTGAGCATTTTTACGACCTTAGCTGACACATTTTTCAGTGGTTGTCTTTAACCTCACCTGTAGAGAACAAACATCTGGTTTTTGTTGTTGTTGTTATGCTTATTTTTTCACATTGCAGCCGTATATAACATTCATAGCTTCATTTGTATAAAATGATGTACCTCTGTCTGTACAGCACTGGTTAACCAAGTATTTTACCTTCAGCGGTGGCCTATATGATGAGCTGCTCAATGCATCACTTCAGCTTACCTCTTTATGTCAATCCACATCCACAGATCAGCAAGTGCAAGAATGGGAGTTAATGGTTAAGAGAACTAATACTTTTCTCACTACCCATAAGACAGCAATTTCTCCTCCAGGATCCTTTGACTGGGCATAAGGCTAAAGTGCAAAGAAGGGAAGCAGCATCAAGAAGTTGACTGATTTTCCTATTATAACACATTAACATTTTTGTGAGTTATAATACCATCTACTAGCCATTGTCCTTGTAAAAAAAAAAATATATATATATATATATATTTTGTCTGCATGTAAGTATTAGAATACATGTTTCCTTCATATCAAGCAGACTCAAAGAGAGTGTAACATTAAAATGTAAGAAATTCTGATATCCTGTACTCAGTGCAAGTATGAGTTACTGCTTTGTATTGCTATTATACAAAGTAACACTTCTGCTAATGTAAACATTGAGAAACCTCACACAGAAGAAAACTGCGTTTATGCTTTCTGTCAAGTTACTGAAGACCCAGGTAGGCTGCACAGAAGTAGGAAAGAACAATAAAAGAAACTTGTTTGCAGGAAAACAACCCATTAAAGATGCAATGCATGGATTACAAGCATTATTACTTTTTACATGAAAACATAATCATGTCTAAGGCCAAGATAAAGTATAAAACCAAGGCAATACAAAACATAACCAGTGCCCTTTCTCTAATTTGTTGGTCTACTGGCCCAGATGCTACACCTAAGGATTTACATGACCCTGAATCTCTGCTTCCCAGATGAGTTCTCTTAATGAAACCAGCTTAATAGAGAAGAGAAAAAAATCCCTCTAAAGAATAGGATAAAACTTGCTACTACCCAAATTAACATGGAACACCGATCCATGTTTCCACAATCCTTTAGAAACCAATATGCACACCACAGACTTACTAATGATTATCCTGCCCAATATCTCCATATCTTTTTTCCCTTCTTTTTTACACAAGTTTACATTTTTCAATAACGCACATCATGGTGACCTGCTGCTGGGAAGACAGACTGGAGCATGTATTGCATTGTATTACTCAGTATTTGTTATGCCAAAGATGAAGCTTGTAGCCAAATTAAGTGTTCTGCAGCCTCAAAGTTTTTATCAGTTGCAGTATTCAGTCATTTGAGATGGAATATAAATGTTAAAAAATACAAATGCAAACTAACAGATCTGGGAAGTAGCAAGTTAAAGCTTCCTCCTTAAATAAAATGCTAGTATATTTTAAAACATAAGTTTTGTGGGGTTTTTTGGGTGAAAATCTGACACAAATCCATGGCAGGCTCTATCTTTCTATTATAGCATGTATATAATTGCAAGAAATATAGCAGCCACCAGGATATATATTTAATCTTGCACATGCACACTGACTACAAGTATTGAAATACAGAATGAGGCTATAACCAGATGAACTCAGAATAACATTTGTTACTATGAATGGCCCTGACCAACTGAAGTAAACTAGTGGGAACTGATAACTTCATTACAGGTTTGGAGCTCCTACTTTCCTTTTCCACCTGCCAGCCCTAACAGCACCTTCCATGAAACTGCACTGGTAAATATTTTTTACATTTTGAAAGGGCCACTTGACTTCTCTTACAGCAGTCTTTCAGATTCTTATTCTGTGCTTTCTCTGCTTTTCTGGCAGCAAAAAAGTCAAGTATGATTTGCTTTATGCTTCAATATCAGTGTATGAAATCATAATGAGGACACAGAAATGCTTTCTACCTATAATTTAAAGTAGTAAAATACATTATAGTTCAGCAAAGCAGACAAACTGTATCTGAAAACAAAACATTTATATAGTGGTTTTAGAAATAAGTTTTTCCTCACACACATTTTTCCATTTATTTATGACTTCCATCTCAGTTGATCAGAATTGACAGGATGGATATACACACAAACTTCTATGCCATCTGGAGATCAGTCTCCCTTGAAATAGAAAAGATTATACAACTTCTCATAATAACCCTTTTGGTTCTCAGCTTTCTGAAACACTGACCTTTGAGGCTAACATTTTCCATTTTCTTAGCTAGTCTCTTTACTGCAGACTATTTTAACTATCATTTTCCTTCCCTCTCAGAAAAAGACCTTTCAAAATCGGTAGGTAACAGCAATAAGGAACACTGCTCGATGTGAGATGACAACAGCAAAACTGACTGCACATTAAAAATACTGTGAGAGCCTGAAGTTGCAAAAAGCTTAGTGGGATTTTCTGCTGCTTAGTGGACTGCTACCTATAGAATAGGATGGCCAAATTAATTGTGCAGTTGATTACATGAATTACAATCTCTAGCTACAGCTACACAGTCACTTTATTCCAAAATAAACACGGGCTTCTGCCAAAACAGCTGTCTCCTCTTTCACCAACCCATCCCTTCTACTGTACCAGCTGAAAATAAGCAATAACAAATCTTGTCTCCCATTGGAGCTGATCTTTGATCCAGCTCCCAGTGTGACACCAAAACATCAACATGAGCAAAGCAAGCTGGTAGGAATGAACAGCTGAGAGCAGAGGGAGAGCACCATGTCCGCAGCAGTTCAGGCTCAAGGCAGACTGGAGTGATGTGTAGCCATGAAGATATCTGCTACTCAAGGTTAAAACCTGATCCAAAAAAGGGGGGAAGTGATTGATATGAACTACACAGATCCACTCTATCACAGCATCTTTGCAGGTACAGATTACCAACTGAATTATCAATTTTTCAATTTTTGCCAATTTCCTATGCACTTCGGTACACCAGCTTTGACTAAAGTTTTATTCGGATCAGGTCTTACACTCCCAATTTATGTCATAAGAGAGGGGGCAGGGTTATTTCCTTATTTAAAGTTGGATCCATTTGTGATATAAATATTTGATATAGGAAAATAAATAGTCACACTGCTCTACTGTTCTGTCCTAAGTCATGCTAATGGAAGAAGAAAGCTTTGGCTAGCAAGTTTCCTTTTTCTTCCCCTCCTTCTTTCTCAACATAAATGCATCAGTTAACACTCCAGGCTTAGCACACCAAGACTCTGCTCTCAAAAATGAAACACAGCAGCCACAAACTGAACTGCTGGGCTTAGATCAGTTTAGCTCACATAAACCAGTAGTAAGGAAAATTAATCTAATAACTTTGCTACCTCTTTAAATTTAGATGTTAAGTTTATTTATAATTTTGAAGTGTATCGGATTTTAGGAATGCCATTAGTAGCATTCCAAAAGTATCTGCTCAAATGTACTCTTGAGTTTTACAGTGTTTTCCTGTTGTGGTGTATAGGAAAGTGATGGTACTGGCACGGAGCCCCTGTGTGCAGTCATCCTACTAGCAGGCTTGTGCGCAGACTTTCCTCACGCGTGACTCAGTTCTTCTGAAGGCAGCACTTCCAGTGCTGGTGCAGAATTCCTCTGGTTCAACTGCTGTTTATAATGCTTCTGTGTGAATATACAAGTCTCCCAGTCTCCAGTGAGATGTCTCCTATGCTATATGCAGAAGAAAATGAGTCTGTACCTCCAAAGAGACTATAATTCAAGGCACAGACAAGTTATCATACAAACAAACAAGTCACATGAGAATCCAAGAAAAGTGAGATAATAACGGTCCACAGCTACATGTGTATGTAATTACTCACATATATACAATGTTATATATAGTCTTCCTTTTACATCTTTATCCCTGCAACAAAACCCTTTCTTGTGCTAAGCTTAAAATAAGTCACTAAAACTATACCTATGTCAGAAAAGATCACAAGTTCAGGGAGCCGGTTGAAGCCCTGGGCTATGATCGTCTGTGCTGTTTCCTACTGCTTTCCTAACTATATTTCTGGCCAGCATCAACTAGACATTCTTCCAGGCAACACCTGGCCACAGCTCAAAGGACTCATTCAGCCAGAGCGTGTTCCCAGGAGACTTGAGCTCTGCAGATCAGAGCTACACATAAAACATCACTACAGGACCAGGGAACTGCTTGTACTATTTAATGCATCACACAGCCTCCCAATTCCTTCTGATCATGATTTGTAGGGAAGTGGTGGGAATATTTTAAATCACAAAAGAGCACTGGTGGGTACAATGACCCATTTTGAGCCTTGAAGAACATTCTCAGTTGGCATGCCCATGACACAACAATTCCATCACTTGTGACCCTCGTTGGTGGGACAGTAACAGCCCCTGGTGCCTTATGAGAGGCTGCTGCAGAGGCATTGCAACATCTCATCTGCCGTGGATCACACAGCCTGCCCACATCTGAGGGAATGCCAAGTGGATGCGTGAAGAATGGCTGTGGGTGGAAGGAATTTCACCTGCAGTTTCAAACTTCTCCACCTCCATGTAAGGTGCCAAAAATCTAAAAACGATGAGTCCAGCAGACATTGTGGCCTGTAATTCACACACCACACAGATATATAGAAGTAGCTCATAACTCAGAGTTAGCTTTACCAGGGTTTCAACCCCACTGGATACAGAACCTTGTACCTTTTAATTTCCATATTAGGTTGAATCTTGTGCTGTGTAATTAGGGCTATCTAAACAGTCATCTAAACTCCTACTGAGGAGAACTGGTTTGTCCAGGAAAGGCCAGCTTAATCATGAAATTAACCACAATGAATCTAATAACCAGATCGAAAACTTAACATAGAGCATGATGCTGCAGACAGGACCTTCATCTTCTGGAACTGAGATGGATCTTCAGTAGCTCAAAACTTCTTCTAACCAAGTTTTCTGTATTGTGAGTGATGAGACTAATACATAATCTTTGGTAAGAGGACGAAGAAATTAAAACCAAGCAGTGTAACAGGTCAAGAATCTCATTCTACAGAAGGAGCAAGTCAACTGCCTAACACCGTAAATGCCTAGAATTCATTTGGTCAGAGTATCAGGGAAAACTTATCTCTGCTGGAGCTGTGTCTCTAAAACTAGTTAGAGTGATAACTTCCTTTCTCTAGTCTCTTCTGATTGTGGTCATATTGTTTGCATGTCAGAGAGAAAATACTCTTTAAATTGGGTGTCACCTGCCAAAGAAATAAGGACTGAAGATCAGCTGCTTGAACTGTTAGAAATCCATTATGTAGCTAATCAATGATGTACTACAGATTCATATTCCTAATCACAGCTTGCACACAGCCCCAGTGATCCAAGAAAGCCCAATTGATGCCCACCAAGTGCTGTCCTACTTTTGCGGTGCCATCTAACCCAGAGCCCTGACAAGCATGCTCACTTTGTATTTGTTCTCCAATTTGGCAGGGGTAGGAATGTGGCCCCTCCTCCGGAAGGTTGTAAAGTGCTTGCACTGAGGGCATGGCTTGGTGCTGGAGTCAATGCGGCTGAGTTCCAGGAAATATTTGTACTTGATGATGTCATCGTGGGGCAGGTTATAGAGGACAGTTGTTTCATCCAGGTGTTCATTGCACTCTGTGATCGGGCATTTTATATCCGCTTGTCCCAGCTGCACCTGCATACAGAGAAACCCAGAAGAGCTATAAGACCTTTTGCTTGGCAAAAGCAAGCAAGCATTTCTGAATTTTGTAAGAAAATTTAATTTCAAGTACTGTAACAATCCACAGACTATCAAGTACATTGTCTCAGAACTATTTTGACTTACTCCAAACACACTGCAGTTTTTCCAGAAGATATTTTCAAATCCAAACAGAAAAGCTAATTACCCTTACGCAGGTATCAAATGTCGAGTCTCAGTGCATGTACCATGGCTTCACTGAACCAAAACATAAGCCCTAACTAGCAGCACTCATCCAGAGCTCCACGCTTTGTGTGCAATAGTCAGCACTCCACTATCACAGCTCATAATGGCTGTGAGAAAGCAGGCAATGGAAACTTTTATATATTGTTTCACTGCAAAACATGCTGGGAATCTCTGCATGGATAAATTAAAGTCAATTCAGGATCATCAGAGTCTAGCAGCTCTGACTCAGCGTTAGGCCTGAGCTGGTTCCTGGTCAGCAAGCTCAGTGCCTTTGCAGGCTGCTTCCAGGAAGCTCCTCACGCACCACCCAGCATATGCACGAAGTGTTAGCTGAGACTGCAGCTGACCAAAATCATAAATTTTCCCAGAACTCAGAGTTCAAAAACAACTCACCAAAACCCCCCAAAAACCCTTAACAAAAACCTCTAAAAAGATGATGAAAACAAAAACACACACAGAAGCAAGCTCAAGTTTAACAGGGATTACACTGTTGCTGATCTAATGAGCCCTGGTGATCCCAAGCTGATCCATACGCTCAGATATTCATGTGTTTCCAGAGCTCCCGGATCCAAGAAGAGCACTGCACCCTGGTCTGCACCCTTCACGCCTGGCAGGCTTTAACAGCGTGGACTCTGTGCCAAAACACCAGATCCTACTTGGTCTGGGAGCAGCAGAGTTGCATTTGCTTGGCACTGACCCAGAGTTAATAAATCCTGCTGGGTCTCGAGAGTCTGCAGGGACCCAGCTTGAGCATGTTTGTGTATCCCTCAAGTAATCTTGAATGAACAAGTGCCAACTGTGCAAGTAAAGCTGACCACAAGCCCAATTCCTTCATTAGCAAGTATCTCCATGCAGAGAAAAAGGGGCTTAATGGTGTAACCAGCATCTCTTTCTAGGAATTACTGCTTCGAGGTTGGCAAGTTTGATTTCCCTAGACAGCTTATTCCTTAACATGGTTCATTATGGCAGTCTGCCAAACAATACACTAAATATAAAAGGTACACCTCAGATTTGCATGCAGATCTTGCTGCTGCATAGCGGTACCAGAAGACACAAAGACTCCACTAATTCAGTATTTAAGCTAAGAAAGGAGGAAAAAAAACCCACAAACCAACACAACACAACCCTGTCACTGCTGTCTCAGCAATGGAGCCATATGGGCTCTAGCTGAATGATAATTAATTGAGTCAGGAGCCAGCGGATTAGAACAGTCATAACAAAATGGTATAAAAATCCAAGCTTCGCACTGACTTCAAAAAGATCCCTATTGCACTGCCTTTGTTCTCTCAGCAGTGCAGCTAAACCCAAGCAGAGCAAAGAGGTCAGGTGTATATCAGGGAGTGAAAAGCAGGGTGAGGACAGTAGCAGCCCACCCCAGAACAGAGCATGGCAGAGATGACCTGGACAAGCACTCACTGCAGCAGTGCCCTGTGCAGCTGCAGCTGAGGGTGCAAGCAGAGCTGCCTGCGCCAGAGGAGAGGCGGCTCCCCCAGCAATACAGCCCCTCTCAGGAGGGAACTTCCCGGAATTTCATTTCCAGCTATAAGAGATGAGCAGACCACATGCAAATAAGGCTAGGCTCAGTTTGGCTTTTAAATGGACCAGTGTCAAGTACAGTAAGAGTATGTACTCAAAGGTATTAAAAATAGCAACAAACCAATCCAAAACAACACAACCAACACCCCACAAACTACATGCTGGGGAATGTCCACATTTTATACCTGTAGGATACTAATTCACCTGCAGCAGCATGTGAAAATTTAACTCTGGCATATGACGTATGACCTTTGAAAGTGCCTTCCAATCCAAACTATTCTATGACTCTATGACATCATCAGAGTGACTCTTCTCAGAAGAATCACCCAGTACATCATGGAGCCGTGCTTAAAAAGAGCGTGATCAATTCAACATTAGAACACCTAAACATGCTAAACTCGGAAAACAATTTGCCACAGAAACACAAAACGCTATTGCACTACTGCAAGGATTAGTATAGGCTTCTGTTTAAATAAAGTGTAGGTACAACAATTTAAGACCAAAATAATCAAATCAATCCCATCTAGGACTACTTCAGAGTTTCAAGGGTATGTTTAAGCAGTAGGGAAATGCTAAAAGAGGCAAGTCCTTTTGCTAAGAGTAAAGTAAGCTATGACTGAGTAACATTTCAGAGTGAGAAGGCACATTGTATCTGTCATCTAAGTTGGTACTTAAGAAGTACTGCTTATAATAAATGCTAGTTAGAACAAACCTGCATTTATAAAACAAGGCAATACAAAGCTGAACACTTTCTGTATTTTATGCCCACATAGAATATGATTAATATATGTGGTAAGAGTCAAGTGTGGTTTCAGTGTTTATTTTGAAAATATGTTTTACACCCACTTCAAGTAAATCATTTTTATCCTCTGTAATAGTTTCAGCCTTTCACATTTGGCAAAGATTGACCCTTTTCCTGTGTTTTGAATAGGACTGAAGTGAACAGAGCTGGTTTGCTTATTAGCAGCAACTTCAATGGAGCCTTGTCTTACCAAAACAGTCCATCTTTGTTTGTGCACCAGCATCAGCAATTGATGCAATACAGCTTTAGAGGTAGCCTGCAGACCCTAGAGATGCTACAGAATGGGAAAGAAAAAAGAAGAGAAAACCTCTTATAACATGGGCAAAGTAACTAGTTTTATTATTTCCCTTGATTTTTTTTTAAGACGTTTTGAAGAGCCTTATCCTTCAGTATCAGCTTATCACAATGTCAAACCCCTAAGTTTTAGGAAGTCCTTGAATTTCAAAATACCACTTTGTATTAGGAACTCAAGAACTCTTGGTATACACAACAGCATGGTGTATTTTCACAGCATGAATAACAATTCAGACATATCTAAAAGCAGCTGAGCTGTAGTACAGTGGTGAATGTCAGGCAGCATCCAGTTCTCACATCCAGCTGTGCATCACTTCTGTGAAGCATCTCAGCAGGGGCCAGCTTTGCTTACATTTCATGGGGATAAAACAGTCATGACTTTCATCCTACAGAAAGATAACACTAAAATTATCAGGAGAGAAATACATACCTTCATTATCCCCCTCCGCCCCAAGTTCTTGACGTTTTATTCAAAAATATTTTGGCAGGGGGATGGGATGGGACCCAGACTCTGCACAGGTCCACTTAGTGCCCTAAAATGCAGTGATATCAGCAACAGAAAACAGAAACAGATGGCATGGTACTTTAAGTCGGAAAATTATTTCTGCCCCCCGAGCTTTCTTTTAAAGGAAATCTTTGTTAGCTACACAGAAAGCAAAGTTCAAAAAACACTGGAAGCATTGATTTATACCTGCCACTTCGGCTGGATTTAACATAACCTGTGCAGGCGGTACTTGGGTGGCTGTTCTATGGCCATATTCCTTACAGAAGGGGCCATTCTACATACAGACACAGAGTTTCCAAGGGAAACTTTATTCTTAGTTCAGAGATGCATACGCTAAATAAATCAATAAATTGTTCTCACTTCTTACAGTATCACAGTATGTTTGGGATTGTAAGGGACCTCAAAAGATCATCTAGTCCAATCCCCCTGCTGGAGCAGGAACGCCTAGGTGAGGTCGCACAGGAACACGTACAGGCAGGTTTTGAATGTCTCCAGGGAAGGAGACTCCACAACCTCCCTGGGCAGCCTGTTTCAGTGTTCTGTCACCCTCACTGAGAAGAAGTTTCTTCTCAAATTTAAGTGGAACCTCTTGTGTTCCAGCTTGGTTCCATTACTCCTTGTCTTATCATTGTTTGCCACTGAGAAGAGCCTGGCTCCATCCTCATGGCACTCACCCTTTATATATTTATAAACATTAATAAGGTCACCCCTCAGTCTCTTCTTCTCCAAACTAAAGAGACCCAGCTCCCTCAGCCTTTCTTCATAAGGGAGGTGCTCCACTCTCTTAGTCATCTTTGTTGCCCTACACTGGGCAGTTCCCTGTCCTTCTTGAACTAAGGTGCCCAGAACTGGACTGGAGATGGGGCCTCACCAGGGCAGAGTAGAGGGGAAGGAGGACCTCTCTTGATCTACTAACCACCCCCCTTGTAATACACCCAAGGATGCCATTGGCCTTCCTGGCCACAAGGGCACAGTGCTGGCTCATGGTCATCCTGTTGTCCACCAGGACTCCCAGGTCTCTTTCCCCTACACTGCTCTCTAATATGTAATTTCCCAACCTATACTGGAACCTGCGGTTGTTCCTGCCCAGATGCAGGACTCTACACTTTCCCTTGTTAAATTTCATCAGGTTATTTCCTGCCCAACTCTCCACCCTGTCCAGGTCCCGCTGGATGGCAGCACAGCCTTCTGGCGTGTCAGTCACTCCTCCCAGCTTAGTGTCATCAGCAAACTTGCTGATAGTACACTCAATTCCCTCGTCCAAATCGTTAATGAATATATTGAATAATACTGGCCCCAGTACTGACCCCTGAGGCACTCCACTAGATACTGGCCTCCAACTAGACTCCACACCATTGACCACCACTCTCTGGCTTCTCTTCTTAAGCCAGTTTGCAACCCACCTTGCTACTCTATTGTCTAGACCACACCTCCTTAACTTAGCTGTGAGGATGTGGTGGAACACTGTGTCAAAGGCTTTACTGAAGTCAAGGTAGACCACATCCACCGCCCTGCCATCATCCATCCACCTTGTTACATTCTCATAAAAGACTATGAGGTTGGTCAAGCAAGACCTACCCTTGATAAAGCCATGCTGACTGCCCCTAATAACCCTCTTATCCTTGATATGCCTTGAGATGGCACCAAGGATAAGCTGTTCCATTACTTTCCCAGGGACAGAAGTGAGGCTGACCTCACTATAATTACTTGGGTCCTCCTTCTTGCCCTTTTTGAAGACCAGAGTGACATTTGCTTTCCTCCAATCCTTGGGCACCTCTCCCACTTCCCAAGACTTGGCAAAGATGATGGAGAGCAGTCTAGCAATGACTTCAGCCAGCTCCCTCAGTACCCGCAGATGCATCCCATCTGGACCCATGGATTTATGGATGTCCAGACTATTTAATAGCTCCCTAACCCAGTCCTCATCGACTAAAGCAAACTCCTCCATTGATCTGGCTTCATCTGGGATCTCAGGGGTACATGGCTCCCCAGGACAGCCTCCAGTGGAGTAGACAGAGACAAAGAAGGCATTCAGTAATTCTGCCTTCTCTGTATCTTCTGCCACCAGGGCACCCACCCCATTCATCAGTGGGCCTACATTGCTTCTGGTATTAATTTTATCTGCTACGTATTTGAAAAAGTTCTTTTTGCTGTCCTTGACCCCTCTTGCCAGCTGTAATTCTAAGGAGGCCTTGGCTATCCTAGCTGCCTTCCTACATCCTCTAACAGCAGTCTTATATTCCTCCCAAGTGGCCAGCCCCTGCTTCCATGACCTGTAAACTCTCCACTTCTGCTTGAGCATACCCAACAGATCCCTATTCAACCACACAGGCCTCCTGGCTCCCTTCCTCGACCTCTTACGTGTGGGGATGCTCTGATCCTGAGCATGGAAGAAGCAACCTCTGAATGCAATCCAGCTCCTTTGGGCCCCTTTTCCTTCAAGCAGTCTTGACCATGGGATTTCCCCCAGCAATTGCTTGAAAAGGCCGAAGTTAGCCCTGCTGAAGTCCAGGGTTGCAATTCTATCTGCTATTCTGTTCCCGCCACACAAGATGCTGAACTCCACCATCTCGTGATCACTACAACACAGGCAGCCCTCAACTTTTACTGCTTTGACCAGACCCTCCTTGTTAGTGAGGATGAGATCCAGCAGTGTACCTCTCCTAGTCGGCTCCTCCACCATCAGCATGAGAAAGTTATCACCAACGTACTGGAGGAACCTCCTGGACCGTGGCTGGCTGGCTGAATGGTCCTACCAGCAAACATCAAGGAAGTTAAAATCACCCACAACAACCAGGGCCTGTGACTGTGAGGCCACTCTCAGCTGCCCATAGAAGGCCTCATCAACTTCCTCAGCCTGATCTGGTGGCCTGTAAAAGACACCCACAACTGTACCACCCCTGCCAGCCTGCCCCTTGACCTTGACCCATACACTGTCAACTCGTTCCTCATCTGCACCTGGGCAGAATTTAGTACATTGTAGCTGCTCTCTCACATAGAGAGCAACTCCACCACCACGCCTGGCTGGCCTGTCTTTCCTGAAAAGGGCGTAGCCATCCATGACCACATTCCAGTCATGTGAACTGTCCCACCATGTTTCTGTTACATGCTAGTGCTGAAAGAAAAGTGAACAGTGCGAAGTCTAATCTGCACTTCTGTAGAGCAATTATTTCTGCCAGTGCACCAAATTCTCCCCTATAAACTACCAAAGATGTTACGCATAAAAAAAAAAAAAAAAGTATTTTGGAAATGCACAGATGCAAGTGAAGGGATAGTCTGGACTAGAGGACCTTCATATTCTACAAGGGAAGAAACAAATGGATTGAAAAAATTAAAACAAAAAAATAAAAATCACCAGATTTCTATTGTGTCACAAGCTCACGTAGATCAACCCTAAAAGGGTCCATCAGGATGCCCATCATCATGTATCCTCTGAGGGCATGAAGTCTTTGTTCTCCTTTCACATGGGTGCTATACACTTGGATGAAACAATGACAATGACGTGGTGGTTCCTGGTCCACATGACATTCAGAAAGAGAAAGTCACTTGGGCCCAACAACATAATCATTGCATAAACAATCACATTATCAATAGTTAAAACAAAAACAACTACCACAAAACAAAAAACAAAGTACCAAAATCCCAGGGCCTTTAAAGAACATGTTAATACCTCATCCTTCAACAGAAAGGCGTGCAAAAGAAAAAAGTAAGAAGCTGAGAGAGAATCATGGCACATATAATTCCAAACCAACGCCCACCAGTACAAAGGTAAAGGTTTCACCTTCCTACTCCAAAAGCATATATTATGAATGCTTTACAACACATATTTAAATGCATCATCAATTTAAATTATCAAAGTTCATCTAGTTGTCATAACCTCAGCCACAGGTTGGGATTCCAGCTCCATCCGAAATGGCCTGAGGACCATTGTAGGGAGAGCGCTTACAGAACCCACGTCCCCAGGGCACAGTGGGACGCTGTAGCCACACACCACCAAGAACTCCGGCATTACCTGCAAGGGCAGTGACCAGAGCGGCTTCTGCCCCAGAAACCAACCAAAACCTTAACTAGCAAAAATGGCCTCTGCAGCCTGGAGCAAACCCCTAAACCAGTGTCTGTTTCCCATTCAAACTCTTTCCTCCATAGTCACATCTACAACTGTGAGGATAAGCTAGCAAGAGATTCTTCAGAATACACCTAAACTCAACCAAACCCTTTTTCTTAAAATCTTCATTTACTTCATTATTTGACTGCTGTCATGAAGCTCTATACCTTTTCCCTTCCTTCCATAGGACGAGATGTACTCACATAGATTTTTACGTTGACAGAAACATTCAGCTTCTATTTGTCCTCTTCACATAGGAATAGCTTTTACAGAAAATTACTTATAGAACTACATATTTCAAAACCCACTGTGGATACTCTACTTTCAGTTGCCCACTTTATCAATTCAGGGAAATAGTCATCTCTTTTTCCATCAAAGACAACAGACAAACCTTTCTGCAAATTTTCTCAATAAGTGAACAAATTTGTACCATATTCTTCCCATTTCTTAATAGCATTTCTGGTAGGACTGCCGCATTTCTGCAATAACAGAATAACAACAGAATAATATAGAATTAACACTTGTAAACATGTAATCATCAACCTGTATGACCTTCCCCTTCACCGTTTCATTTCCTGTTACTTTCTCTAGCACCATGTTGATCAAAAAAGGAAAAGAAGATTTTTACTTCAGTAATGCATTTTGAAAAACTATGCTGCATTAAGCCATGTTTCTGCCTGCTAGCACTCATCAAACCTGGCGTGCGTCATCAGCAAACATGGAGTTTACATGCTTTCGCTGCAATTTTTGGCATCCACTGTGAGCTGAAACCCTGCAGCTGCACAAAAGTGAGGCTGGTACACCTGGACGGCTGCCTGCTAAGCTCGGACACTCTTTGACAAAGAAGCACGCCAGAGTCAGACTGAGAAATTGGCTGGCAGAAAGCTTTCACAATCTCTGGGCGTGCTGGGGCATACAAGATAGAGGAATCCTTCATCTCTCCCCCTGAGGCACGTGTGGGTGCAGAGGAAGGTAACCTGGGAGGAAGTACTGCCAGTCTGGGAGGAATATGACCCAAACCCTCAGGTCTCTCAGCATTCATTAAGGAGAAAAAGGAAAAGCACAAGAGCTTTCGTAATTTGTCCAGGTGTGCAAACTACCAATGCTATCTAAGTATGCATATAGTAATTTTTCTATTCCTTAGAAGATACATTCACTTTTGGTAAAAGACTCTAAGATGCTCATGAAAGAAGAGTAGAGGACAGCAGACTGAGCAAAATACCTGCCCTTTTTGGGGTGGAAAAGAAGAGGCAGTCTAGGAGTGGGACCAAAGGAGCATACTAAAACCAAGCACGTGTGGGAAGGGATTTCAGAAGGTAAGCAAGGGAGACCATCTGCATCTCATGATACGCTAAGATAACCTGGCCATCTCGGGAGTGAGCTCTGCTCGCAGGGGCTTAGGCGCATTAGGAAACACAAGCAGTGAAGAAGCAAGACCTTCAGAAGGTAATAGATTGTTGGGCTTCCAGCATCAGAATAAAAACATCACAGGCAAATAACACAGAACCAAAACAAGCTAATTCTGACAGCTGATTCTTGTAAAACAAACAAAATAAAAAGTGGGGGAAAGGGGGAGAACAGGACACATCCAAATCATATTCTCCCTTTCCAGTTAATAAGATTAAACAAAGTGTGCTCAGTCACTTGAGCAGATAATTTTTATGTACGTGCTGCTTTCTTTCAGGAGCAATATTTACAAAGGTACACAGCTGTTTCCTCATCTCACAGCAGAAAGTCCTGACCAAGCTCCAGCTTCCACTGGGTTCAGACTGGATTAACCCAGATTCAGATCAATTCCAATGGAATAATACTGTTAACTATTAACAATAATTAGCATCACAACCAAATCTTTTCCCATGCTTTTCTTAAAGATGGACAAAGAGTTAGCACTCGAAACCTGTTACAAAAGAGTGAAAATACGTGTTCTCAGTATTCATTGAAAAACATCACTTCAGCCTTCAGGTGGAGACAACATCAACAACAACAGTAGAAGTTTACCCTACAACTATTTATGTTGAAAAAGAAGAGATCAATAGCTTATTATTCTACTATTTAGTAGGCAGGGTCCCAACCAGACCCAAAAACCAGAAAAGGCTCCTGAGTTCTCTTTTGCCAACCAGCATTCCCCTTCCAAATAAAACAGGGCCCAAACCACCAAACATTTGCACAACCTGTTCAGTAATCTGTATTACTAAGCCCAGATAAACCCAGCTGGTATCATCAACAATAGTTAGTTGAGCCTTTGGTTTCAACAGCAACCATTGCCGGTATGTTTTACTGTGGTAGCTAGAGAAGCATTTCATGGTGCTTAGTATTTTCCCAACTAAAAGTGGTATTTAGCATCAAAGAAAAGTTCTCATAATCAAGGGAAGAAGGTAGGAGAGGAGGAGCATGCTCCCACCTATCGCACTATTCCATTCCAGAAGATGGCTACAAAACCTAACAAAGAGTTGCCACGGATGTGAGTGATGACTTAAAAACAGCAAGAACTTTTAACATAAATATCTCAAGTATTCTCTTGACCACCCTGATCAACAACATTCCTTGGCCTATAGAAAAAAGGACAGGCATTTTATAGCCATTCTTAAACTGTTATGCTTTCCTTATGAAAGCTACCTACAACTATTTAGTTGTCTTTCCTAGACCTGAGGTTGTAGGCAAGTTTTCTTGTGAATGTACTAATAACCTGTGTTTTCATACTTGACTATCAGACGTGAAACCAATTTGTTCCCTGTTTACTTGATAAATTCAACAGGAGAACTGCACAGGGAGAAGCAAGCTTGAAAAGTACTTTATAGCTGGCAGATAATTGTCAGGAATGACAGTAACATACCTCACTTGTAAGACTCAAGGTGAAATATGAGAGGTTAAAATACTATCACTTGGCTTCCCTTACAAACAAGGTTAACTTCAATACATTTGTTTATGCAATTAAGTTGTTACAAATAGCTAAGATTTGAAATAGAAGTAGACACTTCGCTCTGCCTTCCTGAAAAGAGACCTATTTCATCCAACTAGTATCTATCCACAAGAAACAAAGCTGCTTTTGGTGAAAATTTATGTTATTAAATCTACTACAAAGTGAAACTAATTGATAATTTTTACAGAGCTTAAGCAATAAGAGGAAGGGTGTGCACACTGACCCATTTTCAGGAATAAATATTTCTAAGCAAAGGTTAACTCAGAATGGATTTCCAAGCTTCTACCCACATACCATCATCTGGACAAACCCCAGATTCTGGGCTAAACCTCCATGACTTTATTAAGTTATTTCTCATAATGCTTTGTAAGTCTAAACCACACTTTAATACACATTTAATGCAGCCACAACAGGGAGCAAATGTACAAGACGGAGACATGCAAACAGCACAGCCTTCTCCAGGGAGGTGTCTGGGGCAACAGCTTAAGCAGTGGTTGTGATCTATACCTGGAGACGCTGAAGGGAAAGCAAAGCAGAAGCATCACCCCAGTCAGGAGCAAATTATCCATCATCAAACAGTTAAACTGTGACCTAAGATAGTTCAGCAGAAAACTACAGCACAGATGAAAAATCCTCTTATGGAAGTTGAAAGCACAATTCTGCCCCACAACTAACCTAATCCAGTAGAGAGCTGCACCCGTCTAGCGCGTAGTAGTTTTTAAGCAGCAAATTTAACAGCCGAACTACCACAGTGAATTCTCCTGCTGATCAAACTCCAGCTGTAATTTTGGGTTTGTTACTGTGTCAGGTCAGTCTGCCAGAATTGGGTCCCAACTGAAGCTGGAAGACAGCTGTCACCTTGATTAACAGAGAGTGTTTGTGTATCGATTGCTGCAGACTTGTCACAAGCAGCTACAATCTTTACAACATCACAAAATCAGTAGAAACAGCAAAACAAGGGGGGAAGCAGACAAAACAGATGTTTTACACCAGGAAAAACAAACAATAACTGTGTTCAGAACAACATATTCCACTTACTACTTTTTCATAAAGCAAAGCAAACACGAAGCAAGCTCATTTACATTCCTAAAGGCAGTTCTATCACCTGATTAGGCTGTTAAAATACTCATTTTCACATCAGGTTTGCCATAAGAGATGAAATTACAATTTCCCATTTGTTCCAAAGTCTCTTAAAGAAAAAACAAAACACGACAAAAAGAAACAAACAAAAACCACTATTACTTATTAATCTCCTGTTTATATATGTAAATCTACATTGAAAAAAAAAGTATAAAAACATAATATGACCTTTATTACAAACCCTTTACTAGTTTAAAATGTTGATATGGATTTGACAAACCTGTTGCATGCATTATTGTGCTTCAAGAACCTGCTTTTGCTGTGAGGCACAAGTGAAGAATAGAGGTAGAATAAGTCAAAATGCCCCAGGTTAGACTCCAGGCTAAAATTTGAGAATTAACAGTCAGGAAGAGATCTGATTCTTGCAAAAATACTGCTGTGATCAGATAAGACTGTAGAAATACTTGCATGCAGGAGAAAAAAACACCACAAAGTAATATAAGGCTTCCCTTCACTGCCTCTTGTTTTCAATCACCTCTGCTCCTTTGAGGATAACAACAGTCCCAGCCAATGCCTTAATATGAAGAGAAAGGTGGAAATAACTATTGTAATCACTGAATTCAGTTCCCTGTAATCATCCTTTTTGGCTGGTTAGAGAGACTGGCCTCGAACAGAAAGACAAAAGACTACTTCTACCCACACAGACTTCTCTTTATGGATGCTGTGGCAGGCTTACCCTGTATTACTGGGAGTTTAGCCCAAGATCCCTCGTCATAGGACCAAACACCTACATGGGCCTGAAAGGTTTGGGGTGGAGAGCCAGCCAGACCTCTCATATATCACCTGATCCAAGTATCAGAGCCCTTCAGCCATCCCATCAGGTCACAGTTGGCCAAGACTCTTACCTCAGACTGTACCCTGCCTAGTGGGTAAAAATTATGGAAGAAGCCAATCTAGTTTTCCCTTCTCCCTCTCTTCAGAGAGCAACTGTGAGGCTGCAAGGAGAGAAGCTTCAGCTGGCTAACATACGAAACTGAAATGTTTTTAAATTAGTCTTCCAGTTGATCAGGCAGTTGAATTTATTCTCCCTGTGACACATGATCCCTAGTTCGCAACCCAAGAGAAAAGTGTGAAATGCACAGCCTAAGAGAGAGAACCTTGCAGAGGTAGCTGGCTGCCAATCATCTTATCTGTCAACCCACACCTTCAGATCATGTATTAGGTACTTTCATGTTAATTTTGCTTACCTTTAGAAAGCTACAAACATGAAACATGCTCAGCAGCTCCCCTCAGTAAAAACAGTTAATGGCAACTACATAACCAGTGTTGAAGGGCTGCAGCCGATCCCTTCTTCTATGCGGGTCCATGCATCAGTGTTTTCCACATGTCCTAATATTACTGTTCTTCAGAAAGCAGACACAGCTTTTGGCACAGCTAGGTGATTATTAGGTTTATGAGTACTATTCTGTATTTTCCTATTCTGTACAAGTACTTAAAATGCTGAATGGCCTGTGTGGAAATCCTTCACTGAGCACTTGCCCTGACACCCACCCCATGGCCCTTCAGATGGTCTTCAGACTTCCCACTTCTCTGTTGGTGCTATTTCTGCTCTCAGCTGTCTCCCTGAGGGATACAAGAGTCTTATCTGTGAAGCTAAAACAAAAGGAATAGTTATGAAGTAACTAGACTTTTAAGATGAAGAAATGCATTACTTGTAATGAAACTACTAAGTAAACAGGTATCCTCAACAACTTCTGATCAAGAAGCAGGGAGGAACTCTACTAACAACTGTCACACATGCCACAAAACATTGTGAAGCCATTGACTATAAGAATAAAATGATTATAAAAGATACACAATGAACAGGACACCTCATTAACTTGACTTATACTGCAAAGAGTTTTTACTAAATACGTTTCATTGTTCTGTTCCATGAGTAAAGACATCACCTTCAGAGACTCCAACACAGAAACAGCTATGGTAGGAAAAAATTGCTTACAACTGGACGAAAACAACTCTTGATCACCTCTGCAGATACTGCCTATCTATTCACAAGAACAAAAAAATCCCACCAAAACCAAAAACAAACAACAAAACCGCCAAGGATTATTGATTATGAGGGTCTGTAAAGTGATTAAAAGGTTGTTAAATATCTTGCAACTTCACTTCTGCCAGCACTAAACTTTTGCAGGGCTGCAGAAACTGAGTTGCCACGCTGAACATTTAAAGAACCAGCTTTGTTCCTACCAATAGGCATCAGAATTTTCACAACACCACCAGCAAAGACTGCAGCTTGGAGACCAGGGGTGGGCAGGTGAAGTAAGCTGAAGGAAGTAGCAAGTCAACTATATCCATTGCCACTTCTGAAACCACAGACTCTTGTAGTAGTTTAATTCAGTACTAGTTGAGGAAATTCTAGTTTCAGTAAATTATTTCCAAAGAATATATATAGTTCTCAGTGGGAGAGAGGTTTAAAGGTACAAACTGAAACAGCACAGGAGGAGAAAGGAATCTCTGCAAAGCGTGGTAACAGAGAACACGAGAGGCCTTGTACACAAGGACACGCATCTCTCCACCTCCAGATTTTGCAAGACCAACAAGAAAGGATCAACAGCTTTTGTGACAGAGAGAAGAAAAATAAATGTTTGTTGGCAAGGAGATGAAAACTTTTCAAACATATTTGATTTAATATTTAATTGATATTTGCACTGAACTGGAAGCACACCACACAATGTTAAACACCACTGACCTGTCCATCCAAATATGACCCCCCCTCAAACTATTATTTTTGCTTCAGATTTTTAATGGGATAAGAACTTTTTTTTTTTTTTTTTAAGAAAAATAACTCAACAGTTCTTCCATAGCAAATACTTCTATTAATACCTAGTACATGGGTGTTAAACTAATTTTCACCAGGGGCCACATCAGCCTCACAGTTGCCTTCAAACGGATGTAGGAGTAAACGTAGGAGTAGTTACATTTATAAAGTCCTAAAATTACCTTGGGCACTTCGAAGGCAACCGTGAGGCTGATGTGGTCCCTGGTGAAAATCAGTTTTGACACCCCTGACCTTGTTGTTGCAAAATGCAATTACCCTCTATGGTTAATCAATCCTTGACAATCACTTGGCACCAATACAAGCTTATGCGGACACCTGGCTAGGTATCATGATTTACCTCAGAAAGGAAAAAGCAGTTACAGCTGCTCTAGCTTGCATGGGGAGAGGAAGACAAAAAGGGAAAAAAAAAAAAAAAAAAAAAATCAGGAGAAAGAAAGAAGAGAGCCCCAATTCAGCTTTTCCTAAGAAGTCCCTGCCTTTCCCACAAGTCACATCTTTTCTCTCTTGCAGTTTTTTCCCCAAGAACATAATGTCCTCTTGCCTGAGATACAAAGGGAAAAATGTCTACTCTTCAAAATCTTCTGAATCCACCTAATTTCCCTCACTTTAATAGCACACACACAGAGGCTGCATACCGTCTGAACTGCTCCTGCTCCCTCATACCTTCATCCAGGGATAGCTCCACATGTGTAAAGTCTCCTTTTAACTTGCATCTGTACCAAACAGAAGGAGCTGCCACTGAGAACTTCTGTTGCTACTGCCCAGGAAACTGCTGCCTCAAAGCACACTTATTTTCTGTGCAAAAGAAAGGCAGTAATATTTGTATTTGTGATTTCTGTGGTTTTGGGAGCACACCCAAACACCAAGATAAGTGATGTGTTTGTTATGCACTTTTCAGCAAAATGCTGCCTGCAGCAAGGGAAATGGGTGGCACCCTGCACCAGAACCAGGTTCTGAATTGTACTGACATGTCTCCAAAAGAGTCAAAACATCACTGCATGAGAACAAACAGGGCTATGTTCATTTCCTAGTAAATTCAGCAATTTTGACATTTCTGTCCATGTGTGCCTATTTTTAATTCACCACCCCCTCCCAATATGCTACAGGTTTTTGAAACAGAAGCATCACAAAAGCTGAGCACTTTTGGCAGCACCAACAGGACAGAAAAACAGCTTGACAGTCCGCAGTAAAGGACTTACCCTGACAGTTAAGATCTCTAGTACTTGTTACAACAAGTCTCAGCATTTTCTTTGGTGGCAAGAGATCAGGCACAGTGACTTTCCAACCCCTCATCCCCACCGGGATGGGGACAGACGGCAGAAGTGCCCCTCTGGAGCCAGTCCCTGCAGCTCCTCCCTGCCCAGTACCATTAGCTGATGTCCTGCCGTGTGCCTGTGCAACTCCATTATTAACTACAAGCACACAGGCTTACTAGTAACTTTTAGTACAAAGTAACTAATGATGCTAACATTAAGATGGCAACTCTGAAATTCAGTGGTGAACTGAATGAAAGCCACACTGTGACTTTCCTACCTCCCATACTGTGAATTCCCTACATAAATTGAAAGTGACATCGTTGAAACAGCTGAAAGAGCATTTAAAAAACTAATTATTTTGTCAAACTTCATTTGGAAACTGGGTAAAGTAACTTAGGAGAACACTGACAAAAAAGAAAAACAAACAAACAAAACCCACCAAACCAAACAAATCTGTTAAAATATGATCCTTTTAAACTGAGTCACTTGGGTAAAAATGACAAATCTGAAGAAGCCAAAGGATGCTTACATTTGAATCCATAAACCGCTTGCTGCCAAACAGTGATAAAGCAGTATCAAGGGAAAGGTTCAGAACATTTTATGGAATCATTTAGGCAAAATTAATCCTTTGTTGTATTTTGGTGCACGCAACATAATTATAAAGCCATTTTTAATACTGAGGTCTCTGAAGTCTCCTTCCAACCTCTACTCAATTACATGTTTAGTAAAAATATTTTTAAGAAAATATGATAAGAATTAAAGACATCTGAAGAAAAGATATACATAGTTTAAGTGGAATAGAAAAGTACTTGATTCTTCCAACTGATCAGTTACATCTCACATTTTCACATGCAGAATAATCGCGCAAGTTTTGCACAACAAACAACATATTATATATGAGAAAGTCTGAGAAAATTAGATATGTCAGGAAAAGCTAAATTAGTAAAAAAGCAAGAAACTCCACACCAGTGCTAATTTCCATATATTATATATATTTTGTGTACTACATCTCCAAGTACAAATGGCTACGCTTAAAACTAAAGAAAATTAGAGTTGAACTTGATTTTTCATTTGTACAACTAACCAATAAGCAAGAACAGGTTAGCAAGTTTTTCACCACACAGGAAGAACGATAAAATAGAGGTCATAAAACCTTTTCTAATGTGCATCCTCAGCTATTTCTGCACACCAAGCCTCTGAAGAAAATTATTAATTTCTCTTTATAGCATAAGAATGTCTTGTAAATAAGAATGTCTTTTTCTAATGTCACCTTGATTTACCTCAAAGCATAGCTCTTAGTGACTTTGAGTGCTAAAGGTGAGCTCACAAACTAAGTGGCCACAATAAGTGGCCAGCTGTGAGAAGTCTCGATTAGTGGACTTGGCCAGGATCACCCTGGAAGGCTCAAATACTGCCAGGAAAAAACAACAACAGCAATGCAGTTCTCCTAACTTTGTATTACATTATTCTGTCTTATCTCATAGTTCCTAGACTCATGTAAGCTGTAATAATTCTCCTCAAAACTTGTTATATGGGAGAGTATCAGCTTCTACACCCTTTGTCAGCAAGCTGGAAGGTGATCATCATATATAGAGCAAATATACATGATGTTTGGACTTCGGGAATAACCACAAGCACTACTAGGCAGATATTTTATGCTGATCATCTAGTAGAGAGAGACTTGCAGGATGGAGATCTCCTCCTAGGCAAACACAGCAAGCAGATCCCTGCAGCCTGAGCCATAGCTGTACTGGCAGGAACCACAAAATGAGTGGGTCTCTCTGAAGTTCACTCTCTGAGGTATCCAAATCAACTACTTGCTAGGATTTTCCACACAGATTTAAGTGGGATTGAACATTCCCATTTGGAAGAAACCAAGAAAAATTAGAAATCTGGGTTACAATTGCTCGATTCTAACAGCGGACAATAAATCACAACTGTGATACATGGAAGATACTTTTACTCAAGAAAAAAATGTACTTGATTAATTCAAATGGGACTTCAATTATTTTCTTCCTTAGCTATGAAAGCAGATAAATTTCTTACAATGCAAGATGGTGGATTCATGTCCCACATGGGACTAGACAAACTGTATACATGCAGCACTGACTACCACGCAACAGAAGTACTACTAAGTGACACTTGGAAAGTAAAACCCATTGAGCTGCAAATTCAAGTGCAGTACAGCAAGAAAACCCGGTCAACCAGCAGAAACTGCTTCACATGAAGAGACTAGGGCTGTTTTATTTTACTGCCAAACTGCCACCAAGATAAGAGCATCGCTATTCTGCTTATATTCTAGCACTATTACAATTTCTGACAGCATGCATGTTCAGAAGGAAACTAATAGCAAGAGTCCAAACATAAACAAACAAACAAAAAGGAAACATGAAAGAAGAAAGGAAGCTATGCAAAATGTATATATTTCCTCTTCCATGAAATAATCTGTAATTTAACTGTACCATGAAGGTTTAATTATCATCATAGACTTTTGTACAGTTACAGTAGTCAGTGCCATTCAATACAACATTTACAGGTTCAGAGAAATTTCAACAATTAGGTAGCATTCCCCTGAATTTACAGTTTTTGAGCAAAAAAAGCATTTTTAGAATTTTACAAGTTTGTAGCTAATTTCAAATGAAACCATAACAAAATCCACCATCCCTTCCCCCAAAAGCTGAAGCAAAACTGATTTTTAAGGAAGGCATTATTCCAAGGTTTTTCCACTGTGGTCACTATAGGACAGCTAAGACTGATCAGCTATCCTAATCCTGCATTTTACCAGTTTTTAAAAAAAAAAAAAAAAGCTACAAGCAATTTCTTTGCTTTGGTTTGCAACACATCATAGCACAATTGATGTATCTGCTGTACAACTCAAGACACAAAAAATGCAGATAACTTCTCTAAATCCTAAACTCCCCAAAATATCATTTCTAAAATGCTAGTAAGTGTTCAAAGCAAGAGTATGCTAAATCAACACCAACTTTCCTACTGCCATGTGATGTGTTCTCTCAATTGGATAGTGACAGCTGCTCCTTAAATAAAGCCCATTTTCTTTCTGGTCTCATTAGTGGAGCCCTACCCACCCAGCTGTATTAGTCACTTCCTGCATTAGCACTTGATCACCTATGTGGAATCAAAACACCTCTTATTATATCCAGATTACATCCAGCACAGTATACAGGTTTAACTGAAGCACAGAAGCTGTAATTGAGCAAACCTGTCCTGTGCCATCATACATAAAGGTGTCACCTGTGAAACACTCTGGATAAGAACTCTACAGCTTTAGAGAAAGACTAACTCCTTCCCCCCTACCTCCTGCCCCCAACCAAATTATGCTCAAAGAAAAGAGGGGGAAAAAAGGAGGAAAAGCAGACAAATGAAATCTTAATCTCATGGTTACTCCACTCTCTACTCCTAATTTCTGACTCTTGAGAGACAGGTAAGAAAACGGAGAACAAAATCAATAACTCTTCCACTACTTAGGGGGGTGATGTCTTCAAAAAAAAACTTTGTAATGAGCTTTCATGATTTTATACTTTCAAATTTCACGACTGCTCCAGTTTACTACCAAAAATATCTGCATTATCGAAGCACAAGGCTCTTGAGCTTGATCTTTAAAATCAGTGTGCTGAAATCACAGGCAGCTGCTGAGTAACACACAAGTTAGTCCAGAAAGGAGACAAATCCCAACCCCTCTAAGCCACAACACTTTCCATGACCCTGCAGTAAGGAGGGAAATAAATAAATAAATAAATAAATAAATAAATAAACAAAACAACAACAACAACAACAACAAAACACACACAAAAGAAAAAAACACACAAAAAACCCCACAAAAAAACAGTTGTCACTTCACAGCTGTGAACATCAGGACAGCAAGGAACAGTGAAGAGCTTCTTAAGCCAGCTGTAAGTGATGTGTCCTGAAGGTTCAACCTTGGCTTTAGCATCTCAGTTTAAAGCTACAGTGTGACATTTGATTACAAAGATCCTCCAGAAAAGAGGTCTTTCTCTCCTGGTCAATTATATATCATCAAGAAGAAAGAGACTCCAAAGATACAAAAGAGATAAGAGTCCACGGCTGAATAACAATTGCTTTCCCTAAAAATCACACAGCAACAGATGTTTGATTTCTTCCAATACAAAGCTTTCACTTTAATGGCATTGATGAATAATATATAATGTGACCAAGTTAGCCCTAAGTTGTATAAACATCTGCCTTTCAGAGTATGGCTACAAATACCATAAGCAAAAGGACTGCTACAGAAAGGAAACAGCATTTTAAAAAGCTCCTGACCGTGGAAAGGAAGCTCATCCAGGAAAAGGAAGGAGAGCAAAAGTTAGAAGCTGGTGAGAACAGAGGTCACCCTCCAGGATCTTCACAGCACTCATTAGATAAGCATATAACTTTTGAAGAAGCTCAACTTCCTGCCATAAATAAAGGTTTTATAACCCACTCAAAATACATAATAGCGAACCAATTAATTCATTTCATCTTAGTTTTCTAATTCTTTGGGCAGCAATTCTGCATTTTTTAAGCATCTCAATAGGCCACTACACAAGATATACTATTATTTCATATATTCCAGATATAGTTCTCATCAGTTTTTCCACCTTGGGAAGACCCAGGGAACTACAGGCCAGTCAGTCTCACCTCTCTGCCCATGGAGACAATCCTTCTGAGAACTATGCTAAGGCACATGGAAAGTAAGGAGGTGACTGGTGACAGCCAACATAGCTTCACAAAGGGCAAATTGTGAGTGAAAAATTCAGTGGTCTTCTACAAAGGGGTCACAACATTGATAGATAAGGGAAGAGCAACTGACATCACCTACCTAGACTCATGCAAAACATTTGACACTGTCCCACATGACATCCTTGTCTCCAAATTGGAGAGACATGGGTTTGACAGATGCACTGTTCAGTGGTTAAGGAATGGGCTGGATGATCACACTCAAAGAGTTGCAGTCAATGTCTTGACATCCAAGTGGAGACCAGTGATGAGTGGTGTTTCTCAGGGACTGGCATTGTTCAACATCTTTGTCAGTGACATGGACAGCGGGATCAAGTGCACCCCAAGCAAGTTTGCCAATGACACCAGGTTGTGTGGTGTGGTCAACATGCTAGAGAGAAAGGATGCCATTCAGAGGAACTTTGACAGGCCCATGCGAACTTCAGGAAGGCCAAGAGCAAGGTCCTGTACGTGGGTCGGGGCAGTCCCAAGCACAAATACAAGCTGGGTGGAGAATGGTTAAGAGCAGCCCTGAGAAAGACTTCGGGGTGTTGGCTGATGAGAAGCTCAACATGACCCAGCAATGTGCTCTTGCAGCCCAGAAAGCCAATCGTATGTGGGGCTGCATCAAAAGAAGCATGGCCAAGCAGGCTGAGGGAAGTGATTTTCCCCCTGTACACCCCCCTGTACACTGTTCTCATGAAACCACATTTGGAGCACTGCATTCAGCTCTGGGGCCCCCAAAAGAGAAGAGGACATTAACCTACTGGAGTAAGCCCAGAGGAGGGCCACAAAGATGATCAGAGGGCTGGAACACCTCTCCTGTGAAGACAGCCTGAGAGAGTTGGATTGTTCGGCCTGGAGAAGAGTAGGCTGCCTTCCAGTACCTGAAGGGGACCTACAAGAAAGCTGGAGAGGGACTTTTTACAAGGGCATGTAGTGATAGGACAAGGAGTAATGGCTTTAAACTGAAAGAGGGTAGAATTAGATTAGGTGTTAGGAGGTAATTCTTCACCATGACGGTGGTAAGACACTGGAACAGGCTGCCCAGGAAACTTGCTGATGCCTCATCTGTGGAAGTGTTCAAGGCCAGGCTGGCCTGGTGGAAGGTGCCCCTGCTCACGGCAGGGAGATTGGAACTAGATGATCCTTAAGGTCCCTTCTAACTCAAACCATTCTTTGCTTCTATGATATTTGAAATAATCCATTAAAAATCATAAGCTTACATCTTTCAGAAACATTTTAAATGTTTCAGTGCCTGTTGCTGTGAGCATATATCAGTCTTCAAAACTAGCAGTACATTTGTCATGATAAAATTAGTGCCTGCTACTGATTCCAGAGCCAAAAATTTAATCAATTAATGCTTCCATGAAACTTATGTTCCCAGACTTCACTGGTTAACTCAGAGAAACTACATGAAACCAAAGTCCTGCAGGAGACCAATTTAGCCTGGTATGAAACTAACTTAACAAAAATTAAATAAAAATATCCCTTAATGCTACACAGTCCTCAAAGGTGCAAACACATGCAGGACATAAAAGACATAGGCCATGTGTGCTTTGCTACTCAGCCTCCACCGCTGTGCAAAATTTCTTGATTTTCCCTGTGGATCTAACTTCTGCATATAGCAGCTATGAAGAGCACAGCAGCCTCAACAAGTTCATTTAGGCAGCTTGCAAGTATATTTTGGGATTAATACAGAAACTCAACATTTATTGCATCTCAGACTTCTCAATAGCAAAGCACTCTATGTACACCAGGCCAGGCAAAGAACCAGGATGGATTTCACCAGAATCCCCAGTAAGTCAACTTGAGCTACCAAAAGACTACCAGCCAATCAACATAAGTACTTTAAGGATTCTAAAATCCTTTCACAAAATTTGTCAGATATTACTACAAAAAACTGGAAGGAAAAAAACCTTAGAACAGGACATTAAGAGATAAATCCAGAATGAAGATGCTGCTGCCTGTCAAGTGAAACATACAGCTAAACTAAACACTAACAGAGAAGCAAGGAAGTTCAACAAAAAACAGCTGCTACCTTACAGTAATTTACAACACATTCAACCAGATGGTAACTGTAATTTCACAAAAAAAAAAAAAAAAAAAAGAAAAAAAATCAGAACAATTCCCACACCCAAAACACTCAATTTCTGATACTGTTTTTCAGTGTTACATAGCTTTTGTTTGGTACCTTAACCATGTGTTCTGTTCATTATTTTCATGTAAAAGTAATCTATGGAAATTAAAACAAAGAACAACTAGCAAAGTGATTGTTTCTCTCACAAGTTTTTTTTAGACAACAGCCTGATCGAATTCCCTTGGAGACTTGTTTTACAAAGGCATCCTCCTCTACAATCTAAGGTACATCAGGTAACAGCAATGCAGCCCCTTCTCTGCCAACTGAGGAGGGCATCTGACTCTGATTCAGACAGATCAGTCCAACCAAAAATATAGTCTTGAAACCACAATTTTGAAATTTATTTAAAAGCCATTTCTCCTAAAACCAGTGTGAAGTATATGACTTCAGATTCCTTACAGACCAAAAAACGCTGGACACAAAGTACAGTTTGAAGTGCACTGCTTGCAGGTACACATTTGGCATTAGAAAATCTTTTGCTGTGTTCAATGGTTAAAAAAAACTAATGCCAGACAATAAGACTCTTCCATTATTTCCTCAACGGACTCAAACTTCTCCTCAATAGGGCATGCTCTCAGAAGCATGGGTGTCCTTCCCATCCAACTGGGCCAAATTCAGCACATAATGGTCCCACACAGCGAGTCCCTACTGCTGGCATCAAAGGTGCCAGCCGTGAGAACTGCTCAGATACTGGTATCCTTCTTCCTAAATTCACAGAGAGTGGAGGGGCTCTCTGAGATCCCTCCTTTATTTCCCAAATAGGCAGGCTCACACTGATTTCTAGTCTAACTTAATCCACATTTATGTTATGCCAAAATTTCTTTGGAAGTGCCTACCCTCTCTTGCATTTAGAGACAGTAGTCATTTCTCCTACCAGTTCTCATTATGTTAAAACAAACAGTTCTCCAACCGCTCAACAGCACTTTTCTCCTTGCGGTCCTTCTTGGTTCATGCCATTTTTCTTAAACACTGGTGCCTGAGATTCCAAATAAACCCTCCCCTCATAAAGTGGCCTCATTGCTCTCCTCTGCCTACCACATTCTCAAGTATCATTACTAGCCTCTTGCATCATCTGTCATCATTATTCCAGATTTGCTGCCTCCTGGTAATGTTCCAACAGTCAGGTGGGCTTCTACTTGAGAAAAGAAAAGCATCACATGAAAACAATCATCAAATAACCTCTTGCTCTTTCCTTTCACCAGAAGGACTAATAAAACTTAAATTCTCCTAAATCAGAACTTGATACAGAAGCTAAATGGTAAACTAATATCAGAAAACTTACCTTCTGGTGCTAGTATATTATAGGGGCAAGGAGAGGGGACCCTCTCCTTGTCGTCTTTGCTTACCCCAAACATTCCAATGCTTCTCACTAAGAAACATGCTTCTAGCTTGTGAAAGCTGCAGGCAGAGCCCATTCACAGCACCTGCTAGAAGTGTGGATTACGTAGAGCAGAAAACCCAAACAAACAGAACAAACATACTTGTAAAAAGTAGGCTTAAAATTTGTATGGGTCAAAAAGCTAAACATGACAACTACAGAAAGAGAGTGGAAAATAATATTTTGAAATAGTAATGAATTGGTTTTGATTGCCTTCCTCAAAACAAGTTCATATTTTTGCACTTGTACCAAGAGACTGTATGACCAAGCTCAAGAAGTACTTTCATTAGCAAAGAGTTTCTTAAGCTAAGAGCTCAAGATAATGCATTCTAGTTCTTCATGACAGTGCTACTCCTTGGTCTGCTGTGCATTTTTAAATATGAAATGCAGTTTTAACATGACATTTAATAACAGTCTTCAGGCACTTTGTGTCTTTGCAAAAATTCCCAACAACTAAATCCCCCCCCCCCCCCCCCAAATCTTTCTATCATTTAGAGCTCTGCATCTTTTCACTTGTATTCAATTAGCCAAGTAGCAGCAAGGAACTTCTTTTGAGAGCTCTTTGGTGCAGGAAAAATTTCTTTCAAGAAAATAATGATAATTGCTTGGCTGCAGCAAAATAAAACTGTTCAAAGAAGCAAGATCAAAAAAAGGGGTGCCCCATTTGCAAGAATATTCACATGAAAAACTTCACTTATAAAACTGCCTTGGGAATTATCTGTTCAATGCTATAAAGCACTTGGGGGTGCTTTAAAATCCCAGCTGGTTGAAAGTTTCTTATTTAACACCACCACAGGCAGCAGAGACAGGACTGGTGGGTACCAACCCTGGCTGGACTGAGAACCTCAGTGCTGGAAACAGCTCAGAGAAACTCTCTGGACTGTGCCACCACATCTGACCAAGGGCTGTGGGTGCAGATGCACCTTCGGGCACTGGGCAAGCTGTCACTGCCATCTGGATTGTGAAAGAGGAAATGATGCAGCAACAGGACCAAATTGCAGGTTTGATTTCATCAAGCTCCAATGAAAACCTCTGCATGCACTCATCTTGGACATGTTTTTTCCCCTTCCCTCACGCTGCCTTTTCAATCATTTTGTACTGACAGGTTGTCACAGTTACCAAAATAAATGGCCCTGCTTAGCCATAGACAATTTATTCAGTACCATGTTGTAGCAGAATAAACATTTGCAGGCTGTGCATGAGACAATTAGGAACTGGGTAAGAAAAAAAAATGAATGGTTGTAAAAGGTTCATTTTAACCCAGTTTAGTTTTTCTGTGGGTTGATCAGATGATGCAGAAACAGTAGAGACACCAAGTTGAATGAAGGGTGAGTAGTGATGCAAGCTAAAATGACTGTAAACTTTCAGCTTTAGACAAGAGGTCTACTTTTCTTGATATAGAAAGAAAACGAATGAGATCTAGAAGTCATTTTAGATCCTCAGTTTACTAGAAGTGGTGGCTTGGCCTTGTCTGGATATGTGTCCATCTGTGTTGGCTTAGGTGAGATCCTCATGAAGCATTACACTCTGGGATACTTCAGCCAGAATTTGCTGAGTTACTCTCACAAAAAGAAGAGCAAATCAAGCCTTCACATGAAACATCTATTGAGGCAAACCACTCAGTAATGTCCACCAGCAGTAGTCACAACTCGCTAGAAAGAGGTTTAAATCTTAGTGACTGGGAAGCTGCCAGTAATTTAAAATAAAATTAGAACTCCAGATAATACCTTGAAAGAATGAACATCTTCAGAATTTTGAAAACTACTCTTAGTGTTACTGAGAAATACAACACAAGCAAGGCTGAATCTCCATTATACAAATGGATGAAAACTTCTGAGGTTGCTTTATTTCCATAGCCCATATGTAAGAAAAATGGGGACAATACATACGTACATACTTTAAGATACTTCAGATTTTAATAATGTATTTCACTTCAGCCTTGAGGTTTAGATAGCCGTCAATATCCACACGTCTCTAACAGCAACAACATTTAGACAGAACTCCAGTGTTTTACAACTGATTTTCTAGCCCTACTCTGAGTAGGATTAGTTCACCACAATGAAATGCACTACTGCCATCATAATTCTCCCTGGAGTCTAACACCTACATTTTGTAGTTGGTATGCAACACTTGGTGTCCAAATACTATATGGGGCATGTCTGCTCTTTTGTGGATCCATCCATTCAAAAAACTTTTAAGTTGCACATTCCTTCCCCTTTTTAAGCTGTATGCTAATACCATAAAGTTAACTAAGCAGAATTTCCAAGCTATTGCACAACTGAGCTCCACATGCACTTGAAAAAGCTCTGAGCATTTACACACTTGCTTCTGTAAGACCTGTAAAGGAGCACTTCTAAGCAGACAAATTATACCTGGCACTGCACAGGTGTGCTGGAGTGGAAAGGCACATGGTGTCCTCTCCCCAAAGCACGCTCGCACAGCAAGCAACATCAAAATAGCTGAAAGTGTTAAGAAACCCTGCTCCACCATTTCTCTGTCCCCATACAATAGCAACAGTACTGACAACAGCGAAGCACATCTTGCCTGTTCAGGAAAGCAGCCCTTCTCACAGCACCTCTGCAATCATATTACCAACAGCAGGCTGCACCTACCTACTCCACCCCTCTCTGCTGCCTATAGGGTACAGAAGTTTTCCAGCAGTTCCCTAAAATACTATCCCATTATTTTCCTGGAAGTCCTATACCAATGTTACATACTCTAAACTGTTAAAATCTGGGGCAGGGTTAGTTGTTTTTTTGAGGTTAGATTTATTCCTTGCCCACCCCCATCCGATAGGAAACCAGACAGAGCTAGTCCCATTTCACTTTCTCCCCACCATTCACCAGAATAACCAGCCAGTATTCAGCTGCAGGTATAGATAGAGGCCAAAGATCCACCTTATACATGGAGGCCACCAGTCTTCGTGATTCCCTTCTGGTTTATGAAAGCTTATCCTGAGCAAGTCCACCTTGTGGGGCAAACCAATTCTTAAAACATCACCAAGAACTTCCCATCCTGACAATCTTCTTCTCAGTCTTTTTCCTTCCTTGTATTGTGTGAACAACCGCACAGAGCCACATCACAGCTGAAACAATTTGGATAGGACATCCCTTTCCTACAAGCTAAAGGCACAGAGTTGTTCAGATCCTCATCCTACACCTCTGAGCTGATACACCACCATTCCTATGAGATAAGCGAGCCAAATCAACTAAACTAGAGGTACCTATGATGTCAATGCTAGCAAACACCACACAGCAGCATGAGCATGACTCAGCTTGAGAAAGTTAAGCTTTACCCCTTGTATTTTCCACAGGTTTGTACTGTTCTTAAAAACACCACTAGAGAAAGAAAACCATGGAAGCATAAAGATACTTTTATTATTTGAATGTGATATTCTTTAAAAAAAAGAGACATTTGACATTTTATGATGGCACTACACAGTCTACTAGCAAGCTCGTAAGGAAAAGAAAGCAGGATAGCTTTAGAAATATCTTTATCTTTTCATGATATTGTAATCTAGGAGGTACACAGCCTTTCTCACAATTAAGTGAATAAACAGGAGCAACTGCACATCCCAACAAGCTTGTCAATGAAAATATACACTGATTGAAATTGAAGCAGTGAGGTAGCTACTAAGGTAAATGCAGACTCTAAGCCATTTCTGTTCCAGTTCCAAAACTAGCTTAAACTACTGTTAAGCATCTGACATTCTGCAATGAAATCCATGAAGTTTTCTTCTGTAGGAGTAAAGTCTTGAATTTGGTTTTCATCCCAATTTCTTTCCTATTTCACTTCCATTAAGCAACTGCTCTCGCAATGCTTATTTAAATATACAATAAATGTATGCATGCCATAGCAGGAAAACATACATTTAAGAACTGGCTATTCAACAGGAATGCTGTTATTTTTACATTCACATTAACTAACAAATAAAATTAATTTCTTTGCCTTACCATACATTTTTCAAGCATTTAAAACTGGACTCAAAAGTTAAATAACCTCTTCATCATTAGATAAATTTGTCACTTTTTCTATACCAAAAAAAGTTAAAAATACTTCGCTGATAAAATCCTATAGACAAGCACTTTTTAAAAAATAAAATTTATATAGAAAGTATTAAAAAAAAAAAAAGGGTAAGAGAAACACAAGTACAAGCAGCTAAAGTATACTGAAAGAGAGATAAACCAGTGTAACTGGGTGGATAAACAATGCCCTTCTTCACCATTTTAAATTCTTTTGAAGAAATTACAACCCTTACAACTCCTAATCATTTTGACAACGTATTTGCATCCTGGCCATGTAAGATACGCACTTTCCTTGAGCCTGGCTGGTCTAGACAGCAGGAAGCAAGATATTTGTATAAGAAAAAGAGAAGAATGAAGGGCCAAGAGGCCCCACAGCAGTTGGAAGAACAGTTGTTCTGAGTGGAGAAACAGAGGAACAGGGCAGAGGTGAGCTGAAGGCCTTCCCAAACCCCATTTAACACATTTGTTTCTCTTTGTTTGGGCAACTAAAACCCAACAGTTCAGTTTTCAACTAATTTCACTTTAAAATCCCTGGACTGAAGCTCCTGGTAACAGCTGGAGGGAGCAGTGGGAGTGAAGGAACCGGGCAGACAATCTTGTCGTGACTAAGACTGTCTGTGGTCCCCAGTGCCAACACCACCAGCAGACCAGTGAGGTGCAACATGCTGGCTATAGGAGGCAGCTGACAAGCCGGGCTTCTGCTTCACAGAAATTCTGCATTTTCAAAATAAGGTTTCAATCTGAACTAAAGCAAAAACAGTTCTCCATCTCCCACTGCAATTTCACATTCATAGGAAGCTTTTACCCTTCAAAATGAACTTTGATATCAACACCAACAAATTTGTGGCATCACTGTAGGACTCACTATCTACTCTCACCCCTTTCTACCAATATCAAACATTTCATGACACCATTTATCCTAATCCCAGGAATTCAGGCTTTCCCGCATTAGCAAAACCCTTCCTGCAACTGTTCAAAGCAACACCATCTTTTCTATTCCAAACATCTCTGATCCTACAGATCAGAGCTTTAACAGAAATCTTTGCTGTAAGAAGAACAGACACTCTTTTTTCCCCTCCACTCCATAATAGCACAGCTAAGAAATGATGGCCACATATTCCAGGTCTACATCCAACAGACTTATCCAAACAAGAGGAAATCACAGCTATCCATATAAAGTAAGCTTGCAGCCACTTTACACAGGGAACAAACAGGAAACAAACATACCACACGAAGTGGTGGTATGTTGACAAGAGCATCTCAGCAGTGTTATCATTCAAGAACATTGCTCAAAACTAGTTTTACTTAAAAATAACTTAAAAGCATTTCCAGTAATGCCTGATTTTGTAAAACTTTGTACCAAACTTAAGTTTTGGCCCAAACTGGATCCATCAACAGGCATTCAAGAGGGACTGGAAGCCAGCTATATGCCTAGTCAACTTTAAAGACTAATGCTACAATCTTAAAGGCACTTGGACATCATCCTGAATTGTGACAATAACCCTTGGGCAGCTGGCTATGCAGCAGCATTTTGGCACTGGCACTGCATACAACATGTCAGGAGAACAGGACAGGCTTTCAGAAGCTGTTTGTTGAAAATGACAGTGAAGCAGTTTAGGTGGTCTGCACCTTACTGCCTGTTCACAGATGATGAACCAGGTCTACCTGCTTCCTCCTCCTCCTACTCAGCAATATAGCCACTTTACAGTGGCTGAAGCGACTGGTTTGGTTTAGAAAGCCCGTAATCTAGGATAATATATTCTCTTCTCCTCCTGCACCTCTCTTCCTCCTTAGGAAACTTCTGTATTCTTGCAGTATCATCTGAAGGGTGGTTGCTCACCCTGCCATCACCTCCTGGTAGCCAGTCTGCAGCCATCGTAGCAACTTGCCAGATGATGTTAGAGCATGTTTTTGGATTAATAACCCTTACAAAAACAGAACTTCTCCCCCACTGAATAACAATGGCCTTTCTGAGCTCTGGTTTGACTCAGGGCAGAAGCAGATCATTAACCATCAGATGATTCAGCACTTGGTGCCTTCATTTCTGCTGGCTGGTTTTCATCAGCTACCAGACTACAGCTTTGAAGGTGTATCATTTACATGATACAATCAGACACCTGAAGAGGCACACAGGTGTCAAGTCTCTCCAGTTCTGTGCTGGTAGAGTTTTAGGCAATACAGCCTGCTCCTGAATTCTCCCCTTCATTATGTGGCTTTATAATCACATTCCCCACAAAAATACTGACTGTAGCAGCCTGCTGCTTTTTTTCCTTAGGTTCAGAATGAGATCATGCACAGAAAAGGGTTGAACGCAAGATCTCAAGTCACAAGACTGGTAACAGGTCCCAGGCAGGGAGAAGACAATCACCACATTTCATGCTCAGGAAGGGACAGCTGGATTTTAGTCCCACCAAAACCAGCCACACACAAAATACTGTTGGACACAGGCCCTCCCCGCCCCCCAAAATCCCTTCTGATTTACTCATGGCCACTAATCTCATTAGAGTTCCTATAATTAAAGCACCATAATATCTGATTAAGAATATAGTATGCTGTTTAAATTAACTCACTCAAAGACCTTTAATACAAGAATGACTGCTCCAAGAGAATTACAAGATTTACAAAATAAAGCATCCCTAAAGAGCATAAGATCAAAACTGGATTATCAAGTTTCCTGATTTGCATGCAGAAAAAGCACGCTGTCAAATCACCAAGATTTCTATAAAACTTTTACAGCCACATTATAGGAAAAATGAAACAAGTCTAAATACAATGATATATATACACAGCTTCAAATATTTATTAGAGAACATACTGTACTTTATAGATGTTAAGAAATAGCAAATGTTGTTTTCTAGTCAACACTTGCTGAAAGGTGTGGAGTGAAATTGTTGTTCTGAATAGCACTTGTCAGGTTTACAGACTGGGAAGATGAGAAAACACATATAAACCTTAGTCTCTTTACCAGTCTAGTATAAATTAAATATAAAAACCTAGTTAAACTTTAGGACTCCCCCCTCTCGTAAGTCAAAATTCTGTCCTATTTGTTTATTTTTAAAGTAAATTTCCAAGCACTCCCCACACCTCACCCCCCTCCAGACACACGAATGGACAAAAAGCAAAACCAGGCGTAAATACTCCCTCTGACTCAGACATACAAGCAGCCAGGAGAGGTTAGGAAGTGAATCACTCATTTAGCAAACCTATGTGTGCACGCAGCTTCTGTAATAACCCAGGTTTCGTGCCACATTAAACGGAGAGGAAGATGGGAAGTGACGAAGATGTGAATGCAATACTACATCTGTGAGACTGAGTGCCCTGGTTCCTCCCAACCTCTTACCCCCCCACGCTCCCCTGCCCCCAGTTTGTGTGCTGGATGCACAAGTGTAGAAGCCCAAAGCTCCCAGACAAAGGGGAAATGGTTCTTCCACCCTTCTGACCCTAACACCACTTGGCATACACCTGAGAGCCCATGGAGATGACCTACATGAGCACCAAAGTCCTGGAAGAGCACTGATATTTCAAACATTCACACTCTTCAGCCTTAACCGTTTTATGTTTGTGAATTAGCATAACAACAAAGAAGAGCTATGGGCTGCATTGATTTCTGGAAATGGGGCTTGTTGGGACTTGGCCCAGGCTCTGTGGGACCCACACCAGGTCATAAGGTGCAGTAGTCACAACCTCTTTCACACTAGCCCATCACCCATACCTACCCCTCCCTCAATTTCTCTGGGTTCAAGAGAATAAAATCACAATTTTTTTTTTTTTTTTTTTTTAAAAGGTAGATAAACTGGCTGCAATCAGAGTCTGAAAAGCCCCGAGGGGTCTGCAAGTATTTGGCTGGGAGAAAGAACAGCTAAATTGAGGCAGAGGTAAAGTTATGCAATTAACCAAAAGTCAGGCTCCAGATCAGCCTGTGTGCTCCAGGCTCGCCTGCTAAGCTTCTGCGCCAGCCATTAAATCTTTGAAAGGGATTATGCAGCAAGGTGCCAGTGATAAGAGAGGTTGGATTTGACCTCTAAGGACCTTCCGATGCTACATTCCTAAATGAATTACCCTCATTTTTCAGTATGCCAGTAACACTACAGGCGAACTCTGCAGTTGGAGCATTTTCATCTGGATAATCTTCATTTCAGCAATGCCTAAAACTTCAGTTGATTTTCTGATCTCTAAAGGGCTCCAAGGCAGAAGTTTTGATGCTGTTACATGCTTGCATAGAAGAGGGCAGAATGCATTAACAGGGATTTTACTTTGCTATTCAGAAATCACAGTGAAACCATCATCAGGAATTCAGTTTTTTTCACTGAGACATTAAAAGCAACATGAATTATTGTAAACAGTATACTTCTGCCAACATACTCCACATTTTCAGTAAGGAAGACCACTCCTCCAGAGATTTAGAATCAGTCAGTGCCCTCTAAAACAAAGGCCACAGATTATTACTTCCTTGACAAGGAAAACAGATCTAAACAATGCATATTGCTGCTTTGAGGTTTGGGTTTTGATTGTTTGTTTGTTTTCAACTTCATGTACATTCCTACATCAAGCTGACTGCATCCAAATTGAAAATGTTTAAATTTTCAAACAGAAACAGTTTTTCAACATTTACTCCTTTTGAACTTCTGGTAATTTTTTTTTTTTCTTTGCTACACGAAGTGCTAAGTCCCAATGATGAAAGGCACCTTCATTTCTATCCTATACTGCCTTTCCACCCATCCTTCCTAGAAACTCCTCTAATATAACTGACGTGGAGAAGTCTTTTCTCTTTCTCCTCAGGATGAGTCACAGGGTCCTTCCACAGCACAACAAAAAGATAAATCACTTCTTGTTCTCTTCAAAGAAATATCACTTTCTTGTTCTTTTCAGAAAGGAAGATTGGGGACGAACACATTGGACAGTTATTTGAGGATATTTTGTTTCCTTTTTCCCTGAACAAATGTATCAAGCAACTAAAATTCTGCCTTGTCATAACAGCATCTGTAACAACATGCCCACAGAAGTGCTCTGTGAATCTCCCTCCTCAACATCGGTATCCCTGCTGCAGATGCCCCCTCCTCTGCATCCATATGCCTGCCCATCTTTTTTTCACAGAAGCACCCATACGGTTATCTGCCAAGCAGACCTTTTAGTAGCTGCTGGGATAAGATTTGCAGAGGGCTCAGCAATAGCAACAGCTTCCTTGAAGAGGGCATCCCTGCACAGACACCCAACAGCTGGCCAATGCTAAACCCACTTCATGGGTCGTACACCTGGTTCCCAGGCCAGCCAGCTGTTTCAGTCACCAAGCTGCTGGATTGTCCTCCAAGAGTCTGGCCTAAACCAGGCAGGAAAGCTCTCTGGTATGGCTTTAGCTACCAAATCACGTAACTTCCATTAGATCACTGTAAGGTGCAGATACCCGCAGAAGCCAGAGAAGTCTACCCTAACATCACACCACTTCGCAATTTCCAGCTTCAAAGCAAGATAACATTCTGACACAACTTCAGTGGCAAATACAAAGGTGGCGCAAACATGGACTGGTAATATACTCTGAAAGCTTCCTGTGGGTTTCCAGTCCACCACTTAAATACAAACCAAAACATTATGGGCCCTGTACATGAAATCTCAAGAAAGCTTTTTAAGTGTTCCTGGGTTTCAGTATTATAGGACACATTCAAAACATCATTTCTCCCATCCATCAGATCTCATACTAAGCCCTTCCCTGTTACGTAAAGATAACAAAGATGATCCATAAAAATGCTAGCAAGCTTACTATTAGCCAGAGTGAACACTACCAGCACTAATAAATGCCATATATGTCAACGATGACCAGAGAAAAGCACATGCTTCACTTTGGCCAGCACGTGCAATTTCTAAGCAGTGAAATGTTCCCTGGTCAGAACAGCCTGACAACTATTTATAGTGCTTAGGGGTAGCTGTAGCCGTCTATGCCGTCCTGACATACGCAGCCCAGTGGGAGCACAGACTGCCTCAGCACCGCTCCCTGCCACAACGGGTGTGAAAATCCATTCTATGACCAAACAAGCATGTCTCCACTGAGCACATCCCAAAAGTTTCTGTTGAATAAAAACACAAAGGTGGTTAAGCAAAGAGCTTGTTTTTCCCACATACCCATGCTTCTCCCATTGCTCTTTGGGTTTAGGACATGCCTACACTAGTGGCAGAAACAATGCACAAATGTTTTCTGATGATAAACTAGCCACTAAAAACCTTAGCGAAGACAGGGCTTTGCTTTCAAGCTGCTGATTTCATTTTGAAACAGCAGTTCTGACTGACAAAACAGTGATGAAGACACATGCAGCCTGTAAGTGAGTACATCTGAGCACCCATCTAAGCACGGCAAGCAGCTATCTGCTCAGGATGGAAAAGCTGTCTTGTTTCTTTTTGTTTGTTGTTTTTTTCTGTTTGTTTTGTTGTCCCCTCCCCCAGAAGTTCTTGTTTACCTTTGTAACTGTGATTCTTCACAAACAGCCACACAGACACACCCCCTCACACACACTATTTTAATCTTACATAATTGGCATAGTACCAAACGTGATGTATTCCCAGAATAACAGGCCAAGCGGCTGCATCAAGGGCATGCCACAGACCCGCGTGCACAAGCGCTGAGCAGTGCGAAGGGCTGCAGGACGGCTGCCCCTAACTCCAAGAGTCGCCTCAGACGCAGCTGCTAACGCTCCCAAACTCTGTTCCTTACCATTCTTTGCACTCATCTTTAAAGGAAGCTGGCGCCAGCCATGAAACAACAAGAGACTGAGAATTCAAAGAGAAAATTCTTTAAAAGATAGGCAAGAGCTTAAAAACATAAAAGCGACCAACCCGACAGGCTGCGTAACAACGCACAAACACTTCGGGAACAAATGGTCATTAAATCGGCAGCTCATACGCAGACAGCTGCCAAACGTGTTCCGTACGGGATGGGAAAGGTTTCCTACGCCACGCCACGGAGCCGGAGTCCAACTCGTCGGGCGCACAAGCCGCGGAGCCGGACGCGCAGTGATGCTCAAGCCCTCGACCCGCACAACCAGCGGCTGCGGGTCGGGCTGGAGCTGCCCCTGCACCTTTTAACAGTTTTTCCCCCCTTCAGCACAACTCAGCGGCGTCTGCCGGGCCGTACCTGGGAGCTGAGGTACCGCTTGAGGCACTCCTCGCACACCGCCTTCTTGCAACAGGACAGGGGCTTGATGGGCTTCTCCTCCAGGCACACTCGGCAGCTCAGCACCAGCAGCGGCCCGAACTCCCCCGCGATCAGACCGGAGAAGGGTTCGGGCAGCAGGTACAAGTCCACCACCTCGATGCTGCCGCCCGCCGACAGCGGGTCGCTGCCCGCCGCCACCCCGCGCCGCGCCGGGGGCTGCCCCACGCCCGGGTCACCGCCGCCTGGGCCGCCGCCGGGGGAGACGGGGGCCGCCGCCGGCCGGTCGTTCTCCACGCAGTAGACGGTGCAGTACACGTGCCGCCGCGGGGGGCGGCGGCGGCCGTTGCCCTCCTCCGGCCCCTCCTCCGCCAGGGCTGCCGGCTCCTCCGCGGCCGGCGGCTGCTCCGGCTCGGCCGCCGCCTCCGTCTCCTCTTCGGCCCCTCGCCGCCCGGGGCTGGCGGCTGGCGGCGGCGGCTCCCCGCTTCGCCCCGACCCGGCCGCTCCGCCGCTCGGAGCTAACTCCCGCGGCGGAGGCGGCTCGTCCGGGCCCGGCTCCCGCGGGCCCCCGGCCGGGCTCGGCGGCGCGGCGGCGGCGGCCGCCCTCGGGGCGCTCAGCGAGCTCTGCTGCTCCCCCATCGCCGCCCGCCGCTGCCGCCGCTTCTTCCCATCCAGCCGCCTCCCGGCCCCGCTTCTGCTTCCGGGTCCCGAGCCCCGCGGCCCGCCGCGTTGAGCCCCGCGCCGCCTGCCTGCCTGCCTGCCTGCCTGCCCGCCCGCGGGCGCCGGCCGCCGCCGCCCGGCCTCCTCCCTGCGAGGCTGCGGGCGCGGAGGAGGGAGCGGCGGGTGCTGCTCAAGTCAGCGCCACCCGCCGGGTCTCGGCCGGAGCCCGACCCCCATGCCGGGGACGACGCGGGCAGCCGACCCTGGTGCGGCGGGGCAGCGCGCCCGGCCGCGCCCCGCAGCTGCCCCGGCCCTCCCCACGCGTCCCCGCCCCCTGCCTGCGGCGGCCGCCCCGCCGGGCGCGCCCGCCCCTGCCTCCGCCTGCCCCGCTCCGCCCCGCTCTGGCGCGGCCCGCCTTGGCCTCGCCTCTCATTCAAGCGTAAACACCGCGGGTTTGCCCGCACGCCGCGGCCCGGCCCCGCGTCTCTGTCCTCCCCGCCGTGTGCCAGTACCTGCGGCGGGGCTGCACCACTCCCTCCTCCGCACCCGTCTCTCCTCCTGCGGGGGCAGCGTTTGCCGCCGCTCCCCCGAAGTCATCTGCTCGAAAGCACGGGCAGGGGTGTAAGAAAGGGTGTTGGGAAGCAAGCAGCAATTTAAATTCCATAGTGCCCTTATGGTCCGAGAGAAGCGTCTTCTGAGCAAACTGTGAGCACCCAATTAAAAAAACATCACCGAAGAAAACAAGGTCGTAGTGAGCAGAACCAGTGCTGCTGTGAGAGGTGGGTACTGAAAACAGGTGATATGGTGATATTCCCTAAATAATCTAAAGAAGTAAAAGCAGGTGAATCCACATACGTCCAAAATGGTATCTGATTGTTTGGCTTCTTGCAATTAAGATGATTAGAGGAGGAACGTTTGCGCGTTCTGCTCAGGGTCAGCCGGTATGCCAGTGCCTCTGCTTGACAGTATCTCCAGACCTTGACATCACCAGTTACATCATCACGAAGGGCAGATGTCGTGGATGTGATCCTGCAGCAACTGTGTAACTTAACAGGGACTGTACATTTTCCAACCCATACCTTCTCTAGAGTATTAACCAGAAGTTAGGACATGTGAGGACATGGATCTGGGTTAACTACAGTAAGAAGGGGAGGAAGATGTCTGCAATGGGGAGATGACAGTAGGGGATAGGAGGGGTGTCTGCATGCTGTCAGCTTGACCTCTGTGAGCCCATTAACTCAGCCTCACAGAGGCCCTGTAGGACCTGTAGCAGCTCCATGTGTTTGGCTGTCAAGGTCACTGGATGACGGGGCCAGCACAGCTTTGGGGGGCCCTGCGTGGCACTGAAGTGTGTGTGCGCTCTCTGGAGAGGAGCTGAGCCTTCTGGAAAGCCACATGGGGAACCTGCCTTGCTCTACTGAAGGCTGGAAATCGTAGAATCATTTTGGTTGAAAGAAACCCTCAAGATCTAGTCCAACTGTCAACCTAATACTGTCACTAACCCATGTCCCTAAGAACCTCATCTCTACATCTTTTAAACACCTCCAGGGATGGCCACTCAACCACTTCTCTGGGCAGCCTGTTCCAATGCCTGACAACCATTTCCGTGGATAATTTTTTTTCTAACATCCAATCTAAGCCGCCCTTGGAACAGCTGGAGGCACCCCTGGCTCTTCTGGGTGAAAATTGGCAATATCTGCTGGCTTGGGGTCTCTTCAGCTTGCAAATGCTATATTTCTTCAAGACCCAAGATGACCTGAAAGTCAGCATGAATGAATTTGTGAAGTTCCCAACTGCAGTTACCCCTGCAGGAAGATCATATAGAGGAATTATTTCTTTTAAAGAGCATGGCTTTTAGCTTTACTTATTTGAGCCTCTAGAGTTGATGCTCTCAGAGCTTACTTTGAAAATATGAAGTATAAAACTTCTAGTGAATGAACAAATATCAGAATTTCCCACAACCCTGCCATTGAAGAAGCTGGAGCTTAAAGAAAAAAACGTGGAAAGACATCACTGCAAAGAGCAAGCAGTGTTGCTCAGCTGTTAACCTAATTCACAAATGTGTATGCAAAAGCACAGCAGGAGATAAATGGTCCTGGGCAATTCAGGACAGCAATGTTAACCGTACAGGACAGCAATGTTAACCGTACTCAGCCGAGGGGAAGCATTAGGCAAACATGAGTTACAGAATTGCCCGTGCTCTACTAGACTATGGACTGAGGATAGTTTGGTGACCTGTGCCCAGCCATGGGTCCTGCTTATCCTGACCATGAACCATGGGCAGATGTACTGGCCTCAGCTTCTGCCAGTGCTCCCCATTCTGCCCTCTTTCTGTCTGGGATGGTGGGACCAGCTGTGTCTGGTGAGGTCCTGCCTGACAGCCTCTGAGGGGACCCTGCCACTCCCTGCTGCAGGGAGCCACTAGCTGCATGGGTCCTTGACACAGGTGCGCTTTGCAACAAGTCTTCGCCATATTCTGTAGATAGATTATTTCAGGCATATTAGAAAAGTATGGAATTATATAATAGTCGATAGAAATATTGAACTGAGGTAAACATAACATGACCTGCTGCACATGCCTTTCCCACCATGCCTTTATACAGAGCCGTATTAAAACCACCTTAAGTAAGAAGAATTTAAAAACAAAGAAAAGTCCCCACATGCCCCCAGCAATCTGACAATATATAGCAGTGTGTTGCATGGCACTCACTTATTCCCAAAAAAAATCTGCTGAGGGAACACACGGTTTGAGGGATGCTTGTTCTGTTGCTAAGTGCACTGCTGGTTGGTGTTGGGGTGCAGTAAGCAGGACCCCAAACGCTACTGGATGCCTGGTTCCCAGGTTTTGAGAAACCATGAGTCTGATTTGCATCCAGAATGACTCTGTTGCTAAAACCTTCTCGTTTTAAAATGTGATTTTAGATCCACGCATTTTACAGTCTCTGTAGAGCAAATAAAACCTTATGGAAGATATTAAAAATATAGCAGCACTACCAGTTTTACATAAGATAACATATTGAAATAAATTATCCTACAGAGATAAACCTTTTTCTTGCTGAACTGTTTGGTTCATGAGAACTTCATCATGTTTGAGCACAGTTGTGTGGAACTAAGTCTAGTTGCTTGAAACGTTACTTGTCTCCCTGTGATACACTGCCAAGGCAGACTCCACAGAGATTCACATACTTGAGCTCTGCAAATGAACTATGAGTAAGGAGCTGGCAGGGCATTCATTTTCTGTGAAGGACCCCCAATTTTCATAGAATCACAGAATGTTAGGAATTGGAAGGGACCTCAAAAGATCATCTAGGCCAAACCCCCTGCCGAAGCAAGAACACCTAGATGAGATTACACAGGAAGGAGACTCCACAACCCGCCCTGGGCAACCTGTTCCAGTGTTCTGTCATGCTCACTGAGAAGAAGTTTCTTCTCATATTTAAGTGGAACCTCTTGTGTTCCAGTTTGAACCCATTGCCCCTTGTCCTACCATTTGTTGTCACTGAAAAGAGCCTGGCTCCATCCTCGTGACATTCACCCTTTATATATTTATAAACATTAATAAGGTCACCTCTCAGTCTCCTCTTCTCCAAGCTAAAGAGACCCAGCACCCTCAGCCTTTCCTCATAAGGGAGATGCTCTACTCCCTTAATCATCTTTGCGGCTCTGTGCTGGACTCAAGCAGTTCCCTGTCCTTCTTGAACTGAGGGGCCCAGAACTGGACACAATATTCTAGATATGGTCTCACCAGGGCAGAGTAGAGGGGAAGTAAAACCTCTCTCGACCTACTAACCACCCCACTTCTAATACACCCCAGGATGCCATTTGCCTTCCTGGCCTCAAGGGCACAGTGCTGGCTCATGGTCATCCTGCTGTCCACCAGGACTCCCAGGTCCCTTTCCCCTACACTGCTTTCTAATAGGTCATTCCCCAACTTATACTGGAACCTGGGGTTGTTCCTGCCCAGATGAAAGACTCTACACTTTCCCTTTTTATATTTAATTCAATTTTTCTCCGCCCACCTCTCAGCCTGTCCAGGTCTTGCTGGATGGCAGCACAGCCTTCTGGCTTGTCAGCCACTCCTCCCAGCTTGGCATCATCAGCAAGCTTGCTGACAGTACACTCTATTCCCTCATCCAAATCATTGATGAATATATTGTATAATACCAGCCCCAGTACTGACCCTTGAGGGACACCACTAGATACAGGCCTCCAACTGGACTCTGCCCCACTGACCACAACTCTCTGGCTTCTTTCCTTCAGCCAGTTCCCAGTCCACCTCACTACCTGGTCATCCAGTCCACACTTCCTCAGTTTAGCTGTGAGGATGCTGTGGGAGACTGTCAAATACTTTACTGAAATCAAGATAGACCACATCCACTGCTTTGCCATCATCTGTCCACCTGGTTATGTCCTCATAAAAGACTATGAGGTTGGGTAAGCATTTTGGAAAGATCTGACACTGCTGTCCCCCAGAGCCTGGATTTACTTACCTCTGGGAATACAGCAAAGTCCATAATTTTTTTCTTCTTTGTTAAGACTATTGGAGAGTTTATTTTGAATAGGTATGTTTATGGGTGGTCCTTTTACTCATGCCTGATTTTTAAATTCCATAACTGAGATCCAGGACAGGCACTTGCATTTTCAAACAAGAAATGTAATTGAATGCCGCAGTTCTGGTAATGCTTGAATTTATTTACTTATTTATTTTTTGTTTTTTTGTTTGTTGATTTATTCTTCACACTGAACAACTAAGTTGTGGTGGCTATTGCATCAATGAATTAATTTTTTCCTAATTTGTAAAATGTTACAAAGTATTGCCTGATAATTTCCATTCTCCTTTATTTTGGCTTAGTTCCTTTTTTTTCTCCCTTCCTTTCCTTTAATCAAAGAGCACAAGCTTACGTAAAACTTCAGCAAAAGAAAGTCCTAGGCTATTCAGCATATAAACAGACTGCAGAATTCATTACTATGCAAAATCGCTGAAGAAGTTCTACAGACAATTTAAAAAACAATTGGATACTTTTAGCAATACTGCAGAGCTAAAGCAGCCTGTGCTGTCTGTACCAGCTATATATATATGTATCTATATCTGTGTGTGTGTGTACACACATATATTAGAAAAGGAGGATGCAATTTCCCAAGGCTGCCGTTCCTGAGACTTCATGAAAATTACTTTTCCAAAAAATAATTAGTATTTTTAGGATGAGTAATTAACATTCATTCTTTTGGGCTTATGCTGATTGCCTTTGAGAAAATTTGAAGATAGCAGTAAGTAACCGGCAGCATGGTACTGGGTCATTTGGTATAGAACTTACTGTTTTGGTGGGGGTTCTTTTTAACCTCACTATTAAGATTTTTTTAAGTATTCAAAATATTAATTTTCTGTTTTGCCTACCATTGCAAATGTGTTCTGAGTATTTTATGAAATGTCTTTAACCAGATGTTTATATTTATTTTGAAAATGAAATAAAAATTCAAGGTCTCATGTTTGCCTCTCAACATTTGTAGTTCTCAATATTATGTATAATTCAAATATAATATATTGACTTACATTCTCCAGAATACATCCCACATATAGCACTTACACTCTGGACATAGTCCAGCTTTCAAAAATTATAAGCTGGCTGTGCTGGTTTTGCAGTTTTCACAAAAAATATCTATAAGCTTCTGTGACAGAAGTTTGTGGCAATGGTACAGCAGTAATGGCAACTGTTTTCTGGGAGAACAGAGCTCTTAAAGCTTCTCTTTCATCCACAGTTCTGAATTTAGGTGGGATATATGGACACAACTTATTTTGTGGTAAAGAAGATGTAGTCATGTAATTCACCTAGAAAAATCCTCCTAGCATACACATTATAGTATGTAAAAGAAAGTATTTTTGACAATATTTGGTTTTAATAGTTAGGCAGTATGTTTCTGCATCTAAAATGAAAATACAGTTATCTCCTTGGGTTTCTGTTCATCTTGTGAGGTGAAAGAGTCATGTATGCTTTACAGAAAGTGTAGGTTAGAAAAAGGCATGTGCTAGAATAATTTCTTAGGAACATCCTAATTAAATCAGGAAGAATGACTGTGTGCCTAGTTTAATTGTTACAGTATTTATTTTGAAAACAGTCTGTGCCAATATTTTTATCTAGCACTATGGAAACAACCTTCAAAATATAACTATGTATCTTGAAAGTACCTCTAGAAATTCCAATGAATAGCTTTTGCATGTGTGTTCTTTAGAAATCTGTGGATGAACACTGGTCATTGGCACATCACTGGAATTACAAGATAGAGATATATTAACATATGTTAAGTTTCTTTAAGCAGAGACAGCATTGCCTAAATGAATCAAACCGTTTGGACCATAGATGTCCATATCTGGGCTAGGGAGAGAAAATGCTTTCTGGAATTTATGGATCTTTCCAAACAGATCTTATCAGTGTCTCAAGTCACCTTTTAAAGGGCACCTAAAACCTCAATGCATCCTTCTTAAAGCTTCACTTGTTTTGGAACAATGCGTCCTACACACTTCTACAAAATCCTCCTTTACACCTGTGACACTTTTTTTTTCTGATTTCTCTGCCTGTATCACTAATTTTTAATATCTTTCTCTTTTTTTCCTAACACATCTTTTTCTTCCTAAAAGTACCACGAAGCTCTGTGTCTAGGCTAAAGCTTTGTAAATGGACTCATGACCATCTTTCTCTTCCTAATCTTGCTGAATCCAGTTCCCCATTGAGGGCTAGAATCACCAGCATCTTAAGCTGATGGAAATGACTTCCTTCTCCTCACTCAAATCTTCTATTCTTCCTCAGATTTCTTATCACATTATCATCCATGATGTCACCTGGCTTCATAAGTTGGGAATCACATTCATCTTCAGCAAATGCAGAGGATCACCTGAGTGAAGCAAGGTACTTAAATATCAAACTTTGCATAGAGCAGCAGTGTATATTTCTAAGTTTTTGAGTTTAAAACTGAGAGACTGAGCTGGGAATCTCATGACAACAGACTGCTTTCCCAGGTGGGTTTGTTTGCTGTTGGTCCCAGAACCACACCTGAATCAAACTATGCTCTATGTATCCCACAATCACTGATTTTCTCCTTAACAGCAGACAACACCCAAATCGTTTATCAGCATTAGTCTAGAATGAAATGCCTTAATGCACAGCCTGGATGCGATGCCATCATTTTGAGGAAGCTGAAGCTATTTACCACTGTCAGCAGCAGTACAGGCATTGGACCATTTCAAACTACATCAGCATTTCTAGACTCTCCCAAAGAAAGAATCTTTCATTACTGCATTATTTTTATTGATATGCCTTTGAAGTTATTTTTATAGTAGTAGCTGGCCACAGGATTACCTGACAACAGCACAGCAAGAGTGAATTCTGCTGAAGGGGAAATATATTTTATAGCTATTTTTGTTTTAATTAACTAAGCAGAATGACACACAAATAGAATGTTTTGTAAAATAAAGACTTAGCAGCTACTTTTTCGATAATATTGTGAGTAATTCTCTGATTTGCAAATTATTATCTTTTCCTTCTTAGCTTCAGGCCTGAAAAGCGATTGAACATTTGTGGAAACAATTGTCTACCCTTATTACAGGTTTATCATATTATACTTTTTTCATTTTGTACTAGAGGTTTTTTTTTACAATGTTAATAATTTTAAAGGATTTCAGAAAATAAATTAAATAATTAACCTGATCAGGCAGTGCGTATACACAGAGCTATTCAAATTAGCTATTTTTTAATTATGCTTGTTTACTTCTTAAAACCAAACTTCAGAGTGATTTTGAAGTCTTCCTTATGCTCCTCTCCACAATTCAGCAAGACCCACTGTTATCGGCAGAGGCTTCCATTACACGCTCTGTGACCCTGCCGAGACTTATCGCTTCTGCACAGAGCTGCTGTGACAAACGGAGCTGCTTTTGTGAGCCGAGCGGGGTCTTGGGGCGAGGGTACCAGAGTGGGGGGCTGGGACCCCCTTCCTAATCTCAGCTCTGTGACTGACCAGCCATGTGACCTTGGATGAGATACTCCTGTATCTCTGTTTCCCCTCTTTCCCTTTGCCTGTCTCAATTATTTAGACTATAAGACGTGTACGACAAGAAGTGTTTGCAGCTGTGGCACGGTGCAGCCCAGCACATCCCGCGGTCTCAGATGAGACTTGGAGGTATTGCCATAATGCAGACAAAATGCAGTCTTTTCAACATCCATGAAAATAGCTAATTAGTAGCACATTTTATAGCTAGAAGTAAAAAAAACCCTGTATTTGTGAGAGTGTCTCTGCTGGGTTGAAATCATTACTGAGCAGGGCATAAGTGCTGTGAGGGTTTTACAGGCGTAACCTAACAGCAGCAACTTCACTCACCTTCAGCCTCCCACTCTCTTTGTGTGAGAAGGCAGGATTCTAAACATTTTCCCTTGCTCAGATTGTGCGTCCAGATATCCCGTGGGATTTTACTTGATGTGTACCAAAACAAATCTCTGGCAGGACAGGTGTGACAATGCTACCAAGGAAATAAAAACCAGAATAAAATACTGTAATTCCTCTTCATAAACTTGTTTTTATTACTACCATGAGAAGTACTGTCTCCTTACACTCAGTAAGTCATTCTGCAGAATAAGATTATGCCAGTTTCATACTATCATGCATCAAAATAAAGGTTTATTTAATGACTTTACCCCTAATTTGCAAATCCCTTTTGTTTTCCAGACTGTAAGGCTAGCTTCATGGTAGTGGTGCCATGCTCATAAAATCTTCACAGTCAGATGGAAAAAGGAGGCTGAATTA